>NC_139521.1:54500251-55100251 GCF_947247035.1 Vipera ursinii | reverse complement strand
CTACTACTACTACTACTAACAACAACAAGAACAACAACAACATAACCTGCAACATAACACCCTGGACCTAACAATTGTCGATAAGAAAGACAAAAAAATCTGGATAGTGGACGTGGCAGTGCCTGGAGACAGCAGAATACATGAGAAAGAACTGGAGAAGATAACAAAATACAAAGACCTACAAATAGAAATAGAAAGACTGTGGCAAAGGCAAGCAAGGGTAGTATCAATAGTAATAGGCGCCTTGGGTGCAGTCCCAAAACAACTGGAGCACACTTGAACACCACTGGCATTGACAAATTCACCATTAGTCAATTGCAAAAGACAGCCTTACTAGGAACTCTTTCCATCCTGCGACGAAATCTGTAATACCATCAAACATCCACATCTGCCTATCCCAGGTCCTTGGTAAGGACTTGATAGGTAGACAAAAATGCCAAATCCAGTTTGAACATCTGGCTGACTGTGTGATGATCCATCATCATCATCATCATCTTAGAGTTGTTGCATTCCCACAAGCACTTCAAGTCCAACCCCTCCTGCATTGCTTTGACCCTTATCTGGCATCAATTTAGAGTTGAATCAATTTAGTGGTAAATGATAATGCACTTAATTCCCCTCCATACCTCTGACTGCTCTTTTCTCACAACTAAGCCATCACCAACTTGCTATTATATTTATATAAGAATCAACACCCTAATTAAATAACCTTAGGTAAAAGAGAGAATTCTATCAATGCCAGACTAGTAACAATATTCCAAGCAATTTTACTGCATACATTGTGAAAGAGCAAAGGAAATCCAGCACATATACTGTACAATTTCTATACAATTTCAATGCAATTTTTGTAATGAATCCAGCATTATAAATAATCCTATTACTAAGATTAATAATAAACTTATTATTTTTATCATAATTAAAACTATTATGATATTTATTATCATAAAAAATCAATAACTTTATACTCCCCTCTCTTTCTTTTTTTAATAAGAACTATGCATCATCTATGGCTATTCCAGTGATAATCTGAGCCCTGCAGCAAGACTGAAAAAACTCAGACAATTTGTTTCATCCAAGGTTGCAGGGCATGGTAACTTCCACATACCGGTAATTTGCAATGTGGTAATCATTAATTAAATTTCAGAATTTCATAGTGTATTATGAGGCTCTGTGTGAATTCTTTGGAGACTACATTGCATATACGTAAGCACATTTTAAATAAGCCAATCATTCAAATTTATATTGCTCACAGACCTACATAGAAATAATAATATAACAATTACACTAAAATAGAAATAAAAAGTGACATTAGTAGAAAACCAGGTAAAGGTATAATTATTAAAGGTATAATCATTATGAGCCTTGGTGGAGCAGTGGGCTAATGCCTCCTTAAGTAACACCAGCTGCCTGCAATTAGTGCAGGTTCGCATCCCATCAGGCTCAAGGTTGACTCAGCCTTCCATCCTTCCGAGGTAGGTAAAATGAGGACCCAGATTGTTGGGGGCAATTAAGCTGACTTTGTAATAATGCCACTTGGGGGGTGTATGAAAGCCCTAATAAGCAGGCATATACATAGAATGAAGGCTATTGCTAAGCTTGTAAGCCGCCCTGAGTCTTCGGAGAAGGGCGGGATATAAATGGAATTAAAATTAAAAAAAATAAAAAATTAATGTAAAACTAGTATATAGGAATTAAAATGAAAAAGAATCAGGCAGAACACAATGCCCTAATCAAAGAACTACTAAGGAGAAAACTGCACACTCACCAATACTTGCAAAACAGGCTACTGTATATAAACAGAGCAAACACCACTCTCACTAGTACTGATGGTGTTACCCAGCTGGATAACAAAATGTCTGCAAGCAAACAACCAATGTCAGAGAATACCAGAGACTCCCCAATAAATGAAGAATTTGCTACATTCTAAATGTACCAGTTAATTATATGGTGTATTTAGGGTAAACCTGAAGCTTATATACTGGTTTCATATTTTACAAAGTGCTAAAAAGGATCTTGTTTTTCAAGCTGAGATATATCCTGGATTCGATGGAAATGCTATTTTTTAAAAAGCAAATTAATAAGTTCCTATTAAGTATCTATGTTCTCAATAATAACATCTATAATCTATGGGATGCCAATAGAGTAAAATGCATTCATGCTGTTGCTACCCATCTATCAGCCTCATAGATGGGTAGCAACAGGATGAATGCATTTTACTTATAAAGTATCATGTAAAGATACTTATTTATATTTGCATCCATTGACTTAAGTCTTAGTTTGGTTAAAATCTAATAAATGTCATAATGAATAATTAAATTAAAAACAACTAAAAATAATCAACCGTCTAATAGTCACCTGAAAGACTAAGAAATAGCTCATTTCTTTTCAAACAAAAGGTTTGAAAACAACGTCAAAAGAATCAAGAAAATGTGAAAAGTTAGGGTGGATCTCTAAATGATTTGTTGCCAAAACAACACTGTTGATTAAGAGAACTGCCTGAGTGCAAACAACTCAATCAGGCCATTCATTTCCATCTATGTGGCCAAAAACAATTGTAACAAAAGACTGAAATAGCTACAACAATTACAAGGCAATGTTCCAAATAAAGAGGTCATTCTTAGGATCAGCTGATGCCACCTCCAGAGAATTGGACAAGGATATCTTCAATAGGGATCATACCAATGTAACATTGGTAATTATGTCAGCGTAATAGTAACTACATCAAAGTGCAGCTTCATTAGTATTTTGGCAGACTCACTAACTCTTGGACCAATCTGCTTTGTAGGAATAAAACTGGAGCGAGATACC
Organism: Vipera ursinii; assembly: GCF_947247035.1. Taxonomy (NCBI): domain Eukaryota; kingdom Metazoa; phylum Chordata; class Lepidosauria; order Squamata; family Viperidae; genus Vipera; species Vipera ursinii. Next base: position 55,097,443 of record NC_139521.1, on the reverse strand, counting down.
ATCATGCAAGCCACCTTAGACTCCCAGAAGAAGATATGAAAACAACAGATTACTAGAAGAATGCAAATAAGATTTTTAATTAAGGGACAGCAAGAAATTACATTCCAAATATTGCTACTGATGGCCAACCTTTGTGATTTTTTTTTAACTTTTCACTTTGGTCTACACCAGGGGTAGGCAACCTCGGCTCTTTTATGACTCATGGACTTCAACTCCCAGAATTCCTGAGTCAGCATAGTTGAAGTCCATGAGTTATAAAAGAGCCAAGTTTGCCTACCCCTGGTCTACACTCTACAGGTCGTCCTCACTGACTGAACTCAACTAGACCAGCAACTCTGTTCTTAAGCTATTGCAGTCATAAAGTGGGAAATTACATGCTATAGCAATTCCAGCTGAGGTCATTAGCTCATCACCTATGCTTGTTAAGCATGATGTCACATGACCATGACTTGTAGCTTCCTGAAGGCTTTTTCACTGATTTTCTTGTTGGAAGCTGGCTGTGAAGGTTGAAAATGGTAATCATGTGACTGCAGAATGCTGCAACTGTCATAAATGTATGCTGGTTGTCAAGTGACTGAATCACAATCATGTGATCACAGGGACATTGCAGCAGCTGCAACTTCAAAGACTGATCATAAATTTTATTCAGCAGCATCGAAACTGAATCATCACTGAATAACTGGTCAGTAAGCAAGGATCACCTGTATTTGTTTTCTGTGAACCTACCAGAGAAAAGGATATCATGAAAACCATGTAGCAGTATCACAATTGGAGCACAATGCCAGTCACTGATTGATTGAGAGCTCTGATAAAGGATTCATTGAGGTATATGAGTATTCAAGGAAGGCAATCGTCCCCAAACATTTGGGCTGAGGAGCATTTTAATGGAATTCTCCCGAAATCTACTATTATATGCATGGCCAATCATATAATAGTGAGAAGTTAAACTGCCTAAGTTGTTTCCTGCCAACACCCTCTAATTTTGCAGTCAGATCTGTACTACCTCAAGTTCTTTTGCTAAGCAGACGGATTACATTTAAAAAAGCACTGCCATTCCCCCCCACATTTTATTTTTTTAAGAGTGCTTGGTGTGACCCAGAAGCACTATTAAGAAGAAAGTTTTGAAGCTTTTCTTCCTGCCATGACAGTCTTTTGCCTCGTTTACTTCTTAAAAAACATTGCAGAGTCATAAAATCAGATGAAATGTGTAGCCTTGTGGATAATAAGAAGTGTTTGTAGCTATGTTGGGATCCTGTGAGTTAGCTTGCTTGCTTGCTTATTTATTCATTTGAAGAGTTCAATCAATCTTACACTTCTTTCAATAACAAGTGAAGTGTAGCTGAGGCTAGATGACTCTTTCTGTTAGTTATTTGTCATGAACTACAATTATTTGTCATGAACTACAATTCAGTTGCAGATGTTCCCCACTGCTCATTTCCATTGTTGCTTCTAATTTAGCTCTTCCAGTGGCTTCCAACTACAATTGTCCTGCTTCCATTCTTCAAGGCCATCTGGAGACCCAAGACTAGAATCAGTTTAGACTCTTCAAATATATTGACTGAATGATTCCCAGAGATTCCAGCCAGTATGGCTGAAGGAATGAAGAACTTTGAAGATGGCAATTCCAGTAAATGTAGACAGTGCCAAACTGGCATAAGATTCTAAGCAGTATAATCTATAATAGATAGCAGTGTTTTATATTTTCTTTAGCATTTCCAATTCCATTTGAAAACAACGCCTAGAAATTGATATAATTTGTCTTCTTTTATTATAAAAGATGGAATGAACATTAGATTTAAAAAAAACTGTTTACTAGTTTTGTTAAATTTTGATAGATAAATCAGCATTTATAAATACTGTACATATATTTATTTAGGGAGAATTAGACAAATTGCTAGTTACTATTGTTTCAACTTATTCCACCAAACAGGGTCAAGTATAATTTTTTAGGAAAGTATTAAATTAGTAAAATTTGATAGCAGGAGATTTAAAAATAAATACATGCACTTCTCAGGGAGAAGTGAATATTCTAAAACAGGGGTGTCAAACTGCTGGCTTGTGGGGTGGATGCGTCACACGGAAGCTGCGTTCATCCCAGCTCCAGTAAAGGGAAAAAAGTCACGATACGTCGTGACATCACATGACTTGGCGAGTTTGGCACCTGTTCTAAAATGTGGAAAAAAGTTCCTGCAATATTCTCACATATTATTGCAGATTCAAGAGATGACATATAGATTATATACCCCAATAAAATAAATTTATACATTATTTAGGTAAAGGTAAAGGTTCCCCTGCACATGCGTGCTAGTCGTTTCCGACTCTCCGTTTCAAAGCTGAAGAGCCAGCGCTTGTCCGAGGACGTCTCCGTGGTGATGTGGCTGGCATGACTAGATGCCAAAGGCGCACGGAATGCTGTTACCTTCCCACCGTAGTGGTTCCTATTTTTCTACTTGGATTTTTACGTGCTTTCGAACTGCTAGGTTGGCAGAAGTTGGGACGAGTAACAGGCGCTCACTCTGTTACGCGGCACTCGGGATTCGACCCGCCAAACTGCCGACCTTCTGATTGACAAGCTCAGCGTCCTAACCCAATAAGCCACCATGTCCCTTATACATTATTTACAGAACCTTAAACAAATGTATTAAAGCTACCCATTGGGATAAAACTATGTTATTAAAAACATCATATATGAGTGTAGCAAAATGAGGCAGCTTCCCATTGTAGATGTTTTCAGTTTAAATTCTCTACTTGGCAAATAATCTACTTGTAAGTAAAGAAGTTACTTAATAAACTTTAATTCGGTTCAAAACACATGTATCAATATGGTATAAAATTCAAATATACCCCAATTATTTCTTCAGAACACAAGCTGTTATACTGCAGTCTTAGTGGTAGTGGTAGTAAATCTTAGGTCCAGGGATAAATGAAAGTATCTTGAGATATTTATGAAGATTTGAACAGTAGTCTAAAAAGGAAGGAAGTCTGTTTCTACAGGATATTAAGGTTGTTACAAAATCAAAGGTATCTAATTATTGGAGACAGTAGAGTATCCACCATCATTATCCTACCTATCATTATCCTAAATGAAAATATTTACAGTGATGATGATGATGATGATTGCCTCCGAGTCAATCCTGAATAACATTTTTTAGAAGTGGGTTTGCCTTGCCTTTTTCCTTAAGGCTGGTGCACCAAACTGACTCTCATACACATTAAAATTGTCAGAAAACTTTTAGACACGTAACAGAAACCTGGGCTGCATCCTACATTTCCATGTACATGATGTACCAAGCTCTATCTCATGAAAGCTTATGCCTTTTCATAAAATCTTTTGGGCTGGAAAGGTGCTACCAGGCTCCCCTTATTTTCGACTACTATCTCTCCTACAGTGCATTCCTTTAGGATTAAGTAGTATTTCTCCCAATGTGAATTAATTTGAGTAGGCAAGTACAAGACTGTAAGGTAGAATTCCAATAAAGCTAGGGGAAACAGATTAAATCCACAATTTAAAGATGGTGAAAATAATATTGTATTACTTCCTCAGATGCTTCTTAATCCTGAGCCAATCTTCATATGCTTTAATGAATCTTGAAAGGACATGCAGTTTCAGGAGGACAGTTTATTTTTATTTACCTAAAAGATTTGTATAGCCGCCCATTTTAAGGCCTAACTTAGAGCCACCCATTTTAAAGCATAAAAGCGCAAAGCAGTAATATAAAACACCCATAAAACAAAGAACAAAAAAACCCATAGTGCCATACCCATTGCCCTGTGATGCCCCTAACATGCCATCCACAGGCTCCCATTTCACTTCAGCCTAGCACTTGGGGGAATAAGTGGCCAGATAAACGAGAAAGGGATGCCTCACAGGGTATGGACCATTATAGAAAAGACCAGTGCTTTTTTTGTAAAAGAAAAAGGTGCCAGAACTCACACATGTCATACAAGCCACCTTGCCTACCCTACAAGGTTCCATCCAAAAAAGGTGCCGGAACTCCGTTCTGAGCGTTCTATGAGAAAAAAAAGCCCTGGAAAAGACAGTTCAAATCATGCAATTGCGGTGCATACATATTATAAAATACATTGGCTGGGAATTCTCAGAGTTGGAATTTCTCTCTCTCCATGGTCTCTTGCTTGGGGAAGGCAGTTGTAAGATGCAAGAATCCTGATTTTTTTTAAAATTAGCTTTTTGAAGTATTTTCCTTATTTAAATCAGTTAATAATTTAAATATGAATAGCTTCTTCCAAAAAGTAGCTTACCTGAAAACTGCGAGACTCAAAGACCACAAAACTAATGGTTTTCTTAGTTCAAATTTTGCTCTTTTGTTCATTAGATGCCGACCACCGAATATAAAGGCAGCATATAGAGCAGAAAACAGGAAAGATTTTTTCCTAAAAAACAAAAATGAAACAAACCTCAATCACAAAATGCTTTTTGATCAGCCATTAGTGTACAAATCTTCCACCTATATTTGAAGGTATTTGACACAGAAAAGCATTCAGGTTATTGCTACTCATAATATGTGTTTTCTTTCAGTCAATCGAAACATAGATTATTGAATGCAAATTAAGCACTCTGGGTAAAAAACTCCAAATGTAATTATGAAGTGCAACCAAATTAAAAGTACTTTGTGATCTTGTTGTGTTCCTAATCCAATATTCTGACATAATGCTGGCTGAGGCCATAATGTAATTCTTTGGTTTGGATTTAGCACATTATGTAAACTCAGCCAATTGTGGTCTGTTTAGTAAATCATGATTAAATAATGGCTCAACATGCCGTATGAACTTGCATGTGAGTAACTGTGATTTAAGAAATATGGAAAAACAAATTAAAGCATATCACCATGTTAATCTGAACTGGACCAATATTTTGAAAGTATTTTTTTGTGTTTTAATTTTTGGTGAGTATTAAAAGAAGGCAATAGACCAGACTATACTCATCTGTATCAGAGTTCCCCAGTCTTTCCAGCTTTGTGGACCAGCAAGGGGGGAGAAGGGATGATTCCATGCGAGCAGCAGACACAGCCACCTGCCACTTGCACAAATGGGGTGTGTATGCACAAACTTGCCTGCTAGTCACATAAGTGGGAATGTGCTTGCGTGCTTGCCTACCACTTCTGTGGCCCAGGTCTGAATGGATCAAGGCCCGGTAGTGGGCCGCAGCCTGGGGGTTAGGGATCCCTGACCTATATCACCTATATCTATATCTATAGAGGAAAATAGCCTACAAGCATTAATTGGGATTTTGAATACTACTCTAGGCATTTCAGTGTTTCCAGATACTACTAAAATATTATAATGGTGACTCCAAATTCTGGATTAGCCTGTAACACAACAGCAATACACAATAGAGTTTCACTAGGATAATAAAAACATGTGTCTTGCACTGCCTTAGATTAGAATTGAACCATTCATTTAGTGACCATTCAAAGTTACAATAACACTGAAAAAGTGACTTATGACCATTTTCCACATTTATGACCATTGCAGCATCCCCATGGTCACATGATTTACATTTGGATGCTTGATAACTGGTTCATATTTATGATGGTTGCAGGGTGCTGGGCTCACGTGTTCCCCTTTTGCAACCTTCAACAAGCAAAGTCAGTGGGGAATCCAGAGTCATTTAACAACTGTGTTACTAACTTAATAATTGCAATGATTCACTTAACAACTGCGGCAAGAAAAGTGTAAAATGAAGCAAAATGCACTTAACAAATGTTTAATGTTTAAGCAACATACATTTTGGGCTCCATTGTGGTCGTAACTCAAGGACTACCTGTATAAGCATAAGGCATTGCAGCTTGTGCAACAACTCAGAAATTTCCAACGACATATGCCCAAATAATTTATTTAGTGCAATTGAAAACAGAAAGTTATCTAGCGGTCACCTTACAGAACAGTTAAAACAGTTACATACCGTGTCTCCCCAAAAATAAGACCTATCCCAAAATAAGCCCTAGCTTGATTTTTACGTGTGCTCTAATATAAGCCCTTTCCCCCCAAATAAGCCCTAGTTAAGACCCCGCCCACTCCGTGGGGTGAGGCATACACGTAAAAGTCAAGCTGGGGCGGTGGGGTGGAGCTGCCCCAGGCGTCCTGCACCCCCTTACCTGAGGACCGCCGCAGCCAGGCCTACCATGCTTTGATAGTTGCGCCTCATGGCAGTGGCACTCACAACCCCTCTGCCAGCGAAACGGAGGCTGCGCTGTGTGACATGTGTATCAACCCAGAGCTGCGTTCTGGGCTGCAAAAGTGGGCTGGCAGCCACATGGGCTCCTGCTGGACAGGGCTGCTGGTGCCACTGCCACGAGGCAAGACAGTGGAAAAAAAGACATCCCCTGAAAATAAGACTGAATGCCTCTTTTGGAGGCAAAAAAAAGGAATATATAAGACCGATTCTTATTTTCGGGTAAACACGGTAGTTGAAATCCTTCAACAGAATATTGTGTCCAGAAGAAGCAGATGTCTTGTTGAATTGCCAAGGTGCATTTTAACCTTATGTCCTCCTTTCTTCATGGTGACTTTACACATCACTTATGAAAGACAAGTAAAAATAGTTTCCTTCACACAGAGCTTGGCTTCTGCTGCTGACTGCAGGGACACGTCTCTGTAGTTTTTTTGGTAGTAATACAGAACTCGTTTCCTATTATCTTTTTCCTACCCCTCCCCCATATAAACTATAGTCCAGGAAATGATAATGCTCTCCCATTGAAATACTAATCAAATCCAGCTGAGTTTATCTTTCTCACATCTACATGGGTAGAATAGCATTCGCCTCTACCATACTTATGAAGGACTTTAGGTGCTTTGGAGATAGATAGATAGATAGATAGATAGATAGATAGATAGATAGATAGATAGATAGACAGACAGACAGACAGACAGACACAAAGGCCGAGAGACAGGCAGGCAAGCAGGCAGACAGACAGACAGACAACTAACTGATGACTGACTTTGGGTTAAATCTGATCACATGCATCACAAAGCAGTTCAAATAAAAAAAATACTGTTTCCCAACTCAGATGAATTCAGGTTCATCTTGGGATCTTTGAGCTTATTTTTACAATTCTTTGATTTTAGCCTCTTACTTTTTGTTAGCATTTTAATCACTGCTATTAATAGTTAATTAACTATTCACTTCCGGTTTGACATCATGGCGGAATGTGCACAGGAAGACAGGGCTCCGTCTTCTGCATTCGATTTTGCCCCACTGGGGACCCTAAAAAGTGTTTAAAGTCACCCTGAACAGGCAACGAGCAAGGAGGGGACCCTTGTTGATTGCGGGAGGTTGGCAGCCCTTCTGTTTGATCTAAGGAAGCCCTCCAAACCATCGGGGGAAAGACTGGCTACATTTGCATAGCCAGTAAGAAGCTGCTGACAACAGAAGGAAACAAGCAACAACAAACAACATTATAGCAACGTGGATGAAACTGGGTGAGACCTGATCCTCTCTTTATGATTTTAAGACTCTTCCTGAAAAAACTGCCCAAAGCACTCCCCCTGATGAGAGGGAAGGGGAATTTCTGCCCCATTCCCTAAGGAAAAGAACTTCTTATGTTCTCATCAGTCAGTCATACCCTTTATCAGGAAGTTAAAACAACTGCCTAATATATAATCAGCCCAGGTTCGAATCTCAGATAAAGGGTATGACTGACTGATGAGAACATAAGAAGTTCGAAATGATCATCTCAGCCTCCCAAATCCTTTATTAGCAATTTGAATAATTTACACAAATAATGAGCTGTCATAAGTTGACTATATCCTGTGGATAAGCCTTGAGTCAGGCCAAAGCAGGAAAGAAAGAGTTAATTAGCAAGGTGCATTCAAAAAGCCTTGACAAATACTTAACACATATTTGCCTTGCCTTCTAGCTAATAAAAGAGAGAAAGAACCTTTGGCTCAGGAAGTTAAAACAACTGCCTAATATATAATCAGCCCAGGTTTGAATCTCAGATAAAGGGTATGACTGACTGATGAGAACATAAGAAGTTCGAAATGATCATCTCAGCCTCCCAAATTCTTTATTAGCAATTTGAATAATTTACATACACACACACACACACACACACACACACACACACACATATATATATAAAGTTGCAGCTGAGAAAAGGGAAAAGACTTGGGGGCTGCTTATCAGTGTGGCAAAGATGATAAACTATTCTAAAACCGGCCTCTCTGAACTACAAACACAAATGCTGACTTTCAGAACTGTATTGTGGAACTATTTTACTGCAGAAGAAACATACACTATTATTGCCTGATATGATAGAATATTTTAGATTGTAAATCTTGATTGATAAACAACTTTTAATGGTTCTTTCTTCTCCTTGGACAGATATATTTCTCCTTGGACAGAAAAATTCAAATTTTACTTATATTTGCTTAGGAGAGGTTTAAGAATGGACTGATAAGTTGGCTGGATAATCTGGAACTCCAATGACAATTAACTGAAACTTTCTAAATTCTTAAACAGATCTCTATAAAGGCCACTTACAAAAAATAAAATGGATGTTCCATATTTAGTTCTAAATAGTAAAAAACCATCCTTAATATTTGTCTCCAGAAGCCTGAGTTTGACATACCACCAAGAAAATACTGATGAATCACAAATTCTCTCCATGTTGAAATCAATACAAGAAACAATTGCCTTAGCTCATGATGAGATGAAAAATAATACAAAGGAGATAAAAGAACAATTTTCTAATTTAAATCTACAAACTCAGAAAATAACTACAGAGAAGGAAACTAGCAACCCAGAAAATAGAAGTAAAACTAGAGAAAGCTGACCTAAACATGGAGGACCTAAAGAAAGAAACTAATGGACAGACTCAGACAAATGAAGAATCAGAAGACATAACAATAATATTGAATGGAAGATAGAGCAATTAGCAGAATTGTGAGGAATTGGAGAAGGAAGGAGGCTGTTTAATGAATATCAATGGGCTAGTTCTTCCTAAAATACTTTAACTAAATTGTTTTTCTTGTTCCAAACAACATACACAAAAATAGAGGAAGAATTATTTGATCCAGAAGCACTGACTTGGAAATTTAGTTGGCAAAGGAAGAAAGCTAGAGTAATACTGAAGAAAACAGAAGCTTTGACCAATTAGAGGGGATATTATATTATTAATTAGATGTTTGAATATCTCTAAGAATAGATTGCTAGAAGTAGAAGTATTATTATAACTAGATAGATAAGATTTGTAATCAGAATATCATATCTTGGCATGAAAAGGAAAATAAGAAAATGCTAAGAAGTTTGAATAAGGGAAGCTTTTGGTTACCCAAATATAACTTGCTTTGAAATGATAAATTATTGAGATATTTTGAACATGGATGGGAAATTAAAATTGAAATAAAGCAAAAATAGGATACTGACTGAGTAAATGGATATTGAGTGCAAATGCAATTAAGATATGTTTTGGTTAGAAAAGATATTTTAAACTGATATTACTGATACTATTAGAAAGCTGTAACAAAGATGCTGATATTCAACTGTATATTTATTAACAACAATAAGAATTGTATTTGCTTAGTGTGTGAAAATGTCTATTACCAGAAGAAGAGATGATATATTGAATGGTGTAATATTGGATTTAGTTTGAAGAAGCTTATATGTACCACTGAATTACTAATGGACCCAGTCAACACATTGTCTATTAAGTACTTGATTGTAAAAATAGAATATTAATAAAATATCTATAAAAATAGTTAATTAACTATTGATTAGTTAATTAAATAGCTCTAAATAATTAGTACATTTTATTCTGAGTACGTTTCTTGCTTTTGAAGGGTTCTGGAACAAAGGGAAATTGTTTAGTCTCACTGTTGCTTTCTTGCTTTTTGTAATCAGCTTTTGCACCAGGGAAATCTCATGCAAGCGTGGGAAACATGTATATGGATGAGATGTACTGAAGGAGGGAATAAGGGAGTGTACAGGAATAATTGATGTCTTCCTTATGATGTAATGTCTCTGTTGTCTGATTTTCATTGGCTAACAAAGTTTATAAAGCAATGCTTCTAACTTTCCAAGTGTGGCACTTCTGGAAGTAACTCTGCCAGGGTTCCAGATTGTTTGCCACCCAGCCATCTTATTTGATCAAATAAAGACCTGTCTAAGAAGCCTCCCCTTGGGTTATCTGATTAGATTGATATGGTATCTCAAGTTCAAGTAAGAGACTAGGACCTTACATTTCTATTGTAATGATGAAGTAAATTTATATTAAATATTACAGAATTATGGGGATAATTTGTCTCAGTGTGTGTGTGTGTGTGTGTGTGTGTCTGCATGTGTAGAGAGAAACAGACAGAGAGATTTTAAGCACAGCTGAGCACCATGGGACTTAATTCTATTTAGAGAATGCCTGAATCTTGGATCTCATTCCATTCTTTCTTTCATTCCTTATCATCAAAGTACAGTTAGCAAAAAATAACATCTAAATTATCCCTGACATTAACTCAAATTATCTTAAGTAGGTCAACAACTATATTTATATATGTCAGGTCACTTCACAACTTTTTAATTAGCTCTTTATTTCTGATTTTTAAAGGTCACAAATGCCAAATTATCTGCATATTCTCCTTATCTGTGTAAGGAGTCACTAAAGTGGACTATTTCTTCATTGGTTAGGTATATATATATTGGAATTGAGCCTATAAATGGGCTGTAAAAGACTAAGGCATAAATCTAGCATTCCTGACAAAGTACCATTTGACTTTTATTTTAGGATGGAGTAAAAGCTCCACACTCAGAATGGTGTGGGGAAAGATTTATCAAGAATTGGCCTAAATGCATTCTCGTCTACTGAAAGCAAAGGGAAAATTTTGGAGTGTGTGGGTGTGTGGCAGCTGACTAGCTTTCAGAGTTTTACTTATAGGAACATTGTGATTTCTGGAATGGATGGATGTCTTATTTACTGCATTTATCAATATCCTAAATGACTACATTTCAATGATCAAAAAAGTTGTACAACACTGAAAATGTTAAAATGCCTATCTTAATCTGAGAAGTTAAGAAAAATTCTTGAAATAATTGCAAAGTGGAAAATACCTATGAAAATCAAACTAACCTTAATTGTAACAATGTTCTGTACAATGGGCAGAACTATATCAACCAACACTAAGAATTTTCAAGAGTCCTATTCCAGTTCAATCCTTTGGTTCGCTGTCCTTCAAAGGGAGAAAATAAATATTGTTTTGCAATGAATGCAGATAAAAGAAAACCCTTCATGTGGAAAATATGTTTAATTCTAAACCAGAGGCTATTTTTAATGATACATTTCTTTGTAAGCCACAATGAAAAGAACAGTCACTAACAAAGCAAGAGTAATAAACAGTAAGTCCATACTGTTAAACATATTGCATTGACATTTACATACTATTTTCACTCACAGCTTGATAAAAACTCCTATTTTTGTTGCCTTCTTGGCAGGTGTTGAGTGGAACATTAAGCCTTAGATATTGCCAATGTGAAAACTAGAATAAATGGGTGCTGGTAGTCTACCTCTGCTTCCCAATTTTTGGTTCACACATTTTCTGTCACAGATCTGGCACAAAATAAGGATACAGAAACACAATAATATGCTTTAAAAAGTTGATATTATTAAACAAACTTGATATGAAAGAAATGAAAAGGAACCAAAAATACAATCAGTTTTGATTTTTTTAAAAAAATATTGCCCTTGTTTAGATTCAATTCTTTGTTGCTAGTACCTTTGGATTCTCCAATGTAGCCTCATCTTATGTGCAAACATTCAAAGGATCAATAGATGGGAAACAAAGGAAAAACAAGCCAACTCTTTGCTGCATCTGCTAGCTATATGGGGATCTGCATCCTCCACTGGATAGTTTTAGCCTTTCTCAATTTGATTTCAAGGGTTTAGTGTCTTTAGCAAGAGAGGTAGTTCTCGCTTACTGACCGCTCATTCAGTAACTGTTTGAAGTTAAGATGGCACTGAAAAAAGGAGATTTATGAGTCTTTAACGTTACAGCTGTTGTAGCGTTCCCATGGTCACGTGATTGCAATTTGGGTGTTTGTCAATCGGTACTTATTTGGACCATTACAGCATCCTGTGGTCATATGATCACCATCTGAGACTGTCCTGCTTTAAACCACAGTAATACGCTTAATGACCATAGTGTCACAGTTAGAATCAAGATTTTTTTGCTTATTAGGTTACCAGTTATGCAAGAGCCTTGGTGGAGCAGTGGGCTAATGCCTCTTTAAGTAACACCAGCTGCCTGCAATTAGTGCAGGTTCGAGTCCCACCAGGCTCAAGGTTGAATCAGCCTTCCATCCTTCCGAGGTAGGTAAAGTGAGGACCCAGATTGTTGGGGGCAATAAGCTGACTTTGTAAAATGCCGCTTGGGGGGGGGGGCGAAAGCCCTAATAAGCAGGCATATACATAGAATGAAGGCTATTGCTAAGCACATTGATTTGTGTTTCTTAGATTGTAAGCCGCCCTGAGTCTTCGGAGAAGGGCAGGATATAAATGGGATTAAAAAAATAATAATAATACTGAAAATCCAATGGCCTGCTTTATTATATAGTATTATTTGTCACCAAATCACCACACGCTGAAGATTACTATATGGAACTATTCCTTGAATTACAACAGAGGAAAAATTACGCAAAGAGTTTTTAAACTTATTCTTAAGGTTGCATGTCCTTAGCCCAGGACCCACTGAACTTAATGGAGATTTCTTATTAATAGATATTTGCTGATTGCACAAATGCTCTTCAGGCACTTTGCAGGTAGATATGAGCCCTACCTGGACATTAAATCAGGACTTCTGTGCATGGTCATTACATACTGAAAATAATAGAATAAAATTTAACAGGAACAAATATATTTCTTCACTCAGGTGTATTTGATTTCTTCAACTTGGGTTTCAAAATCAAGTCCAATGAAAAGAAATTTAGAAACCGGAGACTTTAAGCCTTGAGAAGAAAAGACTAAGTAGGAAAGGCTAACATAATACTTTTCAATAGCTGAAAAAAATGCATAAAGCAGAAAATCAAAACTCAGAATACAAGATGTAGAATAATAATTTTAAACTACTGGAAGGCAGATTTTAGTTGAAAATATTTCCTAACCATATGAGCAGTTTAAGGATAGAACAAGCAAGGGGGTTATGGGCTGCTCCTCACTGGAAATATTTTAATTTGGATCTCTGCACTGAGCAGAAATGAACTTCATCACCTAAGTGGCCTTTTTCAGCTCTGTGATTCTATTATTTAGGGAATTGCTGCACAATTCCTCATTTATTCAAAACCACTGGCTTGGATCTTTTCTCAGATTAAATGGATTCAACATTTATATCTTCTGCTCTGTTATCCCTGCTTCCATGGAGGAAGCTCCATTAATTATGCCCAGGATAGCATTATCAATGCTCCTTGGGTGCAATTGCTCCTGGCATGTCATAAAAAGGTAAGATATCAGACAAACAGAATCTTAACATTCAATAATGCTTTCAATATTAAAGAGGAAGAAAATTTACTAGCCTCTAGGATGGAAATGGGCTACCTAATTATCATTAAACTGTTATTTTTAAAGAAAAGAATGAAAAACAATGTACTCCGTATCGGTTTCTACTAAATAGCATTAGATTGGAAAGCCAGTTTGATGTAGTGGTTAAGGTACAGGCTAGAAACTGGAAGACTGTGAATTTTAATTCCATCTTAGGACAAAACCAAAAGGGCAAACCATTTCCGAAATCTCACCAAAAAAACTGCAACAACTTGTCCAGGCAATTGCCAGCATTAGATTAATTAATCTAGTTTTAAAAAATTGCTTAAGAAACTTCTTTCATTAAAATATACACTGGGTTGCATCATAATGATGCAATTTTTGACACTCAAAGCAATGGGTCCAGTTTTTATGCCTATTCATAAAATGTCTGCCATAGCTCCATGGCTAATCATATGCTATCCAATTATCAGAAGGTGAACTAAACACCCACAATAAGCAGTAAGAATCCAGGCCAGTCGTGGGATTCAGCCAGTTCGCACCACTTTGGCAGAACCGGTAGCTAATTTTTTGTTGACCAGGCCAAGAATAGTCTTCCGGAAGTGGCACCCACACAGAGAACTGGTTGTTCACATATTTGAATCGCATCACTGATCCAGACTACTTTTCCCATGTATGGAAGCATATTTACAAACCAAGTATTAGGCTGCACTCATATACCACTTTTCATTTTCAAAAAATACCTCTTTGAAAATATATATTCTACTTTTTAAAAATCATGTATATCATGGTTTGGAAGCAAGTGTTTAAAAAGTAGAATAGGGCAAAAAACTTAGCAGGAAACATTCGTTGGACACACTGCACATATCAGCATAATGCTAGAATGTCTATTCTATTATGCCAAATACCCAGCTTAAATCTAAAGTTTTCATGCTAGATATAAATTGCTTTCATGATCCTTAACAGGACTTTAATCCTCTTCTTTCCAGAGCAATCTTCAAAAATAGGATTTTAAGACTTGAAGACCATTCAGACTGGCAAGGATTAAAGCATTGAGAAAGGGAAGACAACAATTTGCAAAGAGGAAGTGGCTGCATTCACAAGGCTTCTGTACCTCCCCTACATTCTTTGCCACATTACATTACACTAATACTGGGTTTACTAGTACTTTAAAGTTTCAACCTACATCCAGTTGTACTACAGATAACATGTGTTATCTATAATGTCATCAATTTTTCAAAAGGGCAAGACAATATATTAACTGTACTTATGAATATTACTTACTTCACATTAGAACATTATGTTAGCATATCTAGAAAGTTGGATTCTCAACAATTCCATGGTACACACTGTTTTTTTGGTGTTTTTTTATTAAACATGTACAGAATTCCTAAAATTTTGGTATTTCTATTTATGTTTGTTTATAGGCATTGTTCTTTGTTTATTGACATGTTCTTAGCTATCATAGAAGTTGTATTTATGATAGAAAAACTAGACATACATAACATAAGAAATAAGAATTTCAAGGATAATATTAGTTTCAACCTGAACTTGAGGCATACCCTTTCACTCTAACTATTCCCTTTTCTACTGAGTTGCTTCTAGAAGGCAATTTCTTGCTTTCTTGCTTATTCTTACACACTAGACAAGTGATGGCGAACCTTTTAGGAGACCGAGTGCCCAAACTTCAACCCAAACCCCACTTATTTATCATTGGGTGCTGGATGGGCATGGCCCACTGGGTGGGAGTGGCCCACTGGGTGGGCATGGTTGGCATGGGCATGGCCTACTCGACATCACTTGTGTGGGGCTGGACAGGACTGGGGCGGATCTGAGGGTCTCTGGAGGGGGATGGGACCAGGGCGAGCGCCGGGGCATGGTCCACTGGAGAAGCCTCACTGATATTAAAGGCGGTGGGGGAAGAGATGATATTAAAGGGGGTGGGGGAAGAGATGATATTAAAGGGGGTGGGGGAAGAATGATATTAAGGGGGTGGGGGAAGAGATGATATTAAAGTGGGTAGGGGAAGAGATGATATTAAAGGGGAGTAAGGACTACCTGTACTTTATCTTTAAAACTACCTTTTAATTTCAACTCATGCCAATTCCTTTTAACTTCCCATTCAATCCAAAGAGTTGTATGATTTTAGGGAGGGGAGTTGGCAAGAATAGATCACAAAGCCAATCTGCGAGTTTGCTCTCTCGCCTGCAGGCACACCACCTCCCCTACGCAGCGTGGGTGTGTGTGTGGGTGTCTGTGACAGAGAGAGAGATTCCCTTTTTGTAAGTTTGCTTACTCTGCAACGCTTTCCTTTCCCCATGCTTTTCGCTTCCCTGCTGGCTCAATCTCTCTTTCTCTCTCTCCCTCACACACAAAAACTCCTCCTGCTTTCTCCCCCTTCTCGCCCTTTTCCTTCAGCTGCACCTGAATGGAGTGGGAGGAGGTTAAAAATAAGAAAGAAAGGGGAAGGCTCCCCTTTTTTAACATCTTGGCTTCCTCCTCCTCCTCTTCCTCTTCTCCTCCTGGCTCTCTTTATCTTTCACACACACACACACACACACACACACACACACACACACACACACACACACAGAAAACCTTCCTGCTTTCTCCTCCTTCTCCTCCTTTCTCTCCAGCCACCACACGTTGCGGCCACCAGCAGTTCCAGGCTGCAGCTCTGCATGACTGCTGCATTCCCCTCTCTGGCCCTACAACATGGCAGAGAGGGCAAATGAGAGCCTGCCGCTGCTCGGCTTGTGCCACTGCGCACTCCCATCTCCATGCCTTTCATTCTACAGGCTGGACATGCCCTGGGCTGCTAGGCTTACAGAATGCCAAGCCCCAAATGAGGAAAGGCACAGTGCAGCAGAGCCAGACGAGGAGAGGCCTGGCAAAGCGGAGAATGGCTGGGCGTGACGGGCAAGGCTGGGAGAGGTGGGGTGGAGTGAGGCAAATGAGCTGCAGCTGCTACTGCAAATCACTAGCCCTCGAGTGCTCACTGTTTCCTGTGCGTGCACTGGGAGGGCACCCAGCCAGGTTGGGGTGGGCCAGGGCTGGGGCAACGGGGGATGGTCCCTTGCCATTCCTGGGGCAGCCCTGGAGGGCCAAATTTGGGCTCCCCCTGCCCCGGCCCCTGCTGCTTTGGTGGCTCTGTAGGCAGAGCTGTCAGAGAACTTTGCAGCTCTGCCTACAGAACCACCAAAGCTGTAGCTGAAACTGGCCATTTGCCGCGACACGCAAGAAGGCTGTTTGCCTCCAGCCAGAGGTCAGCAGCTGTACCACGCCAAAACCGGACATTTGCGGTGACACGCGAGATGGCTGTTTGCCTCCAGCAGAAGGCCAGCAGCTGTGATGTGTGAGGCGGCTGTTTGCCTCTGGTCAGAGGCCAGAAGCCATGCCATGCTGAAACCAGACATTTGCCGTGATGCGCAAGGCAGCCGTTTGCCTCCGGCCAGAGGCAAACAGCCGCACCACGCCAAAATCAGACATTTATCGTGATGCGTGAGGAGGCTGTCTGCCTCAGGCCAGAGGCAAACAGCTGCGCCACGCCAAAACCGGCTGCCACTGTTTCCCCCCCCCACCTGTCGCATGGATTGCCCTGCTGCCACCGCTTTCCCCCACCGCTGCTTGGGGAGTGCTGAAATTCACTTGCAAGTCCAGGGCGCATTTTTTAAATTTTTCAGTAATTTCATATGATTAAATAAAACCCCAGAGGAAGAACCTAAGCATGGTGGGAAAACCATGACCTGGATGACTGAGAATCTCCCAGAGGGAGAAATTTGGAATTAATCATATATGATGAAAAAATTAAATAAAATTAATCTGGATGAGTAAGACATGTATTCATCATTTCTGTAGTGGTATTATTAAGACTGTTATAACTAGGAAGACATAGGCAATATGAGACAGTGTGTAAGAACTTTAAAAACATTTTTAACACGTGCCTGAACTATGATTAGTGAGAAGAGAACTCCAGAAAAGGCCTCCTCAAAAAAATGTTATCCTTCCTTTCAATGCCAAGATAATCAAAAGGCATTTGACAAAGATGCTATCTGTACAATACACCTAGACCAGACATGTCAAACACAAGGCCCGGGGGCCGGATCCGGCCCGTGAAGTGGTTTCATGTGGCCCACGAAGCCATCCTGGAAACAGTGAGGGAACGGCCCCCACTGCCTTGGCCCTGGCCCAGACACCCTCCTCCTGCCAGAGAGCCTCAGATCTGTGCCACTCCTGCCCAGGCTCCCATAGGCACCCTTGATGCGAACGATGTAGAGTTGGCCACGCCCACCCAGTAGGCCATATGCACTCTAGCCACGCCCACCCAGTAGGCCATGCCCATCCTGGCCATACCCACCCGGCCCCCTGAGGGCAACTGCAATCCTGATGTGGCCCTCAATGAAATTGAGTTTGATACCCCTGACCTAGACGAAAGAATGTTCTATGTTCTATGATATAGTCAGGCTCCATGTTGTTTAGAATATGTTAATTAATACCAAAACTTTAAATCTGCTACATGTGCATTTATCTGTATTCTAAATTTGAATATGTTCTTGCTTTACAGGTTCTTCTATCTAAATTTTGAAAAAGAACAATGAGTTCAAAGAACAACCATACTGTGTCACCACCCATCACAGTGATAGGTAGTTTATTAACCATGTCACAACTGATCCTGCTTATGACTAAATTCAGATATGTTTATTTACATATCTACAATAACCCCCGATGTGACAACTCATGCAATATATATAAATGGGAAAATGAATAAAATGAGATTTTCAAGTGGGATGGTGGGCAAGGGCAATATCAGAAAGGGTCCCCTTCTACTGACAGAGCATTCCTGTTGTCAGAAGGGAACAAGCAACTTTCACCAATGTATTTAGTATATGCTAGCTCCTTTCCCATAATAACAATCTAAAGCGACGCTGTGGCTCAGTGGGTTAGGACGCTGAGCTTGTCAATCAGAAGGTCGGCAGTTTGGCTGGTCGAATCCCGAGTGCCGCGTAACAGAGTGAGTGCCTGTTACTCGTCCCAACTTCTGCCAACCTAGCAGTTCGAAAGCACGTAAAAAATGCAAGTAGAAAAATAGGGACCACTACGGTGGGAAGGTAACAGCGTTCCGTGTGCCTTTAGCATCTAGTCATGCCGGCCACATGACCATGCAGTCGTCCTCGGACAAGCGCTGGCTCTTCGGCTTTGAAACGGAGATGAGCACCGGCCCCTAGAGTCGGAAATGACTAGCACGCATGTGCGGGGGAACCTTTATCTTTACCTTTAGGTCCTTTCCCATAATAACAATCTAAAGTGCCAAGAGAAAACCTTGAGGCGAACAAAGCCCTTACTTTGACAGAAGGAACTTCTGAACTACATAGGCCACTGAGCCCAATCTTGCTTAGTTCAAGAAGAATGAAAGAAAGGAGGTATCCACAAATGATTGTTCGGTTTTTGCTTAAGCATGTTCAATGAAGTTCAATCACTCCTCTGGATAATGGGTCCTACTGACACTTTTAAAATTAAGAAGCTTTTCAAACCTTCACTGGAATCTGCCTTCCTGCATTCTTAGACTATGTTACTGTATTGCTGCAGCAAAAATAGGAGACAGAAGCACTGGGTATGTTTGTCAACTTGACCAAAAGGATGAATAATAACAATAACACATCTGGCATCATTATTGTAGAAAAGAAAATATTGGTTCATTGATATCGCAGTACCAGGTGGTGCACAAATTGAAGAGAAACAGCTAAAAAAATATATCGTGATTTGCAAATTGAAGTTGAGCAATTGTGGAGGAAGAAATCAAGGGTTGTACTGATAGTGATAGGAGCCCTTGAAGCAATACCCAAAGGGCTGCCTGGATACATGGAAATTTTGAACACATTAGACCTGAATATCCTGACTTTGCAAAAAATCAGCCTATTCGGATCTGCCTATATACTCAGATGCTACTTTAATAGCTCTTAGGGTCCTTGGTTAGGACTTGAACTGTTAAGTTTTTCACAGTCCCATACTGTGAATTGAATTGAAGATTAGTAACAACAACGACAATAATAATGATACTTCAACAAAATACAAACCACAAATTACATAAAGTGAGTCCTACTCCAACAAAATACATAAAGTGAGTATGGAAAATCTTGAGATCAAATAAAAGCAATTAACATCAGGGCAATGCTTGTAATATGTTACTCAGCTGGAATAATTGATTGGGCTCAGTTAGAACTTGATAACTTCGATCGAAAGACAAGAAAGCTAATGACTATGCACCATGCTGTGCACCCAAAAAGTGGTATTGATCGATTGTACTTGCCAAGATCTCAGTGTGGCAGACGACTCTTACAGGTGAAACAACTGTGGAAGAAGAAAGACATAGCTTAAATGACTACGTAAAAAAAGCAAAAGAGCCTCTGCTAAAGGAGGTGAACAAGGGGAAACCTCTTGAAAACAACAAGATTGAAAGCAGAATATTGAAAGGAAACAATTGAGCATCGAGTTTCTAACTGGAAAAGAAGCCTATGCACAGCCAACACCTGAAGGACATTGAAGGGAAGGCAGATACAAAGCTAGCATGGAGCTGGTTGAGATCAGGGGTGCTGAAGAAATAATCTGAAGTTTTCATTTTGGCTGCCTAAGAATAAGCCTTGCATACTAATGCTTCCGTGAAAGCAAAAATTCAACATGGCAGTAACAATAGCAAATGCTGCTTATGCAATGAGAAAGATGAAACAGTGTATCCCCTTATCAGTGACTGTGGCAACATTTTACAGACTGATTATCTACGATGTCAAAATCGTACATTGGAAGCTTTGCCAGAAGTTTGGGTTCAAATGCAATAAAAATCACAGGGAACACCAAGTTGATAAAGTTTTTGAAAATGGCCAGGTCAAGATCCTGTGAGACTTTCAGATCCAAACAGACATCTAGCCCACAACACACCTGACATCACTATTGTGGGAAAGAAAAAAATTCTGGTTCACTGATATCACAATAGCAGGTGATGCACAAATTGAAGAGAAACAGCTAGAAAAAATAACAAAATATCTTGATTTGTAAATTGAAGTTGAGCAATTGTGGAGGAAGAAATCACGGGTTGTACTCCTAGTAATAGGAGCCCTTGAAGCAATACTCAAAGGGCTGCCTGGACACAGGGAAATTTTGAACTTATTAGACCTGAATATCCTGACTTTGCAAAAAAAAAACCCCACCCAGTTGGAACTGCCTATATATTCAAATGTTACCTTTAACAGCTCTTAGGTTCTTGGTTAGGACCTAACTTGAACTGTTAAGTTTTCCCCAGTCCCAAACTGTGAATTGAATTGAAAATTAAAATGTAAACAACAACAACAACAACAACAATACCCTGCTGGAATTATTAAATGGATACAAGCTGAACTAGCAATTTGGATTGAAAAACAAGAGAACTGATTATTATTTACTAGGCATTACACCCCCACACTGATATTTGCCTCACAGAAATGGAGGCAGAGGTTTACTTCAGGTCAAAAAAATTGCTGAAGAAGAAAAGCATACATTGGGTGATTATATAAAAGACAGCCAAGAACAAGCAATGATGCATGTTAAAAATGGGAACTTACTAAATATATAGGAAACAAAAAGTGAGTATGAAAATAATGTCATAAAAACACAAACAGAATGTTAGCAAGGAAAAGCACTTCATGGTCAATTTCTAAAAGGATCAAGGGTAAAGTGGATAAGATAAACCTACAATGGCTTACATTGGGAACATTAAAAAGAAAAGAAACCCCCAAAGACTTGCTTTTGGCTGTGCAAGTGAGCACTACTGAACTAATACTACCAAGGCTGTAACTGAAATTTTTTCCAAATCATTCAAAGTGCAGATTGTGCAAAAAAAAGCAGATCATATACACAGTTCATGCAAGAAGATCACTAAAACAACATAACACAGTCCCCGAAATGATTCACTGGAACATCTGTAAAAATTATCAACTATCAGTAATGGAAAAATAGGAACATGGAGTGAAAAGTAGTAAAAAAAATGAGCAAATTAAAATATTGGGGGATGACCAAAAACAGACTCATAACGTTTTGGCTCATAATATACCAGATATAAACTGTGGCTGAAGAGAAGAAAGTGGGGATTGATTTGGCAATACCAGGGAGTAATAGAATAGACAAAGAATTGGAGAAGATCGCAAAGTTAGGGGCTGCCACAAAGAAGAGGGAGTCAAGCTATTCTCCAAAGCACCTGAAAGCAGGACAAGAAGCAATGGATGGAAACTAGTCAAGGAGAGAAGCAACCTAGAACTAAGGAGAAACTTCCTGACAGTTAGAACAATTAACCAGTGGAACAACCTGCCTCCAGAGGTGGTGAATGCTCCAACACTGGAGGTTTTTAAGAAGAGACTGGACAGCCATTTGCCTGAAATGGTATGGGGTTTCCTGCCTGAGCAGGGGGTTGGACTAGATGACCTCCAAGGTCCCTTCCAACTTATGATGATGATGATGATGATGATGATGATGATGATGTATGAAGATCTGAAAATTGAAACTGGAAGATTATGACATAAATCAGCCATGGTGATCCCAGTGGTTATCAGCATACTCGGTGTCATACTCCAAAACTCATACTCCTTAAAAGATCTGTGCATTCATAACATTTCTGTCTGCCAATTGCAAAATGTCACACTGCTTGGATCCACACATATATTACAGTATGCTGATACACTATGACATCCTAGGTTCTTAGAAGAACTCAATGTGTATAAAATGCAACACCAGCTAAGGAACTGGCAGCTGTGTCTTCACATTGTTGTGAACAGATTACAGTAAAAACAATAATAATAATCAGACCTTTACTTATATTGCAAAACTTGAAATATGTTAGCATTTCAACAGTAAACATGTGTCTTTTCTCAAAAGTAAAAATATTCACTTCCTTAATCTTTCCCTCTAAGAGTTGCCAGCTCCCTCATCATTCATGTCAGCCTAGTGATGTAGTCCAGACAGGAAGCACAAGCAGATGGACTAATTCTACTTTATTGTAAGGTTACACTGGTAGAGTCTTGCAAGTCTAAAAATAGATTTTCACTCCTTTGCCTGTACACACAAGAAACTAGGGACAGTCCCTTATGAGACGTTTGCCATGCCCATATTCCTTCTGTGAGCTAAGCTACTTCTTCTCCATCCATTGGCCTGTCTGTGACTCTTTCTTCTATCCCCAAAGTCATTCCTATGTAACATTATACTTTACTGGCCTTTGCACTTTCATTCAGTATATCTGAATATTTCTTAAAGTGTGATGACTAATCATAATACTTGGAATGGGAGACTAATAGAAAATAGAGTGAAATTATTATTTCCCAAAATTCACTGATGCAGTCTAAAATTATGTTTATCTTCTTGGCATCCACGTCACACTGCTGATCAACATCGAGCTTCTGATAAGTACAATGAAGACAGTTTTCACATGTACAGTATTATTTTCAAGCTATTATCCTCCATCCTATTGTCAAGACTTACAGAGTTACGTAAGATCAAGGAAGGAAAAATTATACAGATTTTACATAGACCTCAGGTAGGTATTTTTAATACTAGTCTAATAAATAAAGAAACTTGGAAACTATGAGAAAATTTCTATTTTCATTTATAGGGAAAATGAAAATGAATCTTGTTGAATGATTTGAAACATTAAAATTGAAATTTAATTTAATGTAATGTAATGTAATTTAATTTAATTTAATTTAATATACCGTATTTATCGGCGTATAACACGCACCTCATTTTAAAAAGGAAATTTCAGCTGCAGCTTCGGATAATGGGTCATTAACTATGGGTCATTAACATTATATCGGCGTATAACACGCACACATCATTTGCCCCCTATTTTCAGGAAGAAAAAGTGCGTGTTATACGCCGATAAATACGGTAATTTAAAATCCCTCAGTCCAGGCCAGACAATTCAAACAACCAGGTAGTTGAGAAGATGGAAGTATTGCAACTCCAGAGAATCCTGGAGGAAACAGATCATCTGGACCCTTTTCGGTCAGGTTTTGGGCCCAGGATATGGAACTGAAACAGCAATGTTTGCATTCATGCATGGTCTCTGAGGAAAGCAGGATGAAGATGGTGAATTCACCCTTGCTCTTTGTGACCTCTTGGGGAGGCATGATAACTGTTCTGATATTTAAGGGGCTTCTACAAAAATAAGGGGGTGTGTGTCAAACCAGGGCTTTTCAACCGGTGGTACGCGTACCACTGGTGGTACGCGAGCACGTGGCTGGTGGTACGTGGCATCACCTTCCTCCTCCCCACCTCCCCCCGCCTCCCCCCTGCTCCTTCCCAGCTTGCTGCTGGAAAACAAGCTGCTGCCTACCAGGCCGCGCGAAGAGCGCTGGCGCAGAGTAACGCCCTGCCTGCCCCTGGGACTCATTGTGCAGCAACCCATGTTGTCCTTCCCCCAGAAGCAAGTGCGAGCCTGAAGGGGACAGAGCCATCCACTCTCTCGGCAGGTAGGTGTTTGCATCCACTCGCATCCATCTTCTTTTCCTCCCCCCCCCCGGCGAGCTTGCGATACCCCTCACGGCCCTCACATTGCTTCTCTCCTGGGGCTCGAGAGATTTCCCTGTCTCCTCTTCCCGAAGTGCAATGCAAAGGGGAAAGCAAAGCAGCCAGATGGCGTGTGCCCTCCCCGAGGAGTCATCCTGTGGCAGCAGGTGGGAATTGAGGCCCACATTTGTTTTCCTGATGCGCGCCAGGGCAGGTGAAGCCATCAGAACATGGGTGTGGAGGGAAAAATGTGCCCGATTCCCTCCCCCCCCACTGTTGGCAACTCCGTACAGCTGGCCCTAACCTCCACCGACTGGAGCCCATTGGCGAAGGTCGGGGTTGGCCATATGGAATTGCCAGCTGATCCGTATGCCCAGCCCAGACCTCCACAAGTGGAAAGAGAGGGAGATTGTCAGGAGCACGAATCGGTGCGTGCTGAAAAACGGCGATCTCGCACTGCTGTAATCTCCCTCGCTCGGTTTCAGCTTGCCTTGCTGCAAGAGAAAGCAGGCTGAAACGGAGCGAGGGAGATTGCATCCAGCGCGAAATTCGTGTTCCTGACAATCTCCCTTGCTCCGTTTCAGCCTGCTTTCTCTTGCAGCAAGGCAAACTGAAACCGAGCGAGGGAGATTGCAGCAGCGCGAGATCGGCCGATTCGCGTTCCTGGTAATCTTCCTCACTTGGTTTCATCTTGCTTTCTCTTCCAGCAAGGCAAGCTGAAACCGAGCGAGGGAGATTGCAGCAGCGCGAGATCAGCGTTTCTCAGCATTCACTAATTCGTGTTCCTGGCAATCTCCCTCGCTCCGTTTCAGCTTGCTTTCTGCAAGAGAAAGCCGGGCCGTAGGGCCGCCTCCACGGATGCTGCTCTAGTGCAGAGAGAGAGAGGCCAGTCCCCATTCGGCCTGCCAGCCCCAGGAGAGCCCCGCGAGAGTGGCTTGCCGGCTGCTGAATCCTGGCTTTTGAGCAGGAGCGGCCTTGCCCTGCTTGCCCTTAGTTGGCGCCGGGAGCAGCCACCGCCACCCGCCCCGCTTTTCGCAAGCCCTGTTATGCCGCCGCTGCAGGTTTCCAGCAGCGGGAGGCTCCGGGATGAGGGCCTGTCGGGAGTGAAGGAATTGGGGCTGGTCCGGCAGGCCGCTTCTATGGCAGTGGGGCATGCTGGTGCCTTGCGCTGCACTGTGAGGTCCACCCTGGGAAAGGTGGAAGCGCAGCTGTAGTCCAGGATGGTCAACCGCTCCAAGCCCTGTCTGGCTGGCTTTGTCCCTCCATCCCCCAAGAGCAGCTGGTTGTGAGTTGCTAGGGTGAGCTTCCCTGAGTGTGCCTCAGCCCCGGATCTCCCCCCACCCGGGACTCTGGCCATGTCTGCAGAAGGCGAGTGGGGTGAAGGGCGTTTTGGTGCATCTTCCATCCCTCCCGTGTGAAGGGCGCCTTCCTGCCCCGCAGTCCACAGCAGCATTGTTGGCGTGCATGGATTGACTCCGAGTGAATACAAGGTGTTTCTGTTGCTGGAATAAAGCTTATTAAATGAGCTAGCAACCTCCAATTATCATTGATAGATCTTCCCCAACTTTCCTCCGGTGCTTCATAAAGAGTTAAGCAGGTGTCCAGTTTCTTGGTAAAAATGGATTTGGAAGGAAGGAAGGAAATAAATGACAATGGGAGGGAGGGAAGGAGGAAAGGACAAAGAGGGAGGAAAGGAAGAAAGAAAGGAAGGAAAGAAGGAAGGGACAATGGGAGAGAGGGAGGGAGAGAAAGAAATAGAGGGAGAGAGAGAGAAATAGAGAGAGGGAGCGAGAGAAAGAGAGGGAGCGAGAATAATAGAGAGACAAAGAGAGGGAGAGAGAAGAAGAAATAAGGAGGGAGAAAAAGAGGGAGAGAGAGAAAGAGGGAGAGAGAGAAGAAAGAAAAGGAGGGAAATGGAGAAAGAAAGAGGAAAATATAGAGAGAGGAAAAGAGAGGGAGAGAAAGGGAGAGAGAGAAAAGGAGAAAGAAAGAGGGAGGGAAATAGAGGGAGAGAGAGAGAAAGGGAGAAACAGAGGGAAAGAGAGAAATAGAGAGAGGGAGAGAGAAAGGGAGGAGAGAAAAGGAAAGAGAAAGGGAGAGAGAGGAGAGAAAGAAAGAGGGAGGGGGAGAGAGAGAAAGATAGAGGGGGAGAGAAAGAGAGGGAGAGACAGAAATTAAATTAGTAACATGATTGTTAAAAGGTAACTTTGCTTGTCAGAAGGTTGCAAAAGGTGATCAGATGACCCTGGAACAATGTGACCATCATAAATATGAATCGATTGCCAAGCATCCGAATGTAAATCACATGACCCTGGGGATGCTGCAATGGTCATAAGTGTGAAAAATGGTCATAAGTCACTTTTTCAGTGCCGTCGTAACTTTGAACAGTCACTAAGTGAATTGTTGTAAGTCGAGGACTGCCTGTACTTTATCATTTTTTTTCCTTTTTTGGGGGGCAAGTTTTTGACACCTTGCTGGGCGACTGGTGGTACTCGGACACTGTCTTGTCCTAAAAGTGGTACAATGGGTGAAAAGGTTGAAAATCCCTGTGTCAAACTATTTTCCAAAGCACCAAAAAGCAAGATGAGAAACAATGAATGGAAACTAATCAAGGAGAGAAGCAACCTAGAACTAAGGAGAAATTTCCTAACAGTGAGAGCAATCAACCAATGAAAGAGCTTGCTTGGAGAAATTTTGGGTGCTCCATTATTGGCGGCTTTCAAAAAGAGACTGGACAACCATTTATCTGAAGTGGTATAGGGTTTCCTGCCTGAGCATGGGTTGGACTAGAAGACCTCCAAGGTCCATTCCAACTCTATTATTCTATGTTTTATGTTTCAATGCTGGTTCCACTCAATGGCTCAGCAACAGAAATTCTGGTCCCAATTGAGGTTACCACTTGAGGACTATCTGTATTACCCCTACATTCTGTTGCACTAAAGAAAGGCATGTGTCCCTTTATGTTTTAAATGATGATGTGTTGCACTGAATTGCAGTTCCCCTTCCCTTCTTTTCCTCATTTTGTTTTATTGCTTTGCTTTCATTGTTGTGTTAATCTTTCTAGTTGTTCTACACCACCCAGAATCTCATGACTGGAGCAATCTACAAATATTATAAATAAATCCACAAATAACCTCCCAAATAGTTATATTTTCCTTTCCATTCAAGCTTGCCTGATAGATTGGTATTCTGGGAATTGCTATGTGTTCTGGAAATGAGATATCACTGCTTCTTCCAGTTGGACCAGTCTAAGCAGGATTGAAGAAAGCATGTAGAGGATAAAGGGACAGAAGAGGCTTACAAGATTTACAACTCTGGAACAGAAAAGTTTAGGCAGGTCAGTGCTGACTGAGTGACTTTTCTCTTCCCTTCCTAGTGTAGTTGAGAAGGATAATATTCTTAAAAAGTTGAATAATCAAATTGAAAATAATAAAGCTTAAAAAACCTAAAGGTATTAAAAATAGAACATGTTCAACATAATTGCAACATGTTTATACCCATATTTCAGAAATACGAAGAACAGGCTTGATTACCTAAAATTTTTGCATGTGCCAAATTACAAACTATGCATTTTCAATTAAGTTATGCTATGTTAATATTATGCAATATTACAATAGTCCCAAGCAGGGCTAAGAGATCTCTAAAATATTGTGCTCCTTCCCCTCTCAGGGGCATGAGTGTTTATTGTGTTCCATGAAAATCACACTGACACAGCTCCTGTTACCTAAACTGTAGTACGGTAAGCCAACTGACAGTAATGAATAAGCATTAATTCTAATGTCTGGAAAGCTCAAATGAAAACACTAAAGATCAGTTGCAATATATATTTATAATACACCATGTTTTTGATACCAATTCTGAAGCTTATGACTATTATTATTATGAGGTACAAATACATAATTATACTTTAGAAAGATAAATACACATTAACATACTTTTTTAATTTTGAGGGGGATGGGATACCTTCAAATCAGGTTTTTTTATTCTTTGTGACTGCCTGGACAAGGCCAAGAGGTGATGAAATG
Source organism: Vipera ursinii (assembly GCF_947247035.1). Classification (NCBI taxonomy): domain Eukaryota; kingdom Metazoa; phylum Chordata; class Lepidosauria; order Squamata; family Viperidae; genus Vipera; species Vipera ursinii. The sequence continues at coordinate 55,069,416 of NC_139521.1, read as the reverse complement.
CCAAATTCAGTCCAAAAATCTGGCTGATTATGCAAAAAATCATAATCTTGGGTCGTCTGAGTTAGCTCGGGAGTTCATGGCCTCCATGACGGCCATGGGCCTGACCCAAGTAATTGAGGGCCCGACTCATGTGGGGGATCATACTCTCGACCTGGTGTTCCTGTCTGGACAGTGGTTGGATGATCTAGGAGGGGGTTCATCAACTATTGTTCCCCTGTCATGGTCAGATTATTATCTCCTGCGGCTGGTCTTCTGTTATGCCACCCCCCGCCGCTGGACTGCGGAACCGACCAGGTGGTTCCGCCCCAGGCGCCTAATGGACCCGGAACGGTTCCAGATGGCGCTTGGGTCTATACCCATCGCCCTCACCCACAGCCCAGTCGATGCCCTGGTGGATGCCTGGGAAAGGGCGGCCGCCGGGGCACTTGACTGTGTTGTACCCTTGCGGCCTCTGACCCGGCGCAGATCCCATTGGGCTCTGTGGTTCTCTGCGGAGCTCCGGGAGATGAAGCGTCGGAGACGGGGTCTAGAGAGGGGTTGGAGGTCCAGCCGATCTGAATCTGACCGATTGCAGTTAAGAACCTTTATAAGGTCTTATCTTGCGGCGATAAGGACGGCGAAGTCTAACTACTTCGCTGCCCTCATCGCGTCCGCAGATAATCAGGAGGTGAGGGAGGATCCCTTACAGGGACGAGTCGAGGAGTTTAGTCATCATCTGGCGGACAAAATTGCTCAGATCCGGACCGGTCTGGACTCTGACTTGGCAGAGTCTGACGTGGAGGAATCGGACGGTCTTGAGCATGTTATCTGGACTGAGTTCGATCCTGTTTCCCCTGATGATGTGGACAGGATCATGGGGAGGCTGAGCACCACCACCTGTTTGTTGGATCCGTGCCCCTCTTGGCTAGTTTATGCGGCCCAGGAGGAGACACGAGGCTGGTTCCAGGCAGTAATAACTGCTTCTTTGAAAGAGGGTGTCTTCCCTGCCGCCTTGAAGGAGGCGGTGGTGAGACCCCTCCTCAAAAAGCCTGCCCTGGACCCGGCTGTTTTAAATAACTATCGTCCAGTCTCCAACCTTCACTTTTTGGCGAAGGTTGTTGAGAGTGTGGTGGCGCATCAGCTTCCTCTGTTCCTGGAGGAAACTGATTATCTGGACCCGTACCAATCGGGTTTCAGGCCCGGATACAGCACGGAGACGGCATTGGTCGCGCTGGTGAATGATCTCTGGCGGGCTCGGGACAGGGGTTGTTCCTCTGTCCTGGTCCTATTAGATCTCTCAGCAGCTTTTGATACCATCGACCATGGTATCCTACTGCGGCGTCTCAGGGGGTTGGGAGTGGGAGGCACCGTTTTACGGTGGTTCTCCTCCTATTTCCTGGGCCATTCGCAGTCGGTGTTGACGGGAGGGCAGAGATCCACCCCGAGGTGTCTCGTTTGTGGAGTTCCTCAGGGGTCGGTTCTCTCGCCCCTCCTGTTCCACATCTATATGAAGCCGCTGGGTGAGATCATTCGTGGTTTCGGGGTGGAGTATCATCAGTACGCTGATGATACCCAACTTTTTCTTTCCACCCCGAACCAACCCAGCGATACCCTTGCCGTGATGTCCCATTGCCTGGAGGCGGTCCAGGTCTGGATGGGGAGAAACAGGCTTCGTCTCAATCCAGGCAAGACTGAGTGGCTGTGCATATCGGCATCTCGGGCTAACCAGACTATTCCATCTCTAACGATGGGGGGGTGAGGTGTTACCCCCCGTTGATAGGGCTCGCAACTTGGGCGTCCTCCTGGATTCACGACTCAATTTTGAAGACCATATAGGAGCCGTGACCAGGGGGGGCTTTTGCCCAGGTTCGCCTGGTGCGCCAGTTGCGGCCCTATCTGGACCGAGATGCCCTATGCACAGTCACTCACGCGCTCGTGACCTCCCGTTTAGACTACTGCAACGCTCTCTACATGGGGCTGCCCTTGAGGACCACTCGGAGGCTTCAGCTGGTGCAGAATGCGGCCAAGCGAGTTGTGATGGGGGTCTCCCGATACTCCCATGTAACACCTCTACTCCGCGAGCTGCATTGGCTCCCGGTTGCCCTCTGGGTGAGATAAAAGGTGCTGGTGATGACCTATAAAGCCCTAAATGGCTTGGGTCCGGGATATCTGAGGGAACACCTGCTGCCGGCATCAAGCTCCCTTCGTCCAGTGCGCTCCCACAGGGAGGGTCTTCTCAGGGTGCCACCGGTAAGAGATTGCCGGCGGACGACACCCAGGGATAGGGCCTTCTCAGTGGGTGCGCCTTCCCTTTGGAACCAGCTGCCAGTGGAGCTTAGGACTGCCCCCGACATCCGGTCATTCTGCCGGGACCTGAAGACCTGGCTCTTCGAGCTCTCTGGCCCAGGCTGAGAATTTTAATTTAAATTTAATTTTAACTGGGGTTTTATTTGTTCAGGGACGGATATAATTTTTTAAATTGTTTTTAACTTTTGTATTTTTGTTTTTAATCACCCTGTAAACCGCCCTGAGTCCTTCGGGAAAGGGCGGTATATAAATGTAATAAAATAAATAAATAAATAAATAAAATAATGAGTGGACAAAAATGCTAAATCCAGTTTAAACACATGGCTGACTGTGCAACCAACCATAATTTATTAAACATCTTTTTCGCCTGACGCTCAGTGATTCTGAAGAGTGAATAACTTAGAATGTTCCAATATCTCAGCTGATTATATTCTAGTTGCACTTTATATGTGAGTATTTGAATTTAATATTCACCTTTTCTAAGCATTTCTAAAATGCCACAATGAATCTTTTTTGAATTCTTCCCTTTTTTATACCTCCATTTGTCTTCCGACTGCTTAAAATAAAACACAATAAGAAGTCAAACTTTAACCATCTACTAACATTTCTGAAACAACTGTGAACAAGGAATTCTTCCTACTTTATACTTTCTCTAATACAACTTAGCTTAGCTCTATTTTCCTCAGTGCACATTTTACTTCTATGACAATATACTTGTTGTTGTTAGTTGCGAAGTCTTTGGCAGTGCCAAAGAATATTCAAACTATCGCACCATTGCACTCATTTCACATGCTAGTAAAGTTATGCTTAAAATCCTACAAGCTAGACTCCAGCAGTATGTGGATCGAGAACTACCATAAGTACAGGAAGGATTTCGAAGAGGCAGAGGAACTAGAGATCAAATTGCCAACATACGCTGGATCATGGAGAAAGCTAGAGAGTTCCAGAAAAACATCTACTTCTGCTTTATTGACTATGCTAAAGCCTTTGATTGTGTAGATCATAACAAACTCTGGCAAGTTCTTAAAGAGATGTACGTACCAGACCATCTTATTTTTCTCTCGAGAAACCTATATGTGGGCCAAAAAGCAACAGTGAGAACTGGACACGGAACCACTGATTGGTTCAAAATTGGGAAAGGAGTCCGGCAAGGCTGTATACTGTCGCCCTGCCTATTTAACCTATATGCAGAGCACATCATGAGAAAGGCAGGGCTAGATGAATCAAAAGTTGGAATTAAGATTGCCGGAAGAAATATCAACAACCTAAGATATGCAGATGATACCACTCTAATGGCAGAAAGTGAAGAGGAACTAAAAAGCCTTTTGTTGTGGGTGAAGAAGGAGAGTGCAAAAGTTGGGTTGAAACTTAACATTAAAAAAACCAAGATCATGGCATTTGGCCCTCTCAATTCCTGGCAAATAGATGGGGAAGAAATGGAGGTAGTGACAGATTTTATTTTCCTGGGCTCCAAGATCACTGCAGATGGGGACTGTAGCCAAGAAATTAAAAGACGCTTGCTCCTTGGGAGGAAAGCCATGGCAAATCTAGACAGCACACTAAGAAGCAGAGACATCACCCTGTCAATAAAAGTGCGTATAGTCAAGGCTATGGTCTTCCCAGTTGCAATGTATGGCAGTGAAAGCTGGACCATAAAAAAGGCTGAGCGCCAAAGAATCGAGGCCTTTGAACTATGGTGCTGGAGAAGACTCCTGCGAGTCCCTTGGACTGCAAGGCGATCGAACCGGTCAGTCCTAGAGGAGATCAACCCTGACTGCTCTTTAGAAGGCCAGATCCTGAAGTTGAAACTCAAATACTTTTGGCCACCTAATGAGAAGGAAGGACTCACTGGAGAAGAGCCTAATGCTGGGAAAGATTGAGGGCAATAGAAGAAGGGGACGACCGAGAATGAGGTGGCTGGATGGAGTCACTAAAGCAGTAGGCATGAGCTTAAATGGACTCCAGAAGATGGTAGAGGACAGGAAGGCCTGGAGGAATGTTGTCCATAGGGTCATGATGGGTCGGATTCGACTTTGCAGCTAACAACAACAACAACAACAAAGCACCCATGCAAAGAGAAGTACTACTCATTTCATGTATTATCACCTATAGCCAAAACAAGGCTATAAAGCATGCTAAAAGCAGAAGAAGGAATCCAGGAATGAAATAATAGAGAAATTTAAAGTTGTCTCTGGGAGGGCCAAGGCAGTGGGGGCCGTTCCCTCACTATTTCCAGGATGGCTTCACAGGCTGCATGAAACCACTTTGCGGGGCAGATCTGGCCTCCAGGCCTTGTGTTTGACATCTCTGACCTAGACCAATCAGCTCTGATGCAGAAAGCTGAAGGGTGAACTCCCCTTCTGGACATGGGTGTTGTTAAATAGCGGGTTCTTTGGTGCATGAATGAAGACGCGAGGCTGAGTACAGGATAACTCATACTTTATTTTGGCAGGAACTGTACTGAGGCAATGGCTACAACCAGCTGCAATATATAGCCTAGCCCCTAGGCGGCAGCCAATAGGTTTGAATCAACTATTGCCGCCTGGGGCTAATCAATTGCAGGACAGGTGACTCTTAGTCTGGGTTGCTGGAGAGCCGTTAACTGCTCCAGCAACCCACATGGTGTATCACAAGAGTCCAGTACATAACACCCCTCCCCTCTTAGATCAGACTATGACAACAACAATTAGTCTTGACAGTTGTCAAGACTTAATAATCAAACACACACAAAGTAAAGTGATAATAATAAAAATAATAAAAATCAATGTGGAATACAATGAGTGTCAAGCCCCGTGGGCTCGACATCACGAGGGGAGCAGGGGAAACGCTGCGCAAACCGCCCGCCCGAACCTTCTTGCTGGAGCTACCCGGGAACAGCACATCCAGCAGTCAAACGGCTGACAGCTACCATGGGCAGCTGCACAAGTCCCACGGCCATGCCACCGACGGGCAGCTGTTCCGGGGCTTTCCGGCGCGTCTGTGTCGACGGAGCTGCCGAAAGGACTCACAGGCAGTCAGACCGGCAGCCGCAACTCGTCCTGGGATTATCCAGCCGCCTGTTCCTCGGCGGGGGCGTCGGGCGGCTCAGAACAAAATCCGGACAGCGGGGCGTTGTGGGGAGCTGTTAGGGGGGCTGTAACACTGACGCGCAGGACGGTGGAGGGGAGCACGGAGGAGGGGTGGGGGAGCATGAAACGGGGGATAAGGGCATACACTCACCTGGAGTCTGTGTGGGAGCTCAGGCACAAAGGGCGGGGTGACGTGCAGAGAGCTGGGAAGGGGGTGGGTTTTAAGCGGACTCAGCCGGACGCTGAAAGAACGACGACAACATGGTACGGGTGACGACGAGGTTTTCTTTACTTCAGAAAAATCTAGCAGATACAAAGCCAGCGTTGGGAGCTAGCCGTCCCAAAGCGTCTTTTATACATTGGGGGTGATTAGCCCCACCCCTCCCCATGCAAACCAGCATCCGGCTGAGTCCGCTTAAAACCCGCCCCCTTCCCAGCTCTCCGCACGTTTTACGTAGAGTCGAGCTTCTAGGAGTTTCTGTAATACCTGCCGCACTAAAGTGACGTGCTCGTCCATGGATTCCGTGTAAATTAGTATGTCGTTGAGATACACGAGGACCCCCATGTACAGATGCTCATGCAGTACTTGATTTATCAACTGCATGAAGTCCGTGGGAGCCTCTTGGAGCCCGAACGGCATCACACGAAACTGAAAACTGCCGAGTAGGCAGTTAAACGCTGTTTTCCATTCGTCGCCTTCTTTGATGCGCACTCGATAGTACGCCTCCCGCAGGTCCAAGTGAGTGAACACCCTCCCACTGGCCAGATGGGATAACATGTCCTTCATCAGAGGCAGTGGGTACAGGTGCTCAACACACACCGCGTTGACCCCACGATAATCCACACATAGTCGTAGCCCACCAACCTTTTCTCTGAAGAGAACGGGTGCTGCCATATGTGAGCGAGCGGGCTGGATAAAGCCCCGTGCCAGGTTCTTGTCTATGTAACGCCGCAGCTCCAGCATCTCTCGCAGTGCCATGGCGTACATTCGTGGCTTGGGCAACCTGACCCCCGGCTCCAGCTCAATCGCGCAATCCGTGGCCCGATGGGGTGGTAGGAGGTCACACTCTTGTACACCGAAGACCTACAGGAGGTCGGCATATTCTGGCGGAACCTGCACCTCCGATCCGGCCCTGCAGCCTCCTTCTGTGCTTCCTGGCTGTCTGTCTTTCCCCACGTGTTCGTGGTCAGCCATGCGAGACCCAGAATCACCTCCTCGGTCATGGAGGGTACCACAATGAACCGTAAACTCTCCCAGTGCTCCCCCATGCCCAGGCGTATGGGTTTTGTTACATGCGTGACGGGCACTCCCCCCAAGAGGGAGCCATCCACCTGTTGGAAGTGTATAGGGGTTTCCAGTCGCACTACCCCAACACCCACCTTGGCCACCACCTCTTGACTGACAAGACACCGTGTGCTACCTGAGTCAATTAAGGCCCTGAATCCCAGTACCTCACCCGTGTTGGGGTTTGTCAGTGTTAATGGGACCGTGAAAGGGCAGATTGGTGCACTTACCAATGATCAGGCTTCCATTTGCAGTAATAGGCATTTACACAAAACACTAGTTTCTGTAGTCTAGTAGCAACAGGTTTTACAACAATACATAGCTCTTTATTTTACAATGTAATCTGTAAGATACGAAGGAGGCTTGTGTGCCCTAGAGGAACGTCTCGGAGTTCCTATCACTTTGTGGTCTGCCAGCTTACCCAGTGGGCTGGGTAGATTTGTGTCCCTTTGTGCTTCTGAGTCAAGGGGATACGATGCACTATGGCTGGCCTCACCAGGTTGGCCCACCCCAGAGTCAGTCTGTTCAGCAGAGTAGGCACAGCGGTTGCTGAAGTTCGGTTGGCTCGCTTTGTCAGGGGATCCATGATGCACTCCTGAGCTCCTCGGTTCTCCCTCTGGTTCCATCTCTGCTGAGAAGGAAAAGTCCTGGTAGTCCATGTGAGGGCTGGTTTGTACGCAAGTTTGAGGACCTTGGGAGGGACGTATGACGCAGTCCTCACTTAGTGGCCATTCTGGAAACCGTTTCCTGAGCTGATCAATGTGTCTTCTGACAACTCGCCCTCCCTCCAACTCTACTTCATAAGATAGGGGTCCGAGATGCCTTGGTGATTTGACCAGGAACCCACAAAGTCCCCTGACCATAGTTCCTGGTCCAAACCCAATCACCCATGTGCAGCCCCCTCGGGGGTTTTGGTCGAGAGGCTTCTGCTGCCACTCTGTCTGGTTGCAACCTGTCCAGTTTAGTAATCAAACGCCTCCCCCAACATAGTTCTGCAGGACTTTTACCTGTGGCAGTGCAGGGTGTAGAATGCTGGCAGAGTAAAATATCTGCCAATCTGTGATGCCAGTCACCTGTGACAATGCGCTTGAGTGCCTCATTTGTTGTCCTCACCATGCGTTCAGCTTGACCATTAGAAGATGGATGAAAAGGTGCAGACGTTGCATGTCTGATGAGATTAGCTCTAAGGAAAGTCTGAAATTCAGCAGCAGTGAATTGGGCACCATTGTCTGACACTAAGACATCAGGCAACCCATGTGTTGCAAAGTTTTCTCAGCACCTGGATGGTCCTAGCAGTAGTCATGTTAGGAACTGGAATTACTTCCAGCCATTTTGAGTGGCTATCCACTACTATCAGGAAGAGATGCCCCTGAAAAGGCCCAGCGTAGTCTATGTGAATCCTAGTCCAGGAAGTGTGCATTTCCTCCCACCTGTGAACTGGGGCCTGTGGCATTTCAGGCCTAGATTGCTGGCATGTATAACAACCACGGACTTGACCCTCAATGGCCTTATCAAGGCCAGACCACTAAAGGTAGCTTCTAGCTAAAGCTTTCATTCTGACAATGCCTGGATTGCCTTCATGTAATGAGTGTAAAACCCTGTCTATTAGGGAAGTGGGAATTATGACTTTGTTCCCCCATAAAATGCACCCTTTATGTGCAGACAACTCATGCCTCCTGACAAAATAGCTTTGAAATTCAGAGCCTGGACTTTTTTCCAACCAGCCCGTGTATACCCATGACAACACTCTGCTAAGAATTTTATCTGTGGCAGTTTCAGGAGCAATGTCCCCTGCATGGAGGGGAAACTCAGGTATGTCCTGTATGGACAGTATTCTAGTAGCAGGAGCCAGATCTGACTACTGCAAATGGGCCGTGGCAGCTCTGCAAATGGGCCGTGGCAGCTTTCCCAACAAGTGGCACCGCTGCCCATTCCGAGAGGTGCGCGCGCACCTCTCTGAATGAGCGGAGGTGTGCGCACCTCCCCAAACCTTTGGAGAGGTGCGCGCGGACCTCCGCGCGAACGGGCAGCGGTGCCGCTTGTTGGGAAAGCTGCCGCGGCACGTTTGCAGGCTGCCGAAAGCGGCAGCTCTGCAAACAGGCCATGGCAGCTTTCCCAACAAGCGTCACCGCTGCCCATTCCGAGAGGTGCGCGCGCACCTCTCCGAACGAGCGGAGGTGCGCGTGCACCTCCCCAAACCTTTGGAGAGGTGCGCGCGGACCTCCGTGCGAACGGGCAGTGGTGCCGCTTGTTGGGAAAGCTGCCGCGGCACATTTGCAGGCTGCCGAAAGCGGCAGCTCTGCAAACGGGCCGTGGCAGCTTTCCCAACAAGCGGCACCGCTGCCCATTCCGAGAGGTGCGCACGCACCTCCCCAAACCTTTGGAGAGGTGCGCGCGGACCTCCGTGCGAATGGGCAGCGGCGCCACTGTTTGGGAAAGCTGCCGCGGCACGTTAATTCTCCCCCTCCCTCAAGTCAGAGTAGTTGTCTTACTACATATTGCAACAGGGGAAAAATATGCACTGCTGTCTGAACCCCTTTTCCTAGATTGCAGCATCCAGACATTTAAGATGAATCAAGTCAAGTTTACGATGTTTCTGACAGAGGCTTGAGAGTGGGGATGGGGAGAGGAGCTACACCTGGGGGGTTGGGAATTATTTTCTCCTTTATTCAGAATTACGGATCCATTTACTTCCAGCACCGGATCAGTGGTGCCACCGCCGTTGCCATGACAGCAGGAGGGGCAGGGCCCCCGCGATTTACAACCCCCCCTTCCCCACCCAAACGAGCAGCCCCAGGAAAGTGGCTTCGGGACTTCTTTTTCTTGCTTCTAAGCATAGGCACCAATCTGGGAAAAGTAACGCGCGCGTCTTTCTCGTCTCCCGCCACGCCTCCCATTGGCGTCTGCTACGGCATACATAGGAAAAGCGAAGTTAGCTGCCGCCGCCGCGTCTCCAGCCAGGCTAGTAGGTAGAAGGGGCGGGCCCCACCCTGGCGGTGTCGGTCGATCGGAAGATGCAGCCTGCGTGCGGAGGGCAGGCCCCCAAGATGAGGTGGGTGTGCGCTAGTGGTGTGCGAGGATGGCGGGGGTGGCTCCCATGGTGAGGAGGGCGCGTCCGTGGGGGGTGAGGGCCTCGCGCCGTGCTGCGAAGAGGGGCCCTGCTGAATGTCACGCCCGTAGGCCGCAACAGCTGCTGCGGCCCGCCTGCAGATCTGCTGCCTTTGGCAGCCTGCAAACATGCCGTGGCAGCTCCCCCAAAGAGCGGCACCACCGCCCGTTCGCGCGGAGGTGCGCGCGCCCCTCTCCCAAGGACGGCGGCGGCTTTCTGACGCCTCCGGCTGGAATCGCACCCATTAGCAGCAGCACCAGGAGCGTCCACCGGGGCAAACGAGCGGAACGGCGGCTCCCCCAGCCTCGCAGATCCTCGGGAGTGGCAAGGACCAGGTTTCTGCTCGGAGGGAGGGGGGAGCGCAGCTCGCACGGTCCGGCTTCGTCCTCTTGCCTGGCCCAAACGCCGCCTCTCTCGCCCCCTGCACCGGGGCCAGGGGCCAGGCTGGGCACGCGAGGCGTTGTTCCCCTCCCGCAGGGCAGCCGCGGAGCAGACAAAGAAGGGAGGGACATGCTCCCTCCTGCCCCCCTCCAGAAAAGCAGGCAGGGGGCGGGCTTCCTGGCCGGGCTTCTTTGGGATGCTGGCGCCTGAACAAAGGGCGGGAGCCACCCAAGGTGGGCTGCAGCAACTCGCTTCTCTGCCCCCCTCCAGGCAAGCGGGGCTTCGTCCCCCGCCTCTCCGGACCTGCCCGCGGCACTCCGACCCTCCCACTTTTAAAAGCCGCTGTTCTTAAGAGAAAAGCCCCCGTCGCCCCCTCCCCCCTGCGCGCGCCGGCCTGGCCCCGTTTGACGAACGCGGCAGGTCTCTGGATGGGACGGCGTGCACCTCTCCAAAGGGGAGACCCGTCGCCGCGCAGGTCTATTTTGCGCATGCGTGTGAGTGGACGCACGCGCACGCACTTTTTGCGGCTCCCACTTTTTTGTTTGTGTGACGGAACCGGTTCTGAGTGGCTCTTTTCCTTTTTCCGGTTGCCAACCCCTGGTCTAGCCCCTAGGCAGCAGCCAATAGGTTTGAATCAACTATTGCCACCTGGGGCTAACCAATTGCAGGACAGAAGACTGTTAGACTGGGTTGCTGGAGAGCCGTTAGCTGCTCCAGCAACCCACATGGTGTATCACAAGAGCCCAGTACATAACAGGTGTTATCAAGATCTTTATCAGGATGATAGGGCTTTGTTTTCAGGGATAAGGATTGTAAGTATATTTAGCCATCATTTCTGGCCTCATTGCAAAGCACTGTGTTCAATTATTTTCTAGCAATTAGTATAGTATAGAGACAGCACATACTTTGGGATCTTGCCCCTCTAAGACTTAATACAGCTAATGTTATATGTTGCTATATGGATTATGCAATTCAGCAAAGACTCACTGATTAATCTGCTATGGATTTGTTTTAGAGCTAGGTAGCCAAGAATACTTATTATATATTTTATATAACAGTATGCATTATTTATTTATTTATTTAGCGAATAGCAATTGGGGTGTGAAACTGTTCTGTACCAGCCTACTACCGGCCCTGCAGAAAAGGCAGGGACAACCCCTTTACAAAAAGGCAAGAGGCTGGAACTAAGCCTGCCAAATTTATTGACATAAAACAGAGCAAACAGAGCCAAACAAAAACACGAACCATGAAACAGGAGCTATTCAAACGGTTGCCTTCAGCAAACCAGCCCTCCCACACATTCCCCTTTTAAACAGTTCAAGGCGTGGCTTCTCTCTGCCTCCTTCCGAGGTGCCCCATTGCCTTCCTCTGTTTACTCCTGATTGGCTGCCTCCTACGTCGGGCATCCTTGAACAGGGCCAGCTGTGGGTCATCTTCATCCACGCTGTCAGGCTCACACAGCTGGGTCTGCATAGTGACCAGATGGGAGGGGCCTGGCTGAGGGCTCTGCGAAGCATCAGGGCTATCCTTTGCAGGCTCTCCAACACCCCCTTCCTCCTCCTCTGAATCGTCCGACCCAACTGCCGAACCCACAGGCTCACCATGAATCACAACAGAAGCTAGTTTGCCTTCTCGTGGTAAACCCTGGATAGCGTGGTAATGAGAATTAAACAAACTAACAACTGATGGCAGCCAGACTACTCTGTAGACTTTCCTGACTCTCAAAACACAAGGCAACAAAAACAGTATGCAATCACGTAATAATAGATTTGGTTCTTCATTATTAGGGATATTATCTTTCCTAATAGTGATATTAAGAAAAGAATGAAATCAGATAGTGGCAAAATACCTAGAAAGCAGATCAATGCATAGGAAGATTGGAAAGTTAGGAAAAGTTTTGGAAATAAGTCTGACTTTTAGATCCCCATCCAGTCCTCTCCATCCAATTTAGTCAAGTTGTGAGAATATCGGTGCTGGGAAGGAAAAGTGACAACCAGATTTATTACAGAAAGCTATCGTTCTAGCTTAGGTGGAAATTCATTTAAGTCCTTTCCTGCATGATTGATATGTTGGTAATCCATCATGCCATAAAAGCAACTATATTTTCCTTCTTGGAGACGATACAAATACAAAATTCAAAACTGATGCTACAGCAATTTGGATGCTTTGTCAGCAGCACATGTTCAATGACTAATTTATTTCATAAATATTGTAGTCCTGGAGTAATAACGCTATAATTCCAAGAAATCTCATCAATATAAAATGGTGACTTAAAGCAATCCTATTTTTTCTTTTGGATACAACATTCTTTTTTTTTAAGAGTAATTTGACATGTTTTGATCTAAAGAGTACATAAAATATATAATTGTTAATGTTGTACCTGAAGATTTGAAAGAAGCAGTTCCCAATCATACCACTATCACTACAAAAACATGCAAGGCCTCAGGTAAAAACTTTTTCAGAATTTCTTTTGCAGATATCTATATCTCATCTCTGTGTTAGCAAGATGTTACAATATTCAAAGCAATTAAGGGAACCTATTGGGCCACATTGTGAGAAGCAAACTGAGTCAGATGTGTTCTTGTTGTTACCCAGATGGCAAGCTTTAAACACTTTCAGATCTTTGCACTGCATCCTGAAGATTATTCTGTAGCAGCTATGAAAAACACATCTGATTAAAAAAAAATCTTATGAAAGGTCTTTGATGCTCTCTGAGCTTGGTTGTTTTCCTGCAGAGGTTTCATTGCCCAAACAACGATATTACCTAGTTTGGGTAATGAAATGTCTGCAAAAAGACAACCAAGCTCAGGGAGCATCAAGGACCTCTCATTTCAACCCTTAGCTACAAATATTCTCCTTTAAAAATATATTTATTTTATTAGACACCTTGGAAAACGGAAAACAATGAGGAGTAAAGTTTCAGTTAAGATTACTTAGCATTGTGTCCCCCCCATCACCATAAGAAGGGGAAAGGTGAAATCAAGAATAACCTATAAAGATAACAGAATTACAGTATGTAGACTTTTTAAGGATCCAAGTACCAGCCACAAAGCTCTCTTATCATGCCTTTGAAGACATTTTTCTATGGAGGGAGGAACCAAATATTTTAGCTTGATATAATAGCGTCCTAAAAGACACATGGGTCATTGCAATGTTCTGGAATAGATAAGGCAATACCATTGTCAAAATTGTGATTTTCTACAAAAATACCATCTCCGTTGCCAAACCACTAAGTGTTCATTCAAGACTTTCAGTTTGGTAACCTTTAAATTTAGTAACATAGTAATTGAAACAAAAAACAAAACCTACTTTCATGGTCCCTCCTCCTTAAAATCCTCCAAGTCTCCCAAGCAGCAGCAGCACAATATCTTCTGTTATTTATATATTTTGGGGCCTGTTGTAAAATGAAGCTTTTGTTGTTAACAACTTTTGGTTCCTCAGCGGGTTATTAAATGGTCTCATTAAAGAGAGGGTACAGATGCCATTGTTGGCAAGAGACGGGAAAAAAAGAGGATTGAGAGAGATCAGCAGAGCTGACATGAAAGCCAAAGGTGTCCTTTGATAGGTTCCACCGTAGGCCCAAACTTTTCTGTTCAGGGTGCGTGTCCACTCCCAGATTAAAGTCTTTAAATTCTTTGGCATGATCACTGGGCTGGAAGGCTTTCATAACTGCAGCACTGTTTGATGCAAATTTGTGGACTCTGAGATTATGTTCAGATAGCATACTTTGTGTCCTTTGGAGCAGGTCTATGGCTTCTTCGTCTGTGGGTAAGGATTTGAGTCCGTCATCCACATAGAAGTCCCTCTCGACAAAATGTCGAGCATCTGCACCATAGTCCTTCTCACCTTCAAGAGCAGTCCTTCGCAGACCATATGTTGCAACAGCAGGTGAGGGACTGTTTCTAAAGACGTGTACTTTCATGCGGTATTCAATCACTTCATTGTCCATGTTGTTATCACGGTGCCACAGAAACCTTAAGAAGTTCCTATGGTCTTCTCTAACTTTAAAGCAATGAAACATTTGCTCAATGTCAGCAGTTATGGCAACGGGTTCCTTTCTGACCTATGAATACACCTACAAGGTTGTTGGTTAAGTTAGGACCTGTGAGAAGAGCATCATTCAGGGACACACCTTGATGCTTGGCACTGGAGTCAAACAGTACCCTGATTTGCTTTGGTTTGCGTGGATGATACAGACCAAAGAAAGGCAGATACCAGCGCTCATCATGTTCTTGAAGAGGTGGAGCTGGCTCAGCATGGTCATTGTCAAAGATCCTTTTCATAAAGGCAATAAAATGGTCCTTCATTTCAGACCTATTCTTTAATGTTCGTTGGAGTGAGGTGAGTCTAGATAAAGCTTGATCGCGATTGTTTGGGAGTCTGACTCTGGAAGTACGAAAAGGTAATGGTGCGACCCAGCTGTTAGACATATCTTTGGAGAATTCAGTGTCCATTATGTTGATGAATTCTCTGTCTTCAACTGACATGGCTATTTTGTTGTCATCACGTGTAGTATGAAACACTGTGCTGCCTAAGTTATCATGACAAGTGACAGATAACATGCACATATATGGATTGCCTTTTAACTAAGCTTGCTTGCAGATAACATGCACACATATGAAACTGTCTTTTGACTATTCTGGATCAAACTGCTGTATTGTGATTGATCCCCTTGTTAAGACCCCTGTGCTGGTCTGTATAAGCAGATGTTATCACTGTTAACAGCTCTTTCCCAGATAGCAGAACTCATGAAATACCTTGATCATCCAGAAATACCTTTATTTGCATGCAGTTGAGATTACAGCAGACAAGGTGTAGCCAGATGATTGATGGACGGTAATTCAAGGTCAAAAGACAGTATCGACTCCCAGTGTCTGCACGCGTATCTGCCGGTTATGGAGGAGCACGTGTGTCTGCCGGTTATGGAGGAGGAGAGACCCCAGGGAGCAAGAAGGAGGAAGTCCATCCCAGAAAGGGGAGGGGTGTAGGACACATGGTCAGGAGAAGGAGGAAATATGTCATAGGGAAGGAGGGGTATTCCAGAAAGGGGAGGGGTGTAAGACACATGGTCAGGAGAAGGAGCAAATATGTCATAGGGAAGGAGGGGTTAGCTGACCCAGATAAGATAGCATATTATAATTTTCCCAAACAACCACGTGGTGGCAGCACAGAGAGGAACAAGGAAGCTGGTGGGGTGGAAGTTGGGGTAGAGAACCTGAGGAACCTGGAAGGTCTGGAAGGTCCAGTGGATGTTTGGCTAAAGCTATCTCAGCATAGTAATGTCACTGGATGTTTTTCTAAAACTCTACAAAAGTATCAATGCCTTTCTCTGAATGTAGACCTGTACAACCTCACTAAAATATAGATGCTTTTATTTTCGATGGAACCTATATCTGAAAAACTTCCAGAAGATTAAGTTCTAAGAGTTCTTTGTTTTTGCTTTGTGACTTCAAGTTAGCATTGATTCTTGGCAACTATCTGGATAGCCTTGCAGTTTTCTTTGCAAGCTGTTTGGGGCATGGCTTGCCATTGCTTCCTTCCTAAGGCTGAAAGAGAATAACCAGTTCAAGATCACACAGTTGGCTTTATGTATAAGACAAGACTAGAACTCACATTCTAGTTTCTAGCCTGATGCCTTAACCACTGCATCAAATTGTCTCTTTCTGATTTTTAGCATGAATGAATTGGTCCACTTATTTCTTATTCTTCAGAATAACATTGTTTTTATGCATAATGAAAAAGTCTAGTTTTCAAATGTGGGTATAATATGAAGGGGAACATAGAAAGTGCTAAATTAATATAAAAATCTTTGTCATGAATCAAGTAAGAATTAAGTAAGAATTGTGCAAAGGTGGAGTAGGAGGTTAAACAACTTTTGTAGTTTGCAAATGTGTTGGGGAAATGCAGTGTTGCATTATAAAGAATCATGAGCTAGCTGGATTTTGAGACTGCTGCCATGACTTCATTAGCATCCCAGTTAACCGCAGATCAGTTTGTTCATATGTGAATATGCAGATTATTTATATAGCTCCAGTGAATTTTCCTCCAAGGGAAAATAATTCTGCAAGATTGCTTTGATCTTCCCATGCTTTAAAAAAAGTACTTAGACAACAATAACAATATTGCATTGCATCATTGTAATGTGTATTGAAGTGTATTTAAGACTGATTGTGCTATTTTTTCTTTCAATCTAATGGCGTGGGTGCCTATATAGAGGAAAAAAAGCTAATAAATATATCTGATTTGCCTTCTTCACATTCAGCATCAACACACAGCCACTTCTTTTCAGCTTTTAGAAAGTAACACCCTTTACAGAAAGGGTACAGAAGAAATATGACTGTTTCAAGTTTTAATTTAGCTATAAATGAAGGAAAGTATTTTTATACTACTGCCTGCTGCTCCAGGAAAAATGATGAGCTTATTTCCTGCATATTGTTTGAATCTGTTTGAAATACTCCTGAGTCTACAGCGTTCTCTTCTTTAAAGATGTAGTCCACGTCTTAACTTTAATCACATTTTTTTATAAAAACATAGTATATTCTAAATCATACTGTAATTCTCTTATCTTTCACATCCTGCTAATTAATACTTGAACTTAATTGTGCAAAGCTAAATAAATCCTACAAAGATTATAATTATGCTTGCATCATCCTAGAATGCTCAAAGTGAAAAAGAAGAAATTCTGTTTCTCTGCCCATCAAAATTTACACTCTCCCACAGAAAAGCAAATTCATAATCTCTTAACACATTGTGATGGTCTGGAAAATGGCACAAAAGACAAAAAAAGATTCAATGTTATATCTACAGTAGCATTAGATTGAAAGTTAGACCTAGATGCATATCTCTGTAAATTGCTCAACAAGTACACCAGAGATTAAGGAACACAGCAGTATGTTTGGCACATGGGAACTTAACCCAGAGTGGAAGCCTATTTTTCTTTGCTGGCAAGTTACAAGATTTCCAGATTACAGCAATGGAGTAAGACTGAATTCATTTAGTCTGTGCCAGAGGCAGGTCTTTCCATATTCTTTTTATTTTATTTTACTGTTTGGACTAGTACTTGGCTAGATTTCAGAAGTCGCTTCCTTTGCCTTCTTTCCCCCTAGCTGGCTTTGTAAGAACCGAGGGACTAAAACTGCCAGTTCCTAGTATGATGCCTTAATATCCACACTAAACTGGATCTCAATTGATTTGTTTATTAATCTTATAATGGTGCCACCAGACTTACCGTATATACTTGAGTATAAGCCGACTCGAGTATAAGCCGAGACCCCCAATTTTACCCCAAAAAACTGGTAAAAGTTATTGACTCGAGTATAAGCCGAGGCTGGGAAATGCAGCAGCTGGAGGCTGGATCCCCCGAAAGACGTCTCTGCTGAGATGAGAGAACGGGGTGGCAAGCCGCCGAGAGAATGGGGCGGTGGAGTGCTCTGCCGAGTGAATGGGGCGGCTTGCTGTTCTCTCGGTGCAGCACGGCAGAGGCTGGATCTCGCGAAAGAAGTCTCCGCTGAGCGAGAGAATGAGGCGTCTCAGCGCCCATTTTCTCGGCGAAGACTTCTTTCGGGGGATGCAGCTTCTGCCGCCCCTTTCTCTCAGCTGCCCAGTGGAACAGCTTGCCACCAGAAATCAAGAGTGCTCCATCACTGGAGGTTTTTAAGAAGAGACTGGACATTCACCTGTCTGAGATGGTATCGGTCAGTGGTGGCGAAACTTTTAGAGACCGAGTGCCCAAACCGCAAGCCAAAACCCACTTGTTTATCACAAAGTGCCAAGGCAGCATCGGCATTCTGGTGTCCTCGGGGGAGGGGACAGGGAGGCGCCTCTGAGTGCCGCCTCTGGCACGAAAAAAAGGGGGAGCAAAAAATGGGCCACCGTACCGCAAGGCACAAAAATGCCAACTGCCGCGCCGCAGGGTGCAGATACAAGGCACCGCACCACGTGAGAACGGGGCTGGGCTAGTGAATATCACGCAGGCACTAGCCCCGCCCCCTTTGCAGCATGTGCCTGCTCATGGCCCCGTGCGCGCATGCACGCATGTAAAATGCTTCCCCCTCCCTTTTCTTCCAGTCCACCAACCGACAAGGACCTGCTGCTGGCAGCGGTGGTGGCGCACGTGCCAACAGAGAGGGCTCTGAGTGCCACCTCTGGCAGGCGTGCCATAGGTTCACCACCACTGGTATAGGTCCTCCTGCTTGCGCAAGGGGCTAGACTAGAAGACCTCCAAGGTCCCTTCCAGCTCTATTCTATTCTATTCTATTCTATTCTATTCTATTCTATTCTATTCTATTCACTTTCTATATTTCTATTCTATTCTATTCTATTCCATTCACTTTCTATAATTCTATTCTATTCTATTCTATTCTATTCACTTTCTATATTTCTATTCTATTCTATTCTATTCACTTTCTATATTTCTATTCTATTCTATTCTATTCCATTCACTTTCTATATTTCTATTCTATTCTATTCTATTCTATTCTATTCTATTCACTTTCTATATTTCTATTCTATTCTATTCTATTCTATTCTATTCTATTCTATTCTATTCACTTTCTATATTTCTATTCTATTCTATTCTATTCCATTCACTTTCTATATTTCTATTCTATTCTATTCTATTCTATTCTATTCACTTTCTATATTTCTATTCTATTCTATTCTATTCTATTCTATTCTATTCTATTCTATTCTATTCTATTCCATTCACTTTCTATATTTCTATTCTATTCTATTCTATTCTATTCTATTCTATTCCATTCACTTTCTATATTTCTATTCTACTCTATTCTATTCTATTCTATTCTATTCTATTCACTTTCTATATTTCTATTCTATTCTATTCCATTCACTTTCTATATTTCTATTCTATTCTATTCTATTCTATTCTATTCTATTCTGTTCTGTTCTGTTCTGTTCTGTTCTGTTCTACGTTCTGTTCCATTCCATTCCATATTTTCTATTCCATTCTGCTCCACTGTCAGAGCCCATCGGAGGCAACCCAGTCAGCCCAAACAGGAGTTACACTAAGGCTATGCAGCCTCTCCTCTCAACCTGAACCCCTCCTTACCTTTCCTTTTATCTGCATCCTATTTTTAACTGCCGGCTCTGCCCTGCCCTATTTTGTCCTTGAGCACTCGTGAGCTCATCAAGAACAGAAGGTAACCGTGGGGTGAAAGGCAGGGCAAGATCTGCAAGATCCCCATTTGCATTTGACTTTGCCATCCCATCTGGTTCGAGATAACACACCACACACACACACACACACAGAGAGAGAGAGAGAGAGAGAGGGGATGAGGATGAGGATGAGGAAGAGGATGAGGATGAACGAATTTTGCAGCTGCTTCTTTAAAAGCTCTCTTCTCTCAGGGATGCCCGAGATAGTGAATTGCAAGCAGAAATGAATTTCTCCTTCCGTTTCTGATCCGCGCAAACACCCAAGCGTGAACGCCAGCACCTGATAGCTTGGGTGCCTGTTCAATTCGTTAGAGAGAGAGAGAGAGGGGGGGGGCTTTCTGTTTGTTTGTTTTACCACGAGTTGACAGTTGGGCAGAAACCAGAGGGGGGAAAAAAGAATTTCGGGCTTCGTGGGAACCGAGGAAGCAAAACAAGATGCAAAGTCTAAAATCTATAGGCTCATAAACCACCCCGGTTTCTTGAAACAAACCGGGATTTCTCTACCCCAACCTTGAAACCATGGATCGAGTGAATCTCTTTACCGAAGAATGTGATGAACGGGAGAAGGTGAGTCTTCGCCGAGAAAATCTCAGCGCCCATTTTCTCGGCGAAGACTTCTTTCGGGGGATGCAGCTTCTGCCGCCCCTTTCTGTCAGCTGCCCAGCTGAGAGAAGGGGGTGACAGAGGCTGGATCCCCCGAAACAAGTCTCCGCTGAGACGAGAGAACAAGGTGTTTCTTTCTCCCCCCCCCGCTTTTGCCGCTTTTGTGTGTGCGTGTGTGTGTGTGTCCCATCTGCAAAGCTTCCGAGGAAGGAGAAGCAGGATACTGGTTGGGGGGGAGCGGCAAAAGCGGGGGGGGAGAGAGAAACGGCTCCGCCTTTGGTTCCCCCTCCTAAAGCACAGGGGCGCTAGAGAAAGTTTGGAGTTGGGTAAGGAAGGGCAAAATTCAGGAAGAAAAGCGGGGCGGCGGGCGAACGGGAGACCTGTACAAGGGGGAAGGGGAACTCTCTGCTTTGTGTGTGTGTCTCTGTGTGTGTGTGTGTGTGTGTGTGTGTGTGTGTCCCATCTGCAAAGCTGCCGAGGAAGGAGAAGCGGGATACTGGTTGGGTGGAGGAGGCAGTGGCGGCGGCGGAGGCGGCCGCAGCACCGGCAGTCTTCCGCTTTTGCCGCTTTTGTGTGTGCGTGTGTGTGTGTGGCCCATCTGCAAAGCTGCCGAGGAAGGAGAAATGGAGGAGGCAGTGGCGGCGGCGGAGGCGGCCGCAGCACCGGCAGCCTTCCGCTTTTGCCGCTTTTGTGTGTCTTTGTGTGTCTCCTTCCCCGGCAGCTTTGCAGATGGGACACACACACACGCACACACAAAAGCGGCAAAAGCGGAAGGCTGCCGGTGCTGCGGCCGCCTCCGCCGCCACTGCCTCCTCCACTTCTCCTTCCTCGGCAGCTTTGCAGATGGGACACACACACACACACACACACACACACACACACACACACACAGCAGAGAGTTCCCCTTCCCCCTTGTACAGGTCTCCCGTTTGCCTGCCGCCCCGCTTTTCTTCCTGAATTTTGCCCTTCCTTACCCAACTCCAAACTTTCTCTAGCGCCCCTGTGCTTTAGGAGGGGGAACCAAAGGTGGAGCCGTTTCTCTCTCCCCCCCCGCTTTTGCCGCTCCCCCCCAACCAGTATCCTGCTTCTCCTTCCTCGGCAGCTTTGCAGATGGGCCACACACACACACACACACACACACACAAAGCAGAGAGTTCCCCTTCCCCCTTGTACAGGTCTCCCGTTTGCCTGCCGCCCCGCTTTTCTTCCTGAATTTTGCGCTTCCTTACCCAACTCCAAACTTTCTCTAGCGCCCCTGTGCTTTAGGAGGGGGAACCAAAGGCGGAGCCGTTTCTCTCTCCCCCCCCGCTTTTGCCGCTTCCCCCCCAACCAGTATCCCGCTTCTCCTTCCTCGGAAGCTTTGCAGATGGGACACACACACACACACAAGCCCAGCGGCCAGACTGCGCTGCCTCCCCAAGGGCTCCTAATGGCTTGCTGCCCCGCGTGACACCGCTGGCTGACGCTAGCTCGTCTCTCTCTCTCTCTTCTTTCCTCCCTCCCTCGGTCTCCCCCTCCCCCTTTTCCGGCTCAGCCCCACGTCACCAGGAGACCAAAACGGGGACATCATGGCAGAGCAGAGGAGACACAGGAAGCGGATCCAGGTACCGGGCTGGCTTATCTCCTCCCTCTTTTCGCAACCGCTCTGCGGGATGACTTTCCCTTTTCCTTCTGGCTCACCCCCCCTCCCCCGCCCGGTCACCCTTCCCTCCCTCCTCCCCCTCCGCCGAGGCCGCCGCCAGTCAGCATCTCTCCTACCGTTTTTGCGGCTTTTCCGTCGCCCCCGCCGCCGCTCCCCCTTCCCCGCAGAGCCGGCCGCATCCAGCGCCTTCTTCCTCTGGAGGGAAGCACCGAAGCCTCGGCCGCGCGCAAGTCTTCGGTAAAATTTTTTTGTTGACTGGAGTATAAGCCGAAGTGGAGTTTTTCAGCCCAAAAAGTGGGCTGAAAAATTCGGCTTATACTCAAGTATATACGGTACTTTTCTGCAACACACAGGGATCTGTTTGGAAATAGTTTTTTAAAAATTTACTCAGGATCCTTCCTTCCTTCCTTCTTTCCTCCAGATTTTCATTTGAGAGGTCACAATTATGCACATGGGAGACTTCCCTCCTGAATTATATTAACAAAAATCCATGAGAGTATGATCAGTCCACAATTACCCTGTGTGATCCATAGTTGTTCAAGAACTTGAAAATGGATGTTGAAATGCAAGGTATTAAATGTTACACTACAAAATCCAGAAATTGCAAGCCTGCTTTGCTAGGCAATAATATCTGGGACAATAATGGCAATAAAAAGTTGCTTGATGCTGAAGACTGAGAAAAAATCCTTCCCCCTTCAAATTGTCAGCACTCATAATTTTGAACTTGGAAAGCCAAATTTGTAGTGAGCACTAGAGATAAAACTGCACACAGTTTTTAATTTGTGTATGCAAATGCAGAAAAGTCTTTGGCTACAAGGCTAGGACTCTCTATACTGAATATCTAAATTTAGCAGATGATAACATGCATGCAGGTCCTTTGATACCTTGGCTAAGATTCAGAACAAGCATCTATCACAAACCTTCCAGCTGTGTTTACAGCAGGCTTATATAGGTCACCTGCAGGTGTATTTACTTCTAACTCTGGGTTCTTCAGGAGAGTGACAATATGATATTTAATTTATGGTTAAATGTATTATGCCAAGCCAGAAAATGGATTAAATTTAGCAATATTGTGCTATGTGAATGAAGTTGTTTAAATAAATAATTAGATTCCTGAAATACTCTTGGATTCCCAAACAAAAAATATTGTTAAGATCATAACTGCTTGTGATCAGTTAAGTTTTCTGTTGATTTTGTCTTGGGATTGCAAAAATGAATGGAGAATCTAACATATATAGCAAGAGGCTTCACGGATCACAAGTTATGTACTGCTACTCTGACTAATGAGAAATTATAAGCTTGAATTAGTTCTTCATGCAAGGGAAGAATCTAAGTGCAATTTCATCTAGAAGTCCATTTTTATAACATGCTGCACATGATATCTGTTGTGCAGATCCACTTTATGTCAAATGCTGTTTAAAACATAAAACAGCACCTTGAATTTAAAGCCAAACTGACATGTTTGTATACTTTGTATGCAGAAATCCAAGTATGTTTGATGATTTAATCTCTAGTATTTTCTGGGGGCAAATGGAATATACATTTTTCTAAATAATGTCACTTTATCTCTCAATAGCTTTAATTACAGTGACCAAGAATGAAGGGTGCTGGGAATTGTAATTACACATTTTTTGGAGTGTGACAGATTCCTGGTTCCTTATGTGGGGACTAATAGACCAAGCAGAAGAAGACAGACCAAGCAGAATTACATGACAAATCATACTTACTATTCATTTTTAAACAAGACTGTATGTTTATTTAGTAGATAAAGCTGTTTGTAATTAATATACTAAAATATTTTTCTTAATCGAAACATGCCAAAACTAGCAGTAAGTTTTATGCAGTGATACTCGTTAATGGATCTAAGGCTGTTTGAAGCTGGTACTGAGGAATGTGCAGGACATTTTGTACACATTCTGACAATGAATGAAGGGGGAATTGAAGTATCATGAGATTCTGTGTTTCATGCAGTGTTAGACCTAACTACATTCTAAAATTGTAGAAGTAGTATTTAGACTACAGCTTCTAGGAGGTACTTTAGCAGTTAAGTGGAATCAAATCATGCCTGGCTGAAGAGCAGTTGCAACAGTGACTCAGCCGATTAATGCAACCTATTAAATTGACAAAGGTTTCTGACTTATTCAATCAATGCATGCAATCATTACTCCATCATTTTGCTGAAGTACAAGATACATTAGCCATGTAATAAAACTTCCTTTTCCAGAATGTATTCTATTTGTTTCCATATTTTCATACAGCAATGCTGCCATTTTCTTAAAATTGAGCTTTAATACTATTTACACATTGGTCATTTTAGTCAGATATAAGTATAGATATAGATACAGACATATAGATGCATGCTACTATGGGATTTTTTTTGTTTTGCAAGGTAGGCATACGGTTTCACAAGAAAATATTCAGAAGTTTCTTCATACATTTTTTTCTCTGTAGAAGGAACAGCTGGGATGCACTGGCAAGTTTCATGCCTTTCAGGTTATTGATTCCCTTAATATATCCTATTTATGGATGTGCTTTGTCCAACGCTGAACCTTCCTGACTATACCGAATTATGATTCCTCCATTTTTAAATGTTGGTCCTCCAACAAA
The DNA here is from genome assembly GCF_947247035.1 of Vipera ursinii. NCBI lineage: Eukaryota > Metazoa > Chordata > Lepidosauria > Squamata > Viperidae > Vipera > Vipera ursinii. The sequence continues at coordinate 55,045,261 of NC_139521.1, read as the reverse complement.
TGGAGAAATGCAAATTAAAGGGAAAAGGAGCTGTCTGCATTTACTCTCACTTGCACAATTTTTCATTACTCAAGAAAACAAGTACCTATTGATCTATGGAGCAGGATTTTGTTTCTAGTTATTCCATCACAGAAAAGATTTCATACAGCTAGAAAACAAATGGAGAAAGGCCAACAGAATAAATCTTTCTGGGGGGGAAAAACTTGCAGATTTTTCACTCGGAGAAATTTGGCTACTTGTGTTTCAGAAATCTGTCGGTATTTTACTGCAGTTTTGGAATGGGAAAGCTGACTTATGTAGCTCATGCAAATATTACTGTTATCTGGCTTATTCTTGTCTAAAACCTAGAATAAGAAAAAAATGGTTAAGTTTGCTTGCTTTAACACTGTATCGAAATAACCTTATCTTTTCTTCAGAGCCTCTGAGTAAGGCTGGGAAAAGAACTCTTGGGACCATCCCTGTGAAAATAGTCCATGATTTAGCACAATTGTAAGCTTGGCTATACCTGTAAAAGTTTATACAGAATAGAAATCCAACAGCAGCAAATCAGAAAGTGGTTCTCAGAGTTATGATTTTTTTTAAAGTGGTTTTCTTAATAGTGGTGTTTTATCAGCCACTTGGCAGGAAACTTGTTTTCCCTCAGAAAATGCTTCAGGGAGTCTTGCTTGGAACCAACTATTCTCACTACAGTGCCAGGTAATAATATTTTTATTGATTGATTTAGGAAGATATAGCCTGAAAATTTTATTGAGATGTTGTAAATCTTGCCATCCCCTCCCACTCACAACGTTTGATGGCTTTTTGTTTTCTTTAAATAGCTATTTTGTGTAGTTAATGAACAGCTACACTGAGAGACTGCTTAAGAGTGTTGTATATACCTGTGAAAGAAATGAGTGACCCTTGAAAGACTCTTCAAGGCTTCCTCAGGCAGGAAACTGCCTTATAAATGTTGGCCTGGCTGGTTCAATACTAACAATCCTTGCTAGGTTTCTTAGGGCTAAAATGCTTGAAATTATAAACCCAACAGATTAGACAAAACTGCCATACTCAGAATGGCAGCAGCTCTTTCAGTATTTTACCCAAGGAGTTTTTCCTCACATTTGCCTTGCTACGACAAGGCTTGAACTATGGACCATTTACATAAAAGCAGGCATGTGCCTTGGCATTGTGCTTTGCCACTTGCCTTGTGCCAGCACCAAATGCAAACATACGCAATCCTCCCATTCTCTAAGATGAAAGTAAACCATTATGCAGAGTCATGGCATCGCTTAAAGACTTTATGCGTTTGTGTGTGTGTGAATGAATACATACAAAGAGAGACAGAGAGACAGAGTCACAGGCACACACAATGAGTCACTGGGACGACTTTCTGATTCTGCTGAAAAGATCCAAGCAGTCTTCTCAAAACTAACACTTTCCAGGTATATTATAATAATTAGACTCATCATTGAAAAGCATCAAGAAAAGCTTAATCCTTGGTCAGTATACAAAGAATTTCTGCCTAACTTCCTCAAAAGGTGTTTTTTTTTCCAATATTTGGTGAAACCTGCATTCCTGTGACTTAAGTCCATGATTCCATATGCAACACTCTGGGTCAATGGAGAAAAGACTATGGACTATTGTCTGTTAACTTCTTCATCTATATGAAGAATGGTACAATTCTTTCCAAAATCAAGTAGACTATGGACCTTCACTTTCTCCTGTACTTCCAAGCCTTTCTGAATCCATTCTGTTTGTCAGAATCCTTCTTTGGTTTTGTGCCTAGAACTGAAGGTGGCACCTAAGAGAGGACTGATCCAAATAAACTAAATACTAAAGTATTTTCAATACTTTAACCACCAGGTTGGAATTTCTGGAACTTGTAGCTCAAACACTTCTGGAAGGCAAGTGGTTGCAGAAAACAAAACATAAACACATAAAAAACCAACAAACTATTTAAAAATAACTGATTTCAGAAAATGCCAAGGATCCTAATCCTATGCATGGAAGCCTGCACAACTTAAAAATTATGTAACAAATTTAAAGCCAATCAGGATAGACCTTAATATTTAAACAGATACCTTACATACATAACTACTCTATCTGCAGCTATTAGAAAAGAAGTTGCTTTGCAAAGGCAGTTGTCTAACCATAATCCTGGACTAGATGACCCTGTCATCAGCTCTGACTGAATTCATCCCATGCTACTATGAAGCTAGAGGCAAAACAGACCCACAGGGAATTGGGGTCTTTTTCCAGAAGTCTGGTCAGGGCTGTTTAGCTTGCTTAAGGAGGCTGAAGCTACTTGACCTAATCCCTGTATTAAAAAGGATGAGAGAAGGATGATACATCTTTTGGAATAAAATGCTTTGCATGGATAGCTTTTTTTCATGAAAAGATAAATGGTTCCTGCTTCCGCTCTGCCAATTTAATTCAAAATACTATTTTAAAGCATTTACTAATAATCTGTAATGCACTCTGGATAAGCACTTCTTAATAACATTTAAGTTAATCCTCATAACTACATCATGTATTAGGCAACGATTAGCCAAAACAGGAAAAAACAATCTGAAGATTCATTTCAAGAACCTCTTCAGATCCGTGTGTCAAAAAATGCATCACAAGGTCACAGACTTTGTACTATTTTTCTATGGGCCAACTACTACCTCAACTTTCATGTTTTTCTAATCATAGTCACAGTAATTGAAACCAGGCAGTCACAATTGGAACTAACCTCAAACTGTGGTTGACATCTAGTCATAGCAATGAATTATTTAAATAACGGTTATGTTAATATATAGCAGAAAATAGAAAATAAAACAAAAATTGGCATCTGAGAGCAGACAAAGAAAGGAGAAAATAAACTGGGAAATGCAGGCTCTGTTCATCTTGCTCACCTATTCAGTAAGTGATATTCAAAAAATATTCAAAATATTTCTCTCATATTCTCATTGTATTGTATTTTGCACCTGTATGTGTGCTCAGAAGTAGGAGCTACTTTGGTGAAATGGTTTAATGAGTGTTTCTCAATCTTAGAAGTTGAAGTCCATACATGTGAAAGTTGATAAGGTTGAAAATCCCTGATTTAAAGTACCAGGCTACAAACCAGGACATCCTAAGGAACAAACCCAGCTGGATGACTTGGGACAATCACTCTCTCTCAGCCATAGGAAAAAGGCAATGGCAAGTCACTTCAAAAAATCTTGCCAAAAAAACTACAGGGACTTGTCTAGGCAACTGACAGGAGTCAAGACTGACCCAAAGGCAACAAAACAAAACATAATGCTCAGAAATAAAAGGTAAATGTAAAGGTTCCCCCGCACATGCATGCTAGTCGTTTCCAACTCTAGGGGCCGGTGCTCATCTCCGTTTCAAAGCCGAAGAGCCAGCACTTGTCCGAGGACGTCTCCATGGTCATGTGGCCGGCATGACTAGATGCCAAAGGCGCACGGAACGCTGTTACCTTCCCACCATAGTGGCCCCTATTTTTCTACTTGCATTTTTACATGCTTTCGAGCTGCTAGGTTGACAGAAGCTGGGATGAGTAACAGGCACTCACTCTGTTACACGGCACTCGGGATTCGACCCGCCAAACACTGCCGACCTTCTAATTGACAAGCTCAGCGTCCTAACCCACTGAACCACCGCGTCCCTCTAATGCTCAGAAATACACAATCATAAAATATCCCTGGCTTGCCTTTAGTAAAACAGCAGAAAATCTGAGGGTCTCTATGCTGAATTCAGGTCCTGTGTCATATGTTTCAATGGCGAAAATTACATCATATTCACAAAGACCAGAAATGCCTTTGCGAGATATTGCCTTATACATTTGACCAATATTTAAAAACATTACTTATTTTGGAAAAATTCTGATCACATTATTCTGTCTTCTAAGTTCTGAACTTGGAATAAATACTTGGCAAATCACTTTTTATCATCCACATTTACCTCTATATATGAAAATTATTTCTTTCTGGAAGAACCAACCATTAGTGCAACTCCTAACCCTACAATTAATCTGCAAAAAATTTATCAAAATATCTATTGCCAAAAATATAGGACTGTGGAAAACATTTCACTTTGATGTGATGAGCTGTTCTGAGTATAAGGTAAAAAAAATAGCAAAATGAATTAAATCTCTCTTCAAATTGTCCTAATTTATGTTTAACTTATACAGTTAAAATAAAAAAACATATTCCTCTCATGTAATCATTTTCAGATATAATACTAATCACTTATTTTGCTGCTTTTAAACAATTTATCTTTCTGGCAACTTGTTTTAACTTTCCTTTCTTTCTATGTACATATTTCTGAAGTTTCTGCTAACAACCAGACTGAAGGAACAAAAGATGCAGCTTATGCTGGATAGGAAAAAAATACTTGAATATTTAATAAAACATCTATTTGGTTTCTGTGTTATTTCCCATCTATGCATATACAATGAATTAAATTGTGTTCTTTTTAATATTTATATCGTCTATTAAAGTGATTCTGATAGTGGTATAATTCAGTTATACTCACATTTTAAACAGCCCCACACAAATCATATCATATGGTTTAAAACAAAATGTTAACAGGATTCTATATGAACTACAATTTTCCCTAACAATATCATATACAATATTTGTATCCTAGATTAGGCTCAGCTACTGGAATAAATATTTCAGGCACTTAAAAGCAACTTCTTTTTGATGACACTCTGAAATAACCTTTTCTGAGAAACATGCTCTATGGTTTATTTACTTAAACATACACATGTATAAAGAGGTTTTGTTCTCAGTCCCTCTAATTTTGTGCCAAAAAGTCTATTTCAGAACTGTCAGAAAAGACCATTCTGCAAGGAAGCTTAAAAAAAAAGATTGACAAAAATCATGTTGTGATTCACTGTGTGTGATTCTAAGAAAAGATCTTTCTTTTTTGAGTTTTGATGGCACCTCTCTCTCTCTCTCTCTCTCTCTCTCACACACACACACACACACACACACCCCAAAACAAAAAGCCGACTCTTCTAATGTTATGATCCTTATATTCTCTAAAGTCAGCACAAGCCTCCCAAATTCCTATTGGTGTGTTCCCTATCAGCAGACATCAGAAGGTAAATACTATTGGCTGAGCCTTCACAAGGACAGTGACTGTCTTTCAAAGCCGCTAGCCCAGGAGCCTATGCAAATCAAAGCAAAGAGAAAATGGGGTGTTATGGCATGTTCGGTGGACTGTTCTTTTTTTCCTCTTTTAATTGCAATTTCCCCAAACTGCAGTTACAAGTTAGGAACAACAGCTTTTATAACTGTTTCACTCTCACAGCCAATATAAACTAGCTGTGTGTAGCTGAATGAAATATTGAATCAGAGGCATGATTTTAAAACACATTCTGGCAAACCATACAGCTCTTTTGCCATTGAATTAATACTCCAGAAGAGTTCGCTGTTGGGAATGTTTAATTAAAGAATGTGTAGAAAAAAATGGCTTTTTGTGCATTTGAAATATAAATTCAAAGTACAACAGGGTTGATTTTATTTCTGATCAACAAAAAGTATTTAAAACTGAAAAACATGGAACAATCTTACTTTAAGTCTATGAGCTAATTATTATCCTGTTATGCAATACCGAGCTTGCAATTTTCCCCTGTCAAAATTGTTACTAATTTTATAATCTCTGAGATCTTTCAATCTCTTCTACTGTGCAAACCTTGTATTTTGCAGAGTAAGTAATGAAAGGATTAGGCTTCAATTTCCTTAAATTCTTAAACCAATGGTAGACAGCTCTTTTTTTGTATAGAATCACATTCCCTTCAAAAATCTACTAAGGGCTACACTTAGGGTGGGGTTGAGGTAAAAGCCATTGTGCCTCAAAAACATTTCCTCCCTTTTATGTCATACTAGGAGTTGTGACGGGAGTAATGTTTTATGCTCTTCATACAGACTTTTTCTTCTGCATCCTTTTAAATCAATAAATAGCACTACAATATAGTGAGATGTCCAGGTGGCCTCCAGAGGTTTTGACTATAACTTTTGGTAGATTAACACAACATAACAAATAATTAGTGGTGGAAACTCTGGGGTGGGGATGTATTTTACTGGGTTTTATTTCAGTAAGCCATCCAGAATCATTGTAATTTGGGCAGGAATATAAATTTTCTTAATGAATGAATGAATTATAGAAAGTGATCTCAACCCCTTCACTGAGACTTGGATGAAGGGAATGCACCTTTCCTAGTCTTTTAAACTTCACAATGATGGTTTATTTCTGGTCTGCTGGTGAGGATTGGAGCTCTGTTTTACAGTGATTTTACCTTTCTGAATAGGCAGCTCCAGTCAATGATTTAATGGAAGAAGAGACTCAGATTTATAATCTTTCCTAGCTTTCCAGAACCAGATCCTTTCCTGTTGTGATCTACTCTGTAAATTGGTATGGGAGCCACAGTAGGAGAATCTAATTTTCTCTACATTATTATTATACTTTGTTGGAGCTGAAATACATCCAGTTGGTAAAGATAAAATGTAGCACTGTGCCAAAAAGTTTCAAGTTGGGAGATTTCACCAAATAGCAGAACAGGAGCCAACCAGAATATATCAAACCAGAGAAGGAGTTGCCAAACAAAGATATACTTCTTGCTCAAGAGAAGCAAATTATTAATTCGGGTGTATTGCACAGCTTAATAATATTTCACCATCTACAGGTAGTTCTCGACTTACAACCATTTGTTTAGTTACCATTTGAGGTTAAAATGGAACTGAAAGAAGTGACACTAGTGTTCTATTCTGTTCTGTTCTATTCGCCATTACTTCTATTTTAAAGACCCCTTTAAAATAAATGTTAGATCAAAGATTTAATTAAAATTAAATGTGTATCACTTGTTTTGCTTTACGTGTCCCATGCCTTAATAATAACATCTAGTAGCACCTCTTTGCTGGCCAGAAGGATTTTAATAGAAATCTGTGTAAATCTTAGTTGAATGAGATCCCATTCTTATATATACTGTATGTTGCTATATTTTCTATTTCACATTTTTATTTTGGGTTTGATTAGATGAAATCAGAGTTCTGTTTAGTACAGCACACATGTAGATTTGGCAGTCAGTAACTTCATTTGAGACCTTTTCATTACTGTCAGTTTTCTGAATTCTAGTACTTATATTGCTACTTGAATTATCACTTCTACAGATTAATGGAATCATTTCTGATCACTTATATATTTTTACAAACTAGTTTACTGGCAGTGAATTGTGAGAGGCTGCCCTGTGCGCCTTGATGGACCTTTGCTGACTACTTTTGATCCAAAGGTAACAGTGTGAAAAGGACTGCTATAGACTCTGAGGAGAGAAATTCATTTAGCTAATTTTGCACTTTTAACCAATATGCAAACTGAAAAAAAAACAATTATCCCTCAAAATTCACTTTTTTAAAAATACTGCAATTCACCAATGAAAAATGTGCACAAAAATATTAATGAATAGTGCCCAAATGTGCATTAATGTAGACCACCATTTAAAAATGCTTATTAGTACTAAAACATGTGAAAAACATATACTAGACATTCATGCATACAAAATTACATGCATATTAAGTGAACTTTAAACAAAATTTTAAACATGATAAAGCAATTAGATGAACTACGGTAAGTTCCAGATTGAAAAAATGAAACAAAACACATCACAAAATACAAATTGACAGATTTTGAGTCTTCAAAAATCTCCCATCAGAATATACATGTATACCCAATCAGAATGCAATCAGCCTATGATTTGTGAATTTTAGAACCCAACAGCATCTTATTCCTTAAGAGAACTTAACAAATGGTTCCTAAATGGAAACATAGAGGTAGGCGAACAAACCTGAACAGAATGTGTACTTCTAAACTGCGTAGTCATAATGTGCACCTCACAAACTGCAAAGACAACATGAAAGAAATCTAGTTAATGTCCTGGACAAATTTGTCTCCAATTTTCCGGAACACAGAGGGCGTTTCAATTGATACATGATAGCACTTTAGTAGATTATTAAGCTAGTGAGAAAGAATTCCCTGAAAGTTAACATTTGTAATGCTTATATAAGTATCTCTGCCCATTTTAGTTCACATATCCCAATGTTCCTTTAAAAAAGGATTATTACGTATGATCAATTTGCATATAATTGAAAACAATGTCCTGTAGGGTTATTTATTTTGTCTTTAGTTGAACATATAAATAGTGCAGATAGTATAATTTTAGAAGAGCAATTTTCTTAAGTATGTATATGGAGATATATTTTTTTAAAAAAATGTGCAGCAGCTCCTAACCATTTTTATGGGAGAGAGAGAGAGGGAGGGAGGGGATTATTTAATCCGTCTTTTGATTAACTGGAAGCAGTTTTAATCAAAAATTGCATAGTTGCTTCATTTTACTGAATTTTTACTGATAGTTGACAATTCATAAAACTTGGTAATATCACAGAGCAGATCTAATTATTACAAAAGTTACATAAATTTACTATATCTTAAAATCTCTTCTGTATTTTAAAACTATAATCCTACCAATTTTGTCACAACACTGTTTAATATAAATAGATGGTTTTGCTGGGGGATATAAACTAAATTTCAAGTATATTTATGTACTAAATTTGTATAGTCATCTCATAAGTAGGTATAACAATAAAAATGTTCTTATAGTTGCTTAAATATAATCACCTAAATGTAGAAGTTTCTCGTGTTGTTCAAATGTTTTATATCAGGTACAGGTATAGAATTATTTTATAACAGACTAGACTTAAATGTAGCATTCTTATAAAGAATCCCAGCTAGTTAAGCACTACCTGTTAGTTATACTGTAGATGAATAGGGAGTTCACAAGAGTCAATTCATGTAAATAAGCTGCCTAGCTGAAAGACATTTCTGTTCTCCTCATTCAGCATAGAAATGAAGCCACACAGAAATCCAATTCCCCATCTCTACTTTATCAGCTTCCAAAATCTATTACAAAAAAACAACCCATTAATTTTGTGGGCTAGTTTGCAATACTTGATTAGAAAGTACTTAGTAATCACCACAGAGTGTGTATCAATTGCATGCACCTCCAAGTTGGTAAAATATGGGTAACAGTTTGTTGGCTTACAGAAAAGTTTCTTATAGACAACATAGTAGAACATGAAAATGCTAGGGATAAACTTGACTTTTGCTTTTGCTGGTGACAAAACTAAATTATACCCAATGACTAGCATTGCATCTATAATTACAAGGGAATGCAACATGTAGCACAGTGAAGAATTTGACAGGCAACCCGTCTGTAAAAAAAGGTAAAAGTAAACTTTTCCCCTGCCCAGTTGTGTCAGACTCTAGAGGGTGGGTCCTCAACTCCATTTCTTAGCTGAGGGGGGCAGTTTTGTCCAAAAACCCTTTCCAAAGGTCATGTGGCCAGCATGATTATATGTCAAGGTGCATAGAACGCTGTTACCTTCCCATCAAAGTGGTACTTATTTATCTACTTGAACTGCATGCTTTCGAACTGCTAGGTTGGCAGGAGCTAGCACAAGAACGGGAGCTCATTTCATCATGTGGTAGGTGGGTCCCAGACTGCCAACCTTCTGCTTGGCAGCCCAGCATCTTACCAGTTACCCCTTCAACCCAGGTCAGTATGATACCCTATATTGCTAAAAGACATTATGTAACAGCTTTGTCTGACCAAAGGCCATGAGAAATGGGCTCATTTGATAATGACTACGGTATGTAGGAGATTGCAATGTGGAATATAACATTAAGAAGTGTAGATGAATGAAATGAATGAAAGAAAAATAACTATGTTGTGTGTCAAGAAAGTGAAAGGATGTAATAAGATATATAAATAGATGTTTGAATCCCAAGACTAAATGTTGCTCAAATGCTGTGTAATTGTTTTGAGGAAATAATTTTTAAAGCATCATCAAGATATAAATGTAGCTGTATAAAGCCTGGAAAGAGAAAGATTTGAAGCTGCCTTTCTTATTCTATGTTTTTATCAATACTGTATCTTTTCTCAGTTGACATCTCTTATTATATTGCAGTTTTGAGATTAGCAGCTGGCAGCTTCAATCTTTCAGAAACTGACAAGCCATCCTATGAGAAAATGTTTATAATAGCCCTACAGCTTCCTTCCTCCCTCCCTTCCTTCCTTCTCTCTCTTCCCTCTCTTTCTTTCTAAATCTACATTTATATTTATTCAGATCTACTTAGTTCTGTAAAGCTTGCTATATACAGACTTATATTTGTACGGCATTTTATTGCAATGAAAGTCAGGAGAGTTACTGAAAAAAAAATCTGTAAGAGCATAGAAGTTGCTTTTATCTGTTATACAACTTGACAAAGCCACAACAAAAAAGTAAGCACATATAAGAGGGTCTCTAGAATTAACTAGCTGAAGATCTTCTACAAAGAAGCAAACTTTTTTTATTGGAAAAACTGTAATTTGTTGAGAAAGTACATGGGTTTCATTGAACAAGCCCAGCTACAGTTCAAGTAGGACTAAGAAAAAATTAAATACCTTTAAAAAAAAACCCTAGAGATCCACTACCAACTCACTACAGGTAAAATAGAAGTAGATGGACCAATAATATAATTCTGTATGAGCAAACTTCCACATATTCTAGGTAAGTACATCCAAAGGATTCTGTAACCTTCTCCAGAATTTTCTGAAACAATGTGAAGTTAAACATGAGGTGGCATTTCACTCCAGTTCATTCACAAAATACAGTCTTACAAACGTGACACTAATATGTAGTTATCTAACATATAAAGCTAACGCAGTTAACTTCCCTATGAAACTGAACACATGTGATGAACATTACTGTGTGAGATATCCAGCAGGTAACATTGTGTAACAAATTAGCATACTCTAGAGATACTATAATTATGCCTGTGAAATATATAATTATGACTGTGTAATACACCATGTTCTGTATTTCACATTTTCACAGAACATTCTGATATTATAACTGAAGAAATAACAGTAGAAGCTATATAGTCCTTGCATGTTAAAACTTAGTAAATATTCACAATATAGTCTAACTGAAAGTGTGGAATAGTAAGTTATACTATTAGAAAGATTAAAATTCATTTTAGGTAAAGGTAAAGGTTCCCCCGCACATGCGTGCTAGTCGTTTCCAACTCTAGGGGCCGGTGCTCATCTCCGTTTCAAAGCCGAAGAGCCAGCGCTTGTCCGAGGACGTCTCTGTGGTCATGTGGCCGGCATGACTAGACGCCAAAGGCGCACAGAACGCTGTTACCTTCCCACCGTAGTGGTCCCTATTTTTCTACTTGCATTTTTACGTGCTTTCGAACTGCTAGGTTGGCAGAAGCTGGGACGAGTAACAGGCGCTCACTCTGTTACGCGGCACTCGGGATTCGACCCGCCAAACTGCCGACCTTCTGATCGACAAGCTCAGCGTCCTAACCCACTGAGCCACCGCGTCCCTTAAAATTCATTTTAGTAGTGATTAAAGAATGCTGCTTCATCTTCATTCTGATATTATGACGACATATTATTTTTGCAATACCACATACAATGCTCAATAGCTGTGGTGCAATGTAACCTCTAATTAGCTATAATTTGGATTGTCCCAATATATGACCCACTTATTTGAATTAGCTAGTCTGGCCTGATGGGGGAATATGGGTTTTTAATTGTTTTTTAGTATTCTATTATTGTTGTATTTTAATTGGGCATTGGTTTAATTTCCTTTTAACTTTTGTATCGTTATTTATATATGCCCTGTGAACCGCCCTGAGTCCCTTGGGAGAAGGGCGGTATAGAAATCAAATAAAACATAAAACATAAACATAAACATATAATCTTTTAACTGAATTCCCAAGATAATTGAACATGATAAGTTTAGCCAGCAATACTTTTGCTGCTATTGGGAAAAACTAAGAAATAACAAAACAGTAAGTAAAGTAAAAAATACTCTTATGATGTACAATTGTAATTCAGCAATAGAAATTGAGATTTCTGATAACTGAAGTGCAAATCTATCCCATACTCACAAAAGTTTGCTTAGCAACTTTGGACTATGCACTCACATTCATCCTTCATCTGACAGAGAGCTATTTTTCTGGAGTTAAAATTGGAAGACGGAATAATACTTTTCAATAGTTCATTACATTATGCAGGCTGGAAAATTAATGGCATTTTTGTAAGGTATCTCCTTTAAACACATGTACACACACACAAAACTGCCTTTAAAAAAAACATTTCTACGAAGACTTTTTGAAACCTGTAGCATCAAGCCATGCTTTTCAGTAGAGGGCTCAGATCTGCTTTTTGGTAGAACTGTTTTATTTGCTACGGTAAATTGCTCAAACCTTTTACAATATATACAAAATATGCTGTTTATCAAAGAAAGATCACTACACCCAAGTCCAGGAGCATACACAGACTAAAGAAAGAGTCTATGTCTGATTCTAATATAATGAGTGGTAGACCAGAGTAGAAGGGAAATAGGAATAGGAATAGAATATGCTTTATTGGCCAAGTTGATTGGACACACAAGGAATTTGTGTCTGGTGCTCTCAGTGTACATACAAACAACAAAATAATATAATCATAGGACACCAATAAAACAAGTTAGCAAAAAAGATGAGAAGGATAGTAGTAGTACAGCTATGCTACATGGGTAAATATCCTTAAATATAATCAGTATTGTGGTAATTAGGTGTTTAGCAGAATAATGGCATGAGGGAAAAACTGTCTTTGTGTCTGGTTGTTTTGGTATGCAATGTCTATAGTGGCGTTCTAAGGGGAGGAGTTGAAGCAGTTTGTATCCAGGATATAAGATATCTGTAGATATTTTCTCAGCCCTCCTTCTGACCTGTGCAGTATACAGGTCCTTAATAGAAGGCAGGCTGGTGAGTGAAAGGCTTCTAAAATCCTATGTTACAGTACAGTCAAACTTCAAAGTATAGACATTGACACTACTGAGAAAAAACGTAGAGACGATGGCTAGTGGAATGGCATGCTTTTGTTCTTAATATTCGCAGGCAATAATGAAAAGTGACATTATTTCCTTGCATGCATTTTCTGGGGAAGACATGATTATCCTCTTATATAAATTAAAGGCAAACAAGTAAAATGTTCAACTCAGAAATGCCTTTTATGCAGAGATTATCTCTCACCTCTAATTGTATCATTAAGTCTATTGTAATAGACATAATTCTCTATAAAGTTGTAGGTCTGACATATAGTTAAGTATTAAAACCATTTGAGGTATTAATATGGCAAAATGTACATACAACTCCCTAATATCTGGGAAGATCATTTAATTCATGCATTGAGTAACGAACCTTATCTTGCATATATTTGAGATTACAAAAAAGTGATTTCAAAATTTTGGGTGTTTCTCAGGACAATTTGATCCTCCGGCATAATTACTTTTTCTATCTTTTTATAATTGTCCCACATTTTAAATATCATTATTACTGCATCCATATTGTTTGTAGAATCAAGTGAGCATACATTCATTTCGATATTTATTCGATATTTAGCTTCTCTTCAGAAAAAAACTAAACAGTGGGAGAGAAAAGAAATACTTTTCTTCTTTTATCATGGGCAGCACTACTAAGAGAAAGTGATAAATTTTCTGTTTCTTTGTGGTAGAAGAATGTAGAGAAGGGAGAAGCTCAACAGGCTGTTTAACTAGTTGATGTAAGAAGAAAAAAAACTAGGTCTTGTGACATTTTAGAAGTTAATATGTGTATTATGGTGCAAGACTCAAGTTATCAAATTTTAATCAAGTGGTGTTTTTTTTTTTACTAAAAGAGCTACCCTGACTTGTGTGTGGTCACATGAAGAGACATAAAACTCACTTTTATCTAATACGCTATGCTTATTAGTTTTAAAAGTGGTTTGTTGTTCTTGGCATATTGTCCAAATCAAGCCATTAGTTTGGGATAAGGGGAGTTATTAAATTGTGAGCAGAGGAAAAGGAAATATAAAACTTACACTAAATAAGTTTGTATATCATGGTCAACTGATTTTAATCAATGTTTTGAATGAAACACTACTATCTGGATTATTATAATGCACTATTATAGATCATGACTTATAAATTGCACTTGTTGCATTCACACAACGTATTTGTGCTTATTGGCCAGTTTCCTGTACAGTTTCAAGCATTTTCTTCTCCCCTCATAGCAGCTGGTTGGTTTTAACTCACCTATTTGGCAGTTTACCCTGGTTTGGGGGGGAGGAAGGAGTGGTTTGCCATTGATGTTTTCCTAGGCCTGAAGAGAAAATGACTGTCCCGAGGTCACCCAGCTGGCTTTCTGCCTCAGGCAGGACTAGACTTCAGTCTCCCAGTTTGTAGTCTGATGTCTTAACCACTGCTCTAAGCCACCTCCCAGTCTTTCTATACAGCATTTTCCTTTGTTTCATATAATTTTAATGAGTCCAGGGGCAAAATGAGATGTGGATGGTGGGCCAGACAAGGGAAGATGGGCAGAATCCCAAAGCATAACCGGTCCAGTTCTTAGCCACTTTGCCTATGAAGTCCCCTTTTTCACTTGATGAAGGGGAAAGATCCACAGAATCCAAACACGAAATCATCACTGGAGATTGAAACTGAAGTAGGTCCCTTTATTTACTCCCAGGGAACAATGTTACTCCTACATTTCTTCTGAACTGGCCTTCTTTGTGATGTGCAGTCACCATGAAACCCTCCCCAACGAGCGCTAAATCCACATTTGCTAATTTCTACCTATTTAATTAGTAGGAAAGGACAGAAATAATAAGACTCCGTATATGCGCCAAATAAGCCAAGAGAAAAAAAAAACACCACCCATCTCGCCTTTCTTTTCTAGGGCACCTGGCAGCCTTCATTAAGCCCATTCCAAATTCACATTCCGGGCCAAGTTTTTCTGTCTGCTCAGGGTAACTGCAGGCCAACCTGCCTCTGGCGAAGAGGGAGGGACGCCGCCGCGTTACGCTAGGCCGGCCTCAAGATGTCCCTTTGCCGACAGCGGTCCAAGGGACAACTCCGACCTCACACCGAGGTTGCAAGGCGAGGGAGGAAGGGTCCTGCTAGACCCATCGTGTGGAGGCCGATACTCGAACAAAACCCGTCAAAGCAGCAGCCCGGGCCTGCTCGAGGGAAGGAGCAATCAGACCTGAAGGCGCGTCAAGTGGCTGGAAGCGAGCGTTAACTCTGCGCCCTGCCACTTGAGCAAAAGACGCCGGCATCCTGTGGGGGGTGGGGGTGGGGAAGATAAGCTACGCCAAAAAGAAAAAAAACCCAACGACGAATACCCACGACTAAGGAACATTCGTCTATCGGAGCTCTCCTTTCTTCGCTTCTTTCCCAATCACTGCACCTCAGCTCTGTCTAAAGCAGGGGTCTTCAAACTTGGCCCTTTTATGACTTGTGGACTTCAACTCCCAGAATTCCTCAGCCAGCTTTGCTGGCTGAGGAATTCTGGGAGTTGAAGTCCACAAGTCATAAAAGGGCCAAGTTTGAAGACCCCTGGTCTAAAGCAATAGATACTGAGACTCAACCTCTCCTGAAAGGCCCTTTTATTTATTTTTACAGGGGCTTTCCCAGGCTCGCTCCCCTTTCCCATCGCAGAGCGCGACTCGAGTCACTCTCCTCTCCCGTAGGAAACTCACTCTGCACATGCGCCGAAAAATTAACGTGCAAGTTTCCGGGCTAGAACCCCCGGCAGGCCATGAGCCCCGTAAGACTCAGCTCACGGCCCGCACCTCCTTCTCTTTCCCCGCCTACCATTCATTCGCCACTCAGGGCGTGCGTCGGTTTGAGAAAGGCGCGCGCGCGCATACACGGAGCCTCGCGGGCCGGCCTGAGCAAGCTCTGAGGTGCACGTTAGTCGCCGGGTGGTTGAAGGGAGAAAGAAGTCTTAGCGTTATCCCGCTAAGCCTAAAATCCTCAAATGTTATCTTTTCGGGCTTTCCAACATACCGAGGGGCACTTATATCAAGCACTCTGCTTCGTAAGAGATTGCCCCAGTTTTTATTTTTTATTTTTAAAAAAATTACTTAAGTCAAGGTCATGTCAAGCCGCACAGGTTTCTGTCTTAAGTCAGATGGTGGTGGGGAAGAAGGAAAAATCGCCACAAAAGGCACGATTTTAGATCGCCGCAGGATTTTGACGACGAAATAAATGACTTTCCAAAGAACCCTGGCAGGAGGACATGAAATATTAGGGCAACGTCTACCTTTGCTATGGATAACTTCAGGGACGCACAGAAGATGGGTTATACTACTCTCCAACTTCCCGGACCTCTTGCGCTTCAGGCACTCTTCAATTCCTCCCCACGAACTCATCCCTGAACCCTGTCCTCCCCAACAGCGCCTTTTATATTCACCAAATAAATCAAATTTTATCTGTTCTCCGTATACCCCAGAAGTAGGTGGAGATAAAACATGCCCGCCAATGGGTTAGGGGCGGAAATAGTTGCAGGGGAGGGCAAAAGTACCAACAGGAGTTTTAAGATGAGCGCACAAGAGGTACTCCGCGTGAAATGAGAGGAAGTTCAAAGGCCCGGCCAAAAAAAAAAATAAAAAGGCGGAAAGAAGCCGCGAGCCTATTGAATCCATCACTTGGAAATACAGTATATTATATAATTTATTCCGCACCGGAGGGGGCAATCCAGCAGGCCGTTCCCCGGCAATGGTATGTTCCTCTTCAGTCCGAACGCTAGAGCCAGTCACGCAAAAACACGAGCCCCTCCCCTCCTCCCCGCGATCTGCAGAACCCCCACAAATCAGGGCAAACCCCTTAACGCATCCATCCAGGGACGCATCAGAGGCGCGCGGGCACGGCGCTCTCAGCCTTTGCTCCCGGTCGGTCAGTTCACGGCTCTCGGTTTTACTGCTGGGCCCCCCCCCACCCACCCCCCACCCCCGGTCGCCCTTCCCTTCGCTCACTTAATCCATGCCGTGTAGATCGCCGGACGCAGACGAGCACCACCCCGCCGCGGGAGCACGAGCTCCGTAGTCGTAGAGCGGCCAATCAGGCGCGAGCCGTCATCACTTACCAGTTTTCTTGCATCCATTGAATCGCTTCATTCTCGTTGAACTGCTTCTCAAATTCGTATTCCTGCAAAGTCAACACTGACATGTTCATTGGGCCGGTCTTGAAGAGAACGCTTCCCTACGCTTAGCCGAAAGGACCGTGTCTGCGATAGACCTGTTTTGTTTTGTTTTCCTCCTCCCTTTTCTTTCGGAGCGTCTCGTCAGGTGTCTCCTCTTCTGGTGTCCTTCTCCCCTTTCAGCTATGTGCTGGTCGTAGCATTGCTTTTATGCTCTTCCTATAGCCTCCTCTCGTGTCTGGAGATCTCCTAGTCTCTGCAATCTACCCTGGGCGGTAAGGGAGCCGCTGCGGTCTTAGTGCTCAACCGCCGCCTTAGTCCTCCCAGAGCCATTCATCCCCTCTTAAGCGAGAAATTAGTTTTTGACAACGCTCCAATCGTCGCTTAGAAGGCGGAGCTTGCAGCGGTCCGGAAAAAAAAAGCGTCAGTCTTTTGTACGTAAGCTCGGTAAGTAAGATGCCTGGGTTTGCTTAAGTTCTTCGGAAGGGTTTTCATCAGACGAGTAATAAGAAAGGATCACAGGAAAAGAAACAGTAAGAGAATAGTCATATCGGAGCAGAATGCAAGCGATGAATATACCTAATTGAAAATAATATTTTATGCTTTGTCTTTTGTTTTGAAAACAACTTTATAAACTGTGGTAATGATCAATAATGACGCAAATTAAGGGAATGAAGATGAAAATGAAAAGCCAACTAATCGCTAAACTTTATCTGACTACATGTTTTATATATGATCAGTTGCTGATATAAAATGTTTAAGAAAGGAATTGCCCTGCACACTTTAGTAAAGAATCATGTTCAGTGGAACACACTGTTTCTGAGTAGTGACTAATTTATAGTGATACAGAGGCTAGGTTTTTTTAAATAAATTATCTGGATTTAGACATTGTAGTTGGATCATGTATTATGCGAAGTCCTAATATAGTTTATACAGTGTTGATTTAGCCTGGTGTGTGAATTGCATTATTTCACTTCTTTTCTATTCCAGGACATTCATTCACATCTGGCTTCTCCACCTAACACCAACACACAGGATAAGATGAGACACACCCAATAAGTGTCTGAACTAAATGGACATCACTTGGCTAAACAGCTGGTAGTAGAACAATTTAGATCTAAAATCAGTGTTTTGTAAGGGAATGATTTCTTCTCTGTAATACTTATCCTGCCTTGCCAACTTTCTTACAGATTAGAGTAGAGATGTCAAGTGTAGAAATAGATCTGTATGTTGTTGTTGTTAGCTGCGAAGTCATGTCCGACCCATCGCAACCCTATGGACAACGTTCCTCCAGGCCTTCCTGTCCTCTACCATCTTCTGGAGTCCATTTAAGCTCACACCTACTTCTGTCTCTTTAATTATAACCCAGGATTATTCCTTGACTTTGGGATCTCTATAGAATCAGTACAGCATCTGGAGGCATCAGCTGGCACTCTTGTTACTGTTGGTCCTCAGTTTGGTTATCACAGAAGAGCACTACAGCAGGGTCTCCCAGTAAATCCATTAGACCTGTAATCTAGTTCTGATGGTAGTTCTAAACTGGAACTGCAACAATCTGATTAGACCATTGTAACAAGCTTTAAATTCAGTTATGTTGCATTCAAAATATAGCTAACTAAAGGGTAAAAGATATCATTAAGGCTGAACAGTCAACTCTTCATTTTATCACCAGCTGCACTGAACAATGGCTATGTTCACCCAGTATGTTCAATATGATGACTGAATTAATCCATTGGAAGGTCAGTTGTACAATTCACTGAATCAAATTAACCACTGGTCTATACTCCTGCAGCATGTTAAGCAAATAAAAATTAAGCAAGACTAATCTGTTGTGTGAAGGCAGCGATTGGATCTTCATCTGACATGTTTAAAACATGATGAGAGAACACAGCATATTTTTAAAGCCAGTTCAAAATGCTAATATTTATGGTGCTCGGTGGCTTGAAATCAGGGAAATAAGGTCAGTTTTCACCAATAAGTCCCTACACACAGTAGAAGAATGTGGTGACCCATCTTGTTCCCAGCCCATGCAGTATTGTAAAGTCTTCTGCTAATTCTTCCAGTTCCAGAGAATAACCAGTTTTTCTTGCTTCATTAGTCAGAGAGCCAAAGGGTCTAAATTTTATCTGACTCCACCCACCCATTTGAGAAGGTGTGTTCAGGCAAGGAACCTAGCCTTGATTATCATTGATACATTTCTGGAGCAAATGTCAATCAGCATTCTCAAAATATTTTCACTCTGAATACATTTTGTTAGCTGGCTGACATGGGAAAGGAGGATAGAACAATATAATGTTCCTACTGCTGTATTCTCACAACACTTTAGCCTACTACTCCATGCTAAAATATCGCTAGTGAAAAAAGAATGTCAGGAAGTTAAACACCTTCTTGTGTACTTGGATATATTTATTTTCCAAGTCCAGAACATCTCACATTGGAAAGACAAAATATGATATTTAAAATTAGTATAATAATTTAAATAAAGAAAACATTCATTAAGTATATAAAGAGTATAAAAACAGAGACACAGAAGGAATTTAAGACAGTTATGTGATATTATATAGGATCTGAGACCCAGAAAACAGCACTCTGAATAGCTTTATCATTGGCCAGGAACAAATAGTCCATTGTATATTCAGATTATTGAGCATAAGGGACTTACAGTACATAGAATAGGTCAGAACTAAATACAGTAATTATTGTTTTGATCCTTGATTGCCTTGGATGGTTCTTGTAGGAGGAGCAGTTCTGTTTCTTTTTAAAATCTCCTGGCAGTCTTTGATGTCTTTGGCCATGACATCCTTCTGATTGTCTTGCCAGAAGGAAGGAAATTATGTGAAAAATGACTTTGTGCTCTGTACCTCAAAGCCATGCATCCCAACTCAGCTTGCTCACTCCAGAAACATAAACAATTTTGAACACATGTGCCAGATCACCCATAGGAGGATTACAGATTACAAAAATTAAACTTAATGCAAGAATGAAAATGGTAGGGATAGGCTTTCTTCCTCCAGGGATTTTCTACAGTTAGCCTAATCATAGCACAAAATTGCTGCTAATTATAGCATGTATTAATCTCCTAAAAACAAATGACATTTTTTTCTCATACCAATTATTTCTCTTTTTAACACACATCCACTAAACATTTATATATATTTACTGAGAAGTTCAAATTACTTTGTGTTTAGGTGGTTCACTTCCAGCTTAGTGTAATAAAAGCCTCAGTTATTTTTTTTATTAGGTGATAGACATATATTTTAAAAAGTGCTATAACGGCTGTCATCTTTGAAAGCTTCCTGCTTTCATGAAAAATGGAAAACACTATTTTTAGTTGAGCAAACAGTTGTACCATTGGTTTGTACAATTGCTATCTGGTTTTTAGAAAAGGAACTCCCTTTTAAAATACTCTTTCATTTTGTATTTGCATTTTAGTGTTTATAATATGACCTCAACATATCAGTCTCCCCAGGATGCATCCCCATTACCCAGTTGCTAGAAAAAACAGGTAACCATTTCTGGAGAACATAGCTGGACAACATCTCTCTCAATAAGTTTTCCACTCACCACCACTCTTTGTTGACATGGATCTAATTTGTTTCGCCATGTTTCTTGTGGACTATGGCTTCCTAATATACTGTTTAAGGTTTCTCCTGAAGACAATTAGATGTTAGATGGAATTCCCATTTTATTCAGATTATTGCACAGGTTGACATGGTGGACACACCTGGGCCCTTAATAGGCAGTGAAACACATGTATTTAAACTTGTTTGGATTTCTCAGTTATCTAGGATACATTATCAATAATATTTTTGTTTCTCAAGCTTTTCTAAAACCATTTTAAACATCTGACATCTCCCTGTCCATGTAAGGCTCTAATCTGCATTGAATGATCCTAAGCATTATTTGAAGGGATGCGGTGGCTCAGTGGGTTAGGATGCTGAGCTTGTCGATCAGAAGGTCGGCAGTTTGGCGGGTCGAATCCCGAGTGCCGCGTAACAGAGTGAGCGCCTGTTACTCGTCCCAGCTTCTGCCAACCTAGCAGTTCGAAAGCACGTAAAAATGCAAGTAGAAAAATAGGGACCACTACGGTGGGAAGGTAACAGCGTTCCGTGTGCCTTTGGCGTCTACTCATGCCGGCCACATGACCACGGAGACGTCCTCGGACAAGCGCTGGCTCTTCGGCTTTGAAACTGAGATGAGCACTGGCCCCTAGAGTTGGAAACGACTAGCACGCATGTGCGGGGGAACCTTTACCTTTACCTTTAAGCATTATTTTACTAGCATGCGAAATTAAAGGTATTACCTTTCTTTTGTATTGGTAATATAAATTGACCCCTTCCAATCTGTTACCTTTGTGTCATTCTCCCAATTTGCTGACTTAATTTTGTTAGAACCTATACTGATTTTTCTGTTCCTTGCCATATTTATGTAGATAGTCTAGCACTCCCTGTAGCTTTAATGTGATGACCAGAGAATTGATACAATTTTATTTTCTAGTATTGGAGGGTTTTTTATAAATATGAAATATCTTCTAGGGTGTCTTGGATATTTTAGCTCAAAAGAATTTCAATCTGCTCTTTCTATCTTCTTTTAATTAGTTAATATCTATCCATTAGCATCCTAACTGAGGTTGTAGAGCTTTGGGAACCAAGGAAAGGAGTCTATTTCCATCTTTGATGTCCTTACAGATGTCATTGTATTACTGTTCTTTATCTCTTTTAACAGCTATCTATGGATTTTTATTATTATTATTGTTATTCCCACTTATTGGTATCATATTATGATTATTACTACTCTGTTGTTTTTCATGTACACTGAGATTTTCTACACCAGTGACAAATTCCTTATTTGTTAATCACATTTGGCCAAATAAAGCTATTGTGTCCTATCCTATCCTATCCTTTTTTAAGCTCCTTCATGAAAACATTTACTTTTTCTCTCTCCTCTCCTCTCCTCTCCTCTCTACTCCTCTCCTCTCCCCTCCTTCCTTACTATTTCCAACTTTTACATTACAATCTCTAATTACATGCAGCATATTTTGCTTGCATATTTTGACTATTTCAACCAACTCAACCATGAAATTTGTCAACTTTGTATTAAAGTTTATTTTAAAGTGTCACAATGTACACCAGAATTTCCTGGCGATAGGAGCGGCTTAAACTCTAGAGCAATTATGCCCCTAAAGTCTTGGTCTTTACTGTTTTTTTCTCATTAACTTCTTTCTGGAAAACTATGATTTTTGTGAGCTAAGTTAAGTATATATTTTTATTTCTTCACCAAAAGCCAAACAAATGCTGCATTCTAGATATATATTAATCAAAAATTAAAATCTGATTAAACTGTAGGAAAACATTTTAGATATAACAGTTTTGGACTGTTCTCTAATAATTTATTTTCTTTAATCTCATTGAGATATTTCTTTGATGTAGTGGCTAGGGCTCTAGGCTAAAACTGGGAGTCTGAGTTCTAATCCTGCCTTAGGCATGAAGCCAGCTAGGTGACTTGGGACAGTTGTTCTCTTTCAGCTCTAGGAATAGCAAATCATTTCAACAGACCACAGTAGCAATGGGAGACTTCAACTACCCAGATATCAACTGGGAGACAAACTGCAGTGAGCGGAAGATCAAACAGATTTCTAACCAACCTAGCCTACAACTTTGTCACTCGAAAGGTGTAGGAGGGAACTAGACGTAAAGCTATATTGGACTTAATTCTTACAAACAGAGAAGAAGTGATAGAGGGAATCGAAATTACCAGAACCCTGGGCGAAATTGACTAAATTCTACATACTAGAATTTAATATAATGTAAACACCAGCAATAGAAAACAATCCAACCAAGGTCCCAAACTTCAAAAGAGCCAACTTTAACAAACTAAGAACCTACGAAAAATACCATGGATGAAAATCCTAAAAGGGAAAACAACCCAGGAAGGGTGGGAAACCCTGAAAAATGTGATCACAAAAGCCCATATCAGCACAATACCACTGAGAAAGAAAAACAAGAAATCCAAGAAGATACCAGCATGGCTGCACAAAGAACTCACTAACAAACTAAAAGACAAAAGGGACAAATACAGAAAATGGAATGAGGGGCACATAACTAAAGCTGATTACCAGCAGACAGCCAGAGCATGCAAAGATGAAGTCAGGAAAGCAAAGGCTCAGAACAAAGGCTAGCAACAGAAATCAAGGACAATAAAAAAGCTTCTTCCAACATATTAACAACAAGAAAAAAAATCAAGGAAACTGTAGGTCTGCTAAAGGGAGAAGATGGCAAAGAAATTACAGGCAACAGGGAGAAAGCAGAGCTGCTTAACTCATACTTTGTGCCAGTCTTCACACAAAAAGAAACTACAGCCCAACACACACAAAAAAACCACTGCAGAAGACATACCAGAAACAAAAATTAAAATAATCAAGAAAATGGTAAGGGAGCACCTATCCAACCTTGATTATTATAAATCACCGGGACTTGACAGGCTACATCCCAGAGTTCTGAAAGAGCTGGCAGAAGTTATCTCAGAACCGGTGCACCACATCCTCCATAAATCCTGGAGCACCAGGGAAGTACCAGAGGATTGGAAAAGGGATGATGTGGTCCCCATCTTCAAGAAAGGGGAAAAAACGGACCCAGGAAACTACAGACCAATCAGTTTAACATCAATACCTGGGAAAATCCTAGAAAAGATTTATCAAAAACCAGATCTGTGAACAACTAGAAGCAAAGAAAGTCGTAACTAGTAGCCAGCACAGGTTTGTCAAAAATAGGTCATGCCAAACCAATCTCATCCCATTCTTTGATAAAGTGACTAAACTAGTAGAGCAGAAAAACTCAGTGGACATAATATACCTAGACTTCAGTAAGGCATTTGACAAGGTAGACCACAACCTACTCCTTGGTAAACTAAGAAAAGGTGGGATAGACAACATCACTATCAGATGGATCTGTAACTGGCTAACAAACTGTACTCAACGAGTAGTCCTCAATGGAGCTACATCGATATGGACAGAAGTAAGCAGTGGGGTACCACAAGGTTCCGTACTAGACCTGGTACTCTTCAATATCTTCATCAATGACTTAGATGAGAGAATAGAAGGGGAACTCATCAAATTAGCAGATAACACCAAGCTAGCAGGAGTAGCCAACACCCCAGAAGACAAACACAGGATCCAAAAAGATCTTGACCAACTTGAACAATGGGCCCTATACAACAAAATAAGTTTCAATGTAGAGAAAAGCAAAGTCTTACATTTAGGCAGGAAAAACCAAAGGTACAAATACAGATTGGGTGAGGCCTGGATCAAAAACAGTAACTGTGAGAGGGACCTCGGAGTCCTAGTGGACGATCACTTGACTATGAGCCAGCAGTGTGTAGCAGCAACCAAAAAAGCTAACACAATCGTGGGTTGTATAAACAGAGGAATAGAATCAAGATCATGAGAAGTACTATTACCACTTTATAAAACCCTAGTAAGACCACACCTAGAATACAGCAGCCAATTCTGGTCACCATACCACAAAAAAGATGTTGAGAGTTTGGAAAAAAATCAAAGAACAACTAAGATGATCAGGGGCCTGGAGACAAAAACATATGAAGAACGGCTACAGGATTTGGATCTGGCTAGTCTAAGGAAAAGAAGAAATAGGGGAGACATGATAGCAGTGTTCCAGTATCTGACGGGCTGCCACAAAGCAGAGGAGGCCAGGTTGTTCACCAAAGCACCAGATGGAAGGACAAGTTTCCAATGGTTGCAAACTGACCAAAGGGAGAAGCAACCTGGAACTAAGGAGAAATTTCATGACAGTGAGGACAATCGACTGGTGAAATAGCTTACCCCCATGGGTGCTCCATCACTGGAGATTTTTAAGAAGAGACTGGACATCCACCTGTCTGAGACAATATAGGTTCTTCTGCTTGAGCAGGGGGCTGGACTAGAAGACCTCCAAGGTCCCTTCCCGCTCTATTCTATTCTATTCTATTCTTTTCTAGGAAGTCACCAGGAATCAACACTGATTTCAGCGGGGGTGTGGGAGAGGGAGGGACGGAGGGAGAGGGAGAGATTTTTTTAGCAATGAAATTCAGCTTTAGAGTTCTTCCCCTACAAATGTGTTTTTAAAATGGCATAACCTAAAACTGCTTGAAAATATCGTGTATCTTATAGATAGATGGATGTAAGATATAGGATAAGATAGTCTGCAGAATATGCAGCTTAGCATGAGCATACCTGGAGTAAACTGGACTTAGTTTTGCTTGTGGCATCCTAGCTTAATTTGATTGTTTTTGATGAAGACTGAGATAATTTGCAAAGGATTTAAGTGTGATGAAAAGTTTTAAATATTACACAAACTATTATAAATCTTGGGGGTGGATCCATATGAAAGAGAAGGAAAAATGGGGAAGAAAATAGATTAAATAGAACAACTGCACAAAAAGAAGTACATGTAAACAAGATAGTTTATTCTTCTAATGGAATGGATAGAAGGTGGGTAGAAGAAAGTAGAAGAATATAATTATGTTATGGAATGCCACAAACAAATTATAAATATAAAAAGAATTCTTGATTAAATGATAAAGTAGGCTGTAAATGAGAACAGATATATATCAGAGAGTGAGGACTACAAAACTGAAGCTGAGAGAAAGATACTGTGTAAACTATATAAGAAAAACAGATACTGCTACAAATGAAGTCAGAGAACTGGAGATACCTAAGATTAATAAAGTACGTTTCCAGAATACAATTGTTACCTATTAATGGTAGCATTGTGGCAGGAAGGAAGGAGAAAGGAAGCCTAGATAAAAGTATCATGTTGAGCCAGTAAGAATAAACATTCAGTTGGGTTGGAAAATGCAGAGCCATTTTGATGAAAATATATTTCAGTGTTGTAGAAGCAGGTAAAAGAATGGAGAAGAGGGATTCTGCAAAGTGGATGTAAATACTCTAAATTAAAAGTGATGAAATTACCTGGGGATAAAACTGAAATGGCAGAAGGCTCCATTTTGGAGATTTGCATGGAAGAGAATCAGACTGAACGGAAGGCCATTAATGTCAGTCCCCTATTCTGGAAAAGGTCTTTGTGGTTGCTAAGAACTGACACTGCTAGATGGCATGTAATCAATCAATACCAGTGCTCAAGGAAAAAAAATGAGAAAAATGATATAAGGCTGTTGAACAATTGTAAATTGAAACTGGATCAAGGTTAAAATATGGGTGTGGTTTGCATATGGAGTGGTTGTGTGGGTTGTTTAATGTACGGATGAAGTCTGCATCTGTGCCCCGAGGACTGGTGGAATGCCATTACTATTCCCCTATAGAAAGAGAAAATAAGCAAGAATGAATGCAAAAACTACAGGGGGATTATTTTATTTATTTTATTTTATTTTAATTCCATTTATATCCCGCCCTTCTCTGAAGACTCAGGGCGGCTTACAAGCTTAGCAGTAGCCTTCATTCTATGTATATGCCTGCTTATTAGGGCTTTCACACACCTCCCGAGCGGCATTATTACAAAGTCAGCTTAATTGCCCCCAACAATCTGGGTCCTCATTTTACCTACCTCGGAAGGATGGAAGGCTGAGTCAACCTTGAGCCTGGTGGGACTCGAACCTGCACTAATTGCAGGCAGCTGGTGTTACTTAAGGAGGCATTAGCCCACTGCTCCACCAAGGCTCTTTCAATGGATTAATCTGTTGAATGTGCCTGGGAATGTTTGGCAGAATTGTCAGAATCCATTTATATCACATTTCATAAATGTATAGGTAGAACAATGTGCTTATTCTGGGGATTCTTCCATCTCTCCGAAGGGGGGGGAGAGGATAGACTTTAGGCATCTTCTAACAACAGGGAACATTTGAACAAAAAAGGAAGCAATAACCATAAAACCAAGGAGAGTTCCCTTTCCCATGGAAGGGCCTGACATCTGACCAAATAGATGAGGGGAGGGGCTGAAATGGGAATGCTTTATATAGGATTGAAATGTAACTTTGTTAGATTCCGTCTTGTATTGCCACAATCGATTCCATCCTAGTAAACATTTTCCTTTTGGACTAAACTTGCATCCAAGAGTTCTTATTTCCTAAGATGTGGATTGAGGTGGGTCCTGACAGTAGACGGAATCTGCTTTAAGAGTCAACCTGGAAGGGAAAACCTTACCGGGGGACTTTGCAACAAATGCAATGTCTGGCGACGAAGCAAGAGAGGAGGGAAGCCCCATGGAGGGGGAGTCTTCCCCCCAAATGGAATCCCAGAGACAATGGGAAGCTGAAGTAGCATATTCCCCCGGGAAAGAAGCGGTGGAGCAGTACGACCGAAAACCCCGATGGTCGATGGGCGTTGGAAGGAAAAGTGAGTGGGAAAAGGCTTTGGGAGAAGCGACCCTGAGGTAGAGTAACCACCAACCGGAATGGAGGCAAGAGATGGAGAGTTCCCTGCACGCTAGTGAGGAGGAGCGGATCCTGGAAAAGGCCATTGATCTGATGAAAGCAACCCTGAGCTCACTGAGGGAGGAGAGAGCTGAAAATTGCAACCGAGGCAGCGCCTGGGGACGTAACTGGAAAGGTAACGGAGGGGATCCAACACCTGAAACCCCCGGGCCGTCCAATGGAACAGGAATTGCTGCCTCAGCAGTACCCATCCACCCCAGAACCACAGACGGGGACCAGGATGAGGAGCGATACCGGCCCCGGTGCAGACAACGCTCCAGCCAAAGACTCCCGCCCCTGGAAGTCAAATTCAAGGGGGAGCCATCACGACTGGGATTTTTCCTAACCCAAGTCCTCAGCTACATGGAAGAGTATGGATGGGACATCCCCAGTGACAAAGCACGCATCCAAATTGTGCAATCTGCCCTGGATGGGACGGCTGCAGACTGGGTGGTGAACTTGCATGACTCCAACGCCCCAGAACTCAATGACTTCAACCGATTCATGTCATCTTTGAGGCAGCGGTTCAAGGATCCTTTGGCTGACCGTAAGGCCTGGGAGAGAATCAAAACGGTGAGGCAGAGCAGGCGAGCAGTGGCTGATTATACCCAAGAATTCCGAGCCATTGCCAGCAAGCTGAACTGGCCAGAAGACATCCTCCTCAGCCACTTCAAAGACGGTCTAAACTACGACCTGTATGATGCTTGCCTGCCTCGAGGAGACCCACCCCATCTCGACGACTGGTACATCCTGGCAGAGGAAGTGGAAATAGACCTACTGAAGAGACACCGCAGAGGAAAACCATGGGGCCACCTGCCACCCGAGCAAACACGCGAGGGGGAAAAACCACCAGCCACAGCCAAAAAATCAACAGGTTGCTTCAACTGCGGGAGAGAGGGCCACTGTGCTGCAGAATGTCGTTCAAAAGCCCCCCCACGAAAACCAGAGGCATCCTCCAAGAAGCCGGGGAAGCCCCAAGGCAACACAAAAGACTCTTCCATGAAGGAGACAGAGGCTGTAGAGTCCACAATTCCTGCCAGGAACTGGGATTGGACTCCGGCCTGCACCGCAGGGACGGTGGACAACTCGGAAGACAGCTCAGAGGGAGAACCATTGGTAAGTGGACCCCTTCCACCCATACTTAAGACAGTGACTATATTAGCTTCCCCTATGCCTGAAGCAGCCAAAATAAAAGCTCTGATAGACTCTGGGTGCATCCGCTGCCTTATCAGCCCAACGCTGGTGGAGAGATTGAGCATCCCAGTGAGGAAGCTAAAACAACCAATCTCTTTTAGTCAATTAGATGGGACAAGAGCAGGGGGAGGACCAGCCACCCTAGCCACTTTACCAATCCACCTATCACTGGGGCCCCATGAGGAGGACATAACGTTTATAGTGGCCCCAGGCATGGAATGCCCAATGATTCTAGGACTGGAATGGCTGAAGAAATGGAACCCCGGGATAAACTGGAGGAGAGCAGAACTCAATTTCCCAAAGGGGGGGCAGAAGAACTTAGATTCCAAAAGCACCCCCCCACCCAGAGGGAGGAGACAGCAGCGGTGGGGAAAGAGAAGGGGTTACCAGAGATACCGGAAGAATACAGGGACCTGGCTGAGGTTTTCAGTGAGGAAAGAGCAGATGAGCTTCCCCCCCACCGCCCCACAGACTGCACCATAGAATTCAAACCTGGGGCAAAACTCCCAAAACCCAGGATGTATGCCATGAGCCCAAGGGAAATGGCAGAAATGGAAAGATTCATAAAGAAAAACTTAGAAAGAGGATTTATTGAGCCTGCCAAACCCAAAGTGCCCCGGTTCTGTTCATGCCCCGGTTCTGTTCAGGGAGAAGAAGGATGGGTCTTTTCGCTTGGTTGTGGATTATAGAAATTTGAACACAATTAGTGAATGTAATCTGTACCCCCTTCCCCTAATGAAGGATATGCTATCCCACCTATCAAAAGGAAAGATTTTTACCAAACTAGACCTGAGGGAAGCATACTACCGTATTAGGATTAAGGAAGGAGACGAATGGAAGACTGCATTCAACTGCCCAATGGGGTGCTATCAATTCAAAGTATTGCCATTCGGACTGCAAGGGGCCCCCGCAGTCTTTATGCAATTAATTAATGACGTGCTGAGAGAGCACCTATATAAGGGGGTCCTGGTTTACCTCGATGACATCCTTATCTTCACAGAAACCAAAGAGGAACATATCAAACTAGTCAGAGCAGTCCTGAAGAAGTTGCGAGCTGCCCATTTATATGCTAAATTATTGAAGTGTGAATTCCATCAGGAAAAAATCGACTACCTCGGGTATCGCATATCTCCAGAGGGCATCGAAATGGACCCTGAGAAGGTCAGGGCAGTACTAGAGTGGGCTAGTACTGAAGCACACGGAAGCAATTACAAAGTTTCCTGGGGTTTGCAAATTTCTACCGCCAATTCATCCCCGCATTTGGCCAAATAGCCATGCCCCTCACAAATTTGTTGAAAACGAAGGGGGGGGTCACCCGTGAAACCCAGCCAGCCTCTAAAATGGTCAATGGAATGTCAAGCAGCATTTGAGAGGCTAAAGAGACTTTTTTCTGCTGAACCTGTCCTAAAACACCCAGATCCCGACAAACCTTTTGTAATACAGGCAGATGCGAGTGATGTAGCGGTACGAGCCGCACTATTACAAGAAAATGATGGGGGGACGTTGTAACCATGTGCATACACATCCAGAAAACTCACAGAAACAGAACAACGCTGGCCAATATGGGAAAAAGAGGCATTCTCATTGAGGTGGGCATTACTAACATGATGCCAATTTTTAGAAGGAAATAAAATACCTTTCCAGGTCTGGACAGACCACAAAAATTTGGAAGCACTAAAAACGCCCAGGAAGCTCACTCCTAAGCAAGCCCGCTGGTCCCAACATTTTCACCGATTCAATTTCACTCTCAAACACTTACCAGGGGGGAAGAACTTCCTGGCAGATGCATTATCCCGCATGCCCCAATATAACAGCACAAGAGTTACTGACTTTAAACCACTTGTACCGGAACAACAACTGGCAGCACCAGTCACCACCAGGGCACAAGAAAAAATGAAGCCGAAGGTAGATAGCCAAACTGGAATAGAATTCAGGAAGTCTTTGGAAAGTGATGAATGGTTCCAGAAAAATAGACATGTGTGCACAATTAAAGATGGACTGCCATGGGTGGGGGAGAAGCTATATATACCTGCCACACAGAGAATCAATTTCATGCAACTGTGCCATGATACAAAATCAGCAGGACACTTTGGCTTTGTAAAAACCGTACACTTAACTAAAAGGCAATTTTGGTGGCCATCTATGAAAAAGGACATAGAAAGCTATGTGGGTAGCTGTCAAATTTGCGCGATGGCCAAAAGACTGCAAGGGAAACCGCCAGGTCTGTTACAACCAGTGGCAAACCCCTCAGCCCCATGGAAAGAAATAGCCATGGATTTTATCGTAGAACTGCCAGAAAGTAATGGAAACACTGTAGTCTGGACTGTCACAGATCTGTTCTCTAAGCAAGTACATTTCATACTTTGCCAAAAAATCCCGACTGCAAAAGCATTAGCAAAACATTTTGTACAGCATATTTACAGATTGCACGGGGTACCACAACGCATCATATCTGACAGAGGGGTGCAATTTACGTCGGCATTTTGGAAAGAATTTTTATCCCTCTTAGGAACCACCCAAGGACTGTCATCTAGTCACCATCCTCAGATAGACGGAGCTTCTGAAAGACTTAATAATATACTTGAACAATATCTGAGATGCTTTATTAATTTTCAGCAGTCCGACTGGGCGGACCTACTGCCTTTTGCAGAAGTAGCATATAATAATGCAGTCCACTCAAGCACAGGTTACACTCCTTTTCAAGTAGCTACAGGCCAGAGTTTCAACCCAATACCAGAACTAACCCCAAAAGAACCGGTTATCCCTGATCTGAAGGAATGGATTGCTCAGTTTCAAAATACATGGCCAATCGTTAGGAAAGTGTTGGAAGATGCCAGAAAAGCATACAAGACACAGGCAGACAAAAAAAGAACTGATCCCACACCATTTAGGGTAGGAGAGATGATATATTTATCCACAAAATACCTGAAATCACTCCAACCCTGTAAAAAACTAGGACCAAAATATATTGGACCCTTTCCAATTAAAAGAATCATAAACCCAGTAACAGTTGAATTAGAACTACCCAAAAATCTTAGACGAATACACCCAACCTTCCACTGCAGTCTATTAAAGAGAGAACAACAATCACCACTACGAGCAAAAATCCCACCACCACCACCCCCCATCATGGTGGAAGGAGAACAACATTTTGAAGTGAAAGAAATCTTAGATTCCAGAAAACACCATGGAACGATACAATATTTAGTGGCATGGAATTTTTTTTTTCCTGCCCAAGATGGCGACGGCCGCAACTTAAGCTTCGGGCGCTCTTTGAGGGCCCCAAAGGAATTTGCTCCGGGAAGCCCTAGGTATGTCGAGGCGATTCTGGGGGTGGGGGATCTAAAAATAGCTGCTACGCGCTGTTTTTGTGGCGCTGAGCCCCCCCCTTCGAATTAGCGGCGTTTGACATCTGCCGTCTGCCGACCTGCCGGCTTCATGATGGCGCCGAGCGCAGCTATACTATGAATCCTGGACGTCTGCCTTGCTTCTTTTCATCTGCTGCTGGCTGAGCTGATTTCATGCTGTTGCTGGCCGAGGCGACTTTGGGGATTGGGGGTTTTTCAAAACAGCTGCTGGGCGCTGCTTTTCGTGGCGCTGAGCCCCCCCTCTGGAATAGCGGCTTGTTGATTCAACCGAGCGGCGCTGAGAACTGAGAACTGCCTGCCGACCTGCTGAGCTCTATTATGGCGCCGAGCGCTGCTTCGCCGTGAAGCTTGGGATGTCTGCCTGTTTTTATCTGCTTGCGGGCTGAGGCGACTTTGGGAATAGGGGGATCTTTGAAACGGCTCCTGGGCGCTACTTTTCGTGACGCTGAGCCTCCCCCCCCGAGCTAGCGGCCTGTTGATCTGAATGAGCAGCACTGACAACTCCTGCTGACCTGTTGAGCTCTGTTATGGCGTCAAGCACCGCTACAGCGCCGTGAAGCCCAGGACGCCTCACCTGCCTTCTTTCCTCTGCCTGTTCGCCGTGGATACCCTCTGCTTGTCGAAGGGGCAGCGGCGACAACCCCACCGGACGGAGATCCTTTTACGACCATCTGCTGGCTGACACCGTTTTTTTGGCGGCGAGGAGCCTCCTTCTTCTCCCGGATGGTGGTTGCAGATTGTGGGCCTGGTCATCGGCCTCGGCGGACATGTTAGTGAATTCCCGGACTCAGCATAGCTGCTGGGATCACCTCTCTCCGCCGTTGAAGGATGGTTTGGACTGGTGGATGGACATTGGGGAGAGAATGTTTTGTTCTCCCCCCCCCAG
Organism: Vipera ursinii; assembly: GCF_947247035.1. Taxonomy (NCBI): domain Eukaryota; kingdom Metazoa; phylum Chordata; class Lepidosauria; order Squamata; family Viperidae; genus Vipera; species Vipera ursinii. The sequence continues at coordinate 55,012,369 of NC_139521.1, read as the reverse complement.
ACTGGCGGTGCGGGCTGGCGGTGTGAGGATCGACAGAGGCCTGGCCTGCCTGTTCCTTACTTCTTTTGTTGACAGGCAGGCACTACGGCTAGCTCCGTACCTGATGGGAATTAAGATCTCCCTATGGATAATCCAGTGTGGACGGGACCGAACCGTGGTGGGAGGACGGTTTTGGACTGGTCAGTGACCACCTCACTGGTGTGGGAGACCAGTTGGGGTGGGCCTGGCGTAGGACTCCCCTTTTCTCTCTCTGCTCCAGTTAGACTCCTCAGCCGGAGTGAGAGGACGGCTGAGGTTGTCCCTTGGAATTCCATCTCAGGTGAGAGCTGAGATGGCTTTGCAGATTGAGAGATATGCCCACTGGACCTCTTCTTTTTCCATCTTTGTACCATCAACGAACAATCCTTTGGCCATATTTACAACATCGGCCCTAAGAGACTATTCGAGCGCAATATGATCTATCGTTACTCCGAAGCGGACTTGTATGCCCTTAGGGTGGTTCCTGCCTCATGGGCGCGACCTGTCGCCTGTTTCCATACTCCCCTTAATGACGGGCCCAAGCTTTGGGACTCCGAGAGGTGGTTGGGCTTGGATAGGGGCCTCGAGTTAAGACGCGCTAAGAGGCCCCTGATCAGATTCTTAGCCGGTTATTTTAAGAGGTTAGGGAGGGGGAGGGATGGGGGGGTGGGGAGGGAACCTGTAACCGGCACTCAGTCTGGACCTGTTAGAGGTCCTGACGGGACGGGGTCGGGGGAGGTGGCTGCTGACGCTGGGAATGTGGGGGTGGGGCATCGAATCCCCATGGCGATAGGGTATGGCAGCAGGTGTTTGCACGGAGGGTCATATCAACATCTGGGATCGCGCCCCCGCTATCTCCGAGCGGTGGCGCGCTCCGACCCTCCGGTTAGCACCCTCTTACCCGGGGATGAGGGTGATCAGGCCCCTGAGCTCAGGCTGGTCTATTTTAACGCTAGATCCGTAGTTAATAAAGCTCCCCTCATCCGTGATCTGATCGAGGAGGAATGTGCGGATCTAGCGTGCATCACGGAAACTTGGCTGGGCTCGGAGGGAGGGGTGCTTCTCACCAAGTTATGCCCGCCGGGTTTCCGGGTGCTGCACCAGCCACGGGCTCAGGGCAGGGGTGGTAGGGTGGCAGTGGTTATTCGGGAGACTTTGTGTCCCCGGGAGGCCACCATTGTCCAGATGGCCGGGAGTGAATCCCTCCTCTTGAGGTGTGGTCCTCGGGTTCAGTTGGGCTTGTTGCTTACATACCTGGAGCCCAGCTGTGTGGCAACAGTCCTGCCCGAGCTGCTCGACACCCTCTCAGGGTTGGCGGTGGAGTTCCCCAGGCTTATAGTCCTGGGTGACTTCAACCTGCCATCACTGGGAGGGTCGTCGGAGTTAGCTCGGGAGTTCATGGCTTCCATGACAGCCATGGGCCTGACCCAGGTTATTGAGGGCCCGACTCATGAGGGGGATCACACTCTCGACCTGGTGTTCCTGTCTGGACAGTGGTTGGATGATCTGGGAGGGGGTTCTCCATCCATCACCCCTCTGTCATGGTCAGATCATCACCTCCTGAGGCTGGTTTTCCGTCATGCCATCCCCCGCCGCTGGGCGGCGGAGCCGACCAGGTGGTTCCGCCCCAGGTGCCTAATGGACCCAGATCGGTTCCAGAGGGCGCTTGGGCCTATACCTATCACCCTTACCCACAGCCCAGTCGATGCCCTGGTGGAGGCCTGGGAAACGGCAGCCACCAGGGCACTCGACTGCGTTGTACCCATGCGACCTCTGACCCGTCGCAGATCCCGCTGGGCCCCATGGTTCTCTGTGGAGCTCCGGGAGATGAAGCATCGGAGACGAGGTCTAGAGAGCAGTTGGAGGTCCAGCCAATCCGAATCCGACCGATTGCAGTTAAGAACCTTTATAAGGTCTTATCTTGCGGCGATAAGGACGGCGAAGTCTAACTACTTTGCCGCCCTTATCGCGTCCGCAGATAATCGCCCGGCCGCCCTGTTTAGGGTGACTCGCTCCCTCCTTAATCAGGAGGTGAGGGAGGATACCTTGCAGGGACGAGCCGAAGAGTTTAGTCATCATCTGGCGGACAAAATCGCTCGGATCCAGACCGGCTTGGACTCTGACTGGGCAAAGTCAAATGTGGAGGAATCAGGCGGTCTTGAGCACGTTATCTGGAATGAGTTCGACCCTGTTTCCCCTGATGATGTGGACAGGATCATGGGGAGATTGAGCACCACCACCTGTTTGTTGGATCCGTGCCCCTCCTGGCTAGCTTATGCGGCTCGGGAAGGAACACGAGGCTGGTTCCATGCAGTAATAACTGCTTCCTTGAAGGAGGGTGTCTTTCCTGCCGCCTTGAAGGAGGCGGTGGTGAGACCCCTTCTCAAGAAGCCTGCTTTGGACCCGGCTGTTTTAAACAACTACCGTCCAGTCTCCAACCTTCGCTTTCTGGCGAAGGTTGTTGAGAGCGTGGTGGCGCATCAGCTCCCTCTGTTCCTGGAGGAAACTGATTATCTGGACGCGTACCAATTGGGCTTCAGGCCCGGACAGAGCATGGAGACGGCATTGGTCGCGCTGGTGAATGATCTCTGGAGGGCTAGGGACAGGGGTTGCTCCTCTGTCCTGGTCCTATTAGATCTCTCAGCGGCGTTCGATACCATCGACCATGGTATCCTACTGCGGCGTCTCAGGGGGCTGGGAGTGGGAGGCACCGTTCTACGGTGGTTCTCCTCCTACCAACAGGGCCGCTCGCAGTCGGTGTTGACAGGAGGGCAGAGATCCGCCCCAAGGTCTCTCATTTGTGGAGTTCCTCAGGGGTCGGTTCTCTCGGCTCTCCTGTTCAACATCTATATGAAGCCGCTGGGCGAGATCATTCGTGGTTTTGGGGTGGGGTATCATCAGGACGCGGATGATACCCAACTTTTTCTTTCCACCCCGAACCAACCCAGTGATGCCCTCTCCGTGATGTCCCGGTGCCTGGAGGCGGTTCGGGTCTGGATGGGGAGAAACAGGCTTCGTCTCAATCCCGCCAAGACTGAGTGGCTGTGCATATCGGCATCTCAGGTTAACCAAGTTATTCCATCCTTAATGATGGGGGGTGAGGTGTTGCCCCCCGTCGATAGGGCTCGCAACTTGGGCATCCTCCTGGATTCACGGCTCAATTTCGAAGACCATATAGGAGCCGTGACCAGGGGGGCTTTTGCTCAGGTTCGCCTGGTGCGCCAGTTGCGTCCCTATCTGGACCGAGACGCCCTACGCACAGTTACTCACGCGCTTGTGACCTCCCGTTTGGACTACTGTAACGCTCTCTACATGGGACTGCCCTTGAAGACCACTCGGAGGCTTCAACTGGTGCAGAATGCGGCCGCGCAAGTTGTAATGGGGGTTTCCCGATACTCCCATGTAACACCTCTACTCTGTGAGCTGCATTGGCTTCCGGTTGCCCTCCGGGTGAAATTCAAGGTGCTGGTTATCACCTATAAAGCCCTACATGGCCTGGGTCTGGTATATGTGAGGGAACACCTGCTGCCGGCATCAAACGCCCTTCGCCCAGTGCGCTCCCACAGGGAGGGTCTGCTCAGGGTCCCGCCGGTAAGAGATTGCCGGCGGGTGACACCCAGGGAGAGGGCCTTCTCGGTGGGAGCGCCTGCCCTCTGGAACCAGCTGCCGGTGGAACTGAGAACTGCCCCCGACCTCCGATCATTCCGCCGGGGCCTGAAGACCTGGCTCTTCGAGCTCTCGGGCCCGGGCTGAGGAGAAATTTTTAATTGGGGTTCTTTTTAATTGAGTACAGGGTCAATTTAATATTTTTAATTGGGTTTTTAACTTTTGTATGTTGGATTTTTAATTCCCTGTAAACCGCCCTGAGTCCTCAGGGAATAGGGCGGTATATAAATGTAACTAAATAAAATAAATAAATAAATAAATAAATAAATAAATAAATAAATAAATGGAAACACCTCCCCTCCTCAGAAAATGAGTGGGTTAACAAACTCCATGTTAAAGCACCTAAGTTGCTTAAGAGGTTTCATACATCCGAACAAACCAGGCTAACATTTATATGTTTTCTTTCCCCACAGATGGACTCATCTTTTTTCTGAAAGGAGAGCCGAATGTCAGAATCCATTTATATCACATTTCATAAATGTATAGGTAGAACAATGTGCTTATTCTGGGGATTCTGCCATCTCTCCGAAGGGGGGGGGAGAGGATAGACTTTAGGCATCTTCAAACAACAGGGAACATTTGAACAAAAAAGGAAGCAATAACCATAAAACCAAGGAGAGTTCCCTTTCCCATGGAAGGGCCTGACATCTGACCAAATGGATGAGGGGAGGGGCTGAAATGGGAATGCTTTATATAGGATTGAAATGTAACTTTGTTAGATTCCGTCTTGTATTGCCACAATCGATTCCATCCTAGTAAACATTTTCCTTTTGGACTAAACTTGCATCCAAGAGTTCTTATTTCCTAAGATGTGGATTGAGGTACAGGATTTGGATCTGGCTAGTCTAAGGAAAAGAAGAAATAGGGGAGACATGATAGCAGTGTTCCAGTATCTGACGGGCTGCCACAAAGCAGGGGAGGCCAGGTAGTTCACCAAAGCACCAGATGGAAGGACAAGTTTCCAATGGTTGCAAACTGACCAAAGGGAGAAGCAACCTGGAACTAAGGAGAAATTTCATGACAGTGAGGACAATCGACTGTTTAATTAGCTTACCCCCATGGGCGCTCCATCACTGGAGATTTTTAAGAAGAGACTGGACATCCACCTGTCTGAGACAATATAGGTTCTTCTGCTCGAGCAGGGGGCTGGACTAGAAGACCTCCAAGGTCCCTTCCAGCTCTATTCTATTCTATTCTTTTCTAGGAAGTCACCAGGAATCAACACTGATTTCAGCGGGGGTGTGGGAGAGGGAGGGACGGAGGGAGAGGGAGAGATTTTTTTAGCAATGAAATTCAGCTTTACAGTTCTTCCCCTACAAATGTGTTTTTAAAATGGCATAACCTAAAACTGCTTGAAAATGTCGTGTATCTTATAGGTAGATGGATGTAAGATATAGGATAAGATAGTCTGCAGAATATGCAGCTTAGCATGAGCATACCTGGAGTAAACTGGACTTAGTTTTGCTTGTGGCATCCTAGCTTAATTTGATTGTTTTTGATGAAGACTGAGATAATTTGCAAAGGATTTAAGTGTGATGAAAAGTTTTAAATATTACACAAACTATTATAAATCTTGGGGGTGGATCCATATGAAAGAGAAGGAAAAATGGGGAAGAAAGTAGATTAAATAGAACAACTGCACAAAAAGAAGTACATGTAAACAAGATAGTTTATTCTTCTAATGGAATGGATAGAAGGTGGGTAGAAGAAAGTAGAAGAATATAATTATGTTATGGAATGCCACAAACAAATTATAAATATAAAAAGAATTCTTGATTAAATGATAAAGTAGGCTGTAAATGAGAACAGATATATATCAGAGAGTGAGGACTACAAAACTGAAGCTGAGAGAAAGATACTGTGTAAAGTATATAAGAAAAACAGATACTGCTACAAATGAAGTCAGAGAACTGGAGATACCTAAGATTAATAAAGTACGTTTCCAGAATACAATTGTTACCTATTAATGGTAGCATTGTGGCAGGAAGGAAGGAGAAAGGAAGCCTAGATAAAAGTATCATGTTGAGCCAGTAAGAATAAACATTCAGTTGGGTTGAAAAATGCAGAGCCATTTTGATGAAAATATATTTCAATGTTGTAGAAGCAGGTAAAAGAATGGACAAGAGGGATTCTGCAAAGTGGATGTAAATACTCTAAATTAAAAGTGATGAAATTACCTGGGGATAAAACTGAAATGGCAGAAGGAAGAGAATCAGACTGAACGGAAGGCCATTAATGTCAGTCCCCTACTCTGGAAAAGGTCTTTGTGGTTGCTAAGAACTGACACTGCTGGATGGCATGTAATCAATCAATACCAGTGCTCAAGGGAAAAAAATGAGAAAAATGATATAAGGCTGTTGAACAATTGTAAATTGAAACTGGATCAAGGTTAAAATATGGGTGTGGTTTGCATATGGAGTGGTTGTGTGGGTTGTTTAATGTACGGATGAAGTCTGCATCGGTGCCCCGAGGACTGGTGGAATGCCATTACTATTCCCCTATAGAAAGAGAAAATAAGCAAGAATGAATGCAAAAACTACAGGGGGATTAATCTGTTGAATGTGCCTGGGAATGTTTGGCAGAATTCTGATTGAAAGCTATGAGAAGGGCAATGAGCAAAATTTGGAAAGTGCAGTGTGCCATTATGCCAAGTGGGATAGGTGGGCAGGCAAATTAGGATACAAGTAGTCCTCAGCTTACACCACAGTGGAGCCCAAAATTTCTGTGGCTAAGCAAGGTAGTTGTTAAGTGAGTTTTGCTCCATTATATGACCTTTTTTACCACAGTGAATCACTGCAGTTGGTAAGTGAATCATGTGGTCATTAAGCAAATCTGGCTGGTCCCATTGGCTTGCTTGTCAAAAGCCAGCTGGGAAGGTTAAAATGGTGATCACATGACAGTAGAGATGCTGCAACTATCATAAGTGTGAAAACTGATGAGAGGTCACTTTTTTCAGTGCTGTTGTAACTTCAAACAGTCAGTAAATGAATGGTTGCAAATTGAGGAGTACGTGTACTGCATATATGTAAATTGCTGTTTAAATATGACAGAGACAGAACAAATAAAGGATCTTGGATTCAAAATTTTAAACTGCTTAGGCCCGGGATATTTGCAGGACCGTCTGCTGCCAGGAACGACTTCCCATCGCCCGGTGCGCTCACACAGGGAGGGCCTCCTCAGGGTGCCGTGGGCTAGGCAATGTCGGCTGGCGACCCCCAGGGGGAGCGCCTTTCTGTGGGAGCGTCTGCCTTGTCAGCTTCCCCTTGAGCTCCGGATGGCCCCGGATCTCCGGTCCTTTCGTCGTGACCTCAAAACATTTCTTTTCCATCGGGCTGACCTGGACTGACGATAGGGTTTTTTTTTAAAAAAAATGTTTTTAATATTTTATCACTGGGGCTTGTTAGTTTAATCTTTTTTTTAACATTTGTATTATTGTGTTTTATTGTTGTTAGCCTCCCTGAGTTCTTCAGGAGATAGGGCTGCATATAAGTCCCAATAATTAATAAATAAATTAATAAACAAACAAACACAATGCAACAATTGGAAAACTGATGGGAAAAGTCAATAAAATTTACTCAAGGTATAATTTAAGTCAAAATTGTAAAAGAAATGTTTTATTTAATCAATAAAATATTAAATTTTAAATGTTGTGACAATTGTAAATTAGTTTATTTAGCAATATGTTTTTTTTCTTATTTTCTTTTTCATTTTGTGTAAGTCATTCATTCTTAAAATGTTTGATAATGTATTAAAACTGTCATGTGTGAAGTACCCATTGTGTTTATAGAGACCTTTTGATATAGCCTGAAAACTTTTGATATACTCTAGAAAAATCAGTAATCTGATAGCACCATTCAGCCTAATGAATTTTATTAAATGTATGTATATACAGTAGTTCCATGAATAACAGCTCCCTTCCTCATTCCTTTTGATGAAGTGAACTCTGCTCACGAAAGTTTGTACTGGTAATATCTAAAATGGAGCAGGATCAGAACAACAACGCCCCTCGATGGTTTAGCATTTACAGATAAATATTTAAGGACCATCTGTATGCAAAAAACAATAATTCTCTGACTCAACTCCTGCCCATGGGGAAAAAAAAAGATCGCACTGAAAATCAATGGACTTTAAGACCCAGAAGCATCCACGCTTCTTGCACTCGCCTGAAGCAGATAGATTCCTAGCGGAATATCAAAAGGGACTGCACCAGTAAGATTCAGGAAACGGGGGGACAAGGGGGCGGCTATTGTCTACTCTCTACTGAGCAATCAGTCTTCTAAGTAAAGAATATTCGATATTGGTACTGAAAAGCGATAAAAATAAACTCATTTTTTAATCTGCCTTTTGCATTGATTCATTTAACTGAAAGCTGCGCTTTGAAATGAATGGATATCTTTTATTTAAAGTGTTTACCAATCGGGAAACTATCCAGCGACGTAGCTCCCCTTTCGTATCAGTTCACACGATCCCTCTTGCTGTTCGAACCGCGAATGAATGAAATGACGTCACACGCGGGAACGCCAGCCAAAGGATCAAAGGGCGCAGTCGGGTACGGGTGGGCGGCGTTGCTTAAGTCACAAACTAGTTATTTCCTAGCTGGAGCCAATTTTTTGGGATGGGTGGGTGGGTGATTTTTATTAGCCTCGGGAGTTGCCGTACAGAGCTGAATACGATCACCTCTTAAATTAATTACATTTGGTGCCCTCCCCTCCAGGACTTTTGGAAATGCAGTTATTTAAATTCTCGGCCAACGAGTCCAAAGGGCAGGTTGAGAATGGCCAGAGTTGTGTTTCAGTATATTTGGAAGACTCCAGGTAGGCGAAAATGACCTTTAGTGTCCTGGGCATAGTAGTACCTACGTTTGCTCTTTAATAATAATTAAAATTAGCCAATGGTGTGTTTTTGTTCTAAAAGAAATTACTGTACACCTACAGGTATGTGCATGGCAACCTTTTATTAAATAATAGCCACAAATGGTCAGTGCAGATGCATACGTTTGTTTATTATTATACCCTATTGTACAATTATCCATAAGATATTGTTATATTGTATTTGTGTTAATAGCTTTTTCAAGCTAAAGTTGTGATCCAGAAACCAGTTCAAGAGGAAAACTAGATAGTGGACAAGTGAGTAGATAGTCTGCATTCTAATTAGTATATAGGCTGAGTTTCAATCCTTTGATATTACTTGAGCTCCCTTTGAACAGTCAATAAACTGTGCCTAAAATGCTTTCTTAACCGACCTATTGTAATGTCAAGCAGGTAAAATTAACAATGAATTATTTTGTTTTTCTCTTAGCTAAAAAAATAAATAGAAAACTCTCTTTACATTTCTAGTAAAGTGAGATAAAATGAGGATCCAGATTATTAGGGGCAATATGCTGACATTTGTAAAACTGCTCAGAGAGTGCTGTAAAGCACTGTGGAGTGGTATATAATTCTAAGTGCTAGTGCTATTGTTGTTTAACATCTGAAGTAATGTAATCAAGCAAGATAAATAATTTACCAATCTAATTATATGTACCATCTTGGTAGGTATGCAGCAGACCTGTTGTCATCATAGCAAAGAGAGAAAGTATTGTTTGTTTAGCATAGTTACTATTAAGTTATACAGTCAGAACTATGCTTTGAAGCTACAAGATTAAACAGCCTTACTGAAACTCAGCTGTGGGTATCAATGCACAGATAAACAGACAGACCTCATGCATGCAATTTTATGATCTTTGGAAGAAAATAATTAGACACAGAAATGCATGCGTATTTCTAAATAAGGAGTTATCTTAAAGTGGAGTTGTTGTTAGTTGCGAAGTCGTGTCCGACCCATCGCGACCCTATGGACAATGTTCCTCCAGGCTTTCCTGTCCTCTACCATCTTCTGGAGTCCATTTAAGCTCACGCCTACTGCTTCAGTGACTCCGTCCAGCCACCTCATTCTCTGTCGTCCCCTTCTTCTATTGCCCTCAATCTTTCCCAGCATTAGGCTCTTCTCCAGTGAGTCCTTCCTCCTCATTAGGTGGCCAAAGTATTTGAGTTTTAGCTTCAGGATCTGGCCTTCTAAAGAGCAGTCAGGGTTGATCTCCTCTAGGACTGACCGGTTTGATCGCCTTGCAGTCCAAGGGACTCGCAGGAGTCTTCTCCAGCACCAGAGTTCAAAGGCCTCAATTCTTTGGCGCTCAGCCTTTCTTATGGTCCAACTTTCACTGCCATACATTGCAACTAGGAAGACCATAGCCTTGACTATACGCACTTTTGTTGACAGGGTGATGTCTCTGCTTTTTAGTGTGCTGTCTAGATTTGCCATGGCTTTCCTCCCGAGGAGCAAGCGTCTTTTAATTTCTTGACTACAGTCCCCATCTGCAGTGATCTTGGAGCCCAGGAAAATAAAATCTGTCACTACCTCCATTTCTTCCCAATCTATTTGCCAGGAATTGAGAGGCCGGATGCCATGATCTTGGTTTTCTTAATGTTTAGTTTCAACCCAACTTTTGCACTCTCCTTCTTCACTCGCAACAAGAGACTCTTCAGTTCCTCTTCACTTTCTGCCATTAGAGTGGTATCATCTGCATATCTTAGGTTGTTGATATTTCTTCCAGCAATCTTAATTCCAACTTTTGACTCCTCTAGCCCTGCCTTTCTCATGATGTGCTCTGCATATAAGTTAAATAGGCAAGGCGACAGTATACAGCCTTGCCGGACACCTTTCCCAATTTGGAACCAATCAGTGGTTCCGTGTCCAGTTCTCACTGTTGCTTCTTGGCCCGCATATAGGTTTCTCAAGAGACAAATAAGATGTTCTGGTACTCCCATCTCTTTAAGAACTTGCCACAGTTTGTTATGATCCACACAATCAAAGACTTTAGCATAGTCAATGAAGCAGAAGTAGATGTTTTTCTGGAACTCTCTAGCTTTCTCCATGATCCAGCATATGTTGGCTATTTGATCTCTAGTTCCTCTGCCTCTTCGAAATCCTGCCTGTACTTCTGGTAGTTCTCGATCCACATACTGCTGGAGTCTAGCTTGTAGGATTTTAAGCATAACTTTACTAGCATGAGAAATGAGTGCGATAGTTTGAACATTCTTTGGCACTGCCTTTCTTTGGAATTGGAATGTAAACTGATCTTTTCCAATCCTGTGGCCACTGTTGAGTTTTCCAAATTTGCTGGCAAATTGAGTGTAGCACTTTTACTGCATCGTCTTTTAAGATTTTGAATAGCTCAGCTGGAATACTGTCACCTCCACTAGCTTTGTTGTTGCTCAGCTTTTCTAAGGCCCACTTTACTTCACATTCTAGGATGTCTGGCTCGAGGTCAGTGACCACCTCATTGTGATTATCAGGGACGTTAAGCTCATTCTTGTATAGTTCTTCTGTGTAATTTTGCCATCTCTTCTTAATCTCTTCTGCCTCTGTTAGGTCCCTGCCATTTTGGTCCTTTATCATGCCCATTTTTGCATTGAACGTTCCCTTCATCTCTCCAATTTTCTTGAAAAGATCTCTGGTCCTCCCTATTCTATTGTTTTCTTCTATTTCTTTGCACTGTTCATTTAAGAAGGCATTCTTATCTCTTCTAGCTATTCTCTGGAATTCTGCATTCAATTGGGCGTATCTTTCTTTTTCTCCCTTGCCTTTTGCTTCCCTCCTTTCCTCAGCTATTTGCAAAGCTTCCTCAGACAGCCATTTTGCTTTCTTGCATTTCTTTTTCTTTGGGATGGTTTTGGTTGCTACCTCTTGTACAATGTTGCGAACCTCTGTCCATAGTTCTTCAGGCACCCTGTCTATCAGATCTAATTCCTTAAATCTATTTGTCACCTCTACTGTATATTCAACGGGGATATGATTTAATTCATACCTGACTGGCCTGGTGCTTTTCCCTACTTTCTTCAGTTTAAGCCTAAACTTTGCAACAAGAAGCTCATGGTCTGAGCCACAGTCAGCTCCTGGTCTTGTTTTTACTGACTGTATAGAGCTTCTCCATCTTTGGCTGCAGAGCATATAGTCAATCTGATTTCTGTTGATGTCCATGTGTAGAGCCGTCTCTTGGGTTGTTGGAAAAGAGTGTTTGCTATGACCATCGTATTCTCTTGACAAAATTCTATCAGCCTGTGCCCTGCTTCATTTTGTACTCCAAGGCCAAACTTGCCTGTTATTCCGGTTATCTTTTGGCTTCCTACTTTAGCATTCCAATCCCCCATGATGATAAGGACATCATTTTTTGGTGTTAGTTCTATAAGGTGCTGTAGGGCTTCATAGAACCGGTCAATTTCATCCTCTTCAGCACCGGTGGTTGGGGCATAGACTTGGACTACTGTGATATTGAATGGTTTGCCTTGGATTCGAACTGAGATCATTCTGTCATTTTGAGGATTGTATCCCAGTATTGCTTTTCCTACTCTTTTATTGACTATGAAGGCTACTCCATTTCTTCTGAGGGATTCTTGCCCGCAGTAGTATACCTGATGGTCATCTGAATTAAATTCACTCATTCCTGTCCATTTTAGTTCGCTGATACCTAAGATGTCGATGTTCAGTCTTGTCATCTCTTGTTTGACCACGTCCAGCTTTCCTTGATTCATGGATCTTACATTCCAGGTTCCTATGGAGAAAACATATTTACAGCATCGGACTTTCCTTTCACCACCAGACATATCCACAGCTGAGCGTCCTTTCGGCTTTGGCCCAGTCGCTTCATTCTTTCTGGCGCTACTAGTACTAGCCCTCTGCTCTTCCCCAGTAGCATATTGGACGCCTTCCGACCTGAGGGGCTCATCTTCCAGCGTCATATCGTTTTGCCTTTTGGTACTGTCCATAGGGTTTTCATGGCAAAGATACTGGAGTGGGTTGCCATTTCCTTCTCCAGTGGATCACGTTTTGTCAGAACTCTCTGCTATGACCTGTCCGTCTTGGGTGGCCCTGCACGGCATAGCTCATAGCTTCATTGAATTACGCAAGCCCCTTCGCCACGACAAGGCAGTAATCCATGAAGGGGCAAAGTGGAGTATAAATAAGCAATTCAAAAATTATTAAAAAGAGAAGAATATATATAAGATAACTATAACATTGACAATGAGAACATTGGTTAGCTTTTTTTTTAAAAAAAAGATTAAAATCTGTGGGTTCTCCTTCTGGTCTCATTGGCTGGATTGAGTTAACAGGTGGAGGATGAATCAGAGGAGTGTATATTTCTGCCTGCCTTGTAGATAACTTTATTGATGTTTTTATTTGATTGCAACAAGTAAATCTTGTTTGCTTTGATTACAATAAGTAAAACTTGTCGTTAGTGAATTTTGTTTTCTTTAGTGAAGAAAATGCTAAAGATAATCTTTGCTTAGTAACCACAATTGGGACCAGCAACTTGGTCACTAAGTAACCATCATATTGCTAAGCATAAATCACAGGACTGCAACAGACATGTCACTTTCCATTCAGTTGTTAAGCCAGTCACCACAGTTTTTAAGTGATGTGACACATGACTGCAGCTTGCAGTTTTATTTCCCATGTTCTTCATTAACTCTGCTTTTTGAAGCTGGTTGTGAAGCACACAAACAGGAATCACATCACCATAGGAAACTGTGACAGTCATAAATGTGTGCGGTTTGTGAAGCACCCTAATAATAATAATGGACTGTAGGATGATATCATGGTCACAAAGCTTTTAGTTTATTCCAGGGGTCTTCAAACTTGGCCCTTTTATGACTTGTGGACTTCAACTCCCAGAATTCCTCAGCCAGGCATGCTTATACAAACTAAAAGAAAAAGAAAAACTCATTTCTTATCTATAATTGAATCCTTACATCCTCCTTATTCAGTCCTGATCACAAAAGTCCCCTAAGAATTACCGGAGAATGTACTGTAACTATTTTAATCAACTACATATTTCTTTTACTTTTAACGGATCTTTAATTTGTTCATATAATGTCCTAGACCTAGAACTTGATTTCTTTTCATCCGCTTAGTCCATTTTCATAAAATCTTTCAAAATTTTAATGTCTCTTTTGTAACTCCAATATAAGAAAATTATGCAGTTTACTATCTTGATTTGTTATCTTTTATCTGTTTTAATTATGAGGACATCAGCCAGTTTCATTTGTCTATCTAGTGTAGCATATTTTTCATATCTTTCTTATAGCCAGTCATTTTTAAAATCCACTTTGAGATCAATGTCAATCTTGGCTGGTAAAACCTGTTCCTTTTCCATAACATATTTTAAACACATTTTATCTATAACTGCAGATATTCTTAAAATTAATTTCTAGATCTGCTATTCACAAGTATCCTTCAGTGTATTCAATATTAAAATATTTTCTCCATTCTTTACTAGTAAATCAAATTTAAGAGTTCTTCACCTTCAATAATTTCTTCTGGTTCCCTTTGGTGCCCAAACATCAAAGTCCTATCTTATCATTTTTTTAAAAAAAAAGAATTCAAAACACTTTTTCCATGGGATGAATTCAAAATGTAATTGATTTCAAAATGTTATTTCAAGTCCATCTGGACTTGAAGTCCAAGTCCATTCATAACTTTCCAGAATCAACATTCTAAAGAACCTTTTCTGTTTATTTGAAAAAAAGAGAATTTTTAGATGTTTAAACTTATATTTAAACAAGCAATTTTTAAAATTGTTTGAACCCTGTGTCCGTGAAGGCACTAACTGCAGTGTGAGTAGGAATGGGTTCCCTCATCTCCTAGACTCCTAGAGCATTAAACTGTCCAGGGTCTTCTGTCTTGTGGTCTCGTCATGAGGAGCAACAGCCTGGGGCACTTGTGGGGGATCCTAAGCCCACTCATCGACTTCATTCTGCCACAGTCATTGGCTCCCTTCTCAGCAGAACTCCCTTCAGGTCACCATTTCTTCTCCAGAAGTCCCAGTCCTATGGAATCTGGTAGAACAAAACTATCCCAAGTCCCATTATGTTATTTTGTGAGTCTTAGGAGATATGCCTTTTCTGTGTTGCCCCTGTCCCATGGGACAATCTCCTACCTCCAAAGTCTGAATGGCCTTGATGATGCTGTCATTCAGGAAAGCTCTTAAAAATGGTTATTTCAGCAGACTCAAAGCTTGGCCATTTGGGATTTTATGCCTGAGTCCTTAGTGTTTATTTCTCTAATACACACACACACACACACACACACACACACACACACACACACACACGGGGGAGGGAGAGAGAGAGAGAGAGTGAGATGTTCATTACAGTTTTATTGCTTTAATTTGTTGTATAATGCTTCAAGTTACCTGATAAAAGAAGCTTTATGTTGAACAAATAAATAACAGCAGGACATCAGATTGACTTTATTGTTGTCTGTAAGTGATTGATAGTCCATGTTCTAGCTATAAAACGAACTCTCTTGGTATAGAATTTATTCTTCTAGATAAAGGGGGGAAATCCCTGAGGAGAGGGGGAAAGTTTATTTTTATTTATTTATTTATTTTTATTTTATTATATTTGTATACCACCCTTCTCCCAAAGGACTCATGTTAAAAAACATGTTAAAAAACAAGAATACAAAAGTTAAAAAAGATTAAACAAGATGCCCAAAAACTATAACAATAAGTTAAGTTAAAATACATAAAAAACAATAAAACCCAAACCCATCAGGCCAGGCCGGCTTGTTCAAACAGGTAAGTCTTTAGATCGCGCCAGAAGGAGCGAAGGTCGGGCGCCATCCGGAGCTCAACCGGAAGATGGTTCCATAAATCTGGCACGCCCACAGAGAACGCCCTCCCCCTGGGGGCCACCAGTCGACATTCTTTGACTGGTGGCACCCTGAGGAGGCCCTCTCTGTGGGAGCGCACTGGGCGGAGGGAAGTTGATGCCGGCCGCAGGTGCTCCCTGAGGTATTCTGTACCCATGCCATGAAGGGCTTTGTAGGTTAACTGTCTTACCTTTGTATTATATATTTCATTTAGCCCCTTACATGTGTAATTTGCACAGAATTATTGGGAAATTAATCTCCTAAATTCAGTTAAGTGTACAACAAAACCAGAGGGTGCCCAAGTGTTATAAATATGTAGCATTATTTTTTAAAAAGGAGAAATGTGTAATCTTAATTTTTTAAATAAAGGTTTTAAAACAGTACTTTTTTGTAATTCCATTAATACATTTAGCTGATTTTTTGTACTGTGAATCAGTGGACCCACTTTGTCCATATGGTAAATATTATGTATGTTCCATTTTTCAGCTAAAATATAATTTGAATAAAATATTAACCAATAAATTAATTGTAGTTCAATATTCCTTGTGTCTTTTTCCTTTCCCTCCCTTCCTTTCATCCAGCTGAAATAAATGAGATAATACTAAAGGCTAATATCAACTATCCATAATAGGACCTGAATGTCATTCTAATGCATTTGAAGCAAAATATTATCTTAACACCCTCTCTCTCTCTCTCTCTCTCTCTCTCTCTCTCTCTCTCTCTCGATATAAGATTCCTCAGGATGTCTGTTCCCAATATGAATGACTATAAAAAAGTGGATTGCATAGAGAAATAATCTAATCTGGTTTAAGTCTAAACCAGACTGCTTCTAGGAGAGATACTTTCATGAAATTTGAAGAACTGAATACCTTTCTGCATAAAAGAAGTAGTAAAACCTGGTTATTCTCAAGAGTACAATGTATGGCACCAATATGGTAAGTAAAATTTCAAGGGCAGAATGGGTACAGAATGAATATTTGCTTGTCTGAACAGGTTTGTAGAATCTAAAATTATTGGGAAATAAAAAGATGGTGCCTCTGAAAGGTTTCTATACTAACAACTAAATCTAACACATAAAACAATACTCAAGTGGATTAAAGTACTAATATCTGTTTTCAAATTTTACTTGCATCACATACATGCAGTATTCTGAACAAGGCTATACATACATAGATAGATAATACTGAATATATATCTAGCAGTTAAGTATTGAACTAACTATATTCAGAAGATAGCAAGAGATGCCATAAGGGACTGAAAAGGAAACACTTATAAGGTACAGTTGGAAGCACTGGCAAAGTTTAACATGGAAAAGAAGACATGTTATGTAGCAGAATGGTTTTTGTGTAGAAGATGGCATATAATTGCATGGTTCCAAAAGACAAAACAAGAATTCATGGATTTAAATTCCAAGGAAATAGATTTTGTTTGGTTATCAGAAAAATGTCTAATGGTAAGAACTGCTTTTAAAGATGGTGGCCATCTTTTGGATTATCTTACAGAAATTTTGTTAGTATTCCTGCACTAGGCAAAATATTTGATTAGAACAACCTTTTCCTTTAATGTTTCTATAACCTGTTTTAATCGGAATTAAAGTGATCACATTTCTTAAAAATGGAATAGCTGCTTTTAATTGACTTCTATTTGACTAGTGAGAAATTATAACTTCCTATTATGTCCTGATTATTCCTATACCTTCATGAGAAGAATATCCCAAGGGAAGTAACTCCTGAAATGTGAGCAGTTTGGTAGCTCCTTAATCTTTTTATTTGGGTTTCTTAGAGTTTAGGTTTATTCTAAATATCAAATCTGTTTTTGGAGGCTCAGTAAGGCTAGGTCACAACTTATAGTTAACCAAATAGATAAATATCTTAGGTTAAGTTAGTGTATTTATGAATTTATAGACTGTTTCAGTCAGATAACTTTAAACAATGTACAGAATAACAGTCAGTGTCAATGCATCAATAACTTAATATATGACTACAGTAATTTTGTTAGTATGCTGTGGGGCCAGGATAAATGTGGGTGTGATGTATAGACTTTAGGCAAGTGTGACGGTGGCGTGAACTGATGGTCTAGGTCTAGGAGAGGAGAGTGGTAAGATTTAATGGGTAATTTAAAGAGAGGATCTTACACTACACACATGTGTAGTGCATAGTGTAACATCCTCTCTTTAAATGCACACACACACAAAACATACACTAAATGTTGCCCCAGAGATTCCAGAAAAAGTTAATTGCTAATCTTTAGAATCTCTTTTATTAAATGTGTTCTAGGTGGCTGGGTAACATATTGGTTATATGGTAAAACAAGTTGGCTGTTCTATATTGAAAAGGTAAAAGGAAAGTAAAAAACATGAGGATTAAACTATATAGTTGGATGGCTGTAGTTCATAAACTGCTAATTTTAGACAAAGTTATGAATGAGAATAAGTAAACTTGTTGTTAGTTTGACAGAAAGTTTTTTTATTATGGTCATAATAACACTAACCAATTAGTAAATTATTTATCTTGTTTATCTAGCCATCCATCTTTGACATGTTTGCTTTGCATTTGGTAATGCAGAATCACGCATTCATTAATTCTGTTGCATCATCTGAAAGCTGACTAGAAATAAACATGAAAATCTGATCAGATGCTGCCTTTTGCATCTGGCAAATCAAATGAATACCCAGATTTGCATAACACCCAAAACCACAAGCTATCATCCAACCACATTTTAATCACAATCATTAACTAGTATTATGCAATTAGTTTATGGTTGTATGGTTAGATATATGAACTACCACAATGGGTAGTTCATTGAATAAACTATAAATTACCTGGGGTAAGCTTACTGTACAAACCCAGAAAGAACTAGAAGAAAAGTAACTAAGCAAATGCAGTCCTTAATGGAATTACATCTACATGGAGGGAAGTAATCAGTGGTGTAGCCCAAAGTTCTGTCTTAGGCCCAGTACTCTTCAATATTGTCATAAATAATTTAAATGAGAATAAAAGGGGAACTCATCAAATTTGCAGATGATACCAATCTGCAGGAATGGTCAATACCCAAGAAGATAAGCTTATAATCCAGAAAGAGTTTGGCAGACTTGAACACTGGACCCTATCTAGCAAAATAAAATTCAGTGGTGAGAAAAGTCAGGTTTTAACCCTAGTCAAGAAAACCCAAATGTACAGGTATAGAATAGGTGGAACCTGGCCCAATAATATTAACTGCAAGAGAGATCTTGTGGACAGTCACTTAAATATGAGCCACCGGTGTGCTGCAGCTGCCAACAAAGCCAATGCAATCCTAGACTGCTTAAAAGGGATAGAATCAAGATCATATGAAATTGTAGTACTGCTTTATAGTGCCTTGGTAAGACCACACTTGGAATATTGCATCCAGTTTTGGTCTCCACAGTACAAAAAATATTTTGAGACTCTGGAAAGAGTGCAGAAAAGAGCAACAAAGGTGATCAGGGAGCTGGAGGCTAAAACATATGAAGAACAGTTGGAGGAATTGGGTATGTCTAATCTAATGAAAAGAAGGGCTAGGGTTGATATGATACCAGCGTTCAAATATTTGAGGGGATGCCACAAAGAAGAGGTGGTCAACCTATTTTCAAAGCATCAGAAGTCAGGGCAAGAAATAATAGATGTAAACTAATCAAGGAGAGAAGTAACCTAGAACTAAGCAGAAATTTTCTGACGGTGAGAACAACCAGTGGAATGAGTTGTCTTCAGAAGTTGTGGGTCCTCTATCAGGAAGATATTAGACAGCCATTTGTCGAGAATGGTATAAGGTGTTCGATTTGTGCAGGGGGTTGGACTATAAGATCTCTAAGATTCCTTCCAACTCTATTATTCTGTTATTCAAACAAATCCTTTAGAAATCACCTAACAGCAAGAAATATAGGATTGCTAAGGAATCTGAATTCACCTGATGAATTATTACAAGTAGTCCTTGATTTATTGAGCCGAAAAATTTCTGTTGCTAAGTGAGATGTTTGTAAAGTGAGTTATGTCCCATTTTACGGCCTTTCTTACCACAGTTGTTAAGTGAATCATTGTAGTTGTTAAGTTAGTTATACAGTATAGTTGTCAAGTGAATCTGGCTTCCCCATTGACTTTGCTTATCAGAAGGTTACAAAAGGTGATTTACATGACCCCAGAACACTGCAAACATCATAAATATGAGTCAGTTGCTAAGCAATCAAATTTTGATCACATGACCTTGGGGAATGCTGCAATGGTCCTAAGAGTAAAAAAATAATCATGTTACTTTTTTCAGTGCTGTTGTAAGTTTAAACAGTCACTAAATTAACTGTTGTAAATCGAGGATTATCTGTACTTCATATTCTGAAAAGCTGTCATCAATTCAAGGTAGCCAGATCAGCAGACAGATGCCATAGAAAAACAATTTTGTTTCCTTTTTCCAATCCTTAATCTCTTAATTCAGGATAGAGTTGAGGTAACTGAATGGAGCTGAGCATTTACTGCCCAGATGCTCTTCCTGATGCCCACATGAGTTTGGCAGCAGATATTTTCTCTTTGCATCTTGAGAGAGCAGCATCTGTCACAGCCTAGGATTGAATTCTCTGAATGGGAGACAACATCTTCTTCATCATTAGGCCATCACACTGCTTGCCACAGAAAACAATAACTGTACCTTACTGAGACAGGCTATAATAGAACCTTGCAACTCTCCCCTTAAATATGCTGCTTCTGCACCTGGATGTCTATGGAGATTCATCCAGGCCATGGTTGTCTCAAAGGTACTTTTCCAAAAGACAACCGGACTTTGTTTTTTCTTTGAAAACATTTCGCTTCTCATCCAAGAAGATTCTTTAGTTAGAACTGAAGCTTCTTGGATGAGAAGTGAAACATTTTCAAGAAAAAATCAAAGTCCAGTTGCCTTTTGAAAAGCATCTTTGGGTTTCTCCAGGTGTGCTATCTTCTCAGGATACAAAAGCTATGGCTTCATCTTACAGAGGACAAACATTTGATCATAATTAAGCTTGATTATAACTTGATTTCAGTGGGCTTACATTTTTAACTAGGCCAATATTTTATCTTAGAAAAAGAAAGAATCTACTGTTATTTCTTACCAAGGAATCCAGTTAAATGTCCTTGGAACAGCAGGATTCGCTGAATAACAGCTTGAATATATCTTTTAATTGAAACTTTGAATCATCTGGGAATTGATGGAACATATGGAGTTCTTCCACAAAAATAATACATGCAGTTTCTGATTTTCACAAAGCTCTCTAGCTATGTAACAAAACTAGAATAATAAGGGATTCTGTTGTGGAACTATTTTACTTTTTAAAAAAACTGTTGGTATCTGTAATGAAAACCAGCAATACTTTTCTATAAACCAATACACTGGTTTTTGAGACCACCACATAAAACCAAAGAGTATAGGGCTTTTCAATATTATGTCACAAGTGGTGTGCTATAGGTAGCATCCCAAAATTAAATTTAAACTTATATTTACTTGAAAATAGTCCATTGATCTGAAACAGAGCATAATATATATAAGAAATATATACAGTGAATCTTTCCAACCTGTGGCCTTTTAGGAAACTTCAGATGATCCATAGTCCTTGTGTGCACACAGGCATGTGTTGTAATGGCTGAAATCACCACAGGCACATAGGCATGTGCACACAGGCATGTGTTGTAACGGCTGAAATCACCAAAATGCACGTAAGTGTGGATTACCTCTTAAAATGCCAAAATCTGAAAGATTTCAAAAAAGAGTATGAAATTGTGAAATTTGGTAATTTTGCAAACTTGGCCAGTCTTAATTTATTTTGGCACAAAGACTATGGATCATCTGAAGTTTCCTAAAAGGCCACAGATTGGAAAACTTCACTGTATATATTTCTTATATATATTATGTTCTGTTTCAGATCAATGGACTATTTTCAAGTAAATATAAGTAAATGTTGGACTTGTTTGTAAAAGTCCTTCACCAGTAAAATTAATAAGGTACAAAATCATATAGAAATGAATAAATAGTTACTCTTGTGGAATAACTATTTGATCTTAAAAGTGTAAAACAAACAGGAACAGAGTAAAGAACAATTTCCATAAAAATGAATTGGAAAATTAAAAAATAAATAAAAAGCAAAGCATATGTTTCTCACCAGTATTTGTTGTTATTGTCTGTTAAGCCATACTGACTTAGCTCATAAAAAAGCTTTTGTGACCCACTACACAGCCAATAGTCAATTTTGTGAAAGAAGCTTTTATTTATTTATTTATTTATTTATTTATTTATTTATTTATTTATTTATTATATTTTTATACCGCCCTTCTCCCGAAGGACTCAGGGCGGTATACAGGGCAATAAATATAAAAAATGGAATACAAAAGTTAAAAAAGGATTAAATATTTAGCCCAAGTTTAAAACAGTATTAAAAACATATTAGAACCCCAATCCTAACCCATCAGACCAGGTCAGACTGCTCAAATAGATACGTTTTTAGATCGTGCCGGAAGGAGCGAAGGTCGGGGGCCGTCCGGAGCTCAACCGGCAAGCGGTTCCATAGGTCTGGCGCGCCCACAGAGAATGCTCTCCCCCTGGGGGCCACCAATCGGCATTCTTTGATCGGAGGCACCCTGAGGAGGCCCTCTCTGTGGGGGCGCACTGGACGGAGGGAAGTTGACGCCGGCCGCGTCAACTGATCTTCATTAACTGATATATTTATTTATTTATTTATTTATTTATTTATTTATTTATTTATTATTTTATTACATTTATATGCCGCCCTTTCCCGAAGGACTCAGGGCGGTTTACAGGGTGATTAAAAAACCAAAATACAAAAGTTAAAAACAAATTTAAAAGAAAAAATTATATGTGTCCCTGCCTAAATAAAACCCCAGTTAAAATAAGATTAATCCTCAGCCTGGGCCAGAGAGCTCGAAGAGCCAGGTCTTCAGGCCCCGGTGGAATGAACGGAGGTCGGGGGCAGTCCTCAGCTCCACTGGCAGCTGGTTCCAAAGGGCAGGCGCCCCCACTGAGAAGGTCCTATCCCTGGGTGTTACCCGCCGGCAATCTCTTACCGGTGGGACCCTGAGAAGACCCTCCCTGTGGGAGCGCACTGAATGAAGGGAACTTGATGCCGGCAGCAGGTGTTCCCTCAGATATCCTGGACCCAAGCCATTTAGGGCTTTATAGGTCATCACCAGCACCTTGAATCTCACCCAGAGGGCAACCGGAAGCCAATGCAGCTCGCGGAGTAGAGGTGTTACATGGGAGTATCGGGAAACCCCCATCACAACTCGCGCGGCCGCATTCTGCACCAGCTGAAGCCTCCGAGTGGTCTTCAAGGGGAGCCCCATGTAGAGAGCGTTGCAGTAGTCTAAACAGGAGGTCACGAGCACATGAGTGACTGTGCGTAGGGCATCTCGGTCCAGATAGGGTCGCAACTGGTGCACCAGGCGAACCTGGGCAAAAGCCCCCCTGGTCACAGCTCCTATATGGCCTTCAAAACTGAGTCGTGAATCCAGGAGGACGCCCAAGTTGTGAGCCCTATCAATGGGGGGTAACACCTCACCCCCCATCGTTAGAGATGGAATAGTCTGGTTGATCCGAGATGCCGATATGCACAGCCACTCAGTCTTGGTGGGATTGAGACGAAGCCTGTTTCTCTCCATCCAGACCTGGACCGCCTCCAGGCACCGGGACATCACGGCGAGGGCATCTCTGGGTTGGTTCGGGGTGGAAAGAAAAAGTTGGGTATCATCAGCGTACTGATGATACCCCACCCCGAAACCACGAATATAATATTTGTGGAAGATCTATAATTACTATTGAGTCACATACTTTAATAATCTGATTGATAAAAAACAATAGACCAGATAATAATATAGGACATTGGTTTTATAAGGATATGAGTAACATCTCTACTATGTTACACAAGCTTTCTTTTTGTACTTAGCCTATCTTAGTTGTAGATTACAGGAATTATTAGCTACGTTAATACTCCCATGTAACTAGTAACTAATTCAAGTTTTTCTTTTTGTTAAAAATATATTAAAAGATGGAATAGCTTCATAGTTCCATTAGAATGACAGCACTAAGAACTTTCTATCCAGAAACTTCCATGTCTTCAACTTTATATATCAAATCTTCCACACATGTAATGTGTTTAGATCAATTCAAATTAGATAATCAGTGTAAACATATAAGAAGCTCCATGTCGTTAAAATACATATATACTTTAATAATTATTCATTTAACATGATTCAAAGAACTTCAAAAATGCCAATAGGTCAATTGAAATATTCAATAAGTTAGAAGCAGCTCTGTGTGTGTGTGTGTGTATGTGTGTGCTGATCCAATTATAATGGGATATTTTTCAGTTTGCACAGTGGGCAGGGTGGATGAATACTTCATATAGAAGGATAATACCTTTTTAGAACAACATCTAAACAAAGTGATGCTGATTTTACATATATCCCACATGTACACAGAAATAGAAACACATACAGAGTGAATTTAATAATAACAACTTGTAGCTCTTCCTGTGTCTTCCTTCATCCTAACAATCAATCCCATCAGTTACTATCTGTTTGATAGGATGTCTACTGGGTCACAGTCCGAAGAGACTGTATGACTAAAGAACATTTACTCCCTCTCCTCCGCTGTTCCCATCAAAAATTTTTAATCTATCATCCACTTGTGCCACATAGGCATTATATGATTTTCTGTTTGCTAATCTTTGCCTCAAGACTATTTTGTCCACAATCCAGCCTTATGGATTTCAAATCCATAATTTGAAGGCAGATTATCTTTCATCACTCTTTCTCAGGGTCCAACTTTCCAAGCCATGCATTACCACCAGAAAGAACACTGCTGTACTATTTTAAAGTTTGTTATCCTAGAAATATTCTTATTCTTCACAATTCTATTTGTCATTGCTTTCTCTCTAAGGATTAATCCTTCTCGAACTCATTGCCTATTTTCATCTAAATCTATTTTCTACCACCAACATTCTTCACTATCACGTGTTAATTCATTAAACATGCCTGACTAAAGTTACTTGCGTCTTCATAATATTTAACACTGATGTAATTTGTCATAATAAACTTTTCTAAGCTTTCCTTTCGGTTAATACCACCACTGTGGTCTAAATTTGTTGGTGTTTAATCCTTTACATTAATTCCAATTGTCACAGGTGTTCTTTTAACTTTCTCAATTCTAAGCTTAATTTTTATTGAGCACCAGGGAAATGGAACCAGAGAGAAGAAAAGGCTACAAATAAAGGAGAAGAGATCCATTGATACAATAGAGCAATACTATTTAACTATAGAAGAAACTAAGGCTGTTTGAGAACAGTGTACTCAGAAATTACAAGATTGTCTAATACTATAAAAGAGGATGTACATTAGAACCACAGACTTTATTGGATAAAACAGAGACCGGGATTCAGTTGAATGTAGATTTTTTTAAAAATGCTGAATTACAAAAATGTTATGGGGAAAAAATGTTGTGGATCTGAAAATGGATTTTGATTATTGATAAGGGATGAGATATGGGAGATTTTTTTTTCCATTGAAACACTAGAGAAGATGTAATTACTAAAATTGTTTATGCTTCTCTGGAGAGAGGAGAGGAATCATCTTTTATTTTTATTTTTTCTATTTCTCTGTACTCTCTTTACTTTTTTGTTTTCCTCAGTTTACATTAGTCTTTTAATTTTGTCCTTGTAAGCTTTAATAGAATTACAATAAAAAGAAAAAAGAAAGGGAATCCAAAGATCATTAGGGAAACTCCAGATGTAGACCTGTCCCAAAGGTGCTTTTCCAAAAGGCAACTGGAGTTTCTTGGTTTTTTTGTTTGAAAACATTTTGCTTCTTATCCAAGAAGCTTCTTCAATTCTAACTGAAGTTTTAAGTTAAAACTGAAGAAGCTTCTTGGATGAGAAACAAAAGGTTTTCAAAGAAAAAAATGAAGAAACTTCTTAAACAAGCGAAACATTTTCAAGGAAATGTTTTGAAGGAAGTGAAAAGTTTTCAAGGAAAAAACCCAATAAAATCTAGTTGCTTTCTGAAAAGCACCTTTGGGACAACCATGACCTGGATGATTGAGAATCTCCATAGACACACCTGGGGGGAAAAAAGATAAATCCATTTCGGTCTGCTGAGCTGAGGACATTCTAGAACTGTTGCTCAAACTTCGCAACTGTAAGATTTATTTCAATTCCCAGAATTTGTTGGCTTGGGAATACTAGATTTTGAAATCTGCACTTTGTAAAAGTTGCCAAGGTTGAGAAACACTATTCTAGAAATATTAGTTTCTCTGATTGTCCTGAGTGATTTTGCCTCATTAAAAATGAGTTAGAAAAGAAATGCTTGGGGCTGGGAAGGGAAACGTATAAGCAAAAGAAATCTCATTTGTTTGTAATGATGAAAAATTCCATTGTAGTTAACAAAAGGAAATATTAACTATAAATAGTAAAAACAGAGAAATGTCTTGCCCATCAGATACGGCAATAGAGATTCATTTGGAAGAGTCCTGGTTGATGGAAAAAAACACCTTCTCAGAGGCTGCAATCCAAATATTACACCTCTTTTGTCCCATGATAATTCTTTCACTGTGTGATAAAAGTTTAGTTTTTATTGAATATATAACACTTTTTCTTGTTTACCAGATAAAAAAGGAAGAATTAGGAAACAAGCAGATCTGGTAGCTAAAAAAAGCTGCCAGATCTGCTTGATTCCTAATTCTTCCTTTTTTCCTTTGAATGATTTTAATTATTCCTGGTGGCTTCTCTAAATGACATGTATATGTACCAGAAGGACAGGAAATTAATTTTCCTTAATAAGTATATTATCTGGCTGTGCATAGCACAAATGCCTTGTCTGCAGTACATATCCACAGAGTGATGACATACCATACTGCTATGTAGCAGATAATTTTCTCAGCAAAGACTTTTCTTTCTCTGTCGTTTGAGGTAAATTATACAGGACTGGTTGGTTCCTGTTTCTCAATGAGGGCAAGCTGTTTATAAACAACTATGAAGTTTTAAAGGCTGGTAGTACTTTGTGTCTCATGGTACCAGGTGATTAACCATAGACTAAAACTAGATACTTATAATGAGTAAAGCCAGCCTCATTCTATCATCTACAACTGTGTGCAAAGAAACTGGATGGATAGTATCTTCAAGGAAAGGAGAAATTCCTCAACAATTCCTTGGACAAGAACATCATCACCTGTGGCAGTGACGATACCACTGTAGTAACAGAGCCCTCTGAAAGGAATTTCCTCATTCTTTCATTTGGGACTTGACTGAGGTACAGATAGTCTTGATGCATGACCACAATCAGTACTGGAACTTCCATCAGTAAGCAACATGGTCATTAAATGAGTCACATCTGACCTTTTTTGCCATGGCTGTTAAGTGAATCAGCTTCCCCCATTGACTTTGCTTGTTGGAAGCCCCAAGAAAAGTCACAAATGGCAATCACATAACCTCAGGACACTACACCAGTCATAAATGTGAGGACTGGTGGTAAGTTGCTTTTTTCAGGACTGTTGTACACTTATTGAACAAATGGTCATAAGTTGAGGACTGGAGGCTAAAACATATAAGGAACAGTTGCTGGAATTGGGTATGTCTAGTTTAATGAAGAGAAGGACGAGGGGTGCCCGAAGGTAGGACAAAAAGCAATGGATGGAAACTAATCAAAGAGAGAAGCAACCTAGAACCAAGGAGAAACTTCCTGACAGTTAGAACAATTAACCAGTGGAACAACCTGCCTCCAGAAGCAGTGAATGTTCCAACACTGGAAGTTTTTAAGAAGAGACTGGACAGCCATTTGTCTGAAATGGTATAGGGTTTCCTGCCTGAGCAGGGGGTTGGACTAGATGACCTCCAAGGACCCTTCCAATGACTTCTTCTTCTTCTTCTTCTTCTTCTTCTTCTTCTTCTTATTATTATTATTATTATTATTATTATTATTATTATTATTATTATTATTATTATTTATTATTATTATTTTATTATTTTATTATTATTATTTTATTATTATTATTATTATTATTATTATTATTATTATTATTATTATTATTATTATTATTATTATTATTATTATTAGAAAGATTGGTTCTCCAACATCTTAGGACATGCCTCCCACTGGACTTTGATAAACATCAATTTGCCTACAGGGGAAATAGGTCGACAGGCGATGTCATAGCTACTGCTTTACACTCTGTAGCAACTCATCTCGAGAAGCCTGGAAGTTACATCAGAATGCTTTTTGTTGACTACAGCTCAGCTTTCAACACCATTTTGCTGAGCATTCTCATCGAGAAGTTGACTGACTTGAAATTCTCCCCCGCCATCTGCGATTGGATTCAAGACTTTCTTAGGGATCGGTTACAAACAGTGAGGGTCGGCTCTGCTTTGTCCACCCCGTTGAAGCTTTGCATCGGCATGCTACAGGGCTGTGTGCTTAGCCCCTACCTGTACTCTTTATACACTTATGATTGTGTATCATCTGACCCATCCACTGCGATAATAAAGTTCGCAGATGATACAACTGTGGTGGGTCTTATTACAGGTGGGGATGAGACAGCATATAGGGCGGAGGTACAAAAACTATCCATATGGTGTAGTAACAACAACTTGCACCTAAACATCGGCAAGACGAAAGAGATGGTGTTAGACTTCCGGAGAAAAAAGGAGGAACCTGCCCCACTTCACATCGGAGAGAACTGTGTAGAGAGAGTTTCCTCCTTTAAATTTCTGGGAGTCTACCTCTGTGAAGATTTGACCTGGAAAGTTAACACAACTCAGGTGGCTAGAAAGGCCCAACAGAGGCTTCACTTTCTTAGGGTCTTGCGGAAGAACAGGGTAGAACAACAGCTAATGACCCTCTTTTACCGGTCTACTATAGAGAGCGTCCTCTCGTATGGTATTGTGGTTTGGTATGCTGGTCTGACAGCTGCGGATAGGAAAGTATTACAGAGGGTAGTGAGCACAGCACAAGACATTGTGGGCTGTTCCCTGACACCACTGGATGACATCGCCAGGGCTCGTTGCCTTGGAAGAGTGAGGAAGATTCTCAGGGATGACTCACACCCTGGATGGTATCTCTTTACTCTCCTACCATCCGGTAGGAGATATAGGAATATAGCCAGCCGTACCAACAGGCTGAAAAATAGCTTTTATCCGTGGGCTGTTAGGCTTTTAAATAGGACATAATCTTATGCAGAATTGACTTGGGAGGCCAGTGTGTGGTGTAGTTGGTTCACATGGTATGGTAGGATGGAGGGTTTGTTGTCACTGTGTGTTGGGGGGAGAGAGCATGGGGGGAGGCTCAGCTAATCTCAATGTACACATGTACTTTGACAATAAAGGTTTATTATTATTATTATTATTATTATTATTATTATTATTATTATTATTATTATTATTCAAAGCAGACTAATGTTTCACTGGAAGGAAGACATTAGAAAAGACCATTTTTATACCTTCATTTGGCCATGTCATAACCAAGTATGTGCAAGAATACCACTTGGCATAGTAGAAATTATCTGGAATTCTCTTTTCTTGCTAAATAATGCCTAATTTTTTTGTCAAAATGAATGACAATTGGCAGATGCAGAGACATTTTTCTGGTATTGTGGGAAAGATTGGAAGATAATTGATAAACATATACTATAATTAGATTAGTTAAATAGGCTATGAGGCTAATTCAAAGCATTGTATTACGTAGTGATTTTAATATCTAAAGGCATAATAAAAGTTTAGGTGTGGTTGATCTCCATGGACTTCAATTTACCGTAAATCTGCTGATGGCATCAATTTATGTTAATCCCAAAGGCGTTCCTGGAACAAGCATTTTATTTTACACAATCTCCAAACCATCCTTTGCACTATTGATACAGATTTCATTTAAGATAATGGTATAGAATTTTTAAAAAATCACATCTTGGAAACAGACATGTAAGTAACCAGTTGTGCACTTTCTGGGTTTCATGTAGTAACAGCAAACACAACTCAAAGGTAATTGTTGTTCTCTCATCTTAAATTCTTAATTAGAAGCTAGTAGTACTATACTTAAGGGACGCGGTGGCTCAGTGGGTTAGGACGCTGAGCTTGTCGATCGGAAGGTCGGCAGTTTGGCGGGTCGAATCCTGAGTGCCGCGTAACAGAGTGAGCGCCTGTTACTCATCCCAGCTTCTGCCAACCTAGCAGTTCGAAAGCACGTAAAAATGCAAGTAGAAAAATAGGGACCACTACGGTGGGAAGGTAACAGCATTCCGTGCGCCTTTGGCGTCTAGTCATGCCGGCCACATGACCACGGAGATGTCCTCGGACAAGCGCTGGCTCTTCGGCTTTGAAACGGAAACGACTAGCATGCATGTGTGGGGGAACCTAGTACTATACTTGGTTACATGCTAATTTGTTTGCTTCTTTATGGATTATTTACGCAATGTGTTTCACTGGCAAACAGGCCTATAATCAAATCTTTCTCACGCTGAGTCTTTAGAGAAATTAATGGAAAAATTATGAATTCTCCATTATCCCAAAACTAATAGATATTTCCTTAACCAAGTCTTTATCATTTATTGTCTATGAAGTGTTAGAAAGATATGAACTGAATGAGAATTATTACTTTCAAACGGAAGTACTATACATATTTATTTTACAATTTTGCATATCATTGTAATCTAACCTGGTGGTTTCCATTAAAATAAAAAAACTTCAAAGGATCTTTGGGGCATTACATTTTCCTGACTTTTACATGAGGTTGCTTTAATTATTTATATTTTAACTTTTATTCCTTTTATTCCTTTTAAGCAGCAATCTTAGAGATTGCCTTCCTCAGATCAAATCATGATCAAACTGGTCATTGAATAGTGTATGATATGTGTCTGCATGAATGAGGGAGAATTAATCATTGAAACTACTTAAATAAGTCATAAACATTCGCTGCTTGTTCGTGGTCCCATGTCTTCTGTTGCATAAAAACCTAAATCTCTCAACATTGGTTCCTGACTGCAACCATTCCTACAGCTTGACATTAAAAAGCAAGGATACTGAAGTAAGAATACCCCTAGTATATAATAATAATAATAATAATAATAATAATAATAATAATAATAATAATAATAATAATAATAATAATAATGAGGAGGTGGTGGTGGTGGTTGGAAGGGACCTTAGAGGTCATCTAGTCCAACCCCCTGCTCAGGCAGGAAAACCTATACCATTTCAGACAAATGGCTGTCCAGTCTCTTCTTGAAAACTTCCAGTGTTGGAGCATTCACTGCTTCTGGAGGCAGGTTGTTCCACTGGTTAATTGTTCTGTCAGGAAGTTTCTCCTTGGTTCTAGGTTGCTTGTGGCATTTTGAAGCATTTCATCAAACTGTGGCCATGCGGTGATGGAGACTGGTGAGGTGTTTCAACCAGTATCCATGCAGCTCGTCCAGGCCAGGTGCACTCCAGTTCTTGACCTTCTTTACTTGTTTTGCAACCATATTGGTGGTTATTACAATATTCTCCATTTTGTTTTGTGTTGCTTGTTTTTGGATATCTTTGATCCAGGAGGCAGTTTTATTATGTTCCACTGGGTTTTCCCACAGTTCTTTCCAAAAGTTTAAGGTTTTTTCTTTACACGGTAGAACAGTAGTTTGGACTTTATTTTCATCAAGTGACTGATAGTAGAGGTGCTGGTTTCTTCTGAACTGGATGTTTTCACGATATTGTTTTATTTGTCCTTCATATCTTTCAATTTTCTTTGCTTTTGCTATTACATGCTGTTTTAGGTTTCCCATGATTTCCGTTGTTTTTTTCTCCAGGTTATATTTTTTTGTATAAACTCTTTTTCAGCTTTTCATTCTTTAGTTTTCCTTCTTTCAAGTATTTCAATTTGCTGACATCTCCTCATAGTTTTTTTGTTTGTTTTATTTTCAAGTCGAATTTTCCACATTGGTGTTCCAGTGAGTTTCTTTTTTGGCATTTTATAACCCAGTTCTGCAGTTATAACAGCATACATTAGTTGGTTTGTTTCATACAATGTGCTGGATGGGATGGAAGTTAAAATGTTGTTCACAGCATTTAGTAAATCTTTCCCTCGTTTGCTATGCACTTCACAGATGGCAGGAAGTCTTTTTCTTCCTGTGTTTTCTTTGATGTGTTTTTCAATCTTTTCTTTCAGCATTTTCGCTAGATTACTTAGTTCTACACTTTCGAGTTGTTGCACATCCTGTGTGGTGGCTTCTTCTGCTGGTTGGTCAGTTTGTTGGTCAGTTTGTTCAGGTATTGGAACAATTTCTTCAGCCTGTTCATCATCATTGCTTGTTGTTTTCTTTTTAGCCAATGTTCGTAGATGTTGAATTTCCACATCTGTAAAAACTTTATTACGGATGATGAAACGTCTTTGATCCATTAATCGTTGT
The DNA here is from genome assembly GCF_947247035.1 of Vipera ursinii. Lineage (NCBI taxonomy): Eukaryota > Metazoa > Chordata > Lepidosauria > Squamata > Viperidae > Vipera > Vipera ursinii. The sequence goes on along the minus strand of NC_139521.1, from coordinate 54,980,587 downwards.
TCGTTACATCACTTTCTGGGTGCTTTTCCTTCCACAGTTGCTTCATTCTTTTTTGAAATCCCCTGGCTGTTGGTTCTGCCTGGTAGTAGCATTGGATGATTTCTCGATTTTCTTTGGTTGTCCAGGTTTTGCACTTTTGTTCCAGTTGCTTTACAGTTGTACACTCTGGTTCCCCAGTAGTAGCAACTAAGCCCTGTGGCCCATTTTTTGACAGATGTCCAGGAGCCATAGCATCTGACGTGGGGTGTATATATATACGGTATATACCGTATATATATATATATATATATATATATATATATATATATATATATATATATATATATATATATATATATGTTTTCTGAGGTTTTCGCGGGTGCCTGTATGTGGATCCTTGGTTTTTCGGGTTTTTCCCCGCGTAGAACTAAAGTTGTAGGCGCAACGTTTCAACGGAATCCCATCCGTCATCATCAGGCTTTAGCTTCCTTCTTCTGGGAGAAGCATGTGGCTGTTTGTTCCTCTTTTTTAAACTGCCAGAGGGGGTGTGTTCTGTGGAGGTGTGCTCTGATTGGGTAGGGGACCAAGTGTGTTCTGATTGGGTGGGAGTGTGTTTTGAATGGTGGGTGTGTTCTGATTGGGTGGGGTGGTGGTGTTCTGAGTGGATGGGCTGGTCTCAGGTCTGGAGCTGGCAGCTGAGACCAGCCCATCCACTCAGAACACCACCCCCCCACCCAATCAGAACACACCCACCATTCAAAACACACTCCCACCCAATCAGAACACACTTGGTCCCCTACCCAATCAGAGCACACCTCCACAGAACACACCCCCTCTGGCAGTTTAAAAAAGAGGAACAAACAGCCACATGCTTCTCCCAGAAGAAGGAAGCTAAAGCCTGATGATGATGGATGGGATTCCGTTGAAACGTTGCGCCTACAACTTTAGTTCTACGCGGGGAAAAACCCGAAAAACCAAGGATCCATATATATATATATATATATATATGTATGTATATATATATATATATATATATATATATATATATATATATATATATATATATGTATGTATGTATGTATGTATGTATGTATGTATGTATGTATATATATATATATATATATATATATATATATATGTATATATATATATATATATATATATATGTGTGTGTGTGTGTGTGTATGTATGTGTATATGTGTGTGTATACACACACACACACACACACACACACACACACATATATATATATATATAGTGGCTAAACCACTAGCAATCTGAAGACCGGTAATCCCATAACTATAGGGACCGCACCCGATAGCCGTCCAGGCCCAGCCACAGGTTGTTGTTGTTGTTATTATTATTGTTATTATTATTCCCTTCTGTCAGTGATTGCAGCAAATCAATATCTAGGAAATAACAGCCTTTCTATAAACAATGTGTTTATTTATTAAATTTATATGGCCACCAATCTCACCAATGGTGTTCATATAATATAGATTTCTAGAGTTGTTAAACTACTTTTTTTAAGTAGCAGAGCACATGAGGAATTATAACCCAAAGTGGGAGTTGGTTAAGTATTAGGCCATAGGCTTTAGAAACAATCTTACTTTGCAAACAGTTGTATTAAATCTTACAAGCCTGTTATATCTTGTTTATTTCTTGTAATCTCACAAGAAAGTCTCATGAAAAAATGCCAAAAAAATCCTCCCAGAACTTTAATATTCTTAGATAAGATCTTGTGAGATATATGGTGATTTCATAAAACTCTGGGCATTTAACTTTTCATAAAATATTAAAATAAATCTTAATTTAATTTGGGGTAGCAGTGGACATCATTCAGATGGGGAAAAGGATGGACGTCCTACTGTCAGATATGCCTTTTTGGTAATTTTAATCAAAAGAAGAAATTGAAGGCTCATGAATGGTAATCACATAAATTAATTACAGCCCTGTGCTCATTTGAAGATATTCTAAGATTTATTTTAAGCAATTTGTCTTACTTTTAAGCAATTCTATCAACTATGATTTTGGCTATGACATCATAGGGATGGGGATGAGCACATTGTGACAGAGTTGCTGAATTTTACTCTAGTGCAATTGCTATCAGAAATTAATGGCTTTAAACTTCTTTGGGTCTTAAGCATTTGGGATTTGGAGGGACTTAAAATAATTTCATGCTATTTACTCTTGTACTGTAGCTATAAACATATATATAATACTTTATTCTATCCTATTGAATTTGTCCTATTTTATGTCTTATTTTATATCATTTGTTCCCTCTCTTAATCTGTTTTATTAGTCTCACAAATTTGTGTTGTGGGGGGAAAGTGGGCGGTTTTGGGGTGGGGGGGATTTGGGGATATACTCCATGCCAATTTTAAATCTGTGTATGACACAGTAATTCTCTTTCAATGAGTTAAATATGGTATTCCTGTATAAAGATGGGAAGCTTTTTTAAAAAGCATGGAAGAATTTTTGTGTATATTGGGTATTTCAGAAAATATTTAATATGGCTTTCTCACAGTCGTCTTGCTCTTTGAAAAAAAAACCAACACAGGAGTGTCTGAGGTCAGCTGATTATGCAAGGCCACCTAGTGGAAAAAGATAGATTGTTTTTACCATAGGGCTGTGCTGTTTCAAACTGTTGCTTCATTTCAACACCACTTTTAAAGTTGCTTCATTTAGCAACAGTGTGTTTCATCCACAAGAGTGAAGCAAAGCACCACCATATTGCTGGGTTTGTTTTTTAGAACTCTGGAATTTCCAGTACAAGCAGATCTCAGAAGTGATATAAAGTGGCACATCACTGTTTTTCCTTAGCAATAAATAGTATGCGTCAAGTGCAATTTCTACACTATTTTGGCAAAACAAAATATGCCTCTGTTACGAAGCCTTTATTGACTCGTGTGCTCAGCATTTTTGTTTATGTGTATTTTGTTTTTAAATTCTTGCAGATATCCATGAGATACCAAGGGAACTTTGAAATACTTAATGAGAAGCTGGAGAAAAGTCAAGAATTGGGGAACAGGAGGAATTTGAACAAAGAACCGGAGCATTTTGTGTAGATGTTGTATGATTTAAAAACATAAGTGATTTATTTTGATTAACCTTGTAGTACACATATAGGCTTTTTTATATTTTCCTTTCCAAACATCATTAACCAAATAAGCTACAGCTCTATTACACAACACATACTATTTATTGCAGATGTCATTCCCCCCAAATCGACTAATTATGCTAAAGATTTCACCTATTTTATCTTCTCCAATTTATTTACATGTAGGGGTTATTTTGCATAAAACAGGAATAACTGTAAGATAAGGTAAGATAATCTTTATTGTCATTTTTTTTTTACTGTGGGCACAATGGTGCACATCAAAAATGAAATTTAGTTGCCCCTCTCAAAGTGAGACACATACATGACACACACCGAAAACATACTACATACAACATGTATAGACCCACACCCCTACATATACATAACAATAAAATATTAAATACTGTCCAACTTGAATATATAACGGAAGGAGGAAGCTTGAGAGTTCACAAGGTTAATGCTGTATGGAATGAAACTGGCTGAATCTGGATGTTCTGCTTCGGATACCATGAAGCCTCCTCCCAGAAGGTAACAAGGAAAACAGGTTGTGAAGAGGATGTGTAGTGTCCCAGATAACCTTACGGACCCTGTTCAAACAACACTTCTGTACTATGTCCTGGATGGGAGGGAGAGAACTGCCAATGATCTTTTCGGCCATCCTCACCACTCTGCACCACCTTCTTGTCTGAAGCAGTAATGCTTACAAACCAGACTGTGATGCTGTAGGCAATTAGTTCTTTAAGCTGGAAAATATGAAGATATCTCACTAAGAATTTCTGCATTTCCTGGACAAGTTAAATATGGTATTTACATTAAAGCTTTTGCATTTATTAATTCTGCTTCTATTCACTACCTCTTATTATTTTTAAAACTTACCAAAAATATAACTTTCCAAAATTTGCTGTTTTATAAATATGCTGCAGGTAGTCCTTGACTTACAACCATTTGCTTGACAATGGTTTGAAATAATAACATTTAGGGCACCTGCATATATAACACCTGCACTATATCCACATTCTCCTTTGATAAGTCTCAGTTCAACTTGGCTGCAGGAAATGCATTGCACTGATTTACAAGTAAAACTGGGAGTTCTGCAAATCTTTACAAAAGGTCATTTTCACACGAGCAGAGAATTTTTGCATTATCTTGTCTTTTGGCTTCCTGGCTGTTCTTATTACCTGCCCTCATTTTAAAACATAATTTAATTCAATCGAGAGAAGTAACAGCTTATTGGTAGTTTTGCAGCACTCTTCTTGGAAATGCTAACATGTTCTAAATAGCAATCAGACTTTATATGTAGAAGGCAGCTTTCAATTCCTGCTGCTTTTGGAGCTTTTTTTATTTGTGAGAAATGGAAGATGCTTTATGTGGATATTAATGTATTTTCAATTTCACAGTAATGAGGCTAGCAATAGGCTAATCTGAAACTGTTTCCCAAAGTTTGTGGAGTTACAGGAAAGATCAGGCTTGTACTGAACTGGAAGGTAAATGGAATAAATTGTGAGGCAGGCCAAATCCACAAAGCATACTATTCTCCAAAGTGAAAGTAGTAAATAAATAGGAGCAAATTATTATTATCACAGCTATAAATGAAGAATCATTTTTTTGTTTGGCAGAAACACAGAACAGTCAAAACATTTGACTGAAGCTTAAGAGAAACTGAATTTGAATACAAAACACAAAAAAGGCAGGAAAGAAACTGAAAAGATCCACAATGATTCTTGAGTCCTTAAAGCAGTTATTTAAGGTTTTGCACCTGTAATATACAAAAGGCTTGCATTGAAAGCCAGCAATTGCAGTATAGCAGGGGTCCCCAACCCCTGATCCATGGACCAGTACCGGCCCGTGGCATGCCAACCACCAGTCTGCAATAAACAAGCAAAGCCCCATCCACGGGATGAAGGCAGTACATGAAACCACGGCCCCTCCAGTCCACAGAAAAACCTCTCTCCACTGAACTGGTCCCTGGTGCCCAAAAGGTTGGGGACCTCTGCAATATACTATGGCTTGCATTAGGAGTCAGCAAGTGCCAAAAGTTGAAATCTTGCCTGGAAGAAAATGAACCAGAAGCAGAATGTTTGCCCTTTCCCCCTGTGACAGTTTAGATTACCCCTAAAGAGACAGGGCAAACAAAAGCATGGAGAATTGTCCAAGAATACCCATATAGGACTCTGGGCTGATAGGTATTCTACCTTGTTTTCTTTTGTTTTCTTAGGCTTACAACATAGCTATTTTGAGCATCATGGTATCTGCAATGCATTTCCTAAGCATTTCTCCTGGTTGTATAAATTGGTTTGTTTATGGTTAAGCAGGAAGAAGAATAGAAGTCCACTGATTTGAGGAAATTTAATAATTTTTCCTGAAAGGGACGTGAGGGCTCAGTGGGTTAGGACGCTGAGCTTGTCGATCAGGTCGGCAGTTTGGCGGGTCGAATCCCAAGTGCCGCATAACAGTGAGTGCCTGTTACTCATCCCAGCTTCTGCCAACCTAGCAGTTCGAAAGCACGTAAAAATGCAAGTAGAAAAATAGGGACCACTATGGTGGGAAGGTAACAGCGTTCCATGCGCCTTTGGCGTCTAGTCATGCCAACCACATGACCATGGAGACGTCCTCGGACAAGCGCTGGCTCTTTGGCTTTGAAACGGAGATGAGCACTGGCCCCTAGAGTCGGAAACGACTAGCACGCATGTGCGGGGGAACCTTTACCTTTACCTTTAATAATTTTCTCATTGTAATGGTACATTTCCTCACAGGCATTAAATGTTCTAGCAGAGTATTTATCACCAAAATATTTCAAATAATGTGCTTTCGGAGGAAACATATCTTGATTCTTTTGAATCTCCCCTTAATTCAGCCAGCCTATCAACTGTCCAGTTAGGGTTGAGTCTGAACTGTTCCTCCCAAGCTAGACCCTGATACCATCCAAACACTGAGTCAGAACTTCCACTACATCTTTCATTGGGCCCAGGATGAAGATGTACAGCTATCACCCAGACTGATATACAACCTCTTCCAATGGCTTCATGTAGATATTAAATAAGATAGGCTCCATAAAAGAGTGCCTGTAGGCCCAACCTCTTTCCCTTTAACTGCATATCAAGTAGGAATAGAATCTTTGAAAACATTCCCAAATCATAACCCTGTAGATGACCAAGAAGGTGAATGTGTTCCAGATTCTCAGAGATCTTGGAGGACAAGGATGGTAGTGGCAGGACATGATCCAAGTCTTGCCCTAAGTCATCCGTAGTAGAACTCAAAACAGTTTATATTCCTTCTCCCAGGTCTGAAGCCAGACTGCCATGGATCGAGATATACTGTAGAATATTTTCCAGAGGCCTCTGTTGTTGCAGTCTGTGTGTGTGTCTGTGTGTGTGTGTGTGTGTGTGTGTGTGTGTGATGGGAAAAAACCCCAGCAACATTGTACAATTACAAGAAAAGTTCCCATGATCCACATTTTTAAAAAAAATAAGATAAAATTTAACTTTCATATACCCAAACAAAAGTATTAAGTAAAAAGATAAAGCATTTACTTGTGGTACCTGAATTGCATTACACATCATCTTAAAGCTAGAGGACAAATATCACTGTATTCACACAGATCACAATTCTTCTGTTTATAGCTTCACACTTCACTTTTCCAGAACATGTCATTCTCTCTAACACTTTGAATCCAGGTCTTGTAAAATACCAAATATGATTGTTTTGTGGAAGAACTTTGAGTCTTTGATATATCCAAAAATTTATGGAGCTTCTACAGTCAACTTTATGATAAATAAAGGAATCAAAGAAGAAGATGCTAGATAAGAACTGTATAAGAGGAAAAAAATATTCCCGATCTCACAAGGAACATAAAATCATAAGCTTTTTCAGGTTTGTTGAAATAAATTTTAAAATATAATTTCTTTTGTCTACTTCAGCAGACATGAAATGAAAATAAGTTCTCTACTTTCTGAACTGTGTGTATTGTATGTTGTCACTCTCAAATTATATACATAGGCTAGTAGTGACATGTTTATTGGATAAAATCGGGTGACAAAATTATACCATTTTTTTTGTTATTCAGATTGATCTGGGTTTTCATTGTAAAACAAAATTTAAAACATTTTAAAACAGGATATTCTTTTTCCAATTAAATTTATTAAAAGAATTACTGCAAGATATGTTTGTAGTTGTTTAAACAACTGTTTAGGGTTGGTAGCTTCATGCAGGTTGCTTTAGTTTATAGCCATTAATTATTTAATTGGTTCAATTGAAACTACAAGTGCAGCAGAAGTGTGATGTTATTAGAAGCTGGGAACAAACAAGGAATCTTAACTATCTTAAATCTTAACTATCACTATTGGATTTTTTTTTTTACGTTCATAAAAGTATCATTAAAATCCATGGCTTTGTTGGTAATGATTAACATTTAATATTACTTTCACTATTACTTTCCCGAGTATTAATTTACTCGGGATCCATCCCATCATATTTATAGTAGATATCTATATCATTTATGGCTGACTAGAAACACCTAGAAACAGATGGCAAAAATAAATAAACTTTTGTCTTAATCCAGCGTAGTTCATAGAATTTAGTCGTATTTCTTTGCTGTGATACTGTTTTTCAGATTTGAAACATTAAAATAATTGGTTGGTAATAACCTAAAGCACGTACTATTTAATCTAATTTATTCTCCCAGCTGCATCCTTATTCATTTTTCTGTACTACATAATTACCCATAGTCAAGACATTCTAAAAAACAGCTTTTTATTCCAGTGAGCATTTTTTCTGACAGATAATGTCTAAACAAATTAATTGGTGCATTACTTGCAGCCGTTAATGAAAAATAAGACAAAAAACCCCAAGCCCATCCGGTTGTGTAATCATAATAATCATAATAGTAAAGTTGGAAGGGACCTTGGAGGTCATCTAGTCCAACCCCCTGCTCAGGCAGGAAACCCTATACCATTTCAGACAAATGGCTGTCCAGTCTCTTCTTAAAAACTTCCAGTGTTGGAGCATTCACAGCTTCTGGAAGCAGGTTGTTCCACTGGTTAATTGTTCTAACTGTCAGGAAGTTTCTCCTTAGTTCTAGGTTGCTTCTCTCCTTGATTAGTTTCCATCCGTTGCTACTTGTCCTGCCTTTGGGCACTTTGGAGAATAGCTTGACTCCCTCTTCTTTGTGGCAACCCCTGAGATATTGGAACTTTGCTATCATGTCGCCCCTAGTCCTTCTCTTCATTAAACTACACATACCCAATTCCAACAGCCATCCCTTATATGTTTCAGCCTCCAGAGTTCTAACCATCTTTGTTGCTCTTCTCTGTACTGTTTCCAGAGTCTCAACATCTTTTTTACATCGTGGTGACCAAAAGTGCATGCAGTATTCCAAGTGTGGCCTTACCAAGGAATTGTAAAGTGGTATTAATACTTCAAAAGGGACGCGGTGGCTCAGTGGGTTGGGACGCTGAGCTTGTCGATCAGAAGGTCGGCAGTTTGGCGGGTCGAATCCCGAGTGCCGCGTAGCAGAGTGAGCGCCTGTTACTCATCCCAGCTTCTGCCAACCTAGCAGTTCGAAAGCACGTAAAAATGCAAGTAGAAAAATAGGGACCACTCCGGTGGGAAGGTAACAGCGCTCCGTGCGCCTTTGGCGTCTAGTCATGCCGGCCACATGACCACGGAGACGTCCTCAGACAAGCGCTGGCTCTTCGGCTTTGAAACGGAGATGAGCACCGGCCCCTAGAGTCGGAATCGACTAGCACGCATGTGCGGGGGAACCTTTACCTTTACCTTATTAATACTTCACATGATCTTGATTCTGTCCATCTGTTAATGGAGCCTAGCACTGTGTTGGCTTTTTTGGCAGCTGCAGCACACTGCTGGCCCATATTTAAGTGATTGTCCACTAGGACTCTGAGATCTCTCTCACAGTTACTACTATTGAGCAAGATACCACCTATCCTATACCTGTACATTTGGTTTTTCTTGCCTAAATGTAGAACCTTACTTTTTCCACCATTGAATTTTATTTTGTTAGATAGCACCCAGTGTTCAAGTGTGTCCAGATACTCCTGTATCTTAAGCCTGTCTTCTGCAGTGTTGGCTATTCCTGCCAGCTTGGTGTCGTCTGCAAATTTGATGAGTTCTCCATCTTTCCCCTCATCAAAATCGTTGATGAAGATGTTAAAGAGCACTGGGCCCAGAACAGAGCCCTGGGGCACCCCACTACACACTTCCCTCCATGTAGATGCAGTTCCATTGAGGACCACACGCTGAGTACGGCCGGTCAGCCAGCTACAAATCCATCTGGTGGTGATGGTGTCTAACCCACATTTTTCTATCTTATCAAGTAGTAGGTTTTGATCTACTTTATCAAATGCCTTACTGAAGTCCAAGTAAATTATACCCATAGCATTCCTCTGCTCCACTAATTTTGTCACTTGGTCAAAGAATGCAATAAGATTTGTCTGGCATGATCTGTTTTTGACAAACCCATGTTGGCTTTTAGTAATGACTTTGTTTGCTTCTAGGTGTTCGCTGATTCGTTGTTTGATTATCTTTTCCAGAATCTTCCCAGGTATTGAGGTCATCCCAGGTATTGAGGTTATCTTCCCAGGTATTGAGGTTATCTTTTCCAGAATCTTCCCAGGTATTGTCTGTGGATACAAAATCACAACTGAATTTATAACTGCCAAGAGGGGGAAAAATGAAAAGAGTGCAAGATCTATTCAATTAAAAATGATCTATGATTTTCTTTTGGACTTGACAAATGAATGGCAGAGATCTGTAAACATGTATGTATGTAAACATGTATATATAATTTTTATGGAATTAGAAATAGGGAGGGTTGTGGTTGTGGTTAGGGTTAGGATTTTTTTTAATAACAGTCTTCATATTTAGCAAACAGCAAGTTGTCTGGGTTCATGTATTAAAAAAACAATGAATAATAATTATCACACTATGTTAATTGTTCAGTAGTCTTCTTCTTACTAGTATATATTCAATGTTACATATCAGGTTCCTTTCTCTCTAACTCATTTTTCTAGCCATTGATAAAAATTATCCCGTGTTCTAAAATACACTGAATCTTCTTTCTCTTTTATCTTTAAAGTCAAGCTATCCATTTCTGCACATTCTAATATTTTCTTAATTAGTTCTTCTTCTGTTGGTAGATTTTCATTTTTCCAATATTGGGCAAATACAATTCTTGCTGCAGTTAGTACATGTAAAATTAAATATATATAGTCTTTCTCATAATTTGCTCCTATTATTCCTAACAAAAATACTTTTGGCTTAAAATCTATTTGTTTTTAGTCATTTTCTCCAACTATAAGTGTATTTTCGACCAAAATCTTTTAGCTTTAGGGCATGTCCACCAGATATGGAGTAAGTACCTGGCTTTTGTTTGCATTTCCAACACATGTTTGAAGTATTTTTAAACATTTTTGCTAATCTCACTGGTGTTAAATGCCATCTGTAAAACATTTTATATAAGTTTTCTTTATATGCCACTTGTCAAGCCCGTCCTCGACGAAAGCACACTCAGTCAGCCATGGTACGAGTAACAAATGCAGAAATGTTTATTTACGCTCTCCAAAGCAAGGAAAAAGCGTCGGAAGCCACATGCTCCCAGCGCCTGTTTTATAGCCGATTCACACATCAACCCCACCCCTCCCTGCACAAACCATCATCTGGCCATGCGCCTATAAACATCCCACCCCCTTTTGCTGCACCCACGTGTTCTCCTGTGCCCGTGCTTCCCCGTGAACCGCCCTCTGTGAGGTGAGTGTCGGGCAACCCCACCCTGCCTCCCTTAGCCCCAACCCGTGTGAACACACTAACACGTCCCCACCGTATGACCTCCTCCCCCCAACCAACCAATCCTTGCTCACCCCTGTCTGGCCCCAGCAGCCCCGTCCATGCATCCCAGGGCACCGGCTCGCTGGGCCTCGGCTCTGATTTGCCTAAAGCCAGCGGCGCCAGTATACAGCCGGACGCCTTCCCCAGGGTGCAAGCGGCAGCGCAGGCAGGTCTGTCTTGCCGGGTGCCTGCGCAGCCAGCTGTGAACAAGCTCGGCGCGGGCCCCCCCGCAGCCGGGCAGCACGGGCAGCCTGAGTACAGTGTGTTTGGCTGGGGGCTCTCTCTCTATCTCAGTGCCTGCGGGGCCTTCCGCTGGGTCCGTCTGCGCCGGCACGGCTGGTAGCCGGAGAACAGCTGGCCGTCAGGCCCATTGCACATCGGCGGAGGCCTCCGCTGCTTTCATTCATGACGGCAGGCTGTGGGGTGGACAGGTAAGTATGGTGGGGCCTGTGCTCGATGCTGGAGCCCCCTTGTAGTGTCGGGCCAGCAGGGCTCGACACCACTGCTTTCATTAATTTAGCATTTCTTTCCCATAATCAGTTAAGTTTTCTAATTCTTTTTTTTTAATTGAAAAGTTTTAAAATAGTTTTCCTTTAAAAAACCCCCCTTCCCCCTCCCTGCTCCCCCCCTACCTCCCCCCAACCGCCCTCCCTCCTCCCCTCCCTCCACCCCCCCTCCCCCCCGACTTCCCAGAGCTAAATACAAGGTATATATATATAAAAAGGCAATCATAAACAACCATATACTAACAACTATAAATTCTAAAATCCATCACTCTCTAGCTTATATAGGATAAGACACACCTTAACAATATTAAATATATATAAGAAACTAGAATAAAAAAAGAAAAAAAAACGAAAGAAGACTTATTCGAATGCTACATAAAACTTCTTAACCCTATACTTGTTCTGGATAAACTCAATCCATTTTCTCCATTCCATAATATAACGTTCTTGCGAATGATCTTTCAAATAGGCCGAAATCTTCGCCATCTCTGCCAGGTCGGAAACCTTTAAAGTCCACTCTTCTATGGTCGGCAGTTCCTCTTTCTTCCAATATTGGCCTATCAAAAGTCTTGCCGCCGTAATTAAGTTCAACATCAGCTTGGTGTCCACAACTGTAGCGTCTGCAATTATTCCCAACAAAAAAAGTTGCGGACAAAACTTTATCCTCCGTTTAAAAATCTTCTGCATATTCCACCAGACTTTTATCCAAAAAGCCTTAACCTTCTTACATGTCCACCATATGTGAAAATATGTTGCATCTTCATCACCACACCTCCAACATTTAGGCTGATAATTCGGATACATACTTGCAAGCTTTTTAGGATCTAGATGCCATCTATAAAACATTTTGTAAAAATTTTCTCTTAGATTTTGAGCTTGAGTAAATTTTACGTTCCTCACCCAAATCTTTTCCCACGTGTCCATTGTAATAACTTCCTGGATGTTTTGGGCCCATTTAATCATACAATCCTTAACAAGCTCTGTTTCCGAGTCAATCTCTATCAATGCAAGATATATCCGTTTAATATGTGCTGGTCCCTGATTTCTAATCTGCTTTATCAAATTTTCATCAGTCATTGTAAATCCATTTTTCTGGTCTTCTTTCCACCTGGCCTGTAATTGAATATATTGAAACCAAGTTTGAACAACCTTCTCTTCTCGCAAGAGGCTATATGATTTCAAACACCAAACATTCCTTTCCAAGCTTAAAATTTCCTTGTACGTAGTCACATCATGTTTGAAACCAGCATGTATATTTTCTATTGCGTGTTTTGGAATTGCCCACAATGGTATCTTGCTGCTTAGCTTATGTCTATACTTCTTCCAGACTCTCAGCAATGCCTGTCTTAAAATATGCATCCTAAACACAGTATCTACCTTCTTATCATACAACAAATATGCATGCCAGCCAAACAACAAATCATGGCCCTCAAGATTTAATAACCTCAATTGCGTCAAATTAATCCAGTCGCTTATTCCTACTAATGCAGCAGCTTCATAATATAATTTAAAATTAGGCAATTTAAGGCCACCTCTCTCACGAGTATCCTGCATAATCTTAAGTTTAACTCGTGGCTTTTTCCCTGCCCACACAAATTTATTGATACCTCTCTGCCATTCCTCCAAATTAGAATCTTTCTTAAGAATCGGTATCATTTGAAACAAAAATAAAAATTTGGGCAATCCGTCCCAACAAAGACAATTGCAATTTTTGCCAACTCTCCAATTCTTTTTGAATTTTCCCCCATAGTTTTTCATAATTATTTTTATATAGCTTTGTATTAGAGGGCGACAAAATCACCCCCAGATATTTAACCCTCTTAACAATCTCAAATCCAGTTAATCCTTCTAAGAGAGCCTTCTGTGAAACTGTCATATTTCTAGCCAAAATTTTAGTTTTCTGTGTATTTACTTTAAATCCAGAAACCTTCCCATATTGTGTTATTATCTCCATCAGGTCCACAACAGAGTTCTCTGGCTGGGTCACTGTAACAACCAGATCATCTGCAAATGCTCTCAATCTATAGTCCTGATCTCCAACTTGTATCCCCTTAATTTTTTCCGAGCTCCGAATCTTAACCAATAGTATCTCTAATGTTAACACAAATAACAAGGGCGATAACAGACACCCTTGCCTTGTGCCCTTCTCAATATTACATGCTGCTGTCAGGCTATTGTTAACTATGATTCGGGCAGTTTGTTTTTGATATAATGCCCTAATCGGCTGTAAAAAAATTTCCCCAAAATCCATTTTATCTAAAACTTTAAACAAAAATTGCCAATTCAATTGATCAAAGGCCTTTTCAGCATCTAAAAAGATTAGCGCTGCAGAGATCTGGTTGTGCCTTTCCAAAAACTCTAACACATCAACTATATGTCTCACATTATTTTTCATTTGCCTACCACTAATAAACCCCGTTTGATCCCCATGAATCACCTGTTGCAGAACCCTCATCAGTCTATTAGCCAAAACCTTAGCAAATATCTTATAATCTGTATTTAAAAGCGATATCGGTCTATAATTTTTAACTTGAGTAGCATCCTGGTCTTCCTTCGGAATCAAAGAGATAAAAGCTGTTCTCCAAGACTGTTGTGACTCAGGGCCAGCCTGTGGGTCCGACAGCCGGGTCCGATGTATCGGAGGACTCAGATGTGGGGGAGGAGGGAAACGAACCGGCTGATGATGATTTGGAGACTTTGCAGAGTCCTCAGCCGGGAACCTCTTCTCAGCTGTGTGAGCCCGAGAGTGCGGAGGATGATGACCCACAGCTGGCCCTGTTCAAGGACGCCCGACGCAGGAGGCAGACGAGCAGGGACAAACAAAGAAAGGCTATGGGACTCCTCGGGAGGAGGCACAGGGAGACCACGCCCTGAGCTCTCTATAAAAGAAGTGTTTGGGGAGGGGCTGGTTGCTGAAAGCAACTTTTCCGTTTGAGAAGTCAAGCTCTTGTATTCTTGTAACAGTGTAATTAAAACTTGGCAGAAGCCTTTTGGTCTTGGACGCTTTCCAGACTCTTCTTTTGATTAGGGGTGCGAGAAGAGGGCTGGTTCAGAACAGTTTGCTTTCAGCCACCCACCCCTTAATACTACGATGGAGCAGCTTCTTGCCGAGAATGCCCAGCTCAACCAGCAACTCACCTTGCTGGCCACTCAGGTGGCACAACTGCAGGCTCAGGTACATGCTGCCCCCCCACCCAGGAGGAAATGTCAGATAGCTATGCCGGATAAATTTGCTGGTAAACCAGAACTGTTTCCTGCCTTCCTGGGACAATGCCAGCTTTATATCAGCGTGAGAGCAGCTGATTTCCCCACTGACCGAGATAAGGTGGGATTCGTATTGAGCCTTCTGTCGGGAGATGCAGCTCGTTGGGGCACGCCTCTGTTGGCACAGCCTAGCCCTTTGTTGGATAACTTTGGGGGGTTTTGTGACCATATGCGCCTCATGTACGAGGACCCGATTAAGGCGCAGACGGCCACCCGACGCCTGAAAGCTTTGAAGCAGGGTCAGCGCCCTATACAGGCCTATATCAGCGATTTCCGGCTGCTTAGCCAGGATTCCGCCTGGAATGAGGCTGCGCTCGTGGATGCCTTTCAGGATGGCTTGTCAGAGGAGATGTTGGATGAGCTGGCCCGCGTGGACATTCCCTCAGACCTGAATGGGCTGATCCATCTTTGTCTGCGGATCGATGCCCGGCTGCAGCAGCGTAAGAGTCGCCGTGCCACCCCACAGACCCCTGCCGCCCCTGTTGTGCGTGAGCCCCCAGTCCAGAGGGAGGAGCCAATGGAGCTGGGTGCCGCCAGGTCCCGTCTATCGGTGACGGAAATGGACAGACGACGATCGGAGGGGTTGTGTTTTTACTGTGGGGACCCTGGACATTTGGCTGCTTCTTGCCCGAAGAAGCGTCAGCGGGCGTCAGTGACCAAGCCTGCCCCGAGAAAGTCCCCTGCTTTGCTATCGGGAAACGGCCCGAGCCCGATCTAGACGGTGTGAAAGATCGGGCGACCCACAACATCCACACCGAGCGACGTTGTTCCGACGGTGCCTGTGAACCTCCACGGCATTTGATTTTGGAGGCACGTCTGATCCTTCCTGGCAAGCCAGAGGGGATTCCGGTCCATGCCTTAATTGACTCTGGGGCTACCACTAACTTTATGGATTCGGCCTTTGTGGCCAAATGGGCTGTTCCCCAGTGTCCAGTGGATCCGCCCATGCTTGTGGAGACCATCGATGGTCGAGTGCTCCTGTCCGGGCCTATCACGGCCGCCACGCAACCCGTGTGTATGGCCATCAGTACCCATGTGGAGGCCATTCAGTTCTACGTCACTTCGGATCTGCACTTCCCCGTGGTCTTGGGACTGGCGTGGCTCCGGGCGCATGATCCACAGATCTATTGGTCTCAGAACTTGGTCACCTTCCCAAGTTTGCAGTGCGTGGACCACACCCGCCATATCTGTGCCGGCCAGGTGGAGGGTTCCCCAGGGGTTTCCTTGCCTCCCGAACTGTCCGACTTTGCTGACGTGTTCAGCGAGTCAGAGGCGGACCAATTACCCCCGCACAGGCCCTACGACTGCTCCATTGACCTAGTCCCTGATGCGCCTCTCCCAGTGGGGCGTTTGTACTCCATGTCGGAGCCCGAGTTGGCTGCATTGCGGGACTTCCTGACGAAGAACTTGGCTCGTGGTTTCATCCGGCCCTCGTCCTCGCCAGTGTCTGCGCCCGTGCTCTTCGTCAAAAAGAAGTCGGGCGAGTTACGGCTTTGCTGTGACTACCGGAAACTCAACGCTATCATGGTGCGTAACCGCTACCCGCTGCCCCTCATCCCCGAGCTCTTGGACCGACTCCGGGAGGCTAAGATCTTCACGAAACTGGACCTGCGTGGAGCTTACAACCTCGTCAGGGTTCGGCCGGGTGATGAGTGGAAGACGGCGTTTGGTACTCGCTATGGACATTTCGAGTACACGGTGATGCCGTTTGGCCTGACCAACGCCCCCGCTGTGTTTCAGCATTTTATGAATGACATCTTTCGGGATCTGTTGGACCAGTTTGTTGTGATTTACCTGGACGACATCCTGATTTACTCCCCGTCGCGTGAAGCGCATCATCAGCATCTCCGTCAGGTCCTGCAGCGCCTCCGGAAACATCGGCTGTTTGCCAAGTTGGAGAAGTGCCAGTTCTACCAGGTGACCATTGATTTCTTGGGTCACCGCATTTCTCCTGAGGGCATCGCCATGGAACCGAGTAAAGTTGAGTCGTTGCAGAGTTGGCAACCCCCGCGTCGCGTGAAGGATATTCAGCGACTTCTTGGATTTGCCAACTACTATCGGACATTCATCCCTGGCTTTGCTGCCTTGACAGCCCCCCTCACCCGGCTCCTGCAGAAGAAGACTCGGTTCCAGTGGAACGCCCCTGAACAACAGGCGTTCCAAGCTTTGAAGGACGCCTTCATGAAGGAGCCCATCTTGAAGCATCCTGACCCGCAATGGCCGTTTGTCGTGGAGGCGGACGCCTCCGACATTGCCATTGGGGCCGTGTTACTCCAGGCAGCGACGCCCAACGGTACCCTTTTCCCTTGCGCGTATCACTCACGGAAATTGAATCCCTCGGAGCGCAACTATACCATCTGGGAGAAGGAGCTGCTGGCCATCAAGGCGGCGTTCGAGGCTTGGAGGCATCATCTGGAGGGGGCGCGGCATCAAATCGAGGTCCGGACGGACCACAAGAATCTGGAAAGCCTGCAGACCGCTCGGAATTTGAACCAACGCCAGATCCGGTGGTCCCTCTTCTTTGCGAGGTTTGACTTCCGGGTGCGGTACATACCAAGCGGGCACAACCAGAGAGCGGATGCTCTGTCCAGGAAGCCCGAGTACACCCGAGTAGAAGACAAGCTTCCGCCCAGGACCGTGATCCCCGTCGAGTCTTTTGCTGCGGTGCGGGAGCCGGTGGATATACGGGCTCGGATCCGGGAGGCGCAGCAGCAGGAGGCGTGGGTGGCTCAGCGGAAGGAAGAGGTGGGGCCAGATTCGCCTTGGTCGGTCACGGATGGACTCCTGTATTATCGTGACCGGCTCTATGTTCCAGGAGGGCCACTCAGGGGACTCGTCCTCAGCCAATGTCATGATAACCCGGCTGCGGGGCATTTTGGCCTGTTCAAGACTCTGAACCTGGTCTCCCGTACATTCTGGTGGCCCCGAGTCCGACACGATGTCCAGTCTTATGTCACCTCCTGCGTCCCATGCAGGCAGGCCAAGTCAGCGACAGGGGCCCCGCCTGGTTTACTGCAGCCTTTGCCAACGCCCAAGAGACCCTGGGGGGCTGTGTCCATGGACTTTCTGACGGATCTACCCCCATCCTCCGGCTTCACGACAGTGTTTGTGGTGGTGGACATGTTGACCAAGATGGCGCACTTCATCCCCTGTCGCGGCTTACCGTCAGCTCGCGCCACTAGTCGCATGTTCATCCAACAGGTGTTCCGGCTCTCCAGAGCCGGGCGGGTTCCACCGGCGTTCAGCGTTCGCCCGCCGAACAGCTGACGGGCGCAGGCGTGGCCGGGCTGTCTCCGGAGCCGGCGGGTTCCACCGGCGTTCAGCGTTCGCCCGCCAAACAGCTGATGGGCGCGGGCGTGGCCGGGCTGTCTCCGGAGCCGGGCGGGTTCCACCGGCTGGGCTCCCCATGGCTGCCTCAGCAGTTGGCGCAGCCGCGGGTCCGGCGTTCGCCCGCCGAACAGCTGATGGGCGCGGGCGTGGCCGGGCTGTCCCCAGAGGTAAACTTCGTGACCCACCCAGCCCATGCATAAAACAGAAATGAAAAGTCTTAAAGTTTTGCGCGGTTAAATAAACAGCATTTGCATATTGTTTCTCCACGGAGCACCGACAAAATTCGCTCGAATTAAGGAACGTGGGGAGCTAAAGAATCGGGCTATAGGGAATGTCTGGCATGACGGGCAACCCTGGGAAACACGAGGACTGTAGTGCAGTGGCGTAGCGTGGGGGGTGCAGGGGGGGCCCAGCCGCACCGGGCGCAACATCTGGGGGCGGCGCGACCGGCGGGCTAGGGCAAGGCTGCTCGCGAGCGAGGGGTATCTGTGCCTGCGCCAACACAGAAACGCTTCTCTCTCCGGGTGGGGGAAGGCTCGGCGGCTCCCTGGGTCTATATACGCCTCTGTATGCGCACGCCGCCTCGCGCTCCCGCGAACGAGAAAGAAAGAACGGCAGCGTCTGTGAGCCTCGCCAGTGGCGGCGTTCCTCGGTGTGGGCGTGCCTGCGTCTTTGGGTGTGAGGCTTTCGGAGAGGCTGCCTTTGGCTCCTGGTACTTGTAGCCGGTTTAAAAGAAATGAATTCTCGCCCGCTTTCACAGACTTGTTCTTTTACACCGGCTGCAAGTACCAGGAGCCAAAGGCAGCCTCTCCGAAAGCCTCACACCCAAAGACGCAGGCACGCCCACACCGAGGAACGCCGCCGCTGGCGAGGCTCGCAACATCTGAGGGGGCGCGACCGGCGGGCTAGGGCAAGGCTGCTCGCGAGCGAGGGGTATCTGCCTGCGCCGACACAGAAACGCTTCTCTCTCCGGGTGGGGGAAGGCTCGGCGGCTCCCTCTGTATGCGCACGCTGCCTCGCGCTCCCGCGAACAAGAAAGAAAGAACGGCAGCGGCGGCGCCCCCGGAGAAGCCTACCCCGAGGCTGCGGCCGATTTTTCCTTCTCCAGGCCTCTGCCGCCCGTTTCTGTCTGACACACACACACACACACACGCACGCACGAGGGGGAGAAACAACGCTCTGGGCGGCAGAGGCCTGGAGAAGGAAAAATCAGATTACCCCTTCCACACGTAAAACTTCCAGTTTAATTACAAAGGAAGAAGAGAGAAACTTAGATCAACAGCTCACCTTCATTTCCTCTAGGTCGCAAGGGGAAAAATAAAAATCAAAGATCCTTGGAAGTAATGGTTGGAAAAGTTTGCAAGTCTTTGGGAAAGTTCAAGAAGTGAAAGGAATACCCTCCTCTTGAAAGACCAGATAAGGCAGACAGGGAGATGAAGAGTTCAACCGAGTTTCCTCTTTTGTTCAGGCATCTGCACCCGCTGCTTTTAAACTTGCCGGGCGCTGCAACGGCACCCGTTTTCCCCAGCGAGTTTTCCCTATCTGGCCCCTGCAGAATCGCGGCGGCACCCCCGGAGAAGCCTACCCCGAGGCTGCGGCCGATTTTTCCTTCTCCAGGACTCTGCCGCCCAGAGCGTTGTTTCTCCCCCTCGTGCGTGCGTGGGATGAGGCGAGAAACCAACAGCCTGCGTCCGTCTCTATGTATATTTCTGTATATATCTTATCTCGGGATCTAGACCTTTCGAAGGAGAAGGGGCGGCTGGAGTTCGTGAGTTGCTGTGGGACCCAAGGGTTGGGGGAAGAGAGATGGGAGGGAAAAGGGGAGAAACCTGCCGCTGGCTAGTTCTTTGTCTGATCGGGGAGCCTGAACAAAAGAGGAAACTCGGTTGAACTCTTCATCTCCCTGTCTGCCTTATCTGGCTTTTTGAAATGCACCACCGGCTGCTCCGTCCAGAAGCCCAGATTCGGGAGGGCTGCTTGGCTTCCACTTGAGCCCATCTATGTCCGCGAGCCCCCCCCACTACCCCTAGACCTCCGCCGCCGCCGGAGGCTGGATCCGCGCTCCGCAGCGGCAGGGCGTGGATCCAGCCGGCGGCAGAGGCTTGTGGAGCACGGATCCAGCCTCCGCCGGCATGCAGGCAAATCCTGCTAAAGGGCTTTCCCCCCCCCACTGGATCCGCGCTCCGCAAGCCTCTGCCGGCGGCAGGGCGCGGATCCAGCCGGCGGCAGAGGCTTGTGGAGCACGGATCCAGCCTCCGCCGGCATGCAGGCAAATCCTGCTAAAGGGCTTTCCCCCCCCACTGGATCCGCGCTCCGCAAGCCTCTGCCGGCGACAGGGCGCGGATCCAGCCGGCGGCAGAGGCTTGCGGAGCGCGGATCCAGCCGCCGGCGACAGAGGCCTGCCTGCTTCTTTCCGCCGCGGAACGAAGCAGCCTGCCTGCTTCTTTCCGCCGCGGAACGAAGCAGCCTGCCTGCTTCTTTCCGCCGCGGAACGAAGCAGCCTGCCTGCTTCTTTCCGCCGCGGAACGAAGCAGCCTGCCTGCTTCTTTCCGCCGCGGAACGAAGCAGCCTGCCTGCTTCTTTCCGCTGCGGAACGAAGCAGCCTGCCTCCCCAAACCTCCCCAAAAGAAGCAGGCAGGCAAGGCACGGAGATCCGGAGACCTGCCGACGTTTGGGGAGGTTTGGGGAGGTGCCCAAACCTCCCCAATCATCAGCAGGTCTCCGGATCTCCGTGCCTTGCCTGCCTGCTTCTTTCCGCAGCGGAAAGAAGCAGGCAGGCAAGGCACGGAGATCTGGAGACCTGCCGACGTTTGGGGAGGTGCCCAAACCTCCCCAAACGTCAGCAGGTCTCCGGATCTCCTCCCCAAACCTCCCCAAACGTCGGCAGGTCTCCGGATCTCCGTGCCTTGCCTGCCTGCTTCTTTCCGCTGCGGAAAGAAGCAGGCAGGCAAGGCACGGAGATCCGGAGACCTGCCGGGGTTTGGGGAGGTGCCCAAACCTCCCCAAACGTCAGCAGGTCTCCGGATCTCCGTGACCTGCCTGCCTGCCTCTTTCCGCAGCGGAAAGAAGCAGGCAGGCAAGGCACGGAGATCCGGAGACCTGCTGACGTTTGGGGAGGTTTGGGGAGGTGCGCGCGCACCTCCCCAAATCTCCCCAAACTTCGGCAGGTCTCCGGACGGCGGCGGCTTGGGAGAGGTGCGCGCGATCCTGGAAGCACCGAAGCCTCGGCCGCGCGCAAGTCCTCGGTAAGCTCCGGGCGGTCACTTGCTTTGCGTCTCCTGAGGGAAGGGGGGGCGACTGGAGCGGGCGTGTTTCCTCGCCTGCTGGGCGCCGCGATTTGCCCAGGGAACGCGCGGGCCCCGAATGGCAGCGTGGAGCGAGGAAGCGGACAGCCAGGGCTTCCCCGAGAGCCGCGGCCACACAGGGTATTCAGGCTTGCAAAATGGCGGATCGAGCCTCTGCTGGCGGCGGAGGCTTGCAGAACGGCGGATCGGCTTATACTCGAGTCACGAACTTTTTCCAGTTTTTGGGGGTGAAAATGGGGGGTCTCGGCTTATACTCGAGTCGGCTTATACTCAAGTATATACGGTACATATACATATACATATACATATACATATAAATATACATATACATATACATATACATATACATATACATATACATATACATATACATATACATATACATATACATATATATATATATATATATATATATATATATATATATATATATATATACATACATACATATATAATATTATATCCTTCTTTTCATTTCACCAATGTACAATATATATATGAATACAAATAGTCTATTATTTGGGGTTGGAGTTTTGAATGCATGCAGGATAGTCGTGCCATCCTATGTCAATATTATAAGAGGCACAGTAGAATGTAAAATAATCCAGCCAAAGAATCCAAGACTACCTCAGAAAATAGGAAATAGATAACAGAAGCAAAACCATTGCTGGTTTCAGGCACTATCAGCAAGGCAAGTTAAGGACAGTGCTAATATGAGCAATTGCAGAAGTTGTTTCAGCAATGGGGTGCTCATACAACTAGACAATGCGTCATTACTCTCCATAGACCACTATTCCCAAAGGGCTCTTCTAAGTAACCTAAGACTTCCATCTTTCTGCTCAATACAGTGGCAGAAATGTTTTGGTGGAAAGAGAGGCTGATTCTCTGCACCAAGATCAGACTCCGTGGGTATACAATTAGGACTGGTGCGGTTTAGTTTTGTCATGGTTCTGATGGTGGCTCAGAACTGGACTGTGGTCCTTTTCTTCCACCATCTATGCACTTCGTTTATGATAGAGTCCTCTGATTCTCAAGTCTTTTCAAGGACTAACATAGCTGTCATAGGAAGTAATGTTTTTACTTTGTTCATTTCTCCATGCATATTTTAATTTCGAACCCATAATCCCCATATTATAAATGAATACTGTGAACAGAGATGAGAGGTAGAAAGAGACACCCACACAGCCTGCTTGCTATGGCACAAAGATATCCCACTTATCATTTCTCAGTTACATCCTCAAATGATTATAGTGTATGGGGTAGCTAGATGTTGATTTTTTATATTTTATCTTGTACATTAAATCTTATATACTGTTGTTTTGTTTTAAATGGTGAGCCACCCAGAATAACCTTGGAGCTGGTGGCACTGAAAAATGAGTAAATAAATAAAGCCTCCATCTTGTATGCAATCCAAAATTGAGAAAAAAGATGAAGTTAGTTCAAGGTATTTGGGCATGAAAGCAAAATTTTGAAATTATGATGGGAGAAGACTTTCCAAAGTTGTACAGGTAGTCCTTGACTTACAATCAGTCGTTTAGTGTCTATTCCAAGTTGCGACAGACATACTCTGAGACTAGTTACAAGCCAGATTTAAAGTTCTGAGGTGAGCCCCTCCCATGGTCACATGACTGAACTTCAGGCACTTGGCAACCAGGCCACATACATGGCGATTTGTAACATTCCATAATCACATGTTTTGCAACAATTTTGCAAAAAAACCCCATTTATTTCCAGTTTTTAGCAAAACCATGCCCATTGGTCTGTTTAACAACCTCTGTGTTCATTAGTAACCACTGCAAAACAGATTAGAACAGTTACATGACTAACCTGTTTTCAACATTCATGACTTATGACCATGATAGGCAGGCTCCATTACAGTCATAAGTTGAGGACTGGCTATATGGAGTTCTCTTTAGATAAGCTGCTGAGCTCGAATTTGCCAGTGGCAGAACTGCCTACTTTTGTCTAGCTATTATGCATTGCAGTTCCATGGCATTTTTCTTGACTGCACAAGGACTGGATGTCTCACCAGGGAAATTATCTTCCTGTTTCCATTTTGCAAATATTGAACTCACAGATCAGAGAAAAATTTGCAACTATGCTCATTATAGCAGTCCTTTGAAATAAATGCTTCATATCATCATCATTGAGGTTTTTACATTATATATCCTGTAATTAAACCATTAACTTTTTGGCATAATTATAAATAATATCAATAGTACACCTGATGAAATTAATATTCTAAAGTATGATTAACTCTGAGACCTGCTGAATTTCAGAATTTTCCACCTGCTGAATTCCTTTGTTTACCCTTTCCAGATAAGACTTGTCCCAAAGGTTGGTGGTTATGAAGTTTATTTTTGGCTAATGACAGCTTTAAGGAATGTGACAATTCCATGGACAAAATCCAAAAGAGAATATGTGAAAAAAATGTCCCCAGTGATTACTTTGGCTATGGCTTAGTGTACAAAACTGGAGGTGAAAAGAAGATTGTTCCAAGTGGAAAACAGCCCATCTCCAAGACTTGTTCCAGCTGACAACTTTCTCTCTGGCTGCCTGCAGAATTATTGTTGCCTGCCAAAACAATAGTATTCGAAAGTATTAAGGAAAAGATGTCATTCTCAATGTAAAAGAAATCTGCTTTTGCAGTACCCACAAATTTATGAGAAACCATTGTTATGCTGTCATTTCCTAGGACTATGAGGGAAAAAGGAAAACACCTTGTTGTCACTTCATGTATCTCACTTGCACACTCTTTGCATAACTTTGTTTTTGTATGGCAGTTTGGGTATGGCACTCACCCACCTTGAACTACTGTATATCAGATAGTAGAGGTATCCTTCAACATGTATCTGTGGAGATTTTCGATCATCCAGGACATGGTTGTCCCTAAGGTGCTTTTTTTCTGAAAGGCAACTGGTCTTTCTGGTTTGTTTGTTTTTTGTGTTTGAAAATGTCTCACTTCTCATCCAAGAAGCTTCTCCAGGTCTAACTTAACCTAACTTAAGTTGTAACTGAAGAAGCTTCTTGGAGGAGAAATGAAATGTTTCAAAGAAAAAAAAACACCAAGTAAGTCCAATTGCTTTTTTGGGGGAAAAAAATCACCCTTGGGACCTTCAACATGTGCAGTAGTTAGCATAAGCCAGACATGTCAAACACAAGGCCTGGGGGCCAGATCCGGCCCGCGAAGTGGTTTCATGCGGCCCGCGAAGCCATCCTGGAAACAGTGAGGGAACGGCCCCTGCTGCCTTGGCCCTGGCCCAGAGACCCTCCTTCTGCCAGAGACCCTCAGATCTGTCCCACTCCTGCCCAGGCCCCCATAGGCACCCTTGATGTGAACGATGTAGAGCTGGCCATGCCCATCCAGTAGGCCACATCCACCCAGGCCATACCCACCTGGCCCCTTGAGGGCAACCGCAATGCTGATGCGGCCCTCAATGAAATTGAGTTTGACACCCCTGCCATAAGCTTTGCGGATATGAACCTACCATGAAGTCATGTGCAGCCATTGTTATGGACAGAAAATATTTATTTCTGTTTTTATCCAACACTGTGAAACATTTCTTGGATGGTTACTATTGCCTGCTTCTTGAGTCACAGGACAAATTTTTTGCACTCTCTAGTTAAAGACCAATGCCACTGAAAACAATTGACAATGACTACGTAGTGATTAATTTTATGCTTCAAAAATCTAAGTAGATGATATCAGCACCTGATTTATAACATGTTTCTCTTTTGATCAAGGGTGGATAGCATGTGGAATATTTCTGTGAGAACTTTTATACATTATGGGTTTAACAGGATATCTCCATCTATCATATTTTCAAAGTGCTTCATGGCAGCTGATCTGATTTGACTGGCCATGTTTTCCACCCCTAGAAAAAATATTTTTTGATGACCATGTGAATTTTTCAATAATTGTTATTAAAGTTTAAAAATACAAAGAAAAAAACTAATACAAACTTAAAAATAATGTAAAAAGTAAAAAATAATAATAAAAAGAGATAGAAAAAACAAAAGGAAAGGAAGATATACTAAATTTAGTTTTTTCCAGTCCTTCTTGTACCATTTAATCTCATCTGAACTGGAAGAACAATTCTGTCATCATAGAGAATTCATCCCTTTGATACATTTTCCTTTTTCTTCCAATAATGGGCTGGGCATGTTGCATGCATGCAATGGCCAGTCATTATGTGTAAAATTCAGCATTGCCTATTGCTCTGAGTTAAAAGCAGTAAAGTGAATAGTGAAGCAATCAGATATAAATATCGAAGCATGCAATAAGACGACTTCTAAAAGCCAAATTGAAACTGAACCAAGATATTTTATTGAGTGTTGAGGCAAATAATCTACTTTGTTTTTCCTGGGTAATACTCAGCATGAGGATAGTTTCTAGAAAGGGGTGTCAAATTGCCGGCCCGCAGGCCAGATGCGTCACATGGAAGCTGCGCCCCATTGCCAGGAATGGCAAAACTGTCCCGATACGTTGTGCAATGTCATGTGACATCATGAGTTTGACATATCTGTTCTAGAAGAATAGACTGGGATTTCATTGGTAACTGGTCTATGTATTTGCAATGTGTCAGTGCAAGTAATAACTACAGGCTGTTTTCAGTTGGTAAGATTCCAGTTTTTACAGATACTTTAAGAATTGTTCCTACATTTTTTGTCAGTTCAGGTGCACCACATTTCTGGATTGCTAAATATTTGTAAATAATATGTTATTGGCTTCATGTCTTCTTTGTAACCTTGAGGCAATACACTGCCTAATTCCAGTGGTGCTAACATGAGCATTTGAAATAGCACATTGGCTGACATTATAAAATGTCAGAACCTGAGATCTGGTAGAGTTGGTTTGACATTTCTGAAAACTGTTCTGTTCCAGCCTACAACCGGCCCTGTTTGTATATCAGGGACAAACCCTTTTTCCTTTTTACAGTCAATAGGCCCAGAAAAACCCAAACCAAATTTATTTACAGTTCAAACAAAAAACAATAGAATAAATGAATCAAAATATCAAACGAGTTAAACAGAAGTAACAAGAACAGACCAGGACTCTCTCAGAATGTCTTCAAACGGTTGCCTTCAGCAACCAGCCCCACCCACACCTTCCCCTTTTATTATCAGTCCCAAGGCATGGCTTCTCACTGCCTTCTCCTCCTCTCACTGAGTTGCCTCATTGATTTTCTCTGCTTTGCTCTACTTTGCTGGATTGCCTTCTGCTTCTAGCGTCTCTGAACAGATTCAGCTGTGACTCATCTAAGTCCGACACCTTGTGCTCACACAGCTGGGCCTCATGAGGAACATGACTGGAGGGGCCAGGCTGAGAGTTCTGCAGTGCATCAGAACCTCCCTCCGACACCAAAGGCTCTCCAAACCCCTCCTTCTCCTCCTCAGATTCATTGGACTCAGCTGCTGGGAGCACAGGCTGACACTGAATCACAACAAAAACATCATCATATATGTTTCTCATTTCCAAATGTTATCAGCTTCAAATCAAATCAAATCAAAAATTTATTATGTTCATAAACTGGCATGTACAGAATTTTAAAAGGTACATTTTTAATGTATTTTAATGGAAAATTAGTACCAAAATAGTCAATAAATAGCTGTTATTGGTCAACATAACAAAATATAGGTAGTCCTCGACTTACAACAGTTCATTTAGTAATTGTTAGAAGTTAGTGTTAGAACAACATTGAAAAAAGTGACATATGACTTTTTGGTTATATGGTCTCACTTACGACCATGACAGCATCTACGTGGTCATGTGATCAAAATTCAGACACTTGCCATGTTACTAATTTAAAAGCGCAGTGATTCACTTAACAACTGTGGCAAGAAAGGTCACGAAAAGGGCAAAACTCACTTAATAAATGTCTCACCTAACAACAGAAATTTTGGACTTAATTATGCTGCTGAGAATCCTAAGAGTCCTGAGATTCCACACAAATCAACAAATAATATGTATGCAAAAAGCAGTTGCATGTTATCATGATATAATTTTTTAATACATAATGGGATCAAATATTCAGTATTGTGAAAGAAAAAAGGAGTTAAGAGGTGAGAAAATGTTAATAATTATGCACAGTTATTAAGTCGACCAGATTTTTGGATAAAATGTTGATGTTATTTATCTTATATCAAAAAGAAAGACAAGAAAACCATTTTGCTGTTCTTCAGATTAATTCCATGTTACATTTGTGGCTTTGCCCCCTGGCGGTCATGTTTATACATCCTGAAGAACATTATCATTATTTGCCACTCAACATAATTATACCGTAATAGATGGAAATAAATTTGTAATGAAGGGTAATAAATTGGGAATGTAAAGGCCAAAGGGAGAACAACAAAAATCAGTATAAATATCCCAGTGTGTATTTTTTCCCAAAGGTTTTTTTTCCCCAAATGGAAGGGGAAATACCATTACATTGTGCAAAAAAAGCATATTTGTTTCCAGCTAAGTGATCAGCCTTTCAAAGAGTCATGGATGTAACTCAACTGGCAAGCAGGAAAAACAGAAAACCAAAAGCTCCCCAGAGATATAGCAGAAATATATATCTTTCTGTTTCTGTTCAGTTTCTTTTTTTTTTTTTAAAAAAAAGTCCTTTTTAAAATAGGAAATCTTATATGAATCCATCGAATCTTTTTAATGGATTTATTTAAAAAATGCTATTTTAAAAAAGTCTGCAAAAAAGTGACAAATTTTAAGATCTCCCAAGAATCAAAAATAACTCCAATAGAAGTAATTACTTTATTAAGTGAATATCAATGAAATTCTTTTAGGATCTTTCATTGTGTCTAGATAAAGGAATGTCTCTGTCATGTCAACCTGGAGTCCTTGTAACCAATATTACCTTGAAGTTTTTCAAATCTATTCTTTTTCTGTTTTTCTTTGTTAGACTCTTGATGTTTTGAGATTATTATTTTTTTAAAAAATATTTCTGTTAACTGTGCTTTTGAGTTTATCCTCATATTGGAAGTGGAACTTGTTGGTTCTTCTGTTAATGGACTTTTCTCACTTTGAAGCTTCCCTGACTGAAAAAAAGGCTGATTGGAAGATTTCCTCATGAAAGTTTCTCTTGCAACTTCAGGGAAGAGTTGAAAGCAAAAGGATTGCAGGCCGTGAGAGCGGAATGATCCTGCAGTGAAAGATGGGATGTTCACACACACAGCTGGGCCACCTCATCATAAAAAATGAACGAACCATGACCCACACAGGGAAACGTCCCTGACTTGTTTGAATCATTTTTAAAGCAAATACTCTTTCATCCAACTGAATGAGAAGTTGTAAGAGAAAAAATGCAGGAATTTCCCCCACCCCCCATCAGAGAGCACTGAAGCTCAGTTCTTGAGTGATTCCCTCCTCATTTATTCTGAAATAGTTTTTTAATTCCCACGAACTACTTTATAACTAATATTCATGACAAGTGATTGCTTTTGCTTTCTTCAGAGAGGTGGAGTAAAAGTTCCAGGGGAATCAACTAAGCAGAATCCATAAATAACTGCTGTGCAGATAGACTAACTGCCCCAAACTGAAAAATAAATTGAAATCTGGACAGCCATTTCTTAAGCCAGTGTCATTGCTTGCAGTTTCAATAATTTAAGATTGTCATGGGGACCCCATGTTTTTTTCAGGAACAAAATTAATGTACCCTGTCAACTCCTGCATGAGGTGTGAATACTTATTTGATCCTGTCTTTTTTTGTTTTTATTTATTCATTTTTTTATATCCCCCCTTCTATTATTTTTACCAATAGTGAAGGCAGCGAACATATTCAACACATCTTCCTCCTATTTTCCCCACAACAACAATCCTGTGAGATGAGTTGGATGGGGAGAGAGTGACTGGCCCAAGGTCACCTGGCTGGTTTTCATGGTTAAGGAGGGACTAGAACTCACAGTCTTCTGCTTTCTAGCTGGTGCCTTAACCACTAGACCAAACTGGCTCCTTTTTTAAAAAAATCCCATTTACAGTATATCCCACCCTTCTCCGAAGACTCAGGGCAGCTTACAATCTAAAGCACAATGTGCTTAGCAATAGCCTTCATTCTATGTATATGCCTGCTTATTAGGGCTTTCCCCCCCCCCCAATCGGCATTATTACAAAGTCAGCTTATTGCCCCCAACAATCTGGGTCCTCATTTTACCTACCTCGGAAGGATGGAAGGCTGAGTCAACCTTGAGCCTGGTGGGATGCAAACCTGCACTAATTGCAGGCAGCTGGTGTTACTTAAGGAGGCATTAGCTCACTGCTCCACCAAGGCTCTTTCCTTTGACACAAGTGATCAAGATCAATGTCATTTTACAATGAAAGTACATTGTACAAGTACATTTCCCTTAGTCCTATGTATTCAGCCCAATCAAAATGCAAGATAGAGCTTGTTAACAGGAGAAAGGGAATGATGGCTGTTGCTCGGGGAGGGACAGGAATGACAGTGCTAGCAACAATCCCATAGCTCCCCTCTTCTACTTTCTTAGCCAACTTGATTACTACTTTTCTGAGCAAAATTAATAAATAAAAAAGTTGTCATAAGCAGATATACCAGGCTGGGATAGCATATACTCAAAGTAGCAACCATATTTGTGCTAAGCAGGACCTTATTTTGTCATAGAACGCTCAGAACGGAGTTCCGGCACCTTGTTTGGATAGAACCTTGTAGGGTAGGCAAGGCAGGTTGTATGACATGTGTGAGTTCCAGCACCTTTTTCTTTTACAAAAAAAGCACTGGTGCTAAGATTACCAAAGATGGACACCAATTTACATGTCAGCAATTCAGTTTTATGCCCACCAGACTCACTCTGTTTTTAACTCTCTTTTTTTTAAAAATGGGTTTTTAATTTTAATCAAAACTAAAGAGGAAGCTGGAAATAAAAAAATATATTTCTCTTTAGTTCTTAGAATTCTACTGGATTCTTCAATGTCTCAGTTCTTTCCTTGTGTCTTGTTTGAAAATGTAATCATTCTGCAGAATAAAAGTTGATAATGAATATGCTGGGGCATAGGCCTAGTTGATTGTCAGAGAGTAAGCTTCCCAGTTTTTTCAAATCTGATAATTTTGTCACATCTGCCATATCTGCTTATTACTCCATATAGCAATTTAAAAAGTGATAGAAATTCACTTTGAAAGTTCTAAAAAAACAGACATCAGACAAGACCAAATATAAAAAGGCATGCTTCTTTTTTTAAAAAACACACAAACCAGAGCAGATATAAAAGTATTTCATTCATTCATTCATTCACTTGTTCGTTCGTTCATTCATTCATTCATTTTAGTATAAAGTCAAAGTTGGAAGAAGGTATCATATATTGGTAGTTCTAGTTCATCTACTTCCTATCCATGGTAATCATGATCAATATTTTATGAATCTGTCAGATTTGTCGGATAGATTAAAAAGCTGGAACATTTAATTTGGGTCCAATTCTGAAATTTGGATGCAGCCCAATTTGACTCAAAATGACTCACAAATTGTTTGATTTGGTCAAATAAGTGAGACTGGCATAAAAGAATTTTTCTGCTTTTTTATTCACATAGAAAATTTGAAAGGTACAGTAAATAGTTTAAGCATTATAATGTAAACTGTAGCATTCGAACAGCAGTTAAAACAACCCAACTTACAACAATTCATTTAGTGACTATTCAAAGTTACAACGGCACTCAAAAAGTGACAGATGACCGTTTTTCACACTTACAACCATTGCAGCATCCCCATGGTCACATGATGAAAATTTGAACGCTTGGCAGCTGGTTCATATTTATGATGGTTCCAGGGTCCCGGGATCATGTGATCCTCTTTTGTGATCTTCTGACAAGCCAAATCAATGGGGAAGCCAAATTCACTTAACAACCATGTTATTAACCTGACAACTGCAGTGATTCACTTAACAACTGTGGCATGGAAGGTTATAAAATGGGGCAAAACTCAACAACTATTTTGATTAGCAACAAAAATTTTGGACTCAATTGTGGTCGTAAATCAAGGACTACCTATATTCTCCACTAAATCAGAACTCTCAGTCACTGAATTATACACATTTCTTTCCCACCTTCACAAAGAAATGGATGATAAAAATAGTAGTTTTTCTATAGTGTCTATTTTTATGAAGTGCAAAGTCCCAAATTGTGCACAAAGACTCTGTTCCAATCATGTGAAAGAGATCCCATGGATAATCCTCAGTATCTGACACAACTTCCTTTTGCTCATGATGCCACTGAACTCAATGCATTGTAGATACCCAGAAGCCAATCCACTCTTTACAGTGTATTGCTAACTATTCCTTAGAGACACATCCCCCCAAGATACCTTCTTCATCTTAGCCCAGAGGTCCCCAACCTTTTGGGCACCAGGGACCGGTTCCAGGAGAGAGGTTTTTGTGTGGACCAGAGGATGCGT
The DNA here is from genome assembly GCF_947247035.1 of Vipera ursinii. Taxonomy (NCBI): domain Eukaryota; kingdom Metazoa; phylum Chordata; class Lepidosauria; order Squamata; family Viperidae; genus Vipera; species Vipera ursinii. The sequence goes on along the minus strand of NC_139521.1, from coordinate 54,948,866 downwards.
GGTTTTGTGTGCTGCTGCATCTTGTGGATGGGGCTTTGCTTGTTTGTGCGGACCCATTGCTGGCATGCTGCAGCCCAGTACTGGTCCATGGACTGGGAGTTGGGGACCCCTGTCTTAGCCCATCAATCAAACCACATATGGTTATCTGATGTGTTGTTAAGTATTACTATTTTCTATATTGTCTTGATCTAAGTCTTGCTGTATTCAATCAATGTACCTTACCTTATTTTGCCCCATGTTGTTAGGACAGGATCACCTGCATGAAATGGACAGGCAGATTCTAGACAATCCAAAAGGTTACAAGGACCCATGAAGAGCTTTATAGTAGTAAAGTGATTTAAATTGGTCTAAAATCTCCTACAGTATTGGTGTTATTGTGCTGTATAGATGCTGATCAACTGTAAATCATTTTTCTTAAAATAAAAACACTTTATATTAAATAGATTTACAATACTAAAAGATAATACAAAATTAAATCTAGAAAAAGAATAGAAAAAAAAGAAATATAAAGTGCAGAAAGGAAAAATAAAGAATGTTTAAAGAAATTATTCCTGATTGTCCTTGCAACAAGTGCAAACAAATTAATAGTTCTCCAGTCCCCATGAAAGTACATACATTGCCTCATTTTTTACAATATTTCTCCGTATCCATTCACAAATCCAAAAATCATTTTAATTTCTGTCCAAAAGTCAGCAAAAAGTCCATAAAGATTTACCAGAATTTTATAAAAGTATTCCATACTTTACAGAAACAAGTAAATTTTAAATTTGTTTGCTTCTAACAATCTTAATCTTTAATCCATCAAATTGATGTTATAGAATTAATTTCCATGCAGACTTTTTTTGTCCCATCTCAAAGATTTTTTCAGGATTTTAAAAAGTATCTTTTATAAATCCAAATACAAGTCTTTGCCCAGGACCTTTTTCAGCTCTTAATTTCTCATATGTCTTTCCAAACTGATTGCCATCTCTGTTTTATAATCATAAAAAATTTTTTACACAAATATGATCTGTCACTGTTGTGACTACTGCCTGTCGATGGCCTTCGGTTAGGCTGAAACAGGAAATAAAGATTTGTCCCATGTTTGGGGCCTAGCAAGGTAATCTAAATAGTTAACAAGCATTTATATATTATTATAAATTATTATTATTATTATTATTATTATTATTATTATTATTATTATTATTATTATTAATAATAATAATAATAATAATAATATACCGCCCTTCTCCCGAAGGACTCAGGGCGGTGAACAGGGCAATACATGTTAAAAAGACAAAATACAAAAATTAAAAAAGATTAAACAAAATGCCCACAACTCTTACAATAGGTTAAAACACATTTAAAAGTAATAAAAACCCAACCCCATCCCATCAGGCCAGGCCAGCTTGTTCAAAGAGATACGTCTTTAGATCACGCCGGAAGGAGCGCAGGTCTAGCGGTGCGGGCTGGCGCTGTGAGGATTGACAGAGGCCTGGCCTGCCTGTTCCTTACTTCTTTTGTTGACAGGCAGGCATTACGGCTAGCTCCATACCTGATGGGAACTAAGATCCCCCTATGGATAATCCAATGTGGACGGGACCGAACCGTGGTGGAAGGACGGTTCTGGACTGGTCAGCGACCACCTCACTGGTGTGGGAGACCAGTTGGGGTGGGCCTGGCTTAGGACTCCCCTTTTCTCTCTCTGTTCCAGTTAGACTCCTCAGCCGGAGTGAGAGGACGGCTGAGGTTGTCCCTTGGAACTCCATCTCGGGTGAGAGCTGAGATGGCTTTGCAGATTGAGAGATATGCCCACTGGACCTGTTCTTTTTCCATCTTCGTACCATCAATGAACAATCCTTTGGCTATATTTTCAACATCAGCCCCAAGAGACTAATTGAGTGCTATATGATCCATCGTTATTCCGAAGCGGACTTGTATGCCCTTAGGGCGGTTCCTGCCTCATGGGCGCGACCTGTCGCCTGTTTTCATACTCCCCTTAATGATGGGCCCAAGCCTTGGGACTCCGAGAGGTGGTTGGGCTTGGATAGGGGCCTCGAGTTAAGACGCGCTAAGAGGCCCCTGATCAGATTTTTAGCCGGTTATTTTAGGAGGTTAGGGAGGGGGAGGGATGGGGGGATGGGGAGGGAACTTGTAACCGGCACTCAGTCTGGTCCTGTTAGAGGTCCTGGTGGGACGGGGTTGGGGGAGGTGGCTGCTGGCGCTGGGAATGTGGGGGTGGGGTATCGAATCCCCACGGCGATAGGGTATGGCAGCAGGTGTTTGCGAGGAGGGTCATATCAACATCTGGGATCGCGCCCCCGCTATCTTCGAGCGGTGGCGCGCTCCGACCCTCCGGTTAGCACCCTCTTACCCGGGGATGAGGGTGATCAGGCCCCTGAGCTCAGGCTGGTCTATTTTAACGCTAGATCCGTAGTTAATAAAGCTCCCCTCATCCGTGATCGGATCGAGGAGGAATGTGCGGATCTAGCGTGCATCACGGAAACTTGGCTGGGCTCGGAGGGAGGGGTGCCTCTCACCGAGTTATGCCCGCCGGGTTTCCGGGTGCTGCACCAGCCACGGGCTCAAGGCAGGGGTGGTGGGGTGGCAGTGGTTATTCGGGAGACATTGTGTCCCCGGGAGGCCACCATTGTCCAGATGGCCGGGAGTGAGACCCTCCTCTTGAGGTGTGGTCCTCGGGTTCAGTTGGGCTTGTTGCTTACATACCTGGCGCCCAGCTGTGTGGCAACAGCACTGCCCGAGCTGCTCGACACCCTCTCAGGGCTGGCGGTGGAGTTCCCCAGGCTCGTAGTCCTGGGTGACTTCAACCTGCCATCACTGGGAGGGTCGTCGGAGTTAGCTCGGGAGTTCATGGCTTCCATGACAGCCATGGGCCTGAGCCAGGTTATTAAGGGCCCGACTCATGAGGGGGGTCACACTCTTGACCTGGTGTTTCTGTCTGGACAGTGGCTGGATGATCTGGGAGGGGGTTCTCCGTCCATCACCCCTCTGTCATGGTCAGACCACTACCTCCTGAGGCTAGTTTTCTGTCATGCCATCCCCCGCCGCTGGGCGGCGGAGCCGACCAGGTGGTTCTGCCCCAGGCGCCTAATGGACCCAGATCGGTTCCAGAGGGCGCTTGGGCCTATACCTATCACCCTTACCCACAGCCCAGTCGATGCCCTGGTGGAGGCCTGGGAAACGGCAGCCACCAGGGCACTCGACTGCGCTGTACCCATGCGACCTCTGACCCGACGCAGATCCCGTTGGGCCCCATGGTTCTCTGTGGAGCTCCGGGAGATGAAGCGGCGAAGAAGAGGTCTAGAGAGCGGTTGGAGATCCAGCCGATCCGAATCCGACCGATTGCAGTTAAGAACCTTTATAAGGTCTTATCTTGCGGCGATAAGGACGGCGAAGTCTAACTACTTTGCCGCCCTTATCGCGTCCGCAGATAATCGCCCGGCCGCCCTGTTTAGGGTGACTCGCTCCCTCCTTAACCAGGAGGTGAGAGAGGATCCCTTGCAGGGACGAGCCGAGGATTTTAGTCATCATCTGGCGGACAAAATCGCTCGGATCCGGACCGGCTTGGACTCTGACTGGGCAGAGTCTAATGTGGAGGAATCAGGCGGTCTTGAGCACGTTATCTGGAATGAGTTCGACCCTGTTTCCCCTGATGATGTGGACAGGATCATGGGGAGACTGAGCACCACCACCTGTTTGTTGGATCCGTGCCCCTCCTGGCTAGCTTATGTGGCTCGGGAAGGAACACGAGGCTGGTTCCATGCAGTAATAACTGCTTCCTTGAAGGAGGGTGTCTTTCCTGCCGCCTTGAAGGAGGCGGTGGTGAGACCCCTTCTCAAGAAGCCTGCTTTGGACCTGGCTGTTTTAAACAACTACCGTCCAGTCTCCAACCTTCGCTTTCTGGCGAAGGTTGTTGAGAGTGTGGTGGCGCATCAGCTCCCTCTGTTCCTGGAGGAAACTGATTATCTGGACCCGTACCAATCGGGCTTCAGGCCCGGACACAGCACGGAGACGGCATTGGTCGCGCTGGTGAATGATCTCTGGAGGGCTAGGGACAGGGGTTGCTCCTCTGTCCTGGTCCTATTAGATCTCTCAGCGGCGTTCGATACCATCGACCATGGTATCTTACTGCGGCGTCTCAGGGGGCTGGGAGTGGGAGGCACCGTTTTACGGTGGTTCTCCTCCTACCTCCAGGGCCGCTCGCAGTCGGTGTTGACAGGAGGGCAGAGATCCGCCCCGAGGTCTCTCATTTGTGGAGTCCCTCAGGGGTCGGTTCTCTCGCCTCTCCTGTTCAACATCTATATGAAGCCGCTGGGCGAGATCATTCGTGGTTTTGGGGTGGGGTATCATCAGTACGCTGATGATACCCAACTTTTTCTTTCCACCCCGAACCAACCCAGTGATGCCCTCTCCGTGATGTCCCGATGCCTGGAGGCGGTTCAGGTCTGGATGGGGAGAAACAGGCTTCGTCTCAATCCCGCCAAGACTGAGTGGCTGTGCATATCGGCATCTCGGGTTAACCAAGTTATTCCATCCTTAATGATGGGGGGTGAGGTGTTACCCCCCATCGATAGGGCTCGCAACTTGGGCGTCCTCCTGGATTCACGGCTCAATTTTGAAGACCATATAGGAGCCGTGACCAGGGGGGCTTTTGCCCAGGTTCGCCTGGTGCGCCAGTTGCGTCCCTATCTGGACCGAGACGCCCTACGCACAGTTACTCATGCGCTTGTGACCTCCCGTTTGGACTACTGTAACGCTCTCTACATGGGGCTGCCCTTGAAGACCACTCGGAGGCTTCAACTGGTGCAGAATGCGGCCGCGCGAGTTGTAATGGGGGTTTCCCGATACTCCCATGTAACACCTCTACTCCGTGAGCTGCATTGGCTTCCGGTTGCCCTCCGGGTGAAATTCAAGGTGCTGGTTATCACCTATAAAGCCCTACATGGCCTGGGTCCGGGATATCTGAGGGAACACCTGCTGCCGGCATCAAATGCCCTTCGCCCAGTGCGGTCTCACAGGGAGGGTCTGCTCAGGGTCCCGCCGGTAAGAGACTGCCGGCGGGTGACACCCAGGGATAGGGCCTTCTCGGTGGGAGCGCCTGCCCTCTGGAACCAGCTGCCAGTGGAGCTGAGAACTGCCCCCGACCTTCGATCATTCCGCCGGGGCCTGAAGACCTGGCTCTTCGAGCTCTCGGGCCCAGACTGAGGAGGAATTTTTAATTTGGGGTTCTTTTTAACTGACTACAGGGTTAATTTAATATTTTTTAATTTGGTTCTTAATTTTTGTATTTTGGATTTTTAATTCCCTGTAAACCGCCCTGAGTCCTCAGGGAATAGGGCGGTATATAAATATTTTAAATAAATAATAAATAAATAACCGGAAGACGGTTCCATAAATCCGGCGCGCCCACAGAGAACGCCCTCCCCCTGGGGGCCACCAGTCGGCATTCTTTGACCGGTGGCACCCTGAGGAGGCCCTCTCTGTGGGAGCGTATTGGGCGGAGGGAAGTTGATGCCGGCCGCAGGTGCTCCCCAAGGTATTCTGGACCCATGCCATGTAGGGCTTTGTAGGTCAATACCAGCACCTTGAACCTCACCTGGAAGACAACTGGGAGCCAATGCAGCTCTTTATATATATTATTAATTAAGATAGCATTACTTGGAGTCTCTTTCTCGCACTTTCTCCTTCCTGTGATTGGATGAGCAGAAACCACTGGAGGTATATTACACACACCCTCATAATTCTAGAATAGATTCATAATTTCCTTGGGAGTCATAAACGTCCAAACCACTTCCAATTTTTTTGCTAAAGAAGCCAAACTGATGTTACCAAAAACCATAAGTCTGACTGAGAAACTTCACCAACATCTTATCAGGGAGGCTGACAAGTAATAGCATCCTGAATCCTAAAGATCCAACTTCACAAATAGAATCTCTTATTTGGTCACTTGCAGAGCAGTGTCCCTGGAAATCACCAGAGGTCTCTTAGAATAGATGACAATGACCACATGCCCATTCTATCAGAGGATTAACTGTTAATTCCATATCTGCAACCCATGTGGACATATTTCCCTATCCTCCACCCTTGCTCAGTTATGCTTTGTCAGATCTCTTCTGATTCAGCCATGGATTAGAAAAGCCTTATTAAAGATCAAGCTTGTATTCAGTTGCAATGCCTTGTGCTGCTTTGAGCACGACAAAAGGCATTTCTGGAGCTAATCAGCTCCCAACCAATAACACTTTCATCACCTTCTTTGCTAACACCAATTAACAAACAACAGTTGCCCAATAGTCACCTAAACTTGCACCATATTCCTATTACTTTTTCTCTATTCCAAAGGTCTTTTAGTATTCGATCCCAGAGGATTTGCATTTTCATATACTATATCAGGAGTGTCAAACTCAATTTCATTGAGGGCCGCATCAGCATTGCGGTTGCCCTCAGGGGGCAGGGTGGGTATGGCAAGGGTGGGCGTGGCCTACTGGGTGGGCGTGGCTAAAGTGCATATGGCCTACTGGGTGGGCGTGGCCAGCTCTACATCGTTCGCATCAAGGGTGCCTATGGGGGCCTGGGCAGGAGTGGGACAGATCTGAGGGTCTCTGGCAGGAGGAGGGTCTCTGGGCCAGGGCCAAGGCAGTGGGGGCCGTTCCCTCACTGTTTCCAGGATGGCTTCGTGGGCCACATAAAACCACTTCGCGGGCCGCATCCGGCCCCCGGGCCTTGTGTTTGACATGTCTGTACTATATCTTTGGCTTTTCTCTGTAAAAGCAGAGGAGTAGAGCTTAAGTTTTATAGTCTCTCATTTGCTTCCATGAACTGAAGGATTGCCATCTAAATATTTCCTGTATATTCACATTATTCACAGAAACAAAGAGGTTTTTGGCTGGATTTACATAAACAATGAGTTATTTTATTGGAATTCTTGGGATAGAGAATTACTATAGTCTAATTAGCTTAGTTGAACCCATCCAGGTGGATACAAATAACTCAAGATCACTGACATCTGGATCTAAATATTATTTCAAGATGTAGTGTCCATATTTAATTTTTAGACACTTTCTATATCTGTCATTGTGCAAGCTTGAATAGACAGATAGTTTGATGATAGAAGCCAGAAGACCTAGTCCTGCTTTAGGCATAAAACCAGGTGGGTGACTTTGGGCAAGACATACTCTTTCAGCCTCCTAAACCCAAAAGTTTAAATAATTTAGTTAAAGTTATAACTTGGAGTGTTATTGAAAAAAAACAACCCCCCCAAAAGATTAGATGATTAGATAGATAGATAGATAGATAGATAGATAGATAGATAGATAGATAGATAGATAGATGATAGATAGATAAGCAGATAGAATTTGTGCACCGTACAGTTTACTGTTATAGATACAGATGTTATATTTGTACCTCTTTAAATAGTTTTCCACTGAAGTGTAAACAGACTTGATAACTCAGATCTGACAAGTGTTGCAAAGATTGTAATTATGTAAATGCCATAAAGCAATGAAGAAAGTCAATAAATGTTCCAGGAAAGAAATGTTTAATTATAGTACATACAATATTAACATCAGAGAGATGTGCCATTAAATGCCACATTCAGAAGAAGGTGAGGGTATACACAACGAAGGAGGAGGAATTAAAAGGAAACTGCTATAGATCTTGAGCTATAAATCTTCTGAACTTAATTATATGCATTTCTAGCCTTTGAGTTCATATGGAGAAGTAGCTCATTCACAGGTGTTCTCGTTTCTGATTCATACATGGTTATACATTTTCATAAAAATGAATTCCTCAAAATTAATGAAAAATGCATGTACTTGAGGTAAATAGTTCAAATTTTATCTGCATATATTATGTTATTTATAATTTATAATGGTATATAGTAATTCACAATGTGGCCTGTTTGGTTTAGGTCTATTGTGTTGTACTGCTGTGATTTTTAAATCAAACTAAATGGTTTAATTTGTAATTTATCCAATAAATCATGGTTAAGTGTAGAATTTTATTTTATGGTTGGTTGGGATTTTTGGTGTGTGTGTGTGTGTGTCTTCAAGTCAGTTTCTGACTCTAGGTGACTGCCTGAAGATGTCCCTGCAGTTTTCTTGGCAACATTTCAGAAATGGTTGGACTTTGCTTTCATTCTAGGGCTGAGAGAGGAAGACTTACCCAAGATCACCCACTTGCTTGGTGTTTAAGGTGGGACTAGAACTCAGCCTGTCCAAGTTTCTAGCATAACCACTACACCAAACTAGCTCTTTCAGTGTGCTATATCTAATGATATGTGAACCTGACTTAAATTAATGAATATCATCTCATTAAAGTTTGTGTGGGTTCCACAATGTTGGGCAATATAATGCCTGGCTTTATCTACCGTAATTAAAACAAAATTAAAATATATAAAAACAGTGGAGTACAGTAAAGTTAAATGACTCAATTCAACGGGCCACTGGACAATCTGACAGGACAATTATAATCAAAAAGCATTTTTTTCAAAATTCATACTCATTTTATTACAATTTAATATTGTGATTATGAGTTTCTGTTTCCAAGATCAAGGGAACATGATAGCTAGTTGCCATTAATTAATCATTCAAAAATTAATGTACACAAGCAAGGGAGATTTCATGAGACAGAAGAAAAGTATGTGGTCTAACCCATGCCCTTTTGTACTTGTGTGTGATACTGCAAAGCAAGCACAAAAGGACAGACTTTGCATTATGACCATTTTTGTCATTCACCCTGCCCTTGGCACCTATGGCTGCAGTCGCAATAAAGGAACTCATTGAATGAATAGTATGAAAATTGTAAATTCTATGACTTGCTCACTTTTGTGTTAAGGTAACCATCCTATGCAGTTTTTATCCACTTCTTTGCTATTTCCTAATCTCATTTTTAAGGACAGTAAAAAAAAACTGCCATTTTTTTTACAATGTGTGCTTTAACTATGACTAACCTTAAAAGACTCAGCACTTTCCACCAGAGATGTTCTGTGATTACTATCTGAATCACTTGAGATGCAGAAATTGTTATGGTGTCATTATGATCAATTTTTAATACTTTCTGCTCTTCATAGCAACCTGAACTTTTGAAAGAAAAGTGCTTTTCTAATCTCTGGAAAAGGGAAGAAATCTATTGATTTCAGTGACTATTCTATTTTCAGATAGTATGCATCATTCTTTTTTATTTTCAAGATTTCCCAACTTTTCTGACTTTCAAACTTTGTGGGATTTCAAGCTGATGTAAATTTGAACTTAGGACATGGTGTGCTATGTACTGTATTGTAAATATGCTAAGCCACTGGACCCCCGCCTATTGTGAAGCTAAGTGGGTATTTCCTGCCAAGCTGAGGATAGCCCTAAGGGGACCTTGACAGTTAGTCCCAACCATTTTGGCGGGAACATTTGTATTTGGGCGGGAGATTCCAGGCAGGTAATTGGGTGAACACCTGAGGGCTTAAGTGTGTAAGTACTGGCCATTGCCTGTCGTTAGTTCAGTCCTGTTCCTGAAGCAATAAAGCTATGCTATGATGCTGTGTCACTCCTTGCCTGCCAAAGCAACTCACTACATAAAAGTGGTGCATATTGAATTAAATTTAAACAAGCATTGCTCTGGATCTGTGAGAAAGCAACTTTTTTGAATGGTTGAGATTTTCAGCTTGAGTTGCCTTAAAATATTAGCTCTCTTCCAGTATTCTTAACAAACCTATGAGTGCTAACTCCTATAAAGCAGAAGAGGTGAGCAACCATTTACAGCCAAATTTGGAGGGAAGGGAGGAATTAGACCTCAGTGGAAAAGCATGCATAATAAGCCACAATGATGTTAAAGTGACAATATATGTATCATGGTGTCATACGCAAATGATGCAATTATGTACTTGTGTCAGAACATCATGACACAAGTGTTTTCATTCGCCTACCAGTCTGCTTCTGTGAATCAGGGAATATATCACTAAAATGGGGCTGAAATGTTCATCCTATTTTTCATAAGTTGATGGGAGGTCTTTGTTTAATCTTCTTACCTTACTTACCTTGTTCCCACAAAAAAGGTGCCAGGCTTTGAATTCCCATGCTAGCAATAGACAATCCTGAATAGGATTTGCACCACACATGGCATCTGCTGGGAGTCTTTGTATAAACAGGGTGTAGTATCCTCCCCCCAGTGTGACCAGCTGTCAGTTTGAGTCATGTCAAACTGTAGAACACATCGTGACTGGCTGTAAGCTAAGGACATATATCAGTCCGGCATCTGATTTTTTTAAAATATAAATGATGCTGCATTTCAGTGGTTAGATAGCATTGTTCTGTTCCAGCCTACGACCGGCCCTGTTTGAATGTCAGGGACAACCCCTTTTTATAGTCAACAGACTGGAAAAACCCAACCAAATTTATTTACAAACAAACCAAAAGTTCAAACAAGAGTTAAACAGGAATAACAGGGTCTCCTCAGGGTGCCGCCGGTTAAAGATTGCCGGCAGGTAACACCCAGGGGTAGGGCCTTCTCGGTGGGTGCGCCTGCCCTGTGGAACCAGCTGCCTGTGAAGCTTAGGACTGCCGCCAACCTCCGTTCATTCCGCCGGGACCTGAAGACCTGGCTCTTTGAGCTCTCTGGCCCAGGCTGAGAATTTTTAAATTTTAATTTTGACTGGGTTTTTAATTTTCTCAGGGTTTTATTTAATCTTTTTAAATTTGTTTTAATGTTTGTATTGACTTTCTTTTAAATGCCCTGTAAACCGCCCTGAGTCCTTCGGGAAAGGGCGGTATATAAATCTAAATAAATAAATAAATAAATAAATAAATAAATAAATAACAGACCAGGACTCTAGCAGAAGATCTTCAAACAGTTGCCTTCAGCAACCAGCACCTCCCACACCTTCCCCTTTTATCAGCAGTCCCAAGGCATGGCTTCTCATTGCCTTCTCCTCCTCTCACCGAGTTGCCTCATTGCCTTTTTCTGTTCTACTCTACTGGATTGCCTCCTGCTCTTAGTGTCCCTGAATAGATCCAGCTGTGAATACCTACGTCCAATATCTCATGCTCACATGGCTGAGTCTGATGAGGAACATGATGGGAGGGGCCAGGCTGAGAGTTCTGCAGTGCATCAGAACCTCCCTCCAACACCAAAGGCTCTCCAAACCCCTCCTCCTCCTCCTCTTCTTCAGAATCATCAGACTCAGCTGCCGGTATCACAGGCTGATGCTGAATCACAACAGGCATAGAGTAGACATTGGTATTTGAACATAGAACTTTTTAACATTTATATTTTATTGGGTTCTACTAATATAGTTGAAATATTAATATATAGTGCTAGTCCATGTATTACATGTCATATGCTAAATACATAAATAAACCAATTGTTAAGTCTATCACCATCACTGAAATGACAAATTCCATCAGAATACCCCAAATACCCAAAATTAGAGATCAAGCAAACTACTCCTTGCTGGTTTTCAAGAAGAGGTTAAAAACAGAACCATCCTGGAAATAATTTGACTGAGTTCATGTACAATGTTATCTTTAAAAACAAAACAAAACACCCTTTTCCACTATTGTTCATTGCTTCTGAACATAAACGTTTGGCAAGTTTTTGTAACATTTAAAAAAATCTGAAATACCTATTTAACCAAAGATGACAACATTGGAAAAGAAATAGCTATGTACCTATGGACATTTATCTATCAACCCTATCAGCCCTTATTGCTCTGGGCAACCCACAAGCTGTCTATAGGAAATCTGAAGAACCATTTTCTTATCAGTCTCTTCCATAAAGCAACTTAAAGCAATTTCAAGATTACTTTTCTGCTATCTTATAAGTTAATATATTAAATCAGAAATGTGATTTAAAACTTAGAGGGAGCAATAAAACTCAACCTCTTTATCAGAATTTATGTCCTTCAATGAATGCTAGGACAGATGAAGACTGCAAGAACTTTGGTTACATTTATCTGTAACCTTTTTGGCAACACTCAGCACAACTTCATGTTAGCCACAAGCCCATTCAGATTAATCAAGTCATGTACTGATTAAAGCTATGAGTGCATTATCATTTTTAAATGTCACCATGGGAATTATATGCAATCAGTTGCCTTTAGAAAAGGTAAAAAAATATATGTTAAGCTCAAGATTCAGCACAGAAAACCTTTTTCCTGTATACCAAACACTGTTACATGTGAGAACTGGAGAGTTTATGTCTAGATTTTTGTGCAAAATGGATTAAAGTTGAAAAATGTTCTAAATCAACAGCAAAACGTTTATATTCTAAGTTGCCAGTGTGGTGGAAAAGGATGAATATTGAATAATATGTATCTATTATTTAGAAATATACTTAATAAACATTTTTTTCTGAGAGTCACAAAGCAAGGATGGCCAGCCTGCTTCTTGGTCTTTTGGTAAGTTTAGGGGCATCCGGAAGGGGTGGGTGGGGGAAGAGGGGATGTAGCAAGAGTTACTGCTCCCAGGGAACCAATTTTGTGAGCTTTCCTGCTGTGCAAGAACCGTCTGGGACCCCTCACCCAGATTTCACAGTAAGATGGCACATAAATGCACGCTGTTATATTAACTTTTCACTTAATTTTATATCAAACTATGGTAGAGCTGCGTTTCCATGGAGAAACACAATTGCAGAGGTCTGCAATGGTAATGGAAGCTTACAGCTGGGTTCCAGGTAAATGTTTTGGAGCCATCTGATTAAGAGTCAAGGAGCTGATTACACTGGACTGACTACTCCATTTCATTCTTCCTAAGCCTTCCTTACAGCTGAATCAAAGATAATCCTGGGGTGTGATATTTATATCTAGAATTGGAGCTGTGTCAAAAGGCATGAAGCCACCATTCAACATAGTTATCTTATCTGTTGCCATATTTCATTTGCTAATGTCCTGAAACTTTGAGATAACAGAGTCCTTCCTTGAACATTGTACATACTTTTTATCTAATTAAATAGATACTAAACTAACAGTGCAGCGGGTATGGATTCCTTGCCTTGGGGAAAAAAGCTTTTCCTGGTACCCTTCAAGAGATCATGAATACTGCAAATAGTAGTTGTTATTAGGTGCAGAATTAATATCAGCAGCGTTTGCAGGCAGGCCCAGTGGAAAGTGCAATGGCATTGGCTCCAATAATTAACCATAAGTACCGAGAATATATCTCTTTGCCAAAAAAAGAGGTGAGGCTGCAATTTACTTTGCCAGGTTGGATCAGGTTTGAGACCTAACACTGGATTTCCTGGTGGGTTAACAATGTTGATCCAAATTCTCAGCTGATAGAAAATGATACCACTTCATTAGTTTCAAAACAAGCCTGGTGTCAGCTGTGGCAAATCTCATCCTTTCATCTATATCATTGGGCTATTCTTCAGGAAGGAGAACCTAATATATGTTGACACAGTAATATTCATAATAGTGTGAGCTTTCTTTGATAAAAGTTCAGTTAACCAATTAATGTTATAGTAAGCAAGAAAGGAGAGAGCAACTAAAGAAGTGAGAATTAGGAAGAAAAGAAGTGATGAAGTCTCACAGAAAAGTAGTACATAAACAAACATTATATTCAACCTTCAACATATATAAAATAAGTACAGTGGACATTATAAAGAATTGCTAAAGACAACATAAGCATTGTGGCATTGGCAAACTGAATAACAGTGCAGGAATTTGCCAAAAAAGCTAATGTTAAATACAGTTATTGAATAGTACCATCAGTGAATACTCACTTATCTTAAATGTACTAGTTTGTTTGTTTGTTGAATATATATGACCAATCATATTATAAACAATGACACTGGGTGGCATATAACACTGAATTAAAAACAATAAATATATAAAACAATAATGATTAAAAATATAAAGAAACAGAAGACCCAAGAGAGGATGAATAACTCTCTTGTTATCTGCAGTAAGGGAACCACCTCAAATTGTCACCATTTTTGATCTCCTGATGACATAGCCAAGTCATGAGGGACTTCTGGAACATTAACAGGTGGAACCAACTTTATTTCTGAGGGAGAAGGCTCATTAACACAGGAGCCAAGGAAGAGAAGGGCCATCACCTCTGTGACCTGCCACATTAATTCCCTAACAGAAGGGGCCAGCAATATACCTTCTCTAACAGATCTAATGAGATGGGCCCGCCAGCATTTGACCCGCTTCAGTTTGCCTACTGACCAAATTGCTCTAGGGAGGATGCTATTTCTTCCGTTCTCCATCTGAGCTGGAAGCACTTAGAGGAAAGCAATACTCATGTGCATTTGTTGTTTGTCGACTTCAGTTCAGCGTTTAACACAATCATTCCCCAGCATCTAGTAGACAAACTGGCCTTTTAGGCTTAAACACTCCTTTGTGCAACTGGATTCTTGATTTTCTTACCAACAGGCCCCAATATGTGCGAGCTGGAACAAATACCTCTAATACCATTTTCTTGAGCACAGGTTCTCCTCAGGGCTGCGTCCTAAGTCCACTGCTGTTCACCCTGTTGACTCATGACTGTTGTGCTAGGTTTGCCACCAACCATATTTTGAAGTTCACAGATGATACAGCAGTAGTGGGCCTTATTCATGATGACAAGGTGGAAGCTTACCACAAGGAGGTTGAGGGGTTGGTGAACTGGTGTAAGGAAAACAGCCTAGTTTTAAATACAGGAAAAACCAAAGAGATCATTGTTGATTTCAGAAAAGGCAGCCACACTTCTCTGTGCATTAATGTTTCACCTGTGGAGATGGCTACCAGCATCAAATTCCTGGGTGTACAGCTAATGAGTAGGCTGACTTGGTCGCTCAACAGTGAGAAAATGGTGAAGTGGGCACAGCAGAGCCTGCACTTTCTGCGTTGCACGAGAAAACTGCATCTTCCTTCCCCTGTCCTGATCACTTTCTACAGGGGGACGATTGAGAGCATCCTGTCGTACAGCATCACAGTCTGGTTTGGAAGCATCACTGCTTCAGACAGGAAGGCTGGTGCAGAGAGTGTTGAGGATGGCCGAAAAGATCATTGGCAGTTCCCTCCCTCCCATCCAGGACATAGCACAGAAGCGTTATTTGAACAGGGTCTGTAAAATTATCTGGAACACTACTCATCCTCTTAACAACCTGTTTTCCTTGTTATCTTCTGGGAGGAGGCTTCATGGTATTTGTAGCAGAATATCCAGATTCAGCCATAGTTTCATTCCATACAGCATTAACCTTGTGAACTCTCAGGCTTCCTCCTTCCATTATATATTCAAGATGAACAGTATTTAATATTTTATTCTTATGTATATGTAGGGGTGTGGGTGTATACATATGTTGTATATAGTATGTTTTAGGTGTGTGTCATGTATGTGTTTCATTTTGAGAGCGGGCAACTAAATTTCATTTTTGATGTGTGCCGTTGTGCCCACAGTAAAAAAAAATGACAATAAAGATTATCTTATCTTATCATCAGGGAGAGCTGTCCTTCACATAACCTGGATCCAAGTCATGGAAGGCTTAAAGGTTAAAGCCAGCACCTTTTTTGGACCTGGAAGCTAAGTGGCAACCAACGCAGCTCACCAAGTAGAGGTGTGATGTCCTGCTCTAGAGATACATATAACTGCCTGTACTGCTGCATCCTGTACCAGCTGAAGGTTCCATATACTCTTCAAGGGCAGCCCCATGTAGAGTGCATTAAAGTAATTCAATCAGGAGGTTACTAGGGCTTGAGTGACAGTGAGCAGATCACCCAAATCTAGGAATGGGTGCAACACAAAGTTGTACATAGGTTCTCCTGATTGCTACCAGCTCTTCAAATAGAAATCATGAGTCCATGAGGACACCCACATTGTCCACCAATCTTGAGTTAGAAAATGCAGTGCCACCTAAGATTACTCTATGCTGACCTGGCAATTAGAAGCAGAAGCCAAAATCTGTTCTGTACCTGCCTACTACCGGCCCTGCAGAAAAGGCAGGGACAACCCCTTTACAAAACGGCAAGAGGCTGGAACTACGCCTGCCAAATTTATTAACATAAAACAGAGCAAACAGAGCAAACACGAACCGTGAAACAGGAGCTATTCAAACGGTTGCCTTCAGCAAACCAGCCCTCCCACACATTTCCCTTTTAAACAGTTCAGGGCGTGGGTTCTCTCTGCCTCCTTCCGAGGTGCCCCATTGCCTTCCTCTGTTTAGTCCTGATTGACTGCCTCCTGGGTCGGGCATCCTTGAACAGGGCCAGCTGTGGGTCATCTTCATCCATGCTGTCAGGCTCACACAGCTGGGTCTGCGTTGTAACCAGATGGGAGGGGCCTGGCTGAGGGCTCTGCGGAGCCTCAAGGCTATCCTCTGCAAGCTCTCCAACACCCCCCTCCTCCTCCTCTGAATCGTCCAACCCAACTGCCGAACCCACAGGCTGACCCTGAATCACAACAAAATCCAGGACTCTTCCCGTATCCAGGCCCATCAAATCCTAATCCTACTGTCCTCAGCAATCATCCCTGGGAAGAGAAGCTAGGCACCCCATGGCACCCTAAGCCAGGTATCTCAAACTTCACTAGCTCTCAATACTATTAGTGTATACAGCAAGGACCTTCCCACTTTAGCACAACACACACATACATTCACAGATACCCTTCCCCTGCTGCTCTCACCAGCAAGCAGAGGGATCCTTTCAAATTCATCCCTGACCAATTCCTCCTTAAGGTGTCACCCAGAGGAAGGGGAAACAGGGAGGAATCAATCCTCATTCCAAGTGGGAAATCCACAGTCCAACACTGAGATAGTGACTTTTCCTTTCATTTTTCCTCCTTGGAGTTATAGGAGGAAAGATAAAAGGCTTCCAGTAAGGATGGTGTCTACTTTACTGTAAACCCCCTTCCCCCCCACCAGCTTGCCTATCCACTGCTCACACCACAGGTAAGTTCACAGATGGAATAATATGGCAAACTCAGGAAAAGAACAAAAACAGTCCATCCTCTGTGTGGCTCATCCTTCAGCCTGCTGTTCAACCCATTCTTCCAGGAAACAGCCTGAAAGGTCCTACAGAGCATCCTGAGCAGTTCTTCCAAGCAGTGGAACCCTCAAGACCAGTCAAACTGGTCTGAAAAGCCACCACCATTTCTTTTTTTAAAAAGACAACTCTACAGATGCAGCAAACACGGTCAGCAAGGTAGGTGTGGTCAATGCCACAAGACAGCAAGCACAATCATTTCCAACCCACTCTCTGAGCTCAAAGAAATCCAAATTGTTCCAAGCAAATCCAAAAGCCCAGCTTTCATTTAGCTGACACCCCCCGAAACATCCCTCCAATCCAGAGGACAGCAATTCCATGGCTTCCAGTCCCTTTGATCTTAGTTTCCTGGTTTCTGGATACCCTCTTTCTTGGAGGGATGTTTTGGGGGTGTCATCTAAATGAAATTGCCTGATTGGTATATAGCAGTGATGGTGAACCTTTTAGAAACCAAGTGCCCACAAACCACCCCACCACTGCCCCGCTCCGCTCCCCACCCCCACCCTGATCTCCCAATGCTCTGCCCCACCACTGCCCCAACCCCACCCCATCCACCAGGCCACTCACCACCTCCACGGCCTGCCACAGATCACCCAGGTGGCCCATCAGTGCCATGGTAGCCACGCACTCTGCCCACACCCTGCAGCATCATCTGCTCATGACAGGGTACGAAAGAAGAGTCTTGTCTCTGCTGCCTGGTTGCCATGTCCTTGGCTGCACTGCTCTGCACAGGCTGTGCCTGGGGGTGACTCTCCTCCAGGGGGGGGGCTGCTGGTGAGGAGAGGGCCACGGGGGAGGTGGGGCTGGGGTGACAGCATATGTACCCACAGAGAGGGCTCTGAGTGCTGCCTCTGGCACACATGCCATAGGTTCACCACCACTGGCATATAGGTATTTATTCCTAATCCCAATAACCCCCAAATAATGAAAAAAAATATCATGACATCATGACACAAACTTTGCTTTTTCATATTTGCAATGCAATAGTACATGCAAGTACATAAGGCATGGAGCTTGCATTTGCTGTCTCCCTGGCATGAGTCAGTTCGCCATCTTTTATTGTCATAAGGATTGAATGGTGAAACTTCATATAGTAGTTTAACATAAACATATGCATCAAATTGGGGAGGTCCAAACTCAATAAATCTTCATTTACCCATATTTTACTGGGAAAAATAATGATACATTGAAGCAACAGAAAGCCATTGTTTGAGGGGAGTTGGGTGTTGATTGAGAAAAGGACTGCATGTTTTTTTGCTTGTTCCATATGATAAATTGTTGAATAGAGAGGATTATCTCTTTGGTGGTAGTGACTTAGCTGTTACCTGTATTGGAACATCCTCCTGGATGCCCTCCAGGTATGTGACACTTCATCTTTCATCATTCAATATTGCTGTCCAATACACAGGGGCCTCAGGTTGCGAAAGGATTGTGCTTGTAGTTTCCTGTGTTTTGCTGTAAAGTGATTTGCTTACCTGATTCATTGCCTTTTCCTGGAGCTGATATGACTTGTTATTTGGAGAATTAAAAAGGGTTGGGACAGAAATGAAAAGAATAGAAATGATGCAAAGACAACCCAAAGGGAAATACAATACATACAATACATGCATCACTGAAACCATTTCATTTAACTCTTCATTTGCTTTTCAGCCATTTTATTTCCCCATGTCAAAATGTTAATACTTTCATACCATAAATTGCACCTGATTTTTTACAACTGATAA
Organism: Vipera ursinii; assembly: GCF_947247035.1. Lineage (NCBI taxonomy): Eukaryota > Metazoa > Chordata > Lepidosauria > Squamata > Viperidae > Vipera > Vipera ursinii. The sequence goes on along the minus strand of NC_139521.1, from coordinate 54,930,200 downwards.
AAATATTGGTGGGTGTGTGAAAGCTGGTGGATTAACAAGAATACAAATAGGATAAAGCTGTATTAAAAGATTAGAGGAGCCTAAGTTTACTAAAATCCACAGAGCGAACTACCGAAACTTAGCTCATAATTATAGTCCCTGTGGGCTGCCGTGGGCTTAAGAGACAACAACATTCAAAATAAAAAAAATTCTTCTTAGAGACATTATTCCAAGTATTGTGTATTTTAACATACTACAAGACTTTTTATATGAGAGTAAGTGTTTGACATTCAAGTAAGGAAATGAACTTTTTCCTTTTCTTTTAACTCACAGTTAAAAGTCTGGTAAGTCTGGTACAAAACCTTGGTAGAATGCAAGAAAATATTCCAAGTGTTGTAAAGATTCAATAGATCCACCAGAAATAGACATAATTGTTCCTTATGAATACTTTTTTTCCCATCTGTATAAAACCCATTACTTTTTTTTATAATGTCCTTATAGAAATAATAGCAGTAATAAAAACAAGAGCTCTTATTTCATTAACAGAGTATCACATAATGCAAACAAACAATCCAGAGAGAAGGCTGCATGATTGAAGGAATGAAGGAATGAATGGATTGAGGGGGAGGGAGGAGTGAAGAGAAAGGGGATACAGGCAGGCAGGCAGGCAGGCAGGCAGGCAGGCAGCTTTCCAGTGCTTCCTTCCAATGTCCCATAAGTAAACTCAGGGGGGAAGCCAGCAGGAAGTTGGAAATCTTTCCAACTCCCACTACTTTTTTGCTGGCCAATATCTCTAAAACAATGACCCAATGGGACACAGGTTGTCTAGTAAACATCTAACAATGCTTACTTATATATTGGATCACTACAATCTCGAAGAAATCTTCAGAGGCTCATGCCTGCTTGTTTCACATGTTGGAACAACATACTGCTTTTTATAGCTAAACGATAGATTAGTTGTTCATATGCAATCTGTACTGAATAGCAGGATCTACCACAGTTACTGTGTTCTGTAAATGTCTCCAAAACATCTGGTTGGCCATCACTGGAAGAAGAACGGAGGATTAAATTTCCAGTGAAGCTGAATCATTGCTCTTTTAATTTAGTGAACTGCTTCAAACATAACATGACTTTGTAAAATACATTGTGAAGATCAAATTACAGCATAAATCAATTTGCAAGCATTTCATTTTGAAAACTAGAAAAAAAATAACAAGTGGCGTACATTTCATGCATTTAGTTTGAAATCTTTCCATTTCCATAATGACATTGGTTACAAGTGAAAAGGATGGCAAACACAACCTGTCAAGTAATCCTGTGTTCTCCATAAATCAGCAGTGTTTATATTCTAGGCAGTTTTAGGAATTAATGATCGTTTGACAGCATTAGCAGTCAAGATGAAGAAGCCAGATTTTTTTTCTTCTGTAGGAAATGCAGAGCCAGAAGAATATTTACTATAATAATGGTTTTGTCTCTTAATTTTTTACAGGGCAATCAATCTACATTTCATTTCCATTTTTACAGACGTTTAGATGTTTCCCTGCATCACTGAGAAAAGCAAAATAGCCAGTTAGTTAGGGCACTTGCTATGTGTGCTTGGAAGTAACAGATCTGAAACTTCTTACAGTTTGCATGTTTTCAGTATATAAGCAAGGTCAACATTTCTAATGGTCAAGATCTATTTACGTCAAAAAAAAACAAAAACACCAAGCACATACACAGACAGGTCTGGTTCATATAGAATGCAAAACCATAATAAAGTTCATTTGTTTTTTTAATATATTGTACTAGTCCAACCAATTGTGGTTTATTCAGCAAATTATAATTAAAGAATCCATGGCTTAGAATGATGTGAGAAAACCATCATAAAAAGAATTTAGATTCTGGAAGGAATGGAATTTTGATTTTATCGGCTTATTCTGGATCAAACTGCTGTATTGTGATTGATCCCTTGTTAAGACCCCTGTGATGGTCTGTATAACCAGATGTTATCACTGTTAACAGCTCTCTTCCAGATAGCAGAACTCATGAAATACCTTGATCATCCAGAAATACCTTTATTTGCATGCAGATGAGATTACAGCAGACAAGGTGTAGGCAGATGATGTATGGACGATATTCAAGGTCAAAAGACAGTATCGACTCACAGTGTCTGCACGTGTGTCTGCCGGTTATGGAGGGGCACATGTATCTGCCAGTTATGGAGGAGGAAAGTCCCCAGGGAGAAGAAGGAGGAAGTCCATCCCATAAAGGGGAGGGGTGTAAGACACATGGTCAGGAGAAGGAGGAAATATGTCATAGGGAAGGAGGAGTTGGCTGACCAGGTCAAGATAGCATATTATAATTTCCCCAAACAACCATGTGGTGGCAGCACACTCCCCGTCTGGTATTTCATAATACCACTATAAACTTGATACCGGTAGGTATGCAAATTCAAATAAATGGTTGTGATTTGCTTGTTGTCTTAAAACACCTGAGAGATATAAGGAATAAACATGAGATATATAAGACATAAAAACCTGAGAGATATAAGAAATAAACATGCATACATATTGCAATAATAAGAATTGCCATTACAGGCCTAAAATAGACTAAATTAAACTTCAACTCACTTTTCTTCTTGAAGTCAGGATTCAACCAGGAAAAGGTGACGAGTTCAGTCTTCAAGAGGTAAAAGCAGGACAAGCTCTGTGATGGGTCTGATGAAAGTTTTTGGTGCCTTTCAATTCTTGAGCTTGTTGGTCCTTGAGCATAACAAGGTCTCTAAGATGGAGATTGGGGTGAAGATGAGACATTTGAGACTGGAACATGATTTTGTTGCTCCCTGCCATGCTGCTCCCCGCCATAATTTGAAGCAGGGTTGGATGCAGGTGGTTGCTGTGGATTGCCTAGAAGTGGAGCAGGATGCATAGCTATAACATGCTTGTCGCTATCACATTCTGTGCACTTGACAAAGGCTTTGCAATCTTTAGCAAAATGATCATATGAAGCACAGCACCTGTAGAATATTCCAAGTTTTTGGAGAACCTCTTTCCGCTCTTGTACAGTCATTGCTCTAAACTCACGACATTTTCTAAGAGGGTGAGGTTTTTTGTGAATAGGACACTGACGATTAGGATCTTCATTCCCACCACCTGAATCACTCCATTGAGGAGGAGATGGTACAGGAGGTGAGATGTCCATTTTTCTTGTAAGCACAGCTCCATGTGAGTCTCTGTGTTGAGCTGCTGTGTTAACATACCTTGGTGATGATGAAGGAGCAGGCACACTGGGTTCACTGTAGTTGAAGCTGGGATCATTTCTTCTCCAGTCTTGGTGGCTAATGAACCTGCAAAAATATGAGAATGGGGAGAAAGAAACACCATATTGTTCTTTGTAGTGTGAGCCTTGCTGTGTCCATTTCTCCTGCAGGCCGTATGGCAGTTTTGACACCACTGGATTGACACCATGGGAGGAATCCAGGTAGCTCAGACCAGTTAGACGTGGGTCTGTTTTTGCCAATTCTATTTCCATGAGGAGATCACTTAGTCTTTGACGCTTGTAATTGTCTTTGTTGCCTAACTTTGGAAAGTTTTGTAGTCTTTTGAATAGAGTGTTCTCTAATGCTTCTGGGCCTTCAAAGGCTTGTTCATGTCTTGCCCATGCAGCGGCGAGACCTGCGTCTGGAGAGTCAACATGCACTGATCTCAGTCTTTTAACACAGTCTGCAGATTCTGGCCCCAGCCACTTTATGAGTAGATCGAGTTCCTCCTTGGTGGTAAGGTTGAGATCAGCGATAACAAGTTTGAAGGTTGATCTCCAGGATCTGTAGTTCTCTGGATAGTCATCAAACTTTGAGAGGCTAGTGGTGATGAGCTCTCGACGAGTCATATGTCTGGCGTACTCAGAATGGTCTGATCTCTCACTCCTTGATGCCAAAGAAACTTGTGGGACCCCTTGGGTGTGAAAGTTCTCTGGTGAATAAGGGTGAGGTATGCCAGGATAGAAGTATGTTGCAAGAGCATTCAGCTGTGGTGATCTCTCACTCCTTGATGCCAAAGAAACTTGTTGGACCCCTTGGGTGTGAAAGTTCTCTGGTGAATAAGGGTGAGGTATACCAGGATTGAATGCTGTTGGAAGAGCGTCTAGCTGTGGTGTAGTCCCTAAGGCTTGTGCTAGCTGCCGATTCAACCGTTGTTCATTGGCGAGAGGTGATGTAGTTTGAAGTGTTGGCGCACCTGTGTTGTGGCGTTGAAGAGGTGCAGGCTTTTGCAGGCTTGGGATCTGTGTGCTGTTTGTAGGAAGTACAGTTGACGCACCTATGTTGTAGTGTTGAGGAGGTGCAGGCTTTCACAGGCTTGAGGTCTCTGTGATGTTCATAGGAAGTACAGTTGATGCACTTGTGTTGTGGTGTTGAGAAGGTGCAGGCTTTCACAGTTCTGGGGTATCTGTGTGGTGAGTCAGGACAGCATTATTCGTAGCAAGTGCAGAAGATGACACACTTGTATTGTGGTGTTGAAGAGGTGCAGGCCTTTGCAGTTCTGGGGTTTCTGTACGCTTGGATTTTACAGCAGAATCAGCACACTCAGCTCCCTGAATGTCTGTGTGGTTGGAACCATGCTTCATCTGTGTTGATTCAAACGCTAAAAGAGCGTTCTGAGTCTTCTCTAGACGTTTTTTTCAAGTTTTGCAAAAAAATAGGTACTGTCTCTTTAAGCAGATAAACTGTAGCTTAAAAGATGATTTAAACAAGGTTCAATGTACAAACAGTTTTCAGCTTTGCGCAGCCACCTGGGTGCTGCTTGCGTGAGTGGGTACTTCAGCGAAGTTCACCCTTCGACCTCTAGGGGGAACTCTACACGTGCCTGGGAACAAGCCTTTTATTTGCAGAGCAGCCACCAGGTGCTGCTTGCATAAGTGGGTGCTTCAATGAAGTTCACCCTTTGACCACTAGAGGTCGCTGTTTGGTGCTGAAGAAGACTCCTGCGAGTCCCTTGGACTGCAAGGTGATCAAACTGGTCAGTCCTAGAGGAGATCAGCCCTGACTGCTCTTTAGAAGGCCAGATCCTGAAGATGAAACTCAAATACTTTAGCCACCTAATGAGAAGGAAGGACTCACTGGAGAAGAGCCTAATGCTGGGAAAGGTTGAGGGCAATAGAAGAAGGGGACGACAAAGAATGAGGTGGCTGGATAGAGTCACTGAAGCAGTAGGCATGAGCCTAAATGGACTCCAGAAAATGGTAGAGGACAGGAAGGCCTGGAGAAATGTTGTCCATGGGGTCACGATGGGTCGGACATGACTTCACAACTAAGAACAACAACAAAACCTGTATGCTATCTCTTCCTGAATACTCTAGGCAGCAAACAATCTCAGCATCAAATAATCTCATTTCAAAAGATCCAAATATACATTTAAGACATTTATTTGAGAAAGATGAAACCAAATATGGGTATATATTTGACAAAAATAATGGATACTTAACTTTTTTTGAGTTTGGCGAACTGGTTATAATAAATCTGTGAGGTGTATCACACTGTTGATGCTGCCACTGCAAGGCCTCTTGTGCTGGTGATGACATCAATGTGTCATGCGTCATGCTGGTGATGATGTCAATGTGATGCACGTCATGCCAGAAATTACATCAATGTGATGCACGTTGCGCCGGTGATAATGACAATGTGATGTGTGTCGTGCTGGTGATGACAATGTAGTGATGATGAGTATGTGAGGCATGTCACACCAGTGATGACGATGAACAGAACCAGTTGTTAAATTATTTGAATCTTGCCACTGGAGATAAGGTAAAGTTTTTTTCAAGCTGAACTCAGTTTTTGACGAATTCTTGGATGTATCTTCATAGCTTCTTGGCAGCAATACAAAAATTATTTGCTTGGGATGTTTCTGTGACTTTTCAGTTTAGCCTACAACCTTTATATTCCCTGGAGAAGTCCCAGACACATATTATCCATGCCTGACCAAGATTTTAAACCCAGAGAAGGCCAGTTAGATACTGCCACCCACAAAGCTCCATGTTAAGCTCAATATCTCAGGGAAAATTGCAAAGAGTAAAGAATGCTTTCTTAGAAATCAGAAGTTAAATGTGCAAAAATGTAAAAAGAATATTAAATTTTATGTCACTTCCACAAATATTCTCTTCTATTGCTACCAAAGTCATCCAGCTGGCTTCCATGACTAATACAGAACTAGCATGTGCGTTTCTGGACTATTCAGTGCTTTAACTGTTTGGCCAAGCTGACTTTTCTGAACATGTATAATCGAAAATAAATTCTATTAAGTTCAATGGAGCTTGCTCCCCAATAGAAATGTGATTTTAGACCCTTGAACCTAATAGAATTTATTTTTTATTTTATACATGTTCAGGAGAGCCAGTTTGGCCAAACAGTTAAAGCACTAGTTGAGTAGTGCAGAAAACCACGTACTAGTTCTGTCTTAGTCATAGAAACGAGCTGAATGACTTTGGTACCACAGCTCAGGGTTGAATTCAGTGGTGGGATTCAAATATGTGAACAACCAGTTTTTTGTGTGGATGCCACTTTCGGAAGTCCATTCTGGGCCTGGGCAACAAAAAATTAGTTACCAGTTCTGCCAGAGTAGTGAGAACTGGCTGAATCCCACCACTGGTTGAACTGTGAGGTCCTTTGTGCTCTCTGAGCTTTATTGTTGTCTTACAGATGTTTCATTACCCAACTATTTAACATCAGCAGTGCTAGAAAGGAAGGTTTGCTCTCTGTTTATATTCAGATGGTATATATTTTGTATATGGAAGATGATTTTGGGCCAGTCATTCTCTCTTAGCCCTAGAAAAATGACAATGGTGAACCACTACCAAAAATATTGACAATAAAACTAAATGGGCTTCTCTGTGTACTTACCACATGTCATACCTAACTTGAAGGAACACACAAACAAAATTATGTGCTGATTTGCAGTGTAAATTTATCATAATCAGAAACTGTGCCAACATTTCAGGTATGTTGGCAGGGATTTCCCCTGCTTATGTTTTATATTTACATTTGAGTCTTTGAATACTTTCAACAGCTCTTGTTCTCTTTAAATATCTGTCCAGGGAATGGTTATATTGCCATTCTGCTTCCCAGCAGTACAATCCTCTAGCATTATGGTTCAAAGCTACTGGAAACTTCTACATTCTTCTTCCTGTTTGAGGTTAGAATGAAATGAAGGAAAATACATTTTGTGACTTTTGTATTTGCTTATATGTGACAAAGGAGCTATTAAGAAATTAACAAAAATACATCTTCAAAGACCAAAAATATTCCATTATTATATTGCATATGCAGTTCTGCTTTCAAATACCAATTTCATCCATCAATCTGATCTTGGCAAGTTAATTTTATTTGGATGCAGCCTCCAAGAGAGCAGGTATTATATGTAGTAGAATGCCACAACACTTCTTTTTAGACAGGTCCTAAAAAAAATCTAATAATGTTCAGTGTAATTGGAACTGACCTAATTTGAATTTAAATTCTTGTCACCACAACTTGGGGTGATGTCCCGGAAAATAGTATTATGAATGTTTTTTATATTTCTACAGTTGTGGACTAAATCCAAACTATATGCCAAATAAAATATATGCCTAGCACTGTGTTGGCTTTTTTGGCAGCTGCAGCACATTGCTGGCTTATATTTGAGTGATTGTCCACTAGGACTCCAAGATCCCTCTCACAGTTGCTATTATTGTTTATTAATTGGCAGGCTATAAATCATCCTGTGCAATGATTGTTATTGACCACTAGAAGTTCTGTGCAATTGATTTTATCTCTATTGGAATGAACCTTAAAGGATTTGAACATGAGGAGATTACCTGTTAAGTAGCGGGTTCTTTGGCCCAGGAATGAAGACGAGGTAACTGAGTACAGGGAAATTCATAGTTTATTTCATGCAGAAACTGTACTGAGCAAATGGCTGCAACTAGCCACAATATACAGTCTAGCCCCTAGGTGGCAGCCAATAGGTTTGAAGCAACCATTGCCGCTTAGGGGTAGCCAATTGCAGCACAGGAGACTTATACTCTGGGTTGCTGGAGAGCTGTTAGCTGCTCCAGCAACCCATGTGGTATTACTAATGAGGCCAGTACATAACACCCCTCTCCTCTTAGATCAGACAATATTAACACAAGTTAGTCTCAATGCAATTATCAAGACTCATTATCAAAACACACTAAAATAAAAGTAATAGAAAAAAACCCATATAGGTTACAACGTTATTAAACAATGTCTGAATGAATAGGCTTCATGGATAGCACACTTAGACCATTACAACATAGCACTAGTTTCTGTAGTATAGTGGCAACAGCAATTCAACAATATTATAGCTCTTTATTTTACAACGTAATCAGCAAGATATGAAGGAGGCTTGTGTGCCCTAGTGGAACGTCTTGGAGTTCCAATCACTTTGTGGCCTACCAGCTTACCCAGTGGCCTGGGTAGACTTGTGTCCCTTTGTGCTCCTGAGTCAAGGGGATTAGACGCTCTCTGGCTGGCCTCTCCAGGTTGGCCCACCCAAGAGTCAGACTGATCAGCAGAGTAGGCGCAGCAGTTGCTGAAGTTCAGATGGCTTGCTCCTTCAGGGGATCCATGTTGCATTCCAGGACTCCCCACTTCTCCCTCTGGTTCTACCTCAGTTATGAAGGAAAAGTCCTAAGAGTCCATGTGAGGACTGGCTTGGCCGCAAGTTTGAGGACCTTGGAAGGGACTTATGATGCAGTCCTCACTTAGTGGCCATTCTGGAAACCGTTTCCTGAGCTGATCAATGTGTCGTCTGACAACTCGCCCTCCCTCCAACCCCACTTCATAAGATAGGGGTCCAGATGTTTTGGTAATTTGACCAGGAACCCACAGATTCCCATAACCATAGTTCCTGGCCCAAACCCAATTGCCCATGTACAGCCCCTGTGGGGATTTTGGTCGAGAGGCTTCTGCTGCCACTCTATCTGGATGCAACCTGTCCAGTTTATTGATCAATCGCCTCCCCCAATGTAGTTCTGCAGGACTTTTGCCTGTAGCAGTGCAGGGCTTAGAATGCTGGCAGAGTAGAAAATCTGCCAATCTGTGATGCCAGTCACCTGTTACAATGCACTTGAGCAATTCCTTCATAGTCCTCACCATGCATTCAGCTTGACCATTAGAAGAGGGATGAAAAGGTGCAGACATTGCATGTCTGATGAGATTACCTCTAAGGAAGGCCTGAAATTCAGCAGCAGTGAATTGGGCCCCATTGTCTGAAACTAAGACATCTGGCAGCCCATGTGTGGCAGAGTTTTCCCAGCATCTGGATGGTCCTAGCAGTAGTCATGTTAGGAACTGGAATTACTTCCAGCCAATTGGACTGGCTATCCACTACTATAAGGAAGAGCTGTCCCTGAAAGGGCCCAGCGTAGTCTATGTGAATCCTAGACCAGGGAGTGTGCATTTCCTCCCACCTGTGAACTGGAGCCTGTGGCATTTCAGGCCTAGATTACGGGCATGTATAACAACCATGTACTTGTGCCTCAATGTCCTTATCAAGGCCAGGCCACCAAAGGTAGCTTATAGCTAAAGCTTTCATTCTGACAATCCCTGGATGGCCGTCATGTAATGAGTGTAAAACCCTGTCTCTTAGGGAAGTAGGAATTATGACTCTGTTTCCCCATAAAATGCACCCCTTGTGGCAGATAACTCATGCCTTCTGACAAAATAGTGCTGAAATTCAGAACCTGGGCTTTTATCAAGAACCTGGGCTTTTATCAAACCACCCTGTGTATACCCATGACAACACTCTACTAAGTGTTTTATCTGTGGCAGTTTCAGCAGTAATGTCCCCCACATGGAGGGAAATTCAGGCATGTCCTGTATGGACAGTATTCTGGCAGCCAGAGCTGGATCTGGTTCCATTAGAGGTGGAGTGGTAGTCTGCTGAGGCCATCAACATGGCCCATTTCTTTGCCCGGTTTGCGAATCAATTTAAAAGTGTATGCAGATAGAAAAATAGACCATCTCAGCATTCTTGGAGAAAGTATGTGGGGGGTTTGTTTGTCTGTTGTGAAAAGTCCCAACAGAGGTTTGTGGTCTGTATAGACTATGAAGTCCCTGCCATATAAATAGTCATGGAATTTTTTTATTCCAGCAACGATGGCTAGGGCCTCTTTGTCAATCTGAGCATAGTTGCACTCAGCAGAGGACAATGTCCTTGAGTAAAATTTTATAGGAACCTGTGTTCCATTTTTTTCTACGTGACTTAAAACTGCCCCCACCCCATAGGGAGATGCATCACATGCAAGACATACTGATTTAGACTCTTTGTAGTGAGTTACAGTGGACTTTTCTGATAATAGTGCTTTTAAGTCCTGGAAACTTTTTCATGTAAGTTAGTCCATTTCAATGGAGCTTTCTTATCTAGAAGCCTGTGGAGGGGCTCTGCTAGTGCGGCCTTATGAGATAGAAATGTGTGATAAAAATTTAGGAGGCCCAAGAATGCTTGTAGCTCTCCCTTTGATTTGGGCCTAGGAGCCATTTTAATGGCCTTCACTTTAGAATCAGCAAGGTGAATGCCGTTAGCATCAATTCGGAAACCCAGGAATTCTGTTGAAGGAACACCAATACTACACTTGCTCTTTTTTAATTTGAGGCCTGCTTCACAAAGTCTCTGAGAAACAGCCCTAAGCCTACTGGCTAACACTTCTGGGAATTCCCCTACAATAAGAACATCATCAAAATAAGGACAGATGCCCTGAATACCCTTAAGTGTACGCTCCATGATTCCCTGGAAAATGCTCGGTGCAACACTGACTCCAAACTGTAAGTGTTTAACTTTGAAAGCCCCCCCCCTGTGAGTCACGATCATCTGAGCTGCAGCTGTGGCCTCATCAACTGGCAATTGCTGATAGACCTGTGCTAAATCAAGTTTAGCAAAAATAGTACCCCCTTGCAAGGAGGTTAAAATGTGGTTGAGCACTGGGACCAGGTAAGTGTGTTGCTTGAGGGCTTTATTTAGAGTGCATTTATAGTCAGCACAAATGCAATTTTTCCCATTGGCTTTAAGTGGAGTGACTATAGGAGTTTCCCACTCCCCACCATCAACAGGCTGTAACACGCCCTGTTCTACAAGTTTATCGATTTCTGAATCAATTTTATGTTTTAAGACAAAGGGGACCCTGCGAGGCTTAACCCTGATTGGAACTACATTGGGATCTATCTTAAATGAGATAGGCAGGCCTGTGTATGTTCCTAGGGCTGAATCAAAAACATCTGCATAGTCCTCACATACTGATGCGAGGTTTGCAGTTTATGTCCGGTTTATACCAGTAATCGGAACACCTAAGGCATCAAACCAATCAAGTCCAATGAGACTCGTTCTTTGGCCCCCTACTACAATGACATCTAGGTGCCCAAAAAAACCCTTAAATTTTATTGTCCAAGTGGCTTCTCCCTTAACTTTAACTTGAGCATTTTGAAAGTCAGTTAGGATTATATCTGAGGGCCTTAGTTTGGCCCAATTGTTACTGCGCCTACACACGAAGTTAAAAGTGTCTTGAGAAATAATTGAGACTGCAGAGCCAGAGTCCAATTCCATCTTACATGTAACTCCTTGTAGCTCTACCAAGAGCCTGAGTTTAGGTTTGAGGGGGTGTCGAGCCCCAGTGTGGCATATTTTTCTACAGCTTCTGAAAAACTCCACACTAACTGGACCCTGGGCCCCAGTAGCTCTCCTAGTCAGTTCTTCCAACTGGTGTCTTGGTGGCTGGTCTCTCTGGCTGGCTCTGCAAAGCACTGCAATGTGGCCTGTCCTTCCGCAAGCTCTGCACGTGGCTGAACAGAATCTGCAATCGGCGCAAAAATGGTTGCCACTGCACACCTTACATCTAGGTAAGAGATTCTCTCTCTGCTGGCTGTTTCGGTGTCATGCGTTGGGTTGCTTTTGGAGTCTGTTGATTTTGGGCTCTTCTTCCTTGGAAGATTCATGGGTGCATTTGGCGTGGACCGTTTCTTCAAACTTTGCCATTTTGGCAGGCTGTACTGTTTGAACTGCACCCCCGGTGGCTTCGGCGGCCATCACTTCATCTTGTGCTTCTGAAAACGTTAAGTTTGGTCTGGCAAAGAGTCTCTGCTGAAGCATTCTGTCCCATAGGCTGCAGACGAGCTGGTCTAGTAATCGTTCTTCTAAATTTGAAAATTTGCAAAGACGTGTGGCTTGCCTCAGGCTCGCTATGAATTTGGAAGCTAATTTGCCGGGTTGCTGCACTCTCTGGTCGAACTTGAACCACCAAGCCATTTCAGACATCTTGGGCTGGAAATGTCCGGTTAGCTTCTTTTTGAAGTCTGCGTAGGAGACCGCTTCAATCGGTGTTGGCGCAAAAAGGTTCTCGGCCAAATCAAAGGTTGCTGGGCTGCACACGCAGAGTAGAGTTGTAGCCTTCAGCCCTTCTTCCACGATCTGATTTGCCCTGAGTTAGTTCCCTACCTGGGACAAATAGCATGTCCATTCTTCCAGGTGCTTCACGTCGAATTCTTGAAGTCTCCCGACCTTCAGCATTCTGTCTTTGCTGGTTTTTGCGTTTCCTTCTGAATCCTGCTTCCCAGGCTCAGGGAATGAGTCCACTGAGCATGAGGTCGCTAGCGTAGCTTGCTAGCCGACCTTGAGAGGGGGGAGAAATGCCTTTTCCCTCTGGCATGCGCTGCCTGCCCCTTGTAGACTTCAGCTCTTTTTCAGTGAAGCAGGATCCCACCTTTGTCGCCAGTGTTAAGTAGTGGGTTATTTGGCGCAGGAATGAAGACAAGGTAACTGAGTACAGGGAAACTCATAGTTTATTTTGTGCAGAAACTGTACTGAGCAAATGGCTGCAACTAACCACAATATATAGTCTAGCCCCTAGGTGGCAGCCAATAGGTTTGAAGCAACCATTGCCACCTAGGGATAGCCAATTGTAGCACGAGAGACTTGTAGCGGTATTACTAATGAGCCCAGTACATAACATTACCTATGCCTGATGACTCCCATTACAACAGATGGTTCACATCTTCTTGCTCAATAGCAATTTTAGCATCTGTCAAAACTACAGAAACTCTCTGGGAGGATTGGGGGAGAGGTCTTGAGGCTTTTAGTATGAGGCCCTGTAGTTGTCAAGTCTGAGAGTGCATAAAGCATCCAAAATACTTTGTACGGGTAAATATCTCTCTGTAAATATCTCTCTGTATCATAGGAAATGAGAAGTCCAGCAGCAAAATTAGGTGGTAAAATAATAAAATCAAGATTTTCCTTGACAGATTAAAAAATTAATCTTATCTAACTAATGCTAGCATAGATATATTACTTCTCTAATATAAAATTTATTTTTGAGTTCAGTTTCTGTTTCTTTTCCTCCCTCTACCCAAAGCTTCAGGAACAAAATTGGGATGATTTGGACAATTCCAAACTTTTCTGGTCTAGTAGTTTTTCATAATAAAATGTTTCAGAACAATTGTTATTGTTTGGTCATTTACCTTGAATAAATTGGCTCAGTACCTATTTCAAATTATGGAAGTTATTCTGTTTTTTTCTGCACATAAGAGGATACAGCATGCATTCTTAATCTGTTTGTATATTTGTTGCTTGTAATTGGTGTTCTTTTTTATTGCTCAAGTTCACAGGCAAACATGGCATTTTGAAATGGACACACTTATAAATTATTTTAATAATTTACTATAGAGAAATACAAATAACCTTTTTTCTAAAAAAAAAATCAGATTGATAGTGGTCAGTGATGGGTGTAAATTCTTTCCAGAAAAGATACAGTCTATTAAATGCTTTAAAATACTGAATTTGATCACAAGAGAACCAGGGATGGGAAAGCCAGTTAAATATTAAGAGAACTTTCTTAAATATGTTTTCTCTTTGTACAACATTGGAGTACAAAGAACAGAACGATTTCTCATGGAGTAATTGTAACATTTACAAAGATTTTTCTGATTGCAAATATAGCCAACAAAGTGCTGAACATTTTATCTATCAATGTAAATAGCTTTCTTGTCATTAATACATGTGTGTATTTTATATATTTTTCACCTTCTTCCTTCCCCTAGTTAATACCCACGTTGAGCTGAGAATCCTTGAGAGGAAAAAGTGTGATGAAAAGTAATAGTTTGCACAGTACTTGTGTTGAGTCAACAGGCATGTGATGCTCAGCCTCTAAGATTCTCCATCATTAGATTAAGTTATCACAACTACTAAGATGATTGAGTGGATTTTGGCATCATAAGTGGTTTTAAGGACTTACATAATTCTGTATGCTTGCATAATAGAAGTTTGTTTTGTTTTGCTTTTCTTTATTCTTCTTACTCCTTTTTCTATGCTTAGAAAATATGAGAAAAGGGAAACAAAATTCTTAGCTGTCACTGAAGATCTTACCAATGGCAAACTAACACTGCTAAAGACAATTGAATGACTTATCTGTACTAGTCAGGTCCCCATTGTTTGTTGTAGGGACTCTGCGCTCTGGTTCACCATCAGTTCCATTTGAACTTTTGCTTCCAAAATAGTAAATCCAAAGTGAAAAGGATTCAATCATTTCTTCTCTTGGTACAATAAAGCTACCTTCTCCAGCTTGGGGTTCTCCAGAGCTCTTGAGGTTAAATTGCCTAGGATTCCAAGGAAGTGTGATCCAGTATATTTAGAGATCAGATTAAAGAAGTCAGTACACCCTTTTCCATGGATGTTAATGTGATTCTTGTAATTGTGTTTTTTAAATCTATATTTTCCCTCTAGATTATTGTTAAATATTACCATTAAAGCCATAAAATGAAAACAAAAACACATTAAACATACTGCATAAAGTTATACGCACAAGCTATTTATATCCTGGTTTGCAAAGTTCACTGATTTCTTTATTACTTCATATTTATTGAACCAAGGATTAAAAGAAAGTCAAGGAAAAAAGTAATAAAATATATAAGAAGGTCCTTAATTCTTTGCACCGTGCATTTAAATAAGTTTACATAAGATGAGAATTTTCCAGTTTAGCAAATGAATATCAGATGTGACCAAGGCATTAGCTGTTTACATTAAACTTGGCCAATAATAACAAGTGTAATCCTTTAAAAAAAATACCATTCTTCGTTGGACTGGCACCAAGATAAGACTCCTCTTTTATATGCAGTGCAAAATTTTCCTATATGTTTATGCTTGGACAAGATAAAACTGCTTGCAGTTTTCCAAAATTTACAGCTGTTTGTGCACTGCTATGAATATATAGCAATTCATGTGATGTCTCTTCCATATTAGAAATGGAATTAATGAGAAAGTGCTGTGGGCATGTGGTTCATATCAGCTTGGGAGCACCACCAAGTTCAATGGATTGCTGTCAGAATAGCTTAGTGAAGCCAGCCTCTGTCTGTTTCTGCTGCCTGTTACTCAATCTTTATAAAATTATAATGTTATTATAATAGAATATAGTGTGGTTGCATCAGCATAACTTTTAGCAGTCAAAGGTGAGGGGAAAGGGAGGACATCAGTCTCAAGTTCAGCTTTCAACATTTACTACTTTTTGAAATTAAAAATATTCTCCATAATTTTGCTTTAATTCTTGCTTTTTAGTGCAATAGAGCTATTTTTTCTCAATTTGAAGAATCATTCTGGGGCATTCTATAACTAGAGAATCCAAACATTACCCATATTTTGATACTTTATCGCGAGGACTGTTGAGATACTTATTTTGTTCAGGTTTTGTTGTGTACTATATAGTAGAATGGATTTTTTTCCCCAAATGCATATTAATAAGCTGTAACCTCATCCTTGCTTACCTGACTTTAAATTGATTTTCAGGACAATATTATACAGCGAAGTTCATACATATTTAGATATACTTACCATGCTATTCTTTTCAGAGTAAGCATTGTTTTGGGGAGTGCAGAAAAAGAAAAATAAGGCAAAGAAATTAAATGTGTGATATAACAAAATGAAAAGGAAGCAGAACTGAAACTGCTTCATACCAATATGATTAACTGTATTTCTTAAACAGTCCTTGAACATTATCCCTTCTTTCTACCATGTCTACACAGCTTTACTAAGTGCCTTTTATTCTTTATTCTCCATTCTGGTTTTTCAGGATCCAATCTTCCTCATACATCCACAACTTTCTCAATCACCTTGCTGTCAATCAAAACTTCCATAGGATTCTACTTCCTTCATACACTGTTGTGTGTAAAGGTTTATGCACCATTTGTCAAGCTGTACCTTTCAATGAACCCATAAAAGAACAATAGCTGACCTCTACATAGTACAGGTAGTCCTCGACTTACAACAGTTCATTTAGTGGCCAAAGTTACAACGACATTGAAAACAGTGACTTATGACCATTTTTCACACCTACAACCATTACAGCATCCCCATAGTGATGTGATTTATATGCAGATGCTTGATAACTGACTCTTTACGATGGTTGCTGTGTCCCAGGGTCATGTGATCACCTTTTGCAACCTTCTGACAAACAAAGTCAATGCGGGAACCTGATTCACTTAGCAATCGTGTTACTAATTTAACAACTGCAGTGATTCAGTTAACAAATGTGGCAAGAAAAGTCCTAAAATGAGGCAAAACTCACTTAACAAATTTCTCACTTAGCAACATAAATTTTGGGCTCCATTTTTGTTGTAAGTAGAGGGCTACCTGTACTATTAAATGTGACATCTTTCAGCAAAATTACTATTTATGAGAAGTGGTATACAGTTTTGAAGTGATTTCATTTAGGAACAAATCTCCAGATCCATTTTCCTGCAAAGCTTTCTGGTTCAGAAACTGCTTCTCAACACGAGAAGGATGAACCTAAATGTGCAACCCAGCTGCCCCAGCCCTCCAATCCTGAGGTTATTCTTGGCACATTTGTTGGAATGCAAGAATAGGTTCTTGGAGATGCATAGTTTTCAAAGATTGCAAAAAAAAAACTATTCATACACAGGATAAGAACCATTTGAATGTCAAATTTATTTTTCATGCATTTGGTCTGATATTTGTAACGTGCAGACTAGCCCGCAGAAATCATCTTTGCTCCAAGTATCCCAATTATCTCTCTGAACAAACACAGTGAATCAGAAATAGCTAAATCAGATGTGTATGTCCACTGCCGCCTGTTTGCTCGATATGCAAATTGGAGTGGATTCTTGGGGATTACATTTGGCTTTCTGTGTGTAGGGGGGGAAAAAACAACAAAAGACCGACATTTACTGTCTGAAACAGACAGAGAAAGAAGAAGAAAAGAAAAGAAGCTGTATTTGCAGCTTAATTTTCTTTCTCTAACCACTTGGAATAACAGAGTGTAGAAAAACTGAAAATAAAGCTCATCATCTTGGAAAACCCAAATAGAAAGATTTAAGAAGGACTTTTCCCCCACAAAATCAAGAATGTGCACTCCCCCACCCCACCCTGCACAAATACATGAAGTGGAAGTCCGAGGAGACTCCTGCTCATAAAAGAAACTAGATGAGAAAGGTAAAGGTAGTGACGAAGCTTCGGATTTTTGATCAGCTACACCTCTCTAGCAGTGAGCTGTCTTTTAGAAAGCTGCTGACGGAGCTTTGGCACTTGATCATCTCCAACTGCTGATTAACACAGCACTGTTTTATATTTAACTCTGACCAGAGCGGGAGGAGTTGGGGGTGGGGTTGTGCTGCTTATAAGGCAAATAGAAGCAGCTACAAAGTTCTTCTACATGCCGTTTCCTCTTTCTTGTCTCCTGAACCGATTCCTGCTTTACCAATCATCTTCCTTTGGAAAAAAAAAATCAAACTTCTTTTTTTGTCAACTGTCTGAGAACTGAGGGTAGGGAGAGAGGAGAGAGGCAAGCAAAAGCAGATGAGAAGGAAAGAGGAAGAGACAACTTATTAAATACATTGGAGTCCGTTCAGCCAAAGAGAGAGAAGAGAGCAAGCAAGCAACCACACTATTGCTTAATGTGTCTGTTTTAAGTTTGGTAAGCATAGTGGGAGATGCAAGGAATGGGCATTGAAGATAACTCATCCAAAATGCATTGCATGAAAGGCAAGCACGTGGCCATCATTTGTGGAGTGGTAATTGTGGTGGGCTTAATTTTGGGACTCGGATTAGGTTTAGGATTAGATACTGAGGCCTGCAATCCTCCAGAAGTCAATGGGCAAGTGTCAACAAATTCACCCATATCCAATACTCCAGATGTCACAAATCCTTCAGGGAGCAGTGTTTTTTGCAGTGCCAAAAATGATGAAAATGGACCCTGGACAGATTTCAGGCTGCCCAACTATGTTCACCCAGTTCATTACGACTTACACTTGACTCCTGAGATGGAAGCCGAGGTGTACACCGGAATGGTAAATATCTCCATCAGGTTGGAAGAACAGACAACCAAGCATTTGTGGCTTCACCTGAGAGAAACAAAGATTACGGAAATGCCTCAGCTCAGGACATTCTCTGGCCAGATCATTGAGATAAAGCGTTGCTTTGGATATGAGCCACAAGAATATGTGGTGATAGAGGCAGAAGAAGACTTACGTCCTAGCAACTATTTCCTGAGTATGAAGTTCAAAGGCTATTTGAATGGTTCCCTGGTTGGATTTTATAGTACAACCTATGGAGAGAATGGAAAGATCAAGTAAATCTCTTTTAACATTTTTTGCACTGTTATTTTTTCACAAGGCTATTCTCTCTTTCTCTCTCCATCTTACACCTTTTTTTCCTCACCACAGAACTGTGGTCTTTCATATACTGTGGTCTTTCATATACTGTGTGTATATATAGGTCTTGGTAGGTAGGTAGATCTTGGCATATTCGGGTCTTTTCCCGTGTAAGATTGAGAGTGTCTTGGCGACATTTCGATGAGGTCCCACTCGTCATCTTCAGGCTGGTGTCTACGGCTTTGTGCTTGTGCGAGCAAAGACGCACAATCTTACACGGGAAAAGACCTGAATACACGCCAAGACCTACATACCTATACCCGTGAAAATCTACGATATATATATATATATATATATATATATATATATATATATATATATATATATATATATATGTATATATATAATATTAAGGAACGCGACAACGGGATAATGATAGCTACAACACGGAGATGGTCTGGGAATATGGTTTATTTTTGCTTATGAATTTACCACATATTTACAAAGGCAAGAAAATAAACACATATCTCTTGTGCTTTTGTTCTATAAAGTTCTTTATCTTATTCTTAATTTTACTTTTATATTGTTAGGCAGAATGTTCCAGGACAGGAAACATATGTCTGGTAGTTTAATTTAAATTACTATGATATTAGAAGTGAAATTCATTATTTATACAATGATGGCCTTATTTTTGTAGATAATACATCCAGGAAGCCTTGCGTTGTTGTTGTTGTTTTCTTTTAATGCACAATTTCTTCCCTTTGTTGCCTATAAAGTATCTTGATGCATAATGGTTTGGTAATAACATGGCAGCATCCAGATTAAGAGTTGACTACTGTTAGACATGTAGAAATGTTATCAGTGGAATGTTATCTAGTGGAAGGCTAGATAGGAATCTGGTTGTTGCTTCTCATCCTCCTAATCACAACTTCAAAGGGCAGCTGTTTTTGAAACAGGACTTTGGGAGTAGGGGTGTCCATTGGTTGTAACACATGATCTCAGACTGAGAAATCTCAGCATCTCAGTCCATATACGGAAATCCTTTTTGTTATTGGTTTTAAAATAATAACAGAAAGAAAAAGAAAAGGAACAACATAAAAAAACATTTATGATAGAAATACATATATATTGTGACAGAGAAAAAATACATAAAAGTGCTTTCTAAAAAAAGTAAACAATGCCACAAGAAAAAGGAAAAAAACATAATATGATATATCATAACAGCAAACAGTTATGATTCTATAAAGATAGTCTTCAAGTTACAACAATTGAGTCCAAAATTTATGTTGCTAAATGAAATATTTGTTAAGTGTGTTTTGCCCCATTTTACACAGTCGTTAAGTCAATCACTGCAGTTAGTAATGCAGTTGTTAAGTGAATCTGGCTTCCCCATTGACTTTGCTTATCTGAAGGTAATAAGAGGTAATCATATGACCCTGGGACACTGCAACTGTCATAAATATGAGTCGGCTGATAGGCATCTGAATTTTGATCATGTGACTATAGAGATGATGCAATGGTTGTCAGCCTGAAAAATGATCATAAGTCACTTTTTTCAGTACTGTTGTAACTTTGAATGGTCACTAAATGAACTGTTGTAAGTTGAGGACTACATGTCCTTATGTAGTACAAATATCACTCAAGTATACACATATTTCTAATACATTTATATAACTATCATGTTTTAACCTAGTATATTTTGTAAAAATGAGTCCCATGTTTTATTATATTTGTCTAGGCAAGTCTTATAGGTACTCCATTCATAGGTGTCAAAAGCAATCAGGTCTTCAGTCCATTGGGCGTATGGGGCCATCTTTCCAATGCTGCAGTAGCAGTCTTTTGGGCACAATAAGGCTACAGGAAATCCATTTAAAATCCATTTTCAACCCAGCTATTGCCTGGTTGGCAAATTCCATGTTCTAGGTATGTAGTTTAAGAGAATATTATTCTCTGAATTTTTTAGCTTTTGTCTCTGTGCTCAAGTCATTAAGGCTTTGAGAAATACTCAGGTTTTGAAAGAGACTGCTCCAGAGACTTTCTACTGCTCCAGAGAGCTGAACTAGAATTAATGAGTGGAAATTGCAACATTAGGGAAAGTTCAAGCAAGAGGTCTTAGATTATGGAACAGAGCACTCCAGGGACAACCTGTTTAAGCAAAAACTGGACAGCCATATGTTAGGGAAGCTGTGGTTGCAAGTTCCCTGCTGCAGGGAACATAATTCTATCTTGCAGGTTTTCATAACATGCTACATTGTCTGTAGAAATTAACAGCATAGAGAACATTGTTTCCAAAAGTCTTATAAGCTATTGTTTAATTGGAAATTCATTTCATCACAGTGAATATTACTTATTTTCAGGGAAAGTACAATATATATTAAGTTTTGGAATTTTTCCATGCCTAGTCCAGTTCTTTCCCAATCTCATAGTCTCCAGGTGTATGACTACAACTCGCATCATCCAGTGCTATTTGCCTGGAAGAGTGACAGTTGTAGTCTGAGTGAGTTTCATTCATTCCCATATTTAGTCAGAATTGTAAGTAGGGAAACAGTGTGGACTGATGAAGCAATGTTGGTACTGACATAGTCATTCTTTGTATCTAAAGCCTAGAGCAATCTGAAACAAATATTTTTGCAAGGACTGATTGAGATATACACAATATGTATTGTCTTCTTTGACCATATTTGTATTGAGATGATAATAGAGGCTTTGAAATTAGATTTTTTTTTCTTAATAAAATGAACTTTAATGAAGTATTCAGAAGAATAGGTCAGGCTGATAATTGTATAGGTCGCATGGTGCCACAAGCTCTACAAAGATCCTATTGTGGATTATCATCTCTCTTCCGAAATGCTGTAGAAATGCCTTAAATTGTACTCTTAATATTCCTATAAATTTGTAAGGCAGTTAGTTAGCATTATCTGGTTCCATCCATGTACTCTTTCAACTTTCATTACAAGTCATAAACTAGTCTATATTTTGTGCAATGGTCAGAGATTTGGAAATCAAAAGAAACTCTGAATTCTATGACTGCAAGAAGAACTTTAGAATAAAAGATGTGAGTCAGGATTGTGGGCACAGAATCGTTAATGCAGAATGTTAACTAAAAATAATAAAAAATCAGGATTGCTCCCATTGCACACACTCAGTGTATGTGTGGCCAAGTCTCTCCTGCACGTGATAATTAATGGATTATATTAAGAGACAGTAGAAGAGGGAACATCTGTTTTATGATAATCTGCTAAATAGATGAAAAGGGGTTGATAGGCAAGTTATCCATTTGTTGATCTTAGTCTTCCTTTCAAAACCATTAAGGGATATGTACTTAGTAACAACACCAGTAAAGAATCCTTTTACCCTAACAAAGCTGTCATATATTTGAAAGTTAAATAATGTAAAAACGTGCTTTCACCACATTTTGGTATGTACTAATGGATACTTTGGAACATAATTCTACTTTTGTCTACATCAGCCTTCTCTAGCTTAGCACCCATCAAATGTATTGAGGCTGCAGCTCTCATTATCTGCTTGCTGGGAATTCTAGGAGTTGTAGCGTAGGGAAAGTCTGGACAATATTATTTGAGAGAGATGGTTTAGAACTTCAGGTGTTTCCCCAAACCAACTAAGAGATACTGCTTAGCCAGTCAAATGTAGCTACTTGGGAGTTGAAAGAAATGTACAGCCACATATATTTCTTCCCTATTTAAAATATCTATTTGATATTTTATCTATATGATTTAAGCATACATCTATTTATATGTACACATGGTAAGGAATAAATTGAAAAGTATGATTAATGTGATGGTTTGTGCTAAAAGACATCAGTAACAAGGACATGGAAGTTATCTGAAGCAGAATGAAAATAATGATATCACAGAGTGCCCCCAAAGTATGTGGGATTATGCTAATAGGAAGCATGAAAAAGAATGCTTTTTGGAATGATGAAGTAAAAGAGGCTGTGGATGATGAAAAATTTCATATAAGAGAACAACTGCTGAATAAAAAATAAGAATGAGAAAAAGATAGGTTTGAACACAATCAGCATTTTTTAAAGTAAATTGTATTTTAGTTAAGACCTTTCCAATGTCTACAGCATTACTTCGACCTTGGAAATGGCACAGCATTTTTATGATCTATCTGTACTATTGTTATCTACTCCAAATGTAATTTCTAATTCACTTTCTAACAGGTCATTGTTGGGATTATAGCTATATAGCTATAGTTCGTGTTGGTGCCTGAATTTCCAAATACATTATTGTATTTTATCAGGAAATGATGAAAATCCTAGCTACATGTTCTAATCAAAGTTTTAAGTCCAGGTTTAAATTGATAAGAATTTAAAGAACTCAAGCCAAGGATCCTGACAAATTGATTCTTAATGAAAACTTATAAAGCTTCAGAGAAATTATAGTCTATGATTTTTTCTTCTTTATTATTTTTTCTACATTTGTTTGAACCTCTCTTACTTTTGTACAGTTGACAGTATTTGCAAATATGTGGTTTAAAAATTACCAACACTTGGAATTAATTAATTTAAAAGACACACATGGCTGTATGTTCTCATCAATCAGTTGCTACAATTGGCATTCTGTACAAAATGCTGTTAAGAAAGCATAATTCAACTTTACATGAAAATGTTTAATATTAATTTTGGAAACAGTTTTAGTAACAGTTTACCTTGGTCACTTAAATTCTCTACATATAAATTAATATAAGAAACATCATCATACCAACTTGTTTCAATAGGTTTCTGGATGAACTTCTGCAGCTCAATATTCCAGTTTAGTCACAAATGCTGTTAAATTGTATTTCTTGAGCAATGGACAAAGATAGACAAGGGTACTCAGAGTGTATATACTTAAAGCACTTGAAAGACCTTAGCACCTGGTTTTTTTATTGCAATCTTATTTCTTATATGTGTTGATCAATCTGTCTCTCCATCCAGCCATTCATTCTCCATCTATTGTGATCAATGTGTATTGTAAATTAGTAATATTACTTTTATAGAATTAACTCTTTGTCTAATTTGGACCTGTGACATAAGCATCTGATATCCTTTTTTATTCAAATGAAATAATTAAGTAATGAAATAAGTCCTTGTTCTTCTAAGAAATTATTCCAAATATCCGTGAGTAATGATTTAATGCAATAATTTTCATTCTTTTCCAAAGATACATAGCAGCAACTGATCACGAGCCAACTGATGCACGAAAATCATTTCCTTGCTTTGATGAGCCTAACAAAAAAGCAACATATACGATATCTATTACTCATGAACATGACTATGAAGCCATATCAAACATGCCAGTGGAGGTATATATTCAGACTGTTTCTTGTTTTTTTAAATATCTGTCTGACTATCTGTTTGTCTATCTAACTATTAATATATCCTGCAACATGGATCAATATGTTAGTATATTCTTTCACAATCTGATTCATTTATGTGTATGTAAAACACTTTTCCCAGGGAACTAGTCAGACTACAGTTTGTGCATACATGCTGTCTCTCTGTGTGTGTACATGTGGGGCTCTAATCATAAGTGTTGTGTCTCTGTGGGTGCATTTATGCTTTCCTTCTGTTGCATTTCTGTGCTTATGTATATAAATATACAATAAGAGGTAGAGGGCGGGTTACACATTTTTACTTTGCTTCATGAGACTAGAGTGGAAGAGATTGGCAGCATTCTGAATCACTGCCCAATTGCCTTTCCCAAAGGCATTTTGGAGGAAATTTTTCCAAAACATTTTTTTCCCTTCGGATTCCCTAACCCAATGTTTCTTAAGCTGGCCACCTTTAAGATGTATGGAATTCAACTCCCAGAATTCCCCAACCAGCTTTTGCTAAGAAATGCTGCTCTAGGCATTTTGGATCCAGTGGCTACTTTCCAATTTGATATTTCTTTTCTTGGCTTTTCCCACAGCCAATTTCAACCCCTCTGTGTACAGTTTTCAAAGAATTGTCACACTATGTGTTGTTTCCTTCCAACATTCCAATGTGTTGGAAATAATAGAATAAGAATGACACAATATCTTTTTCATATTAGTACTAAGGCACAATTTCCTCTGAATAATGCAATCTCTGGAAATGCCACTGTCAGGACCCACCTCAATCCACATCTTAGGAAATAAGAACTCTTGGATGCAAGTTTAGTCCAAAAGGAAAATGTTTACTAGGAAGGAATCGATTGTGGGAATACAAGACGGAATCTGACAAAGGTTACATATCAATCCTATATAAACCATTCCCATTTCAGCCCCTCCCCTCATCCATTTGGTCAGGCTGTCGTCAGTTGCTAGGTGTCAGGTCCTTCCATGGGAAAGGGAACTCTCCTTGGTTTTATGGTTATTGCTTTCCTTTTCAGTTGTAAATGAAGACACAAACCAGATCTGTCTGTCCCCCTCCCTTCCCCCGTTAAAACATCCCCTGTTGTTTGAAAATCGCTTTAGTAACCATCCTCTCCCCCCCCTCGGAGAGATGGCAGAATCCCCAGTATTAGCACGTTGTTCTACCTATACAATTATGAAATGTGATATAAATGGATTCTGACAGCCACAATGTAAAAAGGTAGGATCCAAGGCATAACTGTGTGTGACTATATGTAGTTTATTTATTTCAGTTGTTTTATTTCAGTTATATATTTATGCATACAGATTGTGTGTTGCATTGTGGCCAATTCACTCTTGCTTTATAGCTTTCAGATTTCCTCTTCTCAATAAGTATCAATGGGTATTTCTGGTATAATTTTCTATAAATAGGGAAGAATATTTCTTCCTCTTTCTTGCACACAAAAACACCTATTCAATATCATCAAAAGAGGTGCTTATTTTAATGCCTTGAGTGACTATTTACCTGGAAATAAGGTCATTTGAGCTTAGTGGAATTTGCTTATCAGCAGGCATGCTTAGGTAATTGTGGTTGCGCTCCATAACCTATTTCTAGAAACAAAAAACTTATGGTTTGCGTATAGAATTTTTATTTTTAAAATAATGAAATGAAGTTACTTGGAAGACTTGATTCAATTTCTGGAAGCTGGACACTTCCTAATCACTTTTGGAAATTGCCTATTAACCATCTTCAGACTATTTAAGATCTTTGAAATGACAAATTTGAAAAGTCTTCATTTGGGTGAGTTTATCTGCAATTCTAAGAAGAAAGATAAGATATAAAGCTTATAAAGATTTAAGCTTAAATTAAAATTTTGAAATAAACAGCAAAAAGTTAAGTAAGGTTTTAATCTAAGAAAAGTTATAAAAGGATTAAGAGTCTGGATAATTTGGAATATCCATTTTTAATGTAAGATTTTAGAATTAACTTTAAAAAATAAGCAACCTTCTGTGGGAAACACATTTGCTTTGGCTACCCTGGATGTTGCAAGTCATAACAAAAGATAAGCGATGACTTTAGAAACTAGAGATTAGAGGGGACTAAAGATTTAAGCAGGATTTTAAAAAGGACAAGTCTGTTCTTGATATTAATTAATGGTGGATCTTATAATATGACACAAAATGTTATAACTGAGAAATATTTACTGAGGTCTTTGAAGAATGAAAACAGAAATTAGTAATTACAATATCAACACTGTTGGTCTACTTTTGTGGATAGACTATGCCTAAAAGATGTAATGAAGAATTGAGAGAAGTGGAATACATTTTATCTGACAAGACAGAGAAAGCATAGAATATTGGAATATAAAAGATAGGCCAAGAGAATCCTTTGAAAAGGGTACTTTATTGGATATACAACAGAAACTGGCTGAAGTTTTTACTGGATCTACAAAAGAGGCTTGTTAAAGCTTTGATGAAATCCATGTGACAGAATAAAGACAAGTAAAATTCTACAACAATATTTGATTGAATTAAAGTTTCAATCTGTTGAAATAAATTACTGGTTAGTAGTAAAGGAAGGAATATGCAATTGGTTTATTGATCAAGGTTAAAATAAGACTTTCTTTCTTTCTTTCTTTCTTTTTTTCTTTCTTTCTTTCTTTCTTTCTTTCTTTCTTTCTTTCTTTCTTTCTTTCTTTCTTTCTTTCTTTCTTCCTCATGGTCCTGAGAATCATTTATGGCCTTTTTACTGACTATGATTGAAAACTTTATGTTTTATGGATTGCTTATAGGTAAGGAATGAGATATGTGATGAAGATATATATGTTTAAAAGAGTTATTAATTTGTTTATACTTGTGATGAAGGTTGCAAGTCATTTCTTTATATTTTTTCTTTCTTTTTTTGCTCATTTTTTATTCTTGCTTTCCATTCTCTTTCTTTTTCTCTAAGTTTAGTTTGCATTAGTTTTAACTATGGCAATTAAATTTCTTAATAAAAAATATATTCAGAAGAAAAAAAATTCTTGTAAGATAGTAAGAGCAATCATGTAGGAAAATTCTGCTCAGCAATATTCTAACAACAAAAAAGATAATTTGGGTAAAGCTCACCATAAATGGGATGCAGAAATCTAGAGGACAACAAGATGACAACAAAAAGATACAGAAAACTGGATTAGATGTAGTTCTATAGTACAAGAACATTAAAAATGAAAAATATTGAGTTTCTTGACTTCATTCTATAAATAAATGAATCCTAACAGACAAGTATTTACTTTACAGAAATGCTTCATTTGTAATTTATTTTTTTCACTCTTTTATTTTCCAGAAAACAATTTCAATAGATAACAAATGGACAAAGACAATATTCAAGAAATCTGTCCCAATGAGTACTTACTTGGTGGCCTGGGCTGTGCACCAGTTTAAATATGAAGAAAGAATTTCATCTCGTGGAATTCCAGTAAGTTCTATGTTGGTTGTTTTTGCAATCTTTCTCAAGGACATTTTGCTTTGCAAAATGAAAAGCAAACAATAGTTTTACCAAAAGTCATATCCTAAGTAATTTTCCCATGCCTGGTTTTCTCTGTCTACAAAAAGAGATCATATCATTTTCTGCCAAATTCTCCTATTTCACAAAGTTCTCTTACATCATGTTTTAAAGCTTTAGTAAGGACTTTGTAGTTTTGAAGCTTAGTTTTGAATATTCTTTATTGGCCAAGTGTGATTGGACACACAAGGAATTTGTCTTGAGTGCATAAGCTCTCAGTGTACATATAAACAACAAAGTGATAATCATAAACCATAAGATACAATCATAAATGATAAGATACAAACAACAAAGTGATAAATCATAAGATACCAATAGGGAAAAGTAATAAGAAAGATGATAATAAGATAAATAATAGACTTAATAGGACAATATTAATATTAATACAGGCATAATAGGATACTTTTATTTTATTTACTTTTAGTTTTATTTACTATATATTACAAGCCACCACAAATTAGTATGAATTGGTAGCATAACTTTTGCTATTCCCAGTAGATGGCAATTGCAACTTATTTATCAAGGCTGTGATGGCTGCCATTTGGATGAAAAGGTAAATAGTAACTTCCCTTTCAAATCAAATTTGATTCCATGTGATTTCAGGCTATTGCTTAAAAGTTTGGGATCTCCTAATAGATGTGTGTACAAGTGATGCATGCTGGTCTTAGAAATGATAGAATAAGAGAGTTGGAAGAGAACTTGGAGGTCTTTTAGTCCGTTCCCTGCTTGAGCAGAAAACCCTATGCCATTCCAGACAAATGGCTGCCTTATCTCTTCTTAAAAAGAAGCACCCACAACTTCTGGAGGCAAACTGTCCCACTGATTAATTGTTCTCACTATTTGGAAAATTCTCCTTTAATAATCTCTGGATTTCTCTTTAATAATCTTCCATCTGTTATTTCTTGTCCTGCCTCTAGGTCAGGGGTAGGCAACCTTGGCTCTTTTATGACTCATGGACTTCAACTCCCAGAATTCCATAGCTATGCTATGCTGGCTCAGGAATTCTGGGAGTTGAAGTCCATGAGTCATAAAAGAGCCAAGGTTGCCTACCCCTGACCTAGGTGGTATGGAGAATAGGTCGACCCTCTCTTCTCTGTGACAGCCGCTCAGGTATCATGTCATCCCTAGTCTTTCTCTTCGCTAGATTAGATATACCTAGTTCTTCCATACTCTTTTTGCTTTTCATGTAGGAGATGAAAAATTGGTTAGAAATGAATCAGATTTCAGTGAAATAATAGGATAAACTTCCTAATATGTGACCTTACTTTGGAAGCACTTTTAATATTAAAATAAAGACTTACATATAGAATGAAGCAGTTAAGATGATCCCCACAATCCTTTTCATTTCCTTGATTCTTTACTCAAGACTATAATGAGCAAACATTTGCTATGTTTTCAGTTCAGTTCAGATCCACAATTTCTGAATCCAAATAAGGCCCCAAGTTGTATTTTAAAGGATCCTGTTCTAGTAAATTACTTTAACGCTTTGATATTGTATCTTACCAAATGTTGGCTTTTTTTTCCTTTAATGAAAGTTATATTAACAAAAAAAATTATGTTGTATCTAAAGGCATGAAAAGAACTCTCATAGTATCCAAAACATGTTGAACTTTGCATAGAACTTTATATTACCTATGGATATCTTGATATATTTATGTTTGTACTAAATGCAAAATGTTGAGAACATACGTTAATAAATAATCCACAAAGATAATTTTTTATGGAAGTCCAAATTAGAAGTAACCTGAACAAATGTGATATCAAGCTGGAATCTTTCTGATAATATCTTCTATGCTGTTTTACAGCTCCGGATTTATGCCCAACCACAGCAGATAAATACAGCCATCTATGCAGCAAATGTAACCAAGGTTGTATTTGATTACTTTGAAAACTATTTCAACATGAACTATTCTCTTCCAAAACTGGGTAATTTTCTATTCTTCCTTTTTAATGAATGCTACAGTAAATGTTTGTTTTCAGTTTATGTGTTATCTGAAAATTATATGCGAGATTAAAGCTATAAGTAATTGGCTTTTGGTTGCTCACAGTCATGTTTTATAGCAGGGCTTTTCAACCAGTGATACGGGTACTACCTGTGGTACATTGGCACCTGGCAGGTGGTACGCAATCATCCTAGAAAAGTGGTAGTGGGGGAGGGGAATGAGTTGAACCGGTGGCAGCACCACACAAGTCTGAGCGAGAGATGGCTGGAGCTGCAGGGCTGTCAGGGCTCAGCGGAAGCGACAAGATCAACGCTTCTTCGGGGCTGTCAGGGCTTAGCGGAAGCGCCAGGATCAACGCTTCTTTGGGGCTGTCAGGGCTCAGCAGAAGCACCAGGATCAATGCTTCTTTGGGGCTGTCAGGGCTCAGTGGAAGCGCCAGGATCAGCACCAGGCTCCAGCTGGAAAGCAGCACTGATCCTGCCGCTTCTGATCCCAGAAGAAGCACCGATCACCTGGAATATTGCAGCATCTTCAGGATCTTGTGATTTACATTCAGATGCTTGACAACTGATTCATATTTATGACAGTCACAGTGTCCCAGGGTCATGTGAAGTGACCAAAACCTGCTGCAACCACCCAGCAGACAGGGGGAATAAAAACCAAACACACCCCCACCCCACCCCCTCTGCCAATCCTCAACAGAAATGCTCACAACAATGAAAACCTCGGACAGGAGGAAGAGCGCTGCCGAGGACTACCTGTACTTCATCACTTTTTTCCTTTTTTTTTTTTGGTCATCAAGTTTTTGACACCTTGCTAGGCGACTGGTGGTACTCGGATGTTGCCCGATCCTAAAAGTGGTACAATGGGTGAAAAGGTTGAAAAGCCCTGTTTTATAGCATCCAATTTTTGGTCCACAGCAACAAGTATAATCTCCTCAGATTGGCAACAGATTTGTCACTTTCCAAACAGTTTTAATCTGCATTTCTTCACTTGGGAAAAAGTGCATTGAGCTGAATAAAATGCAAACAAAAATAATTTTAAAACAGAATCTTTATATCAGAGTAGGCTTAAAGCATCACAGAACATATACACAAACCATATACATTACATTTCACTACACATCTGGCTTCCAAGCAATGTGAAGGAAGGTATTCAATCACAGTTGACTGTCATGTCTTAACTCTGGATATTTTCTGGATGTGGTTCACACTTATTGTATGACATTGCCATGCTTTGGAAAATAATTTAAAATTGCAGTGCCAACAAGTAATTGAGAAAGCTTATCATATCTCAATCGAACTGGATAGAATCTTCTTCAAGCAAGAATTTATAAGGTTTTTAATACATTTTACGCATTTATGTAGATATTTTTATTTATAATTTTGCAACCATCCAATAAAGCACACTTTAGAAATACTTTCAATAAATAAAAAGGCTATTGTGAGAATGAAATAAGTGTTATCAAGTACTGAATTAATTGTGATAGATATAAATATAATGGAATTAGACATTTATATCAGCTAACTGTTGAGAAACCCATGCTGAATAATAATAAAGAAGAAATGGGGGTTTCAAGCTTTTTGGATCCAAAGTTCTTGCTTTAAGCTTGTCCATCTGAGAAGCAGATTGACTTCTAAGCAGGAGCAGATGGCAATATTGTACGTCCTACAAAGATTGTAGAGGTCCATCTCTTTCATTTGAACTAATACAGATTGTCTGCTATAAAGACATGCTCTTACATGTCATGGTGAATAGAATCAGATATGATTCATTATCTGTGGATTTAGTTCATTAATTTATCAATAAATATTTCTGAGCCCCATTATCAAATCACTTTTCAACCTAATCATGGGAAGAATCTATAGAAATTAGTCTGGCTAAAGCAATGAAAATTATTATTGTGTGTGATGAAAGAAGGACAGATTGCCTGCGTACCACATATAGTACTCCCAAATGAAGGCAAAATGTACATCCCAAGAAATTTTGCAGAATCCAGTCTAAATTGGCCATGGGACCAGAGGTTTAGTCTATAACAGAAGAGGGAAGTTCCCTGCGAATGAGATTCAGCATGAGTCCAAAGGTTCAGAAAACTAAACCTTTCTGGTCCCAGTGACCAACCCAAACTGGATCCTGCAACATATAATACTACATTCAAAGCTATGAACTTGATTGCAAAACACTGTTTCTCTGTAGATAATGTACATTTTGCATCTCCCTTTTGTATAATTAACTAATAGGATTAAACAATTTACTAACAGTGGTTTTCATCCCTTTTAATATGAAATTTACAATAATACCATGGAATGATTTAGTTTCATTAAAGATGTAAGTGGTCCCATTACTTGTTCTATGTCAGACATGTCAAACACAAGGCCCAGGGGCCAGATCCGGCCCGCGAAGTGGTTTCATGCGGCCCGCGAAGCCATCCTGGAAACAGTGAGGGAACGGCCCCCACTGCCTTGGCCCTGGCCCAGAGACCCTCCTTCTTCCAGAGACCCTCAGATCTGTCCCACTCCTGCCCAGGCCCCCATAGGCACTCTTGATGCCAATGATGTAGAGCTGGCCACGCCCACCCAGTAGGCCATACGCACTCTAGCCACACCCACCCAGTAGGCCACGCCCACCCTGGCCATACCCACCCGGCCTCCTGAGGGCAACCGCAATGCTGATGCGGCCCTCAATGAAATTGAGTTTGACACCCCTGTTCTATGTAATATTTGCTCATGTGACATGTAAGCTTCAGTTTAGGGTGAGGTTACTCAGCTTAGGTACAATGCTATACTCATATTGCCTGAATGAATTAATAACATTAGGGGTTAAATTCATCATCAGCCTTGTCCTTTCATGTGTATTTCTGGATTTCTGTGAAAGCAGATTTCTGAGATTTTGGCATGGATAGCTATAACAAACAGCCCTGCTATTTCTCACTTTGCTTGGTTAAAAAAAAATCCATGCATACAAATCTCTCTTTTTTGAGATTCACATCTGAAAAAGAATATATGTTTCTAAAACTTGTGTCTAAAAAGCAATAGCTTAGCTTTAAATAGCTTGAACAAGCTATATAAATGATCATTTACATTTTAAAATGACATCATTTAAATATTTTTTGAAGTTTTGAAGATTTAGAGAAAATTATACATAAAAGTTGTTGTATATTAGGGAAAGCTATGAATGAAGATTTGTAATAGTAACTGGGAAATTGCCCTAATGGTTCAGACAGCAAAATGGATTAATTTTATACTGATCCTTATCATTGTCCTTAAGGTAAAGGTAAAGGTTCCCCCGCACATGCATGTTAGTCGTTTCTGACTCTAGGGGCCGGTGCTCATCTCCATTTCAAAGCCAAAGAGCCAGCGCTTGTCCAAGGAGGTCTCCGTGGTCATGTGGCCGGCATGACTAGACGCCAAAGGCACACGGAACGCTGTTACCTTCCCACCGTAGTGGTCCCTATTTTTCTACTTGCATTTTTACGTGCTTTCGAACTGCTAGGTTGGCAGAAGCTGGGACGAGTAACAGGCGCTCACTCTGCTACGCGGCACTCGGGATTCGACCCGCCAAACTGCCGATCTTCTGATCGACAAGCTCAGTGTCCTAACCCACTGAGTCACCGTGTCCCCCATATCATTGTCCTTATCTTCATTATAATATATAAATTGTTATAATTATATCATTATCTTCTTTTATTGCCTCTTATGATAGTTTCTCATGCTCTCTATTCTTGTTGAACACATTCTAGTTAAATCTCATTCAGTGGTTGAGAAGATGAACAGATTGATGGACACATTAGTGGAGGAGCAGTTGCAAGCTTTCAGTTATATTCTCACCCTTAAATCTGTAGGCTTTCTTGAATATTATGGAGGGTGGTGTCTAAGTTGCCTTGGTGGAAAGGTAAACTGGAAGAGAATAGAATTGATTCATACGTAAATATTATCCTATCATACCTGGCACTGAGTTTTTGTGTTGGAAGCACACAAGCAGGCATTATCAGATTGTATGGTGACTGGAGGGAAATGAGAATTTGAACACCTATGTAAACATCTCTCTTGTTTCATTTAGACAAAATAGCAATTCCAGATTTTGGCACTGGGGCCATGGAGAATTGGGGGCTGATCACTTATAGAGAAACTAATCTCCTTTATGATTCACAAGAATCTGCTGCTTCAAACAAACAAAGAGTGGCAACTGTGATTGCCCATGAACTTGTTCATCAGGTATAGTTTGTTTGTTTGTTTATTAATTAAATTTCTATACCACCCATCTCATTATGCAAAGTGCATACGGAGAGTTACTGAATATTCTTGTCAACAAGAAACTAAAGTGCATTATTATATTCAAGGAAATTATAATGTGCTTTTCCTATAAATAATTTTTGACAAGATTTTATCTGTTTCCTTCTGAATGATAAAATAATTAGGTTAATTTGATGTTTTATATATATTTCATAAACAAAACAAGCACTCATTAAAATTGCATCAAAATTAAAGTGAAATCTCTTGTTTAACACGTATCATTTTCAGACAAATATGTGTGCACAGAGAGACCTCATCAGACTTTTAAAGGATAACATTTATGATCCAGTAACAAACATTGTGTTTTCAAAATTACAGTCTCTTTTGATATATTTTTATCCACCTTTTGACAGAAAGCTTTCAGAGCAGGATATTTCAGCTAGAGGTTTATTATCATTTTTAAATGAAAATGCATTTTAAAAAGGCTGAACTGAGATGTCAATAAATGACTGAAAAGGCGTAGTTGTTTCCCAAACTGTTCTGACGATATCTTGAGTAGTTCAGTTGCTTTGAGTTCTGATTGTGTTTTTTTAAGACAAATCATTATTATAACTAGAGCTGCCAAGTTTCCCTTGGTAATATATACCTTCAATATATATTTGTATATATACTTCAAAAATATTGAAAATGGAAATGAAAAACACCTAGGGCTCCTTATAGTTATACTTCAGTTAAAACAAGATGTTCATGAACATGGAAGGAGGTTATGCTGATTCCCAATATGATAAAAATTTATGCAAATGCAGTCAACATTTAACAAAACTAGTCGGAATCAGGCAAACATAAAACTTTAATAATAATTATAGCTGCTCAACATATGGGCAAGTTAGAATGGTTTAGGCTGGAATTTAAGAAGAGAAGGCAGGAAATTTTCATTTCAAATGATAGAATTTTGCCACCAAGAATGTCCAGTTCTCAGTTATTACCCATCTAAATGCAAAACTGAAGTCAGGAAAAACTGGATTTTTGAGCTGCGGTTTGTTTTGCCTTTCTGTTATTTTCCAGCAAACAGAGAAAATCTCTTGCATAATATCTAAACAGCTCTGCTATGGATGATACATTTCTCTTCCTATTCATCTTTCTCAATGCTCTTTTTTTTTTTACTTATTATAGTGGTTTGGAAATATTGTCACCATGGATTGGTGGGATGACTTATGGCTAAATGAAGGATTTGCCAGTTACTTTGAGTATATGGGTGTAAATGCTACAGAAGAAAAATGGCAAATGGTAAGAATTCTTATCTTTGTATAATTATAGAATATGAACAAAGGAAGTATTACTC
Source organism: Vipera ursinii (assembly GCF_947247035.1). Lineage (NCBI taxonomy): Eukaryota > Metazoa > Chordata > Lepidosauria > Squamata > Viperidae > Vipera > Vipera ursinii. The sequence goes on along the minus strand of NC_139521.1, from coordinate 54,895,225 downwards.
ATGTTTATGGACATTTTTAGCCCAAGAATTTTGTTAGAATAGAACAGAATAACAGAGTTGGAAGGGACCTTGGAGGTCCTCTAGTCCAACCCCCGGCTTAGGCAGGAAACCCTATAGCATTTCAGAGAAATGGTTGTCCAATCTCTTCTTTAAAACTTCCAGTGTTGGAGCATTCACAACTTCTGGAGGCAAGTTGTTCCACTTTGTTTGATTTTTCCCCCCCCGAAAAATACAAGATGGGCTGCCTGAAATCAATTTTGAAGCCCAACGTTCTGGTCCCCAACCACTGACTTCTAGTCTTTTTTAAATGGTCTACAAGAAGAAACCTCGGAAATGAAAATAGATCAGGTTTACCAGAACTGGGTTACTAATACAGGAAAATTAAGTCCTGAGTATTAATTGGCTCCAGTTTCCAAGACATGGCTTCAGGTCAAAATTGCATCAAAATAATTCAAAATTATGAGGGGAATGTGAAATTATGCTCCATACTTTTTCTGCAAAATGTGATACCTGCTACCAGCATCAGTCTCCCATCGTCCTGTGTGCACCCACAGGGAGGGCCTCCTTAGGGTTCCGCCGTTTAGAGATTGCTGGCGGTTGATTCCCAGAGGGAGGGCGTTCTCTGTGAGTGCGCCCACCCTTTGGAACAAACTGCTGATGGAGCTTTGGACTGCCCCCGACCTTCGCTCTTTTCGCCGGGACTTAAAAACCTGGTTGTTCGAATTGTCTGGCTTGGACTGAGGGATTTTAAATTTTAAAGTATTTAATTAAATTATATTAAATTAATTTTAAAATTTTAATTTTATTGTTATTAGGAATTGTGGGCCTGTACTAATTTAATTCCATTTTATTCTTTTTTGTACTGTTTTAATTGCCCTGTGAACCGCCCTGAGTCCTTCGGGAATAGGGCGGTATATAAATTCAACTAATAAATAAATAAATAAATAAATAAATAAATAAATAAATAAATAAATAAATAAATAAATAAATAAATAAATATAAGAATGAGAATGGTACCTCACCAATCATTATAAATTTATCTCTTTATTGATGCCAATAACTAACTTTCCATTCATATATTGGTTTTTCATGTAACATTTTCATGCTTTTTGCATGAAAAACTGATAAGCTGTAACATCAGATTAAACAACAAGGTTCCATCTTTATTTGGTATCTAAACTGTGGCTTTTGGCTTTTCTCTTGTGAACTGCAGTAGGATCATCCCTGGGCAGATTCTAGCAGTAATTGGCAAGCATGGAAGGACTCCATTTCCCCTGGTATCTTTTCTCCATGCGTGCAATATCCTGGTGGAATCTCTCCCCATCACTCTGCAAGAGGTTCTACTGTTGTAATCTGGAACCCAGTAACTTTTAGGCAATTCCAAATCCCTGAGCAGTTCACTCTGTGAAATTAGATGTGGTTCAGGAGGAGCGTGTGGTGGGCTAAAGTTTTGATGGCCTTGGGTCAGCTGCATCCTACTCATCATCTTTATCATCATCTGAGTCTAGAGAGTAGGATTCTGGTGGATCTGGAATTGGCAAGTCCCCACCATGGGGTACAGGACACAGTGTGGATGGAATGTTTGGATATTCCACGGTCCACTTCTTCTTTCTTGAGATTCCTTTGGCAATTGGGGGAACCATGAAAATAGCAGTCGCTACTATGATTGGTGGGTTCCCTCAACCCCATTGGGACTGCGAAGGCATGGACTTTTTCTTCTTGTTTAGCCAATAATGCAGATAAGTTGCACATGTAATGCAACAATAATGAGGGGCCCAACTCTTATCCTGATCTCCTAGTTTGCATCCAAAATATAGGTGGTATGCCTTTTTTTTACCACTGCCGTCATACTGCACTTTTGAGATGCAAATGGAACCACGCCACATGTGTAGCAGAAGTTATCTGCATTGTTTACACAGTTTTGAGGCATCTTGGCCTCTGAGGGAAAATATCACACAAATATTCTTTGGAAATGTTAGACAATGACACTTTCACAAGCCACCAGATGTAACTGTATGGTGCGTAGATCTGACCAACACAAATGTAGCTTGCAATAAATTACAGTTAGATAATAATCTTTACTCTCAAAGTGAAGATAAATTTCTACACTTCCATGTGGTACCATTTTCATTGTTCTACCATACTTTATCAAGAAGTTACACGGCATCATGATCATTAAACGCTTCCCTCCCTTGTAGGGAAATATACTCGCCTGTGTATAAATCTTTATTGTGAAATATCTTGAAAACTTTAGCCAACCAGCACCTTTATCACCCATTTTCTAATTAATCTAACTAAAATATGTAATTGTAACACATTTAATCTTAGCGGTTGATAACTTCCCAAAATTTGTAGACCAGTAGTATAATGTTGATCTTGGAATACTGATCATTGTTGAAAATCAGCCTATATTAGAGAATACTTAGTAGGATTATGCTTCTCAGTAGTCCATCCAGGATTAAAGAAACAGACATTTTCACTGACCTGTTGAATCTCCAGCATGGACTTGGATGTTTGTTGTTTTATAGAATAATGTAGGAGAAGGGATAATAGAATCTGATTGCAGAGTGAAAAGGGGGAACAGCCTAGAATTCCTACATAACCACAAGAGAACTAAATCCATCCCCCACCCTTAAGTGCTGTTTATTCTTATCTAACTCTAAGCAGGTTGCCAACAGTTAGTTGAGAAGATTCCTGTGGACAGGATTTTAGCTATAAATCAGTTCAGTGGCGTAGCGTGGGTTGTCAGCACCCGGGGCAAGGCAAGTAATTTGCGCCCCCTAACCCGTGGATTTTAGCACTTGAGTCTGCCGCAGGGAGCCCCGCATCCTGGGCGTCCGCCGCACCCCCCACCCACGCCTCCCCCGGGAAAAGGGGGAAGGTCCGGCATCCCCTCCCTCATGTGCGGCAGAAGCGCCGGGACCCGAGGCCGTGCCAGGAGGCGGGCGGCGCAGCGGAGCCTCCACTTTGGAGCCGGCGGGGGGGGCGGCTGGGGGCGCCGGCGTCCCTTTCTTACCTCTGATGCCTGGAAGAGAGCGGGACCCGCCAGCGCAGCTGCCCGTCTCGCTCAGGCATGCACCGCGGCTGGCCGGGGCTTCCGCCGGGGGCGCATCCGGGCACGGGGAGCGAGGGAGGGGGCCGGCACGACGCCCCGTGAGCTTGGCAGCCCTTGGCCGGAGCTGCGGCTGAGCCTGGAGCCGCACCAGCCCGCACCTGCTGCCCCGGGAGAGCTCGGCTCGCTCCTCTTACCCCCCTCCCGCCACCGCCGCCCCCTCAGCCACGTGCACCGGGCCGCCACCACGGGGGCCGCTCTAGCGCGGAGAGGGGGAGGCCGGTCCCCGTTCGGCCTGCCAGCCCCGGGAGAGCCCCGCGCGAGTGCCTCGCCAGCCGCTGAACTCTGGCTTTTGAGCAGGAGCGACCTTGCCCTGCTTGCCCTTGCCCGGCGCCGGGAGCAGCCGCCGCTGACCGCCCCGCTTTTCGCAAGCCCCGCTACGCCGCCACCACCTGCCGCGGGGTGAGGGAGTCGGGGACGCACCGGCGGGTGCTTCTCTGGCAGTGGGGCATGCTGGTGCCCTGCACTGTGCTCCGTCTGCGGGGGCCGCCCTGGGAAAGGTGGAAGTGCAGCTGTGGTCTGGGATGGCTCCGAGCCCTGTCTGGCCGGCTTTGTGCCTCCGTCCCCCAAGAGTAGCTGGTTGTGAGTTGCTGCTTCCCTGAGTGCGCCTCAGCCCCGGATCCCCCCCACGGGACTCCAGCCGCACGAAGGGCGCTTCAGCGCGTCTTCCATCCCTCCTGAGTGCGAGCGCGCCCCCCAGATGTTGCGCCCGGTGCGGCCGGCCCCCCCCTGCACCCCCCACGCTACGCCACTGAATCAGTTTAATTGGACCTCCTGCCCAATAGCTATAATAGACTTCCCCAGTAGAAGCACCCTCTAACTACATGGACTTCAGAATTTTCATAAGTGGTCATACTTACTAAGGAATTTTGAGAATTAAAAGTATCAAGGCTGCTCTAAAATATTGATAGAAACATTCCTTTCTAATAATTTAAATAACTTGCTAAATATTCAGCATTGCTGCTCAAAAGGAGATAGCTGTTAGCTGACCTTATTTGAGTTCAAAAGCAAGGCAACATAAGGTTTGATTAATACTTAATTGAGAAAATACTCAGTTCTCAGGGCTGTAGGCTAAATGAAACATCCTGGGGAAAAACAGTGGCAAACTACTTTTGAATTGCTGCCAAATAAACTGAATGTTTTTTTCTTTTTTAATAGGAGTTCAGCCTCTGAAGTATTTTTGTTTTTAGCGGGATAGGTTTCATCAAGTTATTTAGCTCTGAAATTTGTAACTGGGATGTCCAACCTTGGCAATGTTAAAGTTTGTGGACTTCAACTTCCAGAATTCCCCAGCCAGCCCTTCTGGCTGGTGAATTCTGGGAGTTGAAGTCCACAAGGCCTAGTTGCTAAGGTTGAATGCCCCTGATTTAGAAGCTTCCTTGAGTTATCAAACTTGATGGTAGAAAAACAGCTTGTTTTTCTATTAGTTGTTTTATAATATGTATATATGATATTGTTATATACATATACATATACATATACATATACATATACATACATACATACATACATACATACATACATACATATATATATATATATATATATATATATATATATATTAGATATATTTATTAAAAAATTAAGTAAAATTCTAGAGAATCAAGAAAGTCAGCTGCAATAACTATTTCTTTGCTCTCTGTCCTGTTAATTAGCTGTCAATCCAAAACTCCTTTTATCCTATGATGGGTGAGAGTGACATTTGGCATGATTTTATTTATGCTAATCAGTTTTCATGCATTAGCTTGCTTTTAGCTAATTAAGTAAATAATTTGGGGTAATAATAACTTTTTTCCACCCAACTCTTTCTTCTCCACAGCTGGATCAAATTTTAATTTCTGACGTACTGCCAGTGCTGAAAGATGATTCTTTGGTTTCATCTCACCCTATTACAGTGAATGTGTCTTCTCCTGATGAAATAACATCTGTATTTGATGGCATATCCTACAGCAAAGTAAGAGCTTAAGTTTCCCCATATAATTGGGAGAAAAGAAGTTAAACATCTTTAGCGTTTGAACTGTTTTTTTCATCTTGGGGGGAAACACCAGGAGATGAATCTTGTGGGATTACATTTACATTATATGTGTATATCTGCACTATGTGGTGTTACAGCTCAGAGGCAGGAGAGATGGAGAACTTGCTTTCCTTGAATAGTAGAGGAACACAATACAAGTAGTCTTTCAACTTGTAACCACAATTGAGACCAGAATTTCTGGCTGCCAAGCCCCAAATTTTGATCACATGACCATGTGGATGCTGTGATAGTTGTAAATGCAAGTACTGATTGTAACTTACTTTTTTCAGTTATTATACTGAAACTGTATATAAAGTATTTGGGGTGATAATTACATAATATCCTGCACTGTAATTTTCATCACTTAGTGGTTTGCAAGAGCACAGCCAATATATATTATGTATTATATGAAGTGGCACACCGGAAATGGTTTAGATAAATTAATCATTATCTTTGTACTGGTGTACAAAGACTTGTGTATATTGTTCCTACCTGTTGATATTTTTATAGGGTACTCTGGGTTTCTCTACAGTGTATCGAAAATGAATGATACTAAGATGAAAGTGGCCTTGTCTCTTTGCTATAGGCATGCGTTCATATCACTATTGCCTTATATGATTCAGGGAAAGTGGCTATTTAAATGGAATTTCACTTTTATAGTTAGCCTCTTGAATATGTATTTGGGACTTTCATAGTCAAACTCAAGAGATGAAAAAAAGGAAATGGTCTGAAATTTACAACTGTTAATGGGATTACCAGTTATGAAATTTATGTGTTGCAACCTTCACCTTTGCTTGCACAATGGTATTGTTCTGGTCCAAATCATACAAGCTTTACTCATGACCAGGCACGAATCACCAGTCATGTTAGCTGGATCATCCACATATATTTTTAAAGGCTGAAGTCACACATCTGGATTGAATTGTGGCAAACAAAGTTGTCTGCAATCTATTTGTAAATTAGGAAGTTGTCTTGTATCAAATCAGAGTGTTACTCTACTTCTGTCAATGTGGTCTAGTTTGATTATTAGCAGATCTCCAGAATCTCTAACTTGGCAGTGCCAGTGATTGAACTTGGGACCATCAGTGTGCAAAACATATTATTTGCTACTGAACTCTTGACACTTTTCTCACTGGATTGCTTCAAGTTGGAATGGGAATGGGGAAACAAAGCCACTGACCGTAATAAATGTGTAAGTTGGCACAAATGACATGAATCAGCATGCCAAATGGAGCTGGCTCATGTTTATCAGAAAATATCTTCACTTTGCGCCAATAAATCCTCACTTTTCCAGATGTTTTCTTCCCATTTCTGATTTTCTGTCCCGCTTTCTTAGGCTGTGTTTTAGTTACTTTTTGTGGTGCTTGTACTTACTGAATGGTTATAAGGTATCAAGAAAGGTAGTTCTGTTATTTTCTGTTCCGTGTCTTTCTGTGATCCTGAAGTTTCCTTGGCTGTCCCCCCCTTCCCAATCTTCTAAAGCTCCACAGAAGTGTGCTCCTCATGATACCCTCATCTGAGGTTTAATTGAAATGTGGGAAGTCAAGGGACTTGTAGACGGCTGGGAAGATCATTGTACCAGTGAAAGACAAGACATTAATCTGTACACAGACATATGCTCACTTGTTTAGAATAATTCTGTCCATCAGTGAGAATTGTATTAAAATGTTCTCCTTAGAACTGAAGTCAAAGTTGAAGCAATCTTCATCAGAGTATTAATATTCACAAGTAACTGTTAAAATAATTCTGAACAAAGCTATGTGTGTGTATATGGAGTACTATTTATCAATATTATCAATTCTCTGTGTCTAGGGAGCATCAATTCTCAGAATGCTTGAAGACTGGATCTCACCAGACCACTTCAGAGCTGGATGTCAGGTATACGTTCTGTTGAAATTAAACCCCAAATTATTAATAATTTGAGCTGTATATATTTTCCTGGGAGTAATTATAGGACTAGATATTTCTCTGGGAGAAATTATTGGATTTTAGTTGTGAATTAACAGATTTTGAGGATTGTGTTTGAATTAGGGGTTGGGACAATCTTCCCTAAGTTAGTGCCTTTCATTTAATTTTGGATTAAAGGACCCAGAATGTTTTTAAACAATAATTTTATTAAAATTATAATTACAATGCAACTAATACAACAAAGAAATAAGAAGAAATAGAAGGTGCAGAAAAGAAAAATGAATAAAGAAATGAGTTTCCTTGTAATCCCAAATATAAACAATTTTAGTAATTTATCAGTCTTAAAATACAACTAATGATCTATTCTTCCCTATCCCATCTCTTATTGATAATCAAATAAAGCCTCATAATTTAAATCCAAATATGAACAAAAGTTTATCAAGGGATACCAGAATTGACAACAAATTTATTTTAACCTGATCAAATAAACCAACTTTGTATTCTTTCCTTTTTATTTGTAAGAATCTTGACCTTTAGTCTTTTCAAATAATGTTCTAGAATGTGATTTCATTCTCCCTTTGTCCCTTCAAATTTTTAACAAACCTTTTTTGTAAATTCAATATAGAAAAATTATCCTACTTAATTTTGGTCTACTTGCCAGTTCTTCATTTCACCATGGTCAGAGACTTGTCTTCATTCCATGATTTCTTAGCTGGCTGGCTGTTCATCCTTATCTCTTTTTAAAATAATTCATATTGAAATTTTTTAATTAAGTAGAAAAAAATGAGAAATATATAAAAGTAAAGGTAAAGATTCCCCCGCACATGCGTGCTAGTCGTTTCCAACTCTAGGGGCCAGTGCTCATCTCCATTTCAAAGCCGAAGAGCCAGCGCTTGTCCAAGGACATCTCCGTGGTCATGTGGCCGGCATGACTAGACACCAAAGTCACACGGAACGCTGTTACCTTCCCACCGTAGTGGTCCCTATTTTTCTACTTGCATTTTTTACGTGCTTTCGAACAGCTAGGTTGGCAGAAGCTGGGACGAGTAACAGGCACTCACTCTGTTACGTGGCACTCGGGATTCGACCCGCCAAACTGCCGACCTTCTGATCGACAAGTTCAGTGTCCTAACTCACTGAGCCACTGCATCCCCCACAGTTAAAAGAAAACAAAGAAAAAAGATAATTAAAGAAGTGACTTCTGGCCTTCATTACATCAGTACTCTTCTCCCTTTCCAACATAACTATAAACCCCTCATCCTCATGAAAAACTTTTTTCTCTGCATTATCCCCACTATTCATTGATATATGTTAGTCTGCCATGTTTCCACCCTGAATATATATAGTTGAATAAAAAATTGTTTAAAAGAAAGAACACACATCAGGCTACCACATGCTGCCTACCTTATAGAAGAGCATCTATTAGGTAGAGCTGGAATTGAGATCAAAGTAGTTAAGGTTTCAGAGCCCATAATAATATTGTCATAATTGTTAGTTGAGGAATAATGATTGTGCAAGCAGTTCTCTACCTTCTACACTTGATCAAGTTGCAGTTGGTTGCATATTTGATCTGTACTTTTGATTCAAGCTAGGAATAATCATGCAAACTGACTTCATGAAAGCATCAAAGTGTGAGTGAGACAAACAGTGCCATCTATTGTTCTAATGCAGCACATTCAAATGTGTAGGAAGAGCCAAGAAAAACAGGATTTATCAAGCCATACTTCTGAAGTATCAGACCAAGAGATAATTTCTGGAATATATCAACTATGTCTAAAATGAAAAGAACTTGAGAGACTACACAGAGCTGTGCATGTTTTTTCCTGCACAGCCTCTATTTTGCTGCTGGCATGCAAATCTGGTCGTGTGTGTGTGTGTGTGTGTGTGTGTGTGTGTGTGTGTGTGTGTGAAATTTGGATTGCCAACAAAGAGTTAAAGGGAGACTGGTATAGCTATTTTGAGCTATTTAGCTCTCATCAACCAGTCATACACTTCTGAGATTCGAACCTGGGCTGCTTGCACGTTAGGCAGCTATATTGTATTGTATTCCTTGCCATATTTGGCCAGACCGGGTGCTTCAGAAAAACACTTAATACATACTTACATGCATACATGTATGTATATGTATATGTGTGTATATCTCTCTCTCTGTGTGTGTACATACACACACCTAGGTGAAGGGACTTTTTGAAACTGTATATGTACATAGAAACAAAAATTGTTTTGTTTTGTTCACTTCAACTTCCACGTTGCTGCTATGAACGCATTTCTAGAAACTATGCCCATGGTAGATTTCCATGGGAAGCAATCCAACTGCTCCAGTTTTTCCCACAACATCCTCCACGCTTTTCGAGATAGGCTAGGGCTAGGCTGAGGAACGGTGACTAACACAAAAATTTTAATTAGCTTCTAGGGCTGAGAGGGACTTGAATTTTGCTATTTCTTCTTTAGTTTATCATCTTCACCATATGAGCTCTGACAAAGAGAAATATATCCTTTTGAATTATAACTATCAGTCTCAGCGTGACTATTCACAGCCCAGCCATTATAACTTTCAATCACAGCATGACCAAGATAGTGTCTTATCAAGTCTAGCGTACAATGTCCTTCATGTCTCTATGGGATGTATTGGAGGAGCCATGTCCTCCATCCACCCCACAAAGTGAAGAGAACCTTGTCCCAAAGGTTCATTTTTTTTTTCCAAAAGGCCACTGGACTTTTATTGGTTTAGAACTGAACCTACAAGAACTGAATAAGCATCTTGGATGAGAAGCAAAATGTTTTCAAAGGAAAAAAAACCAAGAAAGGCCAGTTGCCTTTTGAAAAAAAGCACCTTTGGGACAACCTGGATGATTGAGAATCTCTATAGACAAAAGAAGAGGAAGGTTTTAGTGACTTTCTTCAACTCAGTTATTAATCTGAAGCAGAAATACAGGTCATCCTCAATGTACGACCACAACTGGGTCCAAAACTTCAGTTGCTAAGTGAGACATTTGTTAAGTGAGTTTTGCCCCATTTTATGACCTTTCTGGCCACGGTTGTTAAGTGAATCACTGTAGTTGTTAGTTTAGTAACACAGTCGCTAAATGAATCTGGCTTCCCCATTGACTTTGCTTGTCAGAAGGTCACAAAAGGGGATCACATGATGCCGGGACAATGTGACTGTCATAAACACGAACCAGTTGCCAAGCATCTCAGTTTTGATCATGTGACTACAGAGATGCTGCAGCAGTTGTAACTGCAAAAAATAATCATAAGTCACTTTTTTCAGTGGTGTTATAACTTTGAACAGTCACTAAACAAGCTGCTGTAAGTCTAGGGTTATCTATAGTGATAGAATCTTCTTTGTCACCCAGCAGAGTCTTATGACCTGTGGCCCTGGGAATAAAATCTGCCGCATGATAAATATATGTACCTTTAATTAACCTCTATATTTTTAGTAGGCATAGTACAGCCGTAAAGAGCATCCCATTCAGCAGAAGTTATTTTCATGCACAATTCTTGTCAAGCTCACCTCTTTTGTTTAAAAGCTGACCTCAGGTAGAAATTCAACAAGAAGGGGGAAAAAATAAGTTAGAAACAAAAGTGCTGGGTAGGGAGGTGTTGTATGTAGAGAGGAGGCAGGGAACACTTAAAAGACAATTCAGCAAAAACACAGCTGTTCTCTGACAATAAAATCCACACTCCGAATCTTGCATGTCTGCAGGATCTGCTCATTGGTCCCTGAAAGCAAGTTTCAATGCTTTTGAAAGGACAAATCTATTCTTTATCCAGCAGTGACATTGAGAGTCAGCAGTTTTTAGCCTGACAAACGTATTGGTCTGTTCATTAGGGCAAAGAGATGAGAAAGAACAAGAGAAAATTCTAGTTGTGTTCTTTTTTTTTCCTTTTTGGTTGTTTGTTTACTGAAACCTACGTAGTGTGCTTAGATTATAAATTCCTGTCTTATTTAATGGATGAGGGACTTATTTTAAGATCTGTGTTCTTGAATAATTGAAATAGAAGGTGAAGCAGAGTATTAGGAGAGCAATCCACTTTACCTAAATAGCTTTCACTTGGAGAAATAATTAAGGTCAATGAAAGTTGCATTTCTAACTATGTTAAATCAAGGACATTTTTTTAAAAATTCAGGGCTTTTTTCATCTTGAGAACTTTTATGGAAAAAATATATATATAATTGTAAATTATTTATTTTGCATCCTGTAAACTGGATGCTTAACAACATTGTACACCCATATCAACATTGTACACCCATATCCTATATATCAGAGTGGAAACTTACAGCCCTCTCAATCTTTTTTGATGTTTTAGATATGATTAATTGCCCTGAAGCTTTAAAATCACAACTGGAATTGTTTAGAAAACAATTGAACACTAGCCACTTATTTGGCTGCCTCTGAGATCTGCTTTATCTGGGTACTTGTATAGAGTTTGTACCCTGCACCAAGCTATGCACCATGATCAAAGAGTGATCTGTAGGATGACAAGTTAAAGATGTTCTGATAGCCATCAGTATAACTTGTTACGGGAAATGCTAATGTTCAGGATTTACAACCCTATGTAATAACTTTCTCTTCTCCCACAGAAATACCTAAAAGACCATTATTTTAAAAATGCAAAAACAGATGATTTCTGGAAAGCAATGGAAGAGGTATGTTTGCTTTATCTCCAGTAAGTTCATACTTTTCACCAATAGCATCTGAGCTTGCATCAGAGAAGAAATAATAATTTAGCATTAATCATGCTTTTCATGTTGTTGTGGTGGCACAATTAGGAAAAGACAAGAAGAGCACCAACGAATTAAAGAACTATGAATTAATGAGTCTAATAGCAATTTGCAGCTTTTTTTGTGTGTGCACTTATCTTCCAACTGCCAAAATTCTCTGGGTAGATCTGTAAAGTAAACAAACTGAAATAGCAAAGCAAGATTCAAAGAAAAAGTACCAAAGATTGCGCCTCAATTATGTTATAACCATTATACTGGGGTACTAACCAAATACAAAGTTTGATTGGAGGACCAAATGATTATCTTAAAAATGCTCTGAGAAGCCAATCAAAAGAAAGAAAAATGTGCATTAGCACAAGATGTGCCACCAAAACTCCAGCTACAATTTAATATCAGTCTATCGCAAATAAATGAATTGCTCAAAAACCTCCAGGAAAATTGATATAATCTCTACTTTTGATGTGGAAGACTCTCCTAACATGACCATCTATTGTTGTTTTTAGGTAAGTGGGAAGCCTGTCAGAGACGTGATGGACACATGGACCAGGCAGATGGGTTATCCTGTGCTGAAAGTTGATTTAAACTCAACAGTCACACAGCAACGTTTTCTATTGGATCCCAAAGCAGATCCCTCCAAGCCATCTTCTGAATTTAGGTATCTTCTGCCTAACAGTTTGATATGATATTGCTAGACTGGGGAAATTTGTTTTCTCCATGATCTTCACCAAGTTCTTTTCACATAGATAACTGATATAATAAAATCGTTTAGTTGATTATTATATTAGGATTGGAGAACCTATGAAGCCTCTGATGTAGCTGTGGTGTAACTTCTATTTTTATACTAATGAATAACTGGAATTAATGGAATTTGGAGCCCAACATCTTCAGAACATATTGACAATCTTTCCCTTAGTTAATTGCAGCAAAACTATTTATCTCCCAAATCAACCATGATTTGGTTCACAATCAGTGAAATTGATCAATGCACTCATTAAGTTCGGTAACGTGATTAGTCATTGCTTTGCTGGGGATTTATTCATTCCTCACCGACGGAGTATATGTTTGCTTTCTGAAGGTCCCTAAAGGAAAGCAGCTGCCAAGTCAGTTTAAATAAAACTGAATTTGATGGGCAGACAGGTTAGCACAATAAAGGCAGCCTCCTACATTGCTGGAACTGTTGCCAATTTCTATAGCTGAACCTGAATATCCAGGTAGTCCTCAACTTACAACCACAATTGAGCCCAAAATTTCTGTTGCTAAGCAATACAGTTGTTAAGTGACTTTTGCCCCATTTACGACTTTTCTGGCTGCAGTTGTTAAGTGAATCACTACAGTTGTTAAGTTAGTAACACAATTGGAAAGTCAGCTTGGCTTCCTCAATGACTTTGGTTGACAAAAGGTTACAAAAGGTGATCACGTGACCCCAGGACCCTGCAACTGTCATAAATATGAGTCAGTTGCCATGTGTCCAAATTTTGATCACGTGACCATGGGAATGCAGCAATGGTCCTAAGTGTGAAAAATGGTTATATTGAAGTAACTATTCTAACCAGCAAGACCACAGATGTTTTTATAGTACATTTCAAAAATGGTGGCATGATGCATTATAAAAATTCTTAAAAATATGTCTTTCTGAATTTTCAGTTACAAGTGGAATATTCCAGTGAAATGGAAAGAGGGGAATACATCAAATATAATATTCTACAATAAATCAGAATTAGCAGGTAATCGGAGCTAATGGATAGTAACTATCCACAAAGTAAATATTTCTTTGAATCACATACCAAAGTGGTTTGTCATTGCTTTCCTTTGAACTGTTTTCTCAAGTTCCAGTCTCTCCTATAGGGTGGAATTCCTTGGTGATGTCCCATTTAGGTATAACCAGGCCAAATCCAGCTTAGTTTCCAAGCATATAGAAATCAGAGTAAATGGCATTGACTTAATAGGAGTTTCTTTTGAAAAAGCAGGGTGGCCCAAGAGAATTCACCATCTGAATTATGAAGAGGAATGATTGTTTTTTTCACACCTCCTTCTCAGGTGATAGCAATGTCCCAACTCTAAAGCCTTTAAAATCTTTGATAGGAAATTTTTGAGATATTATTGATAGCTGTCTGTACAGGCAAATACCTTATTCATCTCTCAATGAATTGCTTTGGGGACCCCATCAGAGCAACATACAGGATAACCAGTTTAGGTGGCAAGTCCCTCCAAAAAGCAAAGGAGCAAGGCCTCATCTTACGCATAATGAAGGACTATAGAAGCTAGTCACCATAATCATCGCCTATGGCTTCAGTTGGCTGCTTCATTATTCTTGGTAGACTTGACCATTTCTTACATTTCTTAATAATGTAACATGCCTTATATAGGACTTACTATGTGTCTAGTTTGAAATTTTAAGTGAATACAGAACAGCACAATTGTCCTGAATATGGAATACAAAACTTAGCAGGCATGCTAGTCTTCATATAGTGCAAGAAATACTACACGATTTATCATTGATTTATGGAAGGATTACAAAGCTTTGCTTAAAGGTAAAGGTAAAGGTTCCCCCACACATGCGTGCTAGTTGTTTCCAACTCTAGGGGCCAGTGCTCATCTCTGTTTCAAAGCTGAAGAGCCGGTGCTTGTCCGAGGACGTCTCTGTGGTCATGTGGGCAGCATGACTAGACGTCAAAGGTGCATGGAATGCTGTTACCTTCCCACTGTAGTGGTCCCTATTTTTCTACTTGCATTTTTATGTGCTTTCGAACTGCTAGGTTGGCAGAAGCTGGGACGAGTAACAGGCGCTCACTCTGTTACGCAGCAATCGGGATTTGACCTGCCAAACTGCCAACCTTCTGATGGACAAGCTCAGCGTCCTAACCCACTGAGCCACTGCGTCCCTAAGCTCTGCTTATAACCCTTAATATCCTGTATGGCTTGGATCTAGGCTACTTGGTTGCTTGTTAAATTATTATTCTTTATGCAACAAGGATATAAAAGAAAAGTCACATTATAATGGTGTCTAGCCCCAAAAGGTAAAGGACTACAGTTCTCTGGGACTACACAACCAACTTTTTGCTTTGGGGAGTTGCTGCTGTGACTATTGATTTTTCATGAAGCACCAGGCTTGGTGTTTTTCCCTAATTATGGTCTTTGATTCAGATAGGGTCTACATTGCCTGTTCTTACAAAAGTAAACAAAATTAGTTTTTATTAAAAAGTAAAATGATCGAATACAAAACCTATTTATACTTCAAATATTAACACTATTGTCTCTTTAAAAAGGGAAAGGGAGAAACGGCTTGATAAAACAGATACTTCCAAAATGCTTAAATGCGGGGGAGGGGGGAAGGAGGAGACTTACAAAACAAGATGCATGTTCCAGTAACACCACAAGATGGCACTGATCTGTTACAAAATGCTAGTTTAACACTCAGATCAATCTTGCACTGTTCTAAATTTAATATGGAAAATAAAATCATTTTCATCAACTTGTATAGCTGGGAAACGTATATCCTAATCCACATTTGGACTGAGCCCAAAACAGAAAAGATGAAAATTTAATCTAATATTCACAATAAAATAAAATTGTTTAATGCAGATTTTCTAGGTAAAATTTTTACCTATTTTGGCAGAAACAAACTGAATTTTGATGCAAAGTCCTCTGCTTTTCCCTGGATCACCCTTGGTATTTTGGGGAATAATTCCAGCCATTTATTAGAGCTATGGGAAGCTTTCTTTCTTTCTTTCTTTCTTTCTTTCTTTCTTTCTTTCTTTCTTTCTTTCTTTCTTTTCTTTCTTTCTTTTTCTTGTTCGGTAGTTCTGAGGAAACTCCCATAAGTCTCCACTATTGAGTTGATCAGCTGCCCACATCCAGAGACTCAAAATAGATGAGATATGAAATGAACCATGCAGAAGCTGAATTTATTTATTTATTTATAATTGAATTTCTATACTGCTCTTCTCCCGAAGGACTCAGGGCGGTGTACAGGGCAGTAAAAGCTTTACATACAAAAGTTAAAATGAAATTAAATTAATTAAGCCCTAACAATAAATAATTAAAATACCCTAAACCCTTAAACCAGGCCGGCCTGTTCAAATAAATAGGTTTTCAGATCCCGGAGGAAAGAGCGAAGGTCGGGAGCCATCCGGAGGTCAACCGGTAATTGATTCCAAAGGGCTGGCGCACCCACAGAGAATGCTCTCCCCCTGGGGGCTGCAAGCCGACACTCTCTGGCCGATGGCACCCTGAGGAGGCCCTCTCTGTGGGAGCGCACAGGATGAAGGGAAGATGACGCCGGCAGCAGGTGATCCCGTAAGTAGTCCGGACCCATGCCATTTAGGGCTTTATAGGTAATCACCAGCACCTTGAATCTCACCCGGAGGGCAACTGGAAGCCAATGCAGCTCACGGAGAAGAGGTGTTACATGGGAGTACCGGGAGACCCCCATCACAACTCGCGCGGCCGCATTCTGCACCAACTGAAGCCTCCGAGTGGTCCTCAAGGGAAGCCCCATGTACAGAGCATTGCAGTAGTCTATAGGAGAAGTCATGAGTGCATGAGTGACTGTACGCAAGGCATCCTGGTCTAGATAGGGTCGCAACTGGCGCACCAGGCGAACCTGGGCAAAAGCAGAGGCTTGTAATTATGAGACATATTGCAAGGGGATCTTAGTTTTTCCACTTTTGCTGAGATCCTGGTGAGAATTGTCAACTCCTCCCTGTAATAATTCTCTCTGGGTATCTCTATCTGCATTTTAAAAAATAGTCTTGTTAAATCAAGTCAGTGTTGTATCAGTTTTGACTTTTTCTAATGTTTGTCTTTTGGAAAGACATTTCATAGCCCTGTAATAAATTTATAACTTATTCCCTACTTTTTTGTTGTTGATACCACCACAGGAATTACTATTACGCGACCCAGTGATCTTCCTCCCAATTCTTTCTTGAAAGTAAACAAAGATCATGTTGGTTTTTATCGTGTAAATTATGAACCCCAAGCCTGGCGTGCTTTAACTGATATTATGATGAAAGACCATCAGGTCAGTCTGCTGAAATTAATCGTTGGTTCAGTTTTAGAGATGATTATTCACTGTATTTTTAATTTTACCCATCTGATGTCAACTGCTTCTTTTTTTCTCCTCCTTTTAGGATTTTAATCTAGCTGATCGTGCTGGTTTTATAGATGATGCTTTTGCATTGGCCAGGTAGGTGTTATAATTAAATTAGTAAATACACAGTTTATTTGATGCTATATTACAAGTTAGCTATTTAACATAATATTACCCTAAGAAACATATGTGAACTGACACCTGCAAATATATTATAATTCATTTTTTTGCTGTTAAGGTTGCAATCCTATGCACATTTACTTTGTGGTAATATCCAATGAACACAGAGGAACTTACTGCAGAGTAAGTTGTCCTAGTTAGCCCTTTCATTCCTTGAGGTTTATTCTCTCACTGTCATCCCAAGAAGCTTTGGGGTTTTTTTTTTTTTGAGAAAACAGATGCCATCATTCATCATTGGATTCTGCAGTATAGATACTCCATGAATTCTAGAAACAGTGAATCTGTAAAGTATGTACTTACTGAATTTGCAATTTGGAATGCTATTAATAGCATTCCAAATGCTATTAATGTTTAAAATTTAGATGTTTAAAATTTTGTGATGCTGCTCCCCATACAAGCATACCAAAATGTATAGTAAATATTATAAATTACATGTGATTTTATTGTTATTGCAGTGCTCTTAATCTATTTTATTTTAACTGATTGGATCATCAAACTCTATGTGCTGGCTTATGGGTAGAATAACAAATAACAACTAAATAATTAATTAATGAACAAGCGATAGTCCATCGGATTTAATTCCTAAGAGGTTTCTTCATTTTCCTTGTTCTTCATTTCCCCCTTAGAGCTGGACTTCTGAAGTATGCTGATGCATTAAACCTTACAAGGTATCTGCAAAACGAGACAGAATATATTCCATGGCAAAGAGCTGTAGTAGCTGTATCCTATATTAGACACATGCTTGAAGATGATAAGGCACTCTATCCCAAATTTCAGGTAAAGTTCCCTATGAAACTGCATATACCAGGAAAACAACAATAAAATCTTTAGTCCTCACATTCATTTGCCTTCTGCAGAAACTCTGAAGAACTGACTTTATCAATCTGAGTCATTTTTTCAAAAATGAGTACTACTGCATTTCTGAAATGTATATTACAAGTTAAGTAAAGTGTCACTCTGTGGAAGGTTCCTGCTCAGAAGGTGTACCTGACCCCAATTTATCAAATTTTAGAAGTGTTTGTAGTATTATTTATTTATTTATTTTATTATTAGTACTTATACCAATCTATACATCACTTCTAAGCCCACCAGTTTTTCTCTCATGAATAGATAGTGTAATTGTGGAATGTGGATATTTGTAATGTGAAAGGCAGGGAAGCAAGATTAGCTTTATGTTGCCTGGGTGTTAGTCTCACTCCCCACCACTATCATTTCCCCTTCATATCCATAAGCCCCATGAAAAAAAGACTTGTATCACACCACATCAAAGTCACAAAACAGCATGTAAGCTTTTGAGTTCTGAAGAGTTTTGGACAGTTCTTCATCAGCAGGAAAACGGAGGAAGAGAATTTGCTTGCTTTTTGAATTATGTGCCTGTATGTAGGTACAATCTGGGGCAGAGCAGGAACAGGTGGCCGATGTATAAATTGTTTTGTATCAAGGAATTTCAAATTTGCATTAATATTTCTATAAAAGTTTTCAGAAATGGAGAAAGAAGATGGTATGATCTCCCTTTCTTTAAAAAATAAAAATAAATTAATGGTCTTGGTATTTGAAAGCATAATTAGAAAGAAGTTACTCAACTGGATTAGGAATAATTTTACATGAGGGAGGGAGGGAGGGAGGGAGGAAGGAAGGAAGGAAGGAAGGAAGGAAGGAAGGAAGGAAGGAAGGAAGGAAGGAAGGAAGGAAGGAAGGAAGGAAGGATATTTTCTTGGAAAAAAACCTAAGCTAGTTTGTGGAGAATATAAAAATTTATATGCTATTCTGTAATTTTAGACTTAAGAATGAGTTAATAACCTGTACCCTACGTTTTGGGAATTCTAGAACTTCGCATTTTCTGCGATACGAGGGTCATTCACACATATAAATAACCTGTTGTTAGAGAGATTTAATATCAGCTCCTCACAAGGAAACAGCAATCTTGTATTATTTCATTGGAACAATGTTGTTTACCCAACAGAATGCAGACATTTCTGACAATAGTGCAGTTGAAATGTATACAGTGGGAAGGCTATCTGGCTAGACACAATGACAACAGGATAGAGAATGACTTGCTTTGTTTCCTGACTCCTGACCTCTTCTAGTGACTTTCCAGTCCCTATCAAAGGTCCACTTAATGCAAAGTCTCTGGTTTTATGGCCTCAGATTATCCTATAAAAAGAACATATTTTAACCATACTCTTTCTCATATATTCAAAAAAATGCTTATTTTTTATGAACTACCATAGTAATAACAGAAACTCTTCCATTTCAGTTAGAAACAAATTCCTAATATCTAATATACTGTAGAGAATACTAATGTTGATGGCTGGTATAGAAGTGACAATCAACTGTTTATTGCTGATGTTCTGTTTAATGCTGACAACTCCCCCCCCCGCCCGCCCCGAGATTTCCTGAATGTAATTAGACTATTTAAATCTGATTGCTATGTAGATATTCCAACACAAACCACTATTGCTTCTGTTCTCAGAGATATTTTGGTAGCCTGGTCAAGCCCATTGCAAGTGAACTGAAATGGGAGAATGATGAGGACCATATCAAAAGGTGAAGCATTTGTTTCAACTACCTTATATACAAATTTGCTTTTGAGCATTGTGTTTTGAATATTATCTTTCCAATGACCCTTAGATGTCCCACTCCAGTGATGTTTATCAGCCCTTCCTTTATTTGTAGGATCAAAGTTAAAGACAAATGAAATCTTGTGCATAATGAGATTTAATCAACCTATTTATGTTAGAGGAAGACAACTACCCTTGTTGGTTGTTAAACAGGAAAAAAAAAACCTAAACAGCTGTACTAATCAGCTTTTTAATCTGTGTACCATGAGACAGAGAGAAGGAATGTGGGGGGGGGCGGTTTGAAGATAGTCTTAAAGCTTACTGCTCCCAGATAAACAGCACTATTTTTTTTTAAAAAATGTGAAATTACCCTGTGCTGTTTGGATATTGTTTCTTTCATTCTTTCATTCTTGTGTTTTCTAGTATTGCTTCCATATCTTTTCACTGTAAAAAGAGTGTAGCATAATTGGTGTAATCTTTGATGATATTTTTTTATCAAACTTCCCTCTAGAATCACTCTTAATTTCATCATCAACATTGACCCAAACCTGCCTCCCATAGTGTTTGATCCACCCTGGGACAATATGATAGATAGGGCATGCAGTAATCTAGCATTTCTCTAGAAGGAATATGATGTGATAACCAAATCAATCTCCTCCGGTGTCAAAAGTTCCTTTATATGATAAATGTTTTGTTCATTTTCTAAAGCTTCTGCATGATCAGATGAATCATATAGCAAATATTAGATTTTCAAAGCTTTCCACTGAAAGCATGGAGTACTTCTATGGGCTTCTACTTCTGTTTCTTTCTTGTCTTGACCTTCAGATGACCAGATCTGTAAATGGGAACTTACTTTTTGTTTACTTGAATAGGACTACGTCCCTCAATATAAGCTTGGACCTTGCTTTTTTCTGGCCCTGTACTGCATAAGATGGTCTATTTGTATTCAATCTGAAGTGAATATACCTTCCCTTTAGAACTCCTGTAGAAGAAATAATTAGTTTGAATTCCTGAGGAAAGCTTCTATAAGTATCGTTTAAAATATCTAGTGGAACAAAAACCAGGTGGTCTTTTTTCCTCCCTCCTACAACAATTCCCATCTTATATTCCACCCCTGCTTTTCAGACCCCCCTCATTTTCAGAAATGGATTGCCCTGTGTCCCATAGCATGGCTGCTTGAGGCTTGAATGTGTGTAGGTTTAATATGTATACGTATGTATAGTTTAATATGTAAACGACAGCATATTCCAAACAAATAAAATGTAGTTTTCCTTTGTCCTTTTCTCCAGTCTCCTTCGTACAACTGTTTTGGAATTTGCATGCAACATGGACGACCCAGAAGCTTTGGGGAATGCCTCTTTGTTGTTTAAGAATTGGACGAGTGGAATAAGGTGACTATACATATTTAGGTGCAGATCCAGGAGGTGTCCATAGGCAAAGTGAGATGGAAGATAGGCCTCTTTCACTAATAATATCATCCTCTTCCATGTTAGTCTAGATGTAAATCTCCGTCTCCTGGTGTACCGTTTTGGGATGCAGAACTCAGGTGATGAGCAAGCCTGGAATTATATGTTTCAGAAATACAGAACTGCAACCTTAGCTCAAGAAAAGGAGAAGCTTCTCTACGGCCTGGCATCAGTGAAAAACATAACTCTGCTGAACAGGTTGCTTGAAATTATCTTTAACTTTCTATACTAGAAGTATTCATTTGCTGTTCTTAAATCCTGGTTCTCAAAACAACAAAAAAGACCTGGTGGAGGGACATGAAGCAGAGGTTCTGAGCATTCTTAGTGGGCATTAAAGCAGGAAGCAAGTGGTTCTTAAAAGAATCAGTGATTAATTTCCCTATAGATATGATGCTATATTTCTAACATCCTTTCACTAATGTTTACACTGGGGCCATGGGTTATGGTTTCATATACACAGGGTTGCCTAAAGCAGTAGTTTTCAACGACTGTGTTTTGTTGCCCATGAACTGCAAAGTTCCTTTAAATTGATCATGGATTTCTTTAATTGACAAGTAAAATAATGGACAACTTCCCCAAAGCACCATAAGCTCATCTGATCTACCAATCTTGCAAACTGAAACTGAAAGGGAATGCTAGATGAGTTTTGTTCAAGCAACCAAGAGGCCCAAGTGACTTAGTGCCTGAATCACAGCCAATGCCATATTTAATTCAGAAATCTATCAGGAAGGTCTAGTCTAAAGCTTTGTACTCAACATGCTCCTTTTATCTTTCTTGACTGATGTCTGGAGAATTCCGAGGTTTTTTTTTAAGTTTCTTACTTCATGTAAATTAGGTTGAGAAAAGCAGTTTAAATCTCATTTTCTATGCAATCCTAAAGAAGTGCTAATCATCAGATATAATTGGTTGTTTTGTTTCTAGATTCCTAAATTGCATCAAAAATACATCTCTCATAAGAAGTCAAGATGTGTTCACTGTCTTGAGATACATCTCCTTTAATAGCTATGGCAAAACAATGGCTTGGGACTGGGTACGCCTCAACTGGGAATATTTGGTCAAACGGTAAGTGCTGGATCCCTAGACAGATCACTCTCTTTATGAGGCCACCTTGATTTTTGTTGGGGGAAAAAACCCCCTAAATATAAGAATATTGAATTTTAACATCTCCAAGTGCCATCAAAGCTGGAAGATAAGTTTCCTTCTTGTTGTTGTTTTCTGTTTTATGAAAACAGCACGCCTTTAGATTGTTATTTGCATAATAAATTTAGAAATAATATTTATGCAAAACTTTCTCAAGACATTTGGTGCCCCTTCTCATATCACATGAGCAAGAACCAAATGCATGCCTGCAGATGAAGCTGAAAGAGTCTCAAATCTCCAGGGCATAATAATGCTGGTGAGCCAAGCTGGCAAAGGGAATTGAACATGTCCATAGGACCCCTATACAGATTCTGGGTTTAAAAAAAAAACAGAATATGCTTATTTTTATGATTGGAATAGCCTCTGGACTCTCCTGCTTTGATAGTCTGTAGAAATGTAAAAGGTGAATTGAAACAAAGGACAGAAAAGTTCAATCAAAGCAGGATCAAGCCAGAGCTAGTGCTGTATCTCGACTATGCTGATAGTTTTACTAAGATTTACTTCGTGGCATTTAAAGTCTGCCTGAAACAAGTACCAGGGTTGCCTTCAAATTCTGAGGCTTGACAAAATGTCTTCTGGAATGTTTATGGTTATGGAACTCCAGGGAGGCTTGTTTAATAGCAGGTTCTCTCCAATCAACACAAAGAGTAAGTGTGACATTGTTTTGCTGACAGATTACTCTGAGGAAGGAATCAATTTCAATTTCCTACATAGTCAGGAACATAGGGGTGGGAAATTAATGTGTCTTCTTTCTTGATTGTATAGAGATGATGATGATGATGATGATTCTATTTCCACTATTTTATCTTGAAAACCAATATGTAGTAGCCGCCATGTTTAGCATGCTGTACATAAATATGAATGTGTTCTTTTTTCATAGATACACTCTTAACGATAGAAACCTTGGACGCCTAATATCAAGAATATCAGAAACATTTAACACAGAGCTCCAGCTTTGGCAGGTAAGGACACAACCAGCTGTCCAATTTTCTTGATATGAAAAATGCCAAGATACTCTTCCCCATACCTCTTCTAGGTGCACCTATTTAACGAGATGGATGTTGATAGAGGGGAGAGATTTCTTGATTGTGGCACTAGGCAAACAATACAGATTTGCCTAGTTTTGATGTTATAGTCTTTGGGGGCCCTGTATATTCTCCTGACACTTCAAAAGCAGTTTTAATGGGCAAGTATGTAAGCATTAACTAAAATGATAAAACCAAAACATGAACTTGGGAATGGAAATCTAACAGGAGTATTGCTCCCATCACTTTTTGATAGCAAACTAGATACTACAATACATACAGTAGTACATTTCAGTTCAAAGCTAGCACAGAAGGCCACAGTTCCCCAAAGGACTGCCTGTACAATATAAGTCAATTAACTATAACCCCCTCCCTCCACAAAACAAAACAAAGTAAACGAAAACAATAACAAATCAAGGGAAAAATTCATATCCAGCCCCAAGCCCCAAGTTTGTTGCAGCCCTCAAAAGTTAATAAAAGAGAAATAAGAAATTGCAGTCTTTGCTGGCAATAAAGTTTCCTAATCCATCCTAAATGTATTTGTTTGCAGGACTTATATGGCCACCTAGCCCATGTATAACTTCTGTTTGTTTTCCCCAATTGTCAAAAGGTCTTGTTCTTTTCCACTCTTTCTAAAGGTAAAGGTAAAGGTTCCCCCGCACATGCGTGCTAGTCGTTTTCGACTCTAGGGGCCGGTGCTCATCTCCGTTTCAAAGCCGAAGAGCCAGCGCTTGTCTGAGGACGTCTCCGTGGTCATGTGGCCAGCATGACTAGACACCAAAGGCGCACGGAACGCTGTTACCTTCCTACCGTAGTGGTCCCTATTTTTCTACTTGCATTTTTACGTGCTTTCGAACTGCTAGGTTGGCAGAAGCTGGGACGAGTAACAGGTGCTTACTCTGTTACGCGGCACTCGGGATTCGACCCGCCAAACTGCCGACCTTCTGATCGACAAGCTCAGCGTCCTAACCCACTGAGCCACCGCGTCCCTCCACTCTTTCTAGTTCTCCTGTAAATAGTCTCCTAAAAGTTTTTTTTTTAATCCCATTTATATCCCGCCCTTCTCCGAAGACTCAGGGCGGCTTACAATCTAAGCACAAATCAATGTGCTTAGCAATAGCCTTCATTCTATGTATATGCCTGCTTATTAGGGCTTTCACACACACCCCAAGCGGCATTATTACAAAGTCAGCTTATTGCCCCCAACAATCTGGGTCCTCATTTTACCTACCTCGGAAGGATGGAAGGCTGAGTCGACCTTGAGCCTGGTGGGATGCGAACCTGCACTAATTGCAGGCAGCTGGTGTTACTTAAGGAGGCATTAGCCCACTGCTCTACCAAGGCTCTAGTTGTATGACTCAGTTTAAGTTAGGAGTTATTTAGATTGAAGCTGTATATGGAAACAAAGAGTTGGACCTATACATACCCCAATACTATCACAATCCAAACCAAGCAACTCACTAATTGTTCTTAAGGATGAAAAGAAATATGGGAAGTTATAACCCAGAATGCTTGCAGAATGCATAGTTAGCCCTTCCCTAATAATGTAACATGAAATGTGTCGCCATTGATGTAAATTTGAATAGTCTGTGAATGGTCTATCTGCTCTGGGACATTTTCTGGTTCAGACACATTATCCTAAAAAAAAGAAGAAGAAGAATCATAACAAAATATAAATTATAGAAAAGCTAGACCACTACAAGGAGATGAGTCATGCCAAATTTAGAAATCAATTAAAGGACTTTCAAGTTTGCTACTTAAAAAAAAAGTTTAAAGCTCTATAAGGTCCTTGCTTTGGGGGCAAATGATTTTGCAGAAAAAACCGGCACTTTCGTGAAGAACATCTTTGAAAAAATTAAAACAGCTAGATGGCAGACTGTAAAAAGAGGAGTTAAGGACGGTAACATTTGATAATGCACACCTTTTGCATCAAAATCATCAGAAATCTAAAAAAAAATGGCTTATTGGTCTTTTCCTATCAGCTAGTTAAGACAACAGATCAAACACTGCCAAACAATGTTTAAGGGTGAAAGTCTAGTAAAAATCAGATGGTGAGGATAGTAAAACAGAAGCTGTCTTTGGCTTCAGGAATTCTCCAAATTTCTGCTGATAGATTGACATGAGTCACTTAAACCAGAGTGACTGGAAGGGCTACTATGAGTTGAGGCTAAACTTGTTGGTCACTAAATGCAGTCTCCTCCTTCTCTCCATCATGGTATTTCTTTTGATCAGTACATTTTAACATGACGACCATGAGATCAAAATTCCAGTACAACAAATCAGGAGTGAAGTTTAAAATCAAAAAGAGGCGTGGTAAAATTGTTCACTCTATATATCATGTAAATTCTAACTTGTTTTGAATTACTCTGATCTTCAGAATTCTGGCTTCATTCCAAATCCGATGTATGGTATTAGACTAGATATCATAACAACCCAGCCAGGTATATCAGTGCTCAAATCCTGTTTACAAAATATATCTGATAATTAAGTATTGACTTGTAGATATATGAAACATTCTGCAAACTGGAGATACACGAAACTGTTCTGGTCTTCTGAGAAACCAGTTCTATGTCATTAATATTTGCACTTGTTTTATCTTCTTAAGATGGAAAATTTCTTTGAGAGATATCCTGATGCTGGAGCAGGGGAAGCCTCAAGAAAGCAAGCTTTGGAAACTACAAAGAGCAACATTGAATGGCTAAAACAATACCGAGATGATGTAGCAACCTGGCTTGAAAATTCAGAGCACCCAAAATTTGCTTAATTGGTTCTCAGTCCTCATGAAAATTCTTAGGATTCTTTTTTTAAATCTCACCAACATGGTAATTTGCAAAATACTACATTTAGATTTTGACAGATATGTAAACTTTGAAATACCTTAATTTATTGAAATATATATTGAAACTAGCCAGCCAGTCATTCTTAAACGTTCCTATAAAAGTTTCTAGTCTCTTAGAACATTTTTTTCTCATTTTAATTGGACAAAATATAAACTTATCATTTCAACAAACATAGGATCCCATTACCTTTATGAGTATTGCTGATGTTTGCACTTAACCACATATTCGCCACTCTGAAAATGAATCTTTTATACAAAAATATTTATTATTCCATGTGTTCAGGACGGTCTTCCAAATAAAACTTCATAGAATCCATTCCAAAGGGACGGCTTTGCCTCTATTCAGAATATATATATATTCTCTTGAGAAATAAAAGCAGTAATCCAATTTTGGCGGGGGTGGGGGGTAATCACAAAATTTTGAGAGACAGAGAGAGAGAGAGAGAGAGAGACAGACAGACAGACAGACAGATTAAAGTTATTATTCTTAAAGTGACTTTGAGAAACCCATAGTTTTGATAAAGACTGCATCTATGGCAATTGATGGACATGTTGTCTGGCCTTATGTTATAGCATTGGCACCTTTTTTTTTACTGTCCAGCTCTCACCTCCATGTATCATATAAACTTATATGCAAACACTAAGATCTCTCACACATTTAGGCAATCTTGAAAATTTTCAGCCATTTGAGATTGGATTTTAACAATGAAAAAGGCTACGATACCATTTTATAAACAAATAATTTAACCTTTCTGAAATGGTCACTTCATATAGTAGTTGTGCACTGCTGAGAAAAACATCTAGAAATTAATTACTCCAAAACCAAGGCATATGTCTGACACCAAACATTCATTCAATAGAGCAAATTAAGACCGTGAAATATCTGGATATTGTTTTCCATGGGACAGGCAACCATAAATTAAATGCCAGATTTAAGTCCCATTATGTCAGCTTAAATCCACAAAAAAAGCATCGACTTCTTAATCTTTCCATTTCTCCAAAGGAGCTCAAATATATCTGCAGCAACTAATGTTTTCTCAGCTAAGATCTGAGCTCAGCTCCTTTCTGGAGTTCAGTGGTGGCCCTACAGGTTATTTCTTTCTCTTGAAAGAGTTCAGTTCAAACTTCTGAGATCTATTTTTCAAGCACCTTGAATGGGGTATTTTGCCATGAAGCTGGCCAACTTAAAATAGAAAACTTTCATCTCAAACTTACTTCCCCCCCCTGCTGACCTGGTACCTTTAATCATGACTTTCACTCTTCCTGGCAATACTTACTCAATTGCAATCTTATGGCGTTACATGGGCAGCTCTCACCCTAAAAGACGGTGCGTTAGCTGATCTTAATGGGCTATTAGAGCTGCAATCAGATTCATCACTTCTACGCAGAAAAATCTTTTTGAGCTATTCTGTATATTTGTTCTGACCATCAAGACACCTAAGCTTCATAATGGTTCCAAAATTTAGGAAGGCTTATCCTTGACTAAATGTAATACCATCCTCTAAGAGCTATTGCTAAAGGAAGATTCAAAACATCCCTTTGTGTCCATGAGGTGCAGGAATAGTTGAGACAATGGAACATGTTATTTTATATTGTTCCCTCTACACAGGAATCATCTCCATTCTTCACTAAACAACCTGGTTGTTCTACCACTCTTAAGCTGTTACTATCTGATCAGTCTTATTTTACTTCACAGACCACAGCCAAGAATTGATCTGTAGTTTGTACAGGGCCCTGGAGTATCTCCTCCAAATTTTTTAAAAATATTTTAGAATGTTACATCTTCCTCTTTTCCTTTAATTAATTGTGATTTTTTTTTGTTTTATTTCTTGGTCTATGACTGAATAAATATTAATTGATAATAAACATTGATTGATAATTTAATCTGTAGTTTGTATGCTTTTATATAAAGATGATGCAAATACGATAGTACACCTGAGTGGTTGTATTTCCAGACCCTGGAATAATCAGTAGTGTAGAAATATTATCAGCCCCACAAGATAGATCAGACTGCCCAAGAAGACTAGAACTATACTTCACTGGGTTAGGTTAGGTTCACAGGATGATGGAAAAAAAGGATGGGTTTATCTCCTGTGGTGGTTCATCTTTCATGGCTCCACATGCTCAGTGGTACCTAGAATCAATATGGGGAATAGGTAGGCATGAATACTTCTGGAAACTTGATCTCGCTCAGTTTATTAGTTACCCAGTTTTAAATTTATTTCATCCTATGTTTTCATTTCATTTGTACTTCTCAGTAAAAATCTGCCTCTAAATTTATGCTTTTGGGGGCATTTTTTCTTCTAAGATACATAATTTTGTACGTATGTTTTGCAATATAGAGGTAAATACAACCTTCCCAGATGTAACAGCATGCATTTTTGTAATTTTAATAAGCATCCATCATATTACTGCATATATTTCTGCCCTACACTCATATTTTGTGTAGATTGTTTTTGCTTTGGGAAATCACAATAAATGTCAAAAACCTGAGAATATCAAAAGATCATTGTGATTAGTTAAGGCTACATTTACATGTAGACATGATACAAAGAAAAATTGTATTTCTTACTACTTTTTATTCTAAACTTGCTGAAATAACAAACAGATTAAGTAATTTTAATATTACAAATCAAAATAGTCAATTATATTAATAAGGTTGCAAGCATGCAAACTTACATTTTATCATTATGTATTAACAGCAACCTCGTTTGGCAAAGAAGAGTCATTGCAAACAATTAACATTTTAAACTGCCTTATTGTTTAATGCATAGGAAAGCTTGGCACCTATTGGGGACATAGGATTCTTGAGAATGGGGACTACACTTAAAAAATGAGCACAGTTCAGAAAAAATAAAAAAAATATTGATGACTTATATTGTGTACTTCATAATTCCAATTTAATTTTTAATGTTGGAAGTGACCCTGGGTGCTACATTCACTTGTGGAGATGGTTACAAGCATCAAATTCCTGGGCATTCAGTTAAAGAGTAGGCTGGCTTGGTCAGTCAACAATGAGACACTGGTGAAGTGGGCATAGCAGTGCCTGCATTTTCTGCATTGCATGAGAAAAACACATCTTCCTTCTCCTGTCCTGGCCACTTTCTACAGGGGAACAATTGAGAGCATCCTGTCATACAGCATCACAGTCTAGTTTGGAAGCATCACTGCTTCAGACAGGAAGGCAGTACAGAGAGTGATGAGGATGGTTGAAAAGATTATTGGCAGTTCCCTCTCTTCCATCCAGGCCATAGCATATAAGCATTGCTTGAGCAGGATTTTCTGGGACACTACACATCCTCTTCATGACCTGTTTTCCTTGTTACCTTCTGGGAGGAGGCTTCGAGGTATCCGAAGCACAACATCCAGATTCAGTCAGTTTTGTTCCATACAGTATTAACCTTGTGAACTCTAAAGCTTCCTCCTTCCGTTATATATTAAACATGGACAGTGATTAATATTTATATGTTACTTATATGTAAGGCTGTAGGTCTATACATATGTTGTATAAAGTATGTTTAAATGTGTGTTAGGTATGTGTACACTTCGAGAGCAAACAACTAAATTTCATTTTTAATGTGCCATTGTGCCCACAGTAAAAAAATGACAATAAAAATCTATCTATCTATCTATCTATCTATCTATCTATCTATCTATCTATCTATCTATCTATCTATCTATCTACCTATCTATCTATCTATCTATCTATCTATCCCTATCTATCTATCTATCTATCTATCTATCTATCTATCTATCTATCTATCTATCCATATCTATCTATCTATCTATCTATCTATCTATCTATCTATCTATCTATCTATCTGTCTAAAGGATTTGGGGGGGGCACAAACAGCCTTGAGGTTGTAAGTTACAAAGCCTTGTTTTAAATAAACATTGCTGGACTATCTTGCATTCTTTGCAGTATTATGGTATTTACTATAGTTTTATTTTAATGTCCTAATTTACATTTCAGAAGACCATTACCACAGGCTAATTTTATTCATTAACATTTTCTCCATGAGTAATAAAAACTGAAGACAATATATAATCCAGTGGTTGCTAACTGTTTAGGGGATTCAGTCTTTTTTGTGATTGGTTTTAAATTTTCTATTATGGAAAATTATGGAAAATTTATCTTCTATCTTTGACAAGAGAGACAAAAACTATACTGGGTTTTTTCAAGGTCCTGCAAAAATGTAATAGGTTCTATGGAAGACAAAGTGGGATCACTGAAATGTAGCAGTTTTCTGTCTTTACAACTTTATTTCTGGATCAGAGTTACCAGATATTTTTTAAAAGCTAACAGGTTCCAGAGCTTTAAAACATTTGAAAAGCCCTTGTCTGGATGTTGCAATGAAGCAGCTTTCTCAAAACATCTATAAACACTCACACATAGAAAGAGACAATTCGGGTCTCATTCAAGTCATGACACAAGATCTAAAACTAAAAATAAGAGTTTAGGTGTCCTTACCCAATTTGGTGCCCATGAATTGTTGGCACTTGCACAGCAGAGGCAGGATTATAGCTCAACATATTTGCAGGACATCAAACTGAGGAAGGCAATTCAGATGACATTAGTACCAGTGATAATGCCATCCAGCCATTGCTGTTCAATACACAATCCGAGTGCATCGATATGGCTGGGTGATACTAGACAACAGTTGTATCAACAGCCTGTGATGCTATCTCTACTCCTGAAAAGTGATTGACTTTTTGTTTTCTTTTTCTACTTAGGATTCTCCCCCATAAGTTGACTACTTAGCATGTTGCTTAGATTAAGTTAATGGAGGACTGGTTGAGGCCGCTGACATTCTAATGCCCTTCTTCACATGACCATCTTCCTTCCATAAGCTCTTTAGATAAACTGTTCTAAGTGAACCCTAATTTTGCTTCTCATCCAACAGCCATTCTGTCAAACCACTTCATACATAGAGAATGGCCAGGGCAAGGGGTAATGTAGGGAAGGGGGAGGAACCATGTTAAACCCTATTAATAACATTATTCCCCATGTGCTGTTTAATTACAAATTACCATTGAGTTGTAAGCCTGTAGGGTAGGGGCGTCAAACTGCCGGCCCGCAGGCCAGACGCATCATCCAGAAGCCGTGCCCACCCCATTGCCGGCAATGGCAAAACCGTCCCGATACATTGCACGACGTCACGTGACATCATGAGTTTGATATATCTGCTCTAGGAGTTGCTCCCAAAGCATGTGGGGCTTCTGTAGCCTTGGCACATGGACTGGCATTCCAGTGGGGGGGGTGTTCCCCAAGCTATAGCCGGAAAAGGCAAGATATCTGTGTCTGTGGTGGTATTATTCAAATCTCACTTGTTTATCATGTGTACCATGTGGATCTTGAACCACAACATCGTGGTAACCATCTTGGGTTTTTTAAAGCCTAATCTGTGACCATCCCTACACCCGTAGGATACCATTTTGGGGCTGCAAAGTTCCTGCCAATCAGCAAATATTTATTGTTTACTGTATCTGTTTGCTGCCACCTGATGTCCACTTGAATATTTTATAACCTCAATATGGTACCAATATGCTTAATAGAAATAATGAATAATAATCCATCCCTAAGGACTGTAAAGTTGATATGCACCCTATGGGCTTTGAAAGAAATGATGAACTGAAGGGCTGCAAGTGTTAACTGCAATGGAACATGTTGAGTTTTCCACTAAATGATCTAGGATACTACACTGTTCATGCAGTTATCATACTTGATACAAGAAACAGGTAACAATGAAGAGGCAAAAATGGCCCTTTCTAGATATTAAAAGTAGTACTTCCAACAAGTATAGCAGCAAGAAAGACAAATGCTTTACAAATATCATAATGCTGGATAATTGTGTAATTTGTCTACAAAGATATCAAATGATTCTTACCAATCTTCAGATGTAGCTTCAAAAGAAAAAAATAAGGAAAAAAGCCTTAAGCAACAGAGCTAGGGTATCTCTTAATTAAAAAAGAAAAGAAAAAAACTGAAGCTGAACTTGTTTAATGAAAAATGCCCTAAAGATTCTCTGATTCCTGTAATGGTATTTTTACTTCAACCAACAGCCAATTAAACTGTTTTAATATAATTAAAGCCACCCATGAACGTTTTCTTGCAAAACAAAATCATACATACTGTAATGTATTGGGCTTGCTTGTTAACACCACGTGGTAATGGCTGGTAGGCTGCTAGAGCAGGGAGCTAGCTAACAGCTCCCAGCATCTCAGTCAACCCATCTCCAGCGCTGCCATTGGTTGCCCCTAGGTAGCAATAGGTTGCTTCTTCTGCAACATTAGCCAAGGGAGAAAGCAAACAGTCCATGCAAACACCATTGATTTCCTTCTTTGATAAGCATTGCAGACCAAGGCCTGCCCCAGACTTCTCTCCAACAGCTTCATGCCCTGAAGGACTTCAAGGTTGGGTGACTTCAGGGCATGTTGTGGGCCATCCCAAAGTTAGCAAACCTGAAAGTTCTTGAACCAGCACTGAAAGAAAAAGTTCAGACAAACTATCTCCTGTAGCATTGGCCGGAAAGGTGTTCAGGGCCATTGGAAATATTGAGTCAAATCAGGTTGGCCCTTACTCTAAACAATGCAAATGATGTCACTATACTTCATTCCATAGAATCCTTATGCTGAAGCATTTGCAAGTCACTTCACATAGACCTAACACCTCTAGTAGACAAACCACAGTATAATCTGTTATGTACTGGGCTCTTAAAGTATACCACATGGGTTGCTGGAGCAGCTAACAGCTCTCCAGCAACCCAGACTACAAGTCTCCTGTGCTGCAATTAGCTATGTCCAGGCAGCAATGGTTGATTCAAACCTATTGGCTGCCACCTAGGGGCTAGATATTGCAGCTAGGTGCAGCCTTTTCCCCAGTACAGTTTCTGCATGAAATAAACTATCAGTTACCTTGTACTCAGCTTCGCGTCTTCATTCCTGTGCCAAAGAACCCGCTATTTAACAGTGGCAATGAAGGTGGGATCCTGCTTCACTGATTAAGAGTTGAAGTCTACGGGGGAAAGGCAGCGCATGCTGGAGGGAAAAAGCATTTTCCCCCCCCCTCTCAAGGTCGGCTAGCAAGCTACGCTAGTGACCTCGTGCTCAGTGGACTCATTCCCTGAGCCTGGAAGCAGGATCCAGAAGAATGCAGGAACCAGCAAAAGAATGCCAAAGGTCAGGAAACTGAGAGAATTCGATGTGAAACACCTGGAGGAATGGCCATCATATCTATCACAAGTAGAAAACTACCTCAGGGCCAATCAGATCGTGGAAGAAGGACTGAAGGCTGCAACGCTACTCTGCGTGTACGGCCCAGCAACCTTTGATTTGGCTGAGAACCTTTTCGTGCTGACACCAATTGAAGCAGTCTCCTACGCAGACCTCAAAAAGAAGCTAACCGGGCACTTTCAGCCCAAGATGTCTGAAATGGCTTTGCAGTTCAAGTTTGACCAAAGAGTGCAGCAACTGGGTGAATCAGCTTCTGAGTTCATAGCGGGCCTGAGGCAGGCCACATGCCTTTGCAAATTTTCAAATTTAGAAGAGCAACTACGAGACCGGTTCGTCTGCAGCCTATGGGACAGAATGCTTCAGCAGAGACTCTTTGCTAGGTCAAATTTTACGTTTTCTGAAGCACAAGATTAGGTGATGGCTGACGAAGCTGCCGGGGGTGACGTTCAAACAGTGCAGCCCACCAAATCGACAAAGTTTGAAGAAATAGTCCACTGTGAGGATGCCAAATGCACCGAAGAATTCTCCAAGGAGGAAGAACCTGAAATCAACCAAAAGCAGCCCAACACGCAACAGCAGTGAGAGGACAATTACAAGGCAGTTCTCTTACTGAGATGTAAGGGGTGCAGCAGCAACCATTTTCGTGCCAACTGCTGATTTTGATCAGCCATGTGCAGAGCTTGCAGAAGGACAGGCCATATAGCAGTGGTTTGCAAAGCCCGCCAGAGAGCCCGGCCACCCAAACACCAGTCAGAAGAACCGACTAGGAGAAGTACTGGGGCCCAGGGTCCAGTTAATATGGGTTTTTTCAGAAGCCGTAGAAGCGTATGCTGTACCGGGGCTCGACGCCCCCTCGAACCCAAACTTAAGCTCATGACAGAGCTACAAGGAGTTCCATGTAAGATGAAATTGGACTCTGGCTCTGCAGTTTCAATTATTTCTCAAGACGCTTTTAACTTCGTGTGTAGGCGCAGTAACAGTTGGGCCAAACTAAGACCTCAGATATAATCCTAATGGATTTTCAAAATGCTCACGTTAAAGTTATGGGAGAAGCCACTTTGTTGGTAAAGTTTAAAGGGTTTTTGGGTTACCTGGATGTAATAGTAGTAGGGGGTACTATTTTTGCTAAACTTGATTTAGCACAGGCCTATCAGCAATTGCCGGTTGATGAGGCCACAGCCGTGGCTCAAACAATCGTGACTCACAGGGGGGCTTTCAAAGTTAAACGCTTACACTTTGGAGTCAGTGTTGCACTGGGTATTTTTCAGGGAATCATGGAGTGTACACTCAAGGGTATTCAGGGCGTCTGCCCTTATTTTGATGATGTTCTTCTTTTTTTTGCATTTTTTTGTTTATTTGTGTAACAAGCAAACATTAAGTCAACAGCGGTCTACATCACATTGCGAACAGGAGATGAAATTGTCCCATTACATGTAAGAAAATAGCCACAAACAAAGAAGAAATTCTTACATATAACAAGTAATAAAGTTCAATTAACAACTCTTTTTGACATCCAATTGTACCATTGACTCCAAGATAAATAATATTCTGTGTCCCCTCGTCCCCTTAACATCATAGTAAGCCGATCTTATTCCGCACAGTTCATTATTTTCTGAATTATTATTTGGTCGGGTGGGCTAACATCCCTCTTCCAATATTGGGCCCACACCAATCTTGCAGCAGTGGTTATATGTAACAGCAGGTACCATGCAGTTCTATTTATATTTTGTGGTCTTATCCCCAATAAAAATACCTCAGGACACAATTGTATATGGTATCCCAACATCTCAATTAGCCATTTCTGAATTTTCTTCCAGAATTTCATAGCCTCTCGACAGGTCCACCATTGGTGGAAATATGTGCCTTCTTTGACCCCACATTTCCAACAAGTTGGGGATGTTCCCGGAAACATTTTGGCGAGTCTGGCTGGCGGTAAATGCCAACAATATACCATTTTATATATATTTTCTTTATATGCTATTGACCGTGTTAACTTAATGTTCTTAATCCTAATTTTGCTCCACCTCTCAGTATATATTAAGCAACCTAGATCTCTCACCCAGGCCTCAAATTAAAAAAGAACAAGTGTAGTATTGGGGTTTCTTCAACAGAATTCCTGGGTTTCCAAATTGATGCTAACGGCATTCACCCCGCTGATTCTAAAGTGAAGGCCATTAAAATGGCTCCTAGGCCCAAATCAAAAGGAGAGCTACAAGCATTCTTGGGCCTCCTAAACTTCTATCACACATTTCTACCTCATAAGGCAGCAATAGCAGAGACCCTCCACAGGCTTCTAGATAAGAAAGCTCCATGGCAATGGACTAACTTACATGAAAAAAGTTTCCAGGACTTCAAAGCACTATTGTCAGAAAAGTCCACTGTAACTCACTACAAAGAGTCTAAACCAGTATGTCTTGCATGTGATGCATCTCCCTATGGGGTGGGGGCAGTTTTAAGTCACATAGAAAAAATGGGAAACAGGTTCCTATAGCATTTTACTCAAGGACATTGAGTAAGTGCAACTATGCTCAGATTGACAAAGAGGCCCTGGCCATCGTTGCTGGAATAAAAAAATTCCATGACTATTTATATGGCAGGGATTTTACGGTATACACTGACCACAAACCTCTGTTGGGACTTTTCACAACAGACAAAAAAAAACCCCACATACTATTTTGTCAGGAGGCATGAGTTATCTGCCCATGAGGACCCAGATTGTTGGGGGCAATTAAGCTGACTTTGTAATAATGCCGCTTGGGGTGTGTGTGTGAAAGCCCTAATAAGCAGGCATATACATAGAACGAAGGCTACTGCTAAGCTTGTAAGCCGCCCTGAGTCTTCGGAGAAGGGCGGAATATAAATGGAATTAAAATAAAAAAATAAAAAAAATAAAGGGTGCATTTTATGGGGAAACAGAGTCATAATTCCTACTTCCCTAAGAGACAGGGTTTTACAATCATTACATGAAGGCCATCCAGGCATTATCAGAATGAAAGGTTTAGCTATAAGCTACCTTTGGTGGCCTGGCCTTGATAAGGCCATTGAGGCTCAAGTCCATGGTTGTTATTCATGCCAGCAATCTAGGCCTGAAATGCCACAGGCTCCAGTTCACAGGTGGGAGGAAACACACGCTCCCTGGTCTAGGGTTCACATAGACTACGCTGGGCCCTTTCAGGGACAGCTCTTCTTTATAGTAGTGGATAGCCACTCAAAATGGCTGGAAGTAATTCCAGTTCCTAACATGACTACTGCTAGGACCATCCAGGTGCTGAGAAAACTCTTTGCCACACATAGGTTGCCAGATGTCTTAGTTTCAGACAATGGGTCCCAATTCACTGCTGCTGAATTTCAGGCCTTCCTTAGAGCTAATCTCATCAGACATGCAATGTCTGCGCCTTTTCATTCATCTTCTAATGGTCAAGCTGAACGCATGGTGAGGACAACAAAGGAAGCACTCAAGCGCATTGTGACAGGTGACTGGCATCACAGATTGGCGGATTTTTTACTCTGCCAGCATTCTACACCCTGCACTACTACAGGCAAAAGTCCTGCAGAACTACATGGGGGGAGACGTTTGATTACTAAACTGGACAGGTTGCATCCAGATAGAGTGGCAGCAGAAGCCTCTTGACCAAAACCCCCATGGGGGCTGCACATGAGCGATTGGGTTTGGGCCAGGAAGTATGGTCATGGGAATCTGTAGGTTCCTGGTCAAATTACCAAGGCATCCGGACCCCTATCTTATGAAGTGGGGTTGGAGGGAGGGTGAGTTGTCAGACAACACATTGATCAGCTCAGGAAACGGTTTCCAGAGCAGCCACTAAATGAGGACTGCATCATAAGTCCCTCCTAAGGTCCTCAAACTTGCAGCCAAGCCAGTCCTCACATGGACTATCAGGACTTTTCCTTCTTAACTGAGGCAGAACTGGAGGGAGAACTGGGGAGCCCTGGAGTGCAACATGGGTCCCCTGAAGGAGCAAGCCAACTGAACTTCAGCAACCGCTGTACCTACTCTGCCAAACAGTTTGACTCTGGGGTGAGCCAACCTGGAGAGGCCAGCCAGAGTGCATCGAATCCCCTTGACTCAGGAGCACAAAGGAACAGAAGTCTACCCAGCCCACTGGGTAAGCTGGCACCACAAAGTGATGGAACTCCAAGACGTTCCTCTAGGGCACAAAAGCCTCCTTCATATCTTGCAGATTACGTTGTAAAATAAAGAGCTATATATTGTTGTAATTCCTGTTGCCACTACACTACAGAAACTAGTGCTATGATGTAATTGTCTAAAAGTGCAATTTTTGAAGCCTATTCATTGAGATGTTGTTTAATAACATTGTAACCTACATTGTGTTTTTTTACTTTTATTATTATTATCACTTTTATTTTAGTGTGTTTGGATAATGAGTCTTGACAATCATTAAGACTAATTGGTGTTATTATGGTCTAGTCTAAGAGGGAAGGGGTGTTATATACTGGGCTCTTAAAGGATACCACGTGGGTTGTTGGAGCAGCTAACGGCTCTCCAGCAACCCAGACTACAAGTCTCCTGTGCTGCAATTGGCTATCTTCAGGCGGCAATGGTTGATTCAAACCTATTGGCTGCTGCCTAGGGGCTATTGCAGCTAGTTGCAGCCTTTTCCCCAGTACAGTTTCTGCACGAAATAAACTATGAGTTACCTTGTACTCAGCTTTGCATCTTCATTCCTGCGCCAGCGAACCCACTATTTACCATAATACGTGTTTTCCTTACAAGACACAAACACTTGTTTTGAAAAATCCTCTCCATTTTAAAAATGTTTTGTGGGAGAAGACAATGCTATCTTCTTGAGTTCATCAGGCTCAGGGAGAGATAAGTTCTGTCTAAAGCAGGAAAATTTAAAGTGGGGTAGCTAAAGCTCTACTAATGCCAATGAAACCATTAGGCCACTGCAATAAAGTAAATATTGAAATACATGTAGACTTATATTTGGAATTGAACCCAGAATTATGGCTGTAAGTCAGGCCAGTCATTAAGTGGGTTGCCATATGATTGCACCTGATTTATTACTTTTTTGCAGCAATAATAAAGCCAACACTGCAGTCATTAAGTGAACACTGCAGTTGTTAAGTGAATCCATTGTCTGCAATAGACATTTCTGAAAGTAAATGTCAATTTCTGGGGGAGGGGTCATAAATTGTGGTCATGTGACCACAGGATACTGCAAACATTAATGCGGGCCAGTTGCTAACTGCCCAAATTGCAATCATGTGACCTCAGGGGGCAACTGTTGTAATTTCAAATCCAGGTCATAAGTAGTTCTGGAAAGGTCTGTTGTAACTTTAAATACTCGCTAAGTGATTACTGTAAGTTGTAGACTATTTATGAAGCGAGTCACACAAACTTTTAGTTTCCCAATCCATATAAAAGTTATGTTTACACCATACTACAGTCCAGGCATGTCAAACTGCTGGCCCACAGGCCGGATGCGTCATGCCGAAACTGCGCCCACCCCGGCAAGGGGGAAAAAGTTGTGATATGTCGCATGACATCATGTGATGTCGCGAGTTTGACATGCCTGCTGTAGTCTATTAAGTGTGCAATAGCTTTATGTCTTTAAAAATGTATATACCTTAATTTAAAAACACTTTACAGTATTGCTAAAAAATGCTAAGCATCATCTGAGCCTTCAGTGAGTTGCAAACATTTTGCTGGTGGAGGCTCTTGACAAAAATACAATATCTGTGAAATGCAATAAAGCAAAGCACGATAAAATGAGGTATGACTATAATATATGTTGAACTCTTAAATTAAAACACAGTTCAGTGGCAGTTACATCTTCAGATGTCAGTTCTAGTGTGACATCACTAGAGGGAGCAATTCATTGTGACATACAGTATTAGAATTAGTTTATAGGAAAGCTTTCAGGACTTACAATTTAAAAATATTATTGAAATAGAGATTTGGGAATGGTAAGAGAGAGAACAGAGATGACAGAAAGAAAGAATGGTACCACAGTATTTAAAAATAAATGTAATGACATGCATTCTGCAGCATCTGAAAATGTCCAGTCCTGAGAAAGTTTAATTTTGAAGTTGAAATATTTTACGTTATTATACATTTTTGGTTTTCAGGACTGTTGGATTTCAGTGTATGAAGGACCTAGTTCTGACTGGAACTATATTTTAAAGTTAATTTTAAGAGAGCTGTATCTTTGTATGAAAATAAAATAAATAATAGCCCACCTTGGAAAACAAAATAAATTCCAAATATCTGACCTTTTTAGCCAACAATAGACTGAAAGTATGTCAACATTTGCTTTCTAGCCTCTATTCAAATGTAAGGCATTTATGACTACTGTAAACATTCATTTAGGACTGTGGGTGAAGAGACAAGGCCGCAGCTGAGGTAATATGTTGGTTTTACTGTTCAAAATCCTAAATGACTGCTTGTTTTGAGGCAACATTTTCAAGGCTAATAGTCTGATCAACAAGCCTGTTCTGGTAAAGTTTGAGTTTTAAGGTAATTTAATCACATCAAAGACAACTAAAACTAAATTGTCTGACTCCTGAATTTCCCATAAATAGGGTGATTCTGTCCTCTATATTTCCCGAAATTTTCAGAATTAACCAATGTTAATGTGATATTTTCCATTTAGACCTGACTTCTCCTCACAAATGGATCTGAAAATATTTCCATGGGCTAAAAGCATTAAGGAACTGCAATGTGACTAATTTTGTATGTCCACATTTCCTGTACAAAATCTTATGAGTATGAAGACACCAAAGGAATTCTTATTATTTTATGTTTTTTATTTCAGAAATAAGGACCATAAAGTATGACCTATCATACTGTAAAGGGGGGGGGGGAGAAAATTGACCATATTAATTTTTTGGTTGAAATAAGCTGCTCTCTTTCTCTAGCAATCTACTTGGGAACAAAGAGACATTTCTTGGATAGAGTAGAAATAAAGAGG
The DNA here is from genome assembly GCF_947247035.1 of Vipera ursinii. Taxonomy (NCBI): domain Eukaryota; kingdom Metazoa; phylum Chordata; class Lepidosauria; order Squamata; family Viperidae; genus Vipera; species Vipera ursinii. Next base: position 54,854,979 of record NC_139521.1, on the reverse strand, counting down.
AGGTGAAGAGGAAATAGTAGTAGTACTAGCATGTACTACTAGTAGTAGTACTAGCACTAATGGCAACAGGAAGAAAGAAGCAAAAGATCTGCCATGAGCAAATTCCTCCCTCAACAACAGCAGCAAGAAGAAATGAGACCCTTTTTGTTGGGAATAATTTGTTTTAGGAATAGCTCTAAGACTTTTCTATAATAGCGTGGCCTGATTACAAAATGAGCAGCTGAAATAAATTAGAAACATAAAATGTAGCTACAAACAGTACTGATCCAGAAAGATCAGTGGGTTGACTAAAAGTAAGGCTGTTTCTTAGGTTCACAACTTTCTTATGTTGATGCTCTTGCTAGGGTAGTCCATAAATCTAGGTGTCAGACTATGAAAATTAATATATGACAACTCACTTTTTTGTTTTTCCCTTCAGGCAAGAAAGAAAGAACAACTAAAGGTTCAAGGATTATGATGAAGAACATGCAAACTGTATGGTTGAATAAAACCGAACAAAAGATGAGTCTTTAGAGTACTTGACTAAAAAACATCCAAGTGGTAAAAAGTCAATGGATATTTAGATATATTCAGGGAAATATATCTTGGATTAAAAATTCTTAAGACCCTTGGTCTTTGTGGGATTTCAGAATAGGCCACCCATGAAGAAAGTTGAAGTTGGCAGCTACAGTATGCCCATTACTGTCCAGTCTTAAAAAAAAAACTTTCTTATATTGCTATGGGCTTCCCAATGAAAATCAAAACAGACATGAAAGTGACTGTTTCATGACTGACATGAAAGATCTGGAAGAGGGCTAAGGCATAAATCATGATGTTACGTTCTTTAAAAAATTGGGAGGGTCCTTTGTGCTCTCTGAGCTTGGTTGTTTTCTTGCAGACATTTCTTTACCCAATCTAGGTAACAACATCAGTGCTAGTAAGAAATGGGGCTTGCTCTCAATTTATATTCTTGCCCTGTCAGTGCAAGTGGTCTTGGAAGTTCTTTGATTGGGCTGTTTATAGTTAGCTTGTTTGGCAGTTCCTTGATGGAATATTGTTTACTTCTTGATTGTTGGTCTGATGTTACTATTGTTGTTAATTTATGTTTATCTGGGTGTTGATTGTGGGTGAGCAGGTATTTTGATCTTTTTTTTTCCCCTTTGGGCTTATTGATTGTCTCTTTTGCACAGTATGTAGATGTTGTTTATGTCTATGTGTCTATTGATACCAATTTGTCAGAGTGCCAGGCTTCCAGGAATTTTTGAGCATTTTTGGACTTAGCTTAGTCTAAGGTGGTTACAGTTTCCTAGATGAAACTATGGTTAAGTCTGAGCATGTGCTGAGAAATTAAAGAGTTTTCATCATGTCTTCTGCCCACTAGTTGGTGTTCATGGATGTGTTCTGCTAGTTTTTAAAAGATTGGAATTATAAATTTCATTTCATCCAATTGGCCAATTCCAATCAGCTTCTGTAATAATACAATTGTTCTTAACAAACTCAGATGGATATAAAAAGACAGATGCATCCCTATCAGGATTGAGGCCAAAGTCAACCACAAATATGGATCAAACAAAATAGGTGGCTTTTACTTCCAGTAGTGCAGCGTTTCCCAACCTTAGGAACTTGAAGATGCGTGGACTTCAACTCCCAGAATTCCCCAGCCAGCTATGCTATGCTGGCTGGGGAATTCTGGGAGTTGAAGTCCACGCATCTTCAAGTTCCTAAGGTTGGGAAACGCTGCAGTAGTGAACCAGTGACATCTGTAAGAGGGAGAGATAGAGAGAGAAGGTGTCTCTTAAGAGGTAGGATTGTGTACCTATGGACCTTGATTCAGCAGCTAGGAAAACAATCTAATTTGCTTCTGAATTATTCAGAGCCATCCCAGTCCAATTTAGTTGAGTCTTGAACTGATATCAGCTAGCAACCCATTAATAGTAACAGAACATAATTTCTAGTGAAAGAACTGTGGCACATAGTGAATTGTAATTTTTATAAGAGGATGATCCTTGCCAAACATTACGATGATGGCTTAGAGCATGGAAATGCAAACATTTAAGAAGAACTAGTCCAGCATTTTAGTTATTTTTGTAAAGATTTTTTTTTAAAAAAAGACATGTTTTAGAGATGAGGGGAGTTCTTGCTTTAAATAAACACATCCTAAGAGCAATAATGTCAGCCAATTGAGTAAATCTTGAGTTGCTGCACCAAAGCAAGACCCAGCAGGACTATAAAAAGAGCACTAGAAGATCTTTCCCCAAGGCAGTGCTGATCGCAGGCTAAGATATGAACTGAAAAGCCTGAGAAAAAGTACTGAAAAAGTTGACAAATGTTGGAGTGAAGACAAGTGAACCTGACTGGCAAACAGACAAGGCTGAAGTACCAACTATTGGTCATATCTAAGCCATACTTGGAAGCTTTTAAATAAACAGACCAGATCAGAAGAACTGTTGATGGTGACATATCTGGGGACACTCTGCTCCTTTCCTCTTTCACTTTGTGCTATTCGGTGACTCATCAAGAGAGGCCCTTGCACAAGGCTTTGAGTCCCCAGAAATAAGTTCTCATTTTGAGTGTCCGATTCAAAATCTGAGATCTAAATAATGTGGTTTCTACTTCCAAAGCAATACTGGAATCCATCACTTCATGATCTAGGGACGGTGGCATACTAAAGCTGCCATTTTCATTCCCTGTCACCCCTCCTTTGTACTGCTGAGTTTAAGCAGATTAAAAATTTAACCAGTTTAAAGTGCAATGTTACAGCTCCAGGAGAACAACCAAAAAGTGGCCGTTCAAATTAAAGATAATCCTCATTTCACAACTATTCGTTTAGCAACCGTTCAAAGTTATGATGGTACTGAAAAAGTGACGTATGACCAATCCTGATACTTACAACATCCTCATGATCAAAATTTGGGCACTTGGCAACCAGCATGTATTTATTGTATGATGATTTCAGTGTCCTGGGGTCATATGATCACCATTTGTGACTTTCCCAGCTGACTTCTACAAACAAAGTCAATGGGGCAAGCAAGATTCATTTAGCAACCGCATTGTTCATGAAAGAACTGTAGTGATTTGCTTAATCATTGTGGCAAAAAAGACACAACTCACTTAACAACCACATCATGTAGCAATGGAAATTATGGTCCATTGTGATCATCAGCTGAGGACTACCTATTTGCTTCTAACGGCCCTCCCCAGCTGACCTCAGTTATGGCAATTATGCACTGTGCTTTTATTCAGCTTCTACACCCCAGTCCCACAACTGGAAATTTGAATAACTGGCTCAATATACCATTTTTATTGGTTTGGGAATGAATCTTATCCTAGGTATATGGATTTTGCTTCTTTATCTTAAACCACCATTTTTATGCCTTCCAAACTGGTGTACATAAATTACATCTTGGGGGACTTGTTATAGTGAAAATTGAATTCTATAAAATTATGATAGCTTTACAGCGGAAAAATGATGGAGAATCCAACCATGATTGCTGAACATCTGTCATGGGTTGAAGTGGTTTTTGAATGCTTTCAAACTGCTGAATAATATGAATAATATAACATGTATGAATAAGTAACATAGACCAGCCTTTCCAGTTTGTCCTCTATGGTGACTAGCTGGAAAACTTGTTGTCCATCACATCTGGAGGAAAAGCTGTATTATTTTAAATCAGATGCCAGTTATCCAGCTGTAGACTGACCCTTCACTGACTTCTATCAGTCACACACGTAAGATTACTGTCCTGCCAAAGGCATGTATTAAGAGGTCAAAGAAGAGCTTTTTCAAAATAATGGAATCCAAAGACTTGCTTTGTAATTTTCAAGGATGTTCACAGGTTGTGGTGGCTATGGCTGGGCAACTTAAGTTCTGCTTGTTTTTTTTTAGGTGTATTGCATGTGTACAGGTTTCATGCATACATTCCACACCCTTATTTTTTAAAAACATTCTCTAATCAAAATGCTTTGTAACAGTGTTTTTTGCCTTTGGCAAAAGTGCAGAACATCTTGTTCTCTGTGCCCTTTATGTGGCAGCTCTGAAGTCTAGCTTTTCCTCCCTGAACCCCATCCTCTGACACAATTCTCTTTGCCAGACCTGGATGCAAATCATTCTGACCCCTGGGCTGACGTAGGTTCCTTGCATTGGTCTTAAAATCACAGATATTATGACAACCAGGAAAAAAATGTTGATTGAAATCCACAAGATTACAAGGATATTGATGTGATATATTTCATAATCCTAAGAATGCTGGCATTAAGATTTTACTAATATAAGTAGTATACGTTGTGTGTGTGTGTGTGTGTGTGTGTACACATGCATACCGGTATATATATTAATCACTGTCCATTTGGAATACATAGTGGAAGGAAGAAACTTGAAAGTTCACAAGATTGATACTATATGGAAAAAAGCTGTGACTGAATCTAGATGTTCTGCTTCGAACTGTGCACTGCACTACAGATAGCAGTGACTGCATATATCAGTGCAATCTGCCTGCAAATACACAGGCAGACTGCTATAGCACTACAGGATGTGTCTGTGTGCTTGTATTACTGTACCTTATTCATATTGTACAAAACTATCATTTGTTTTGATCATAATTTGTCAAATAAGCTATAATACTTTCTCAACTCAAAATAAAAGCCTCCCTGCTCTTGAAAATATGGGTTATTTCCCTTCCTTGCTACTATGAGCAGAATGTGGGGCTACGGAATGGATGGTGAACAAGCTGCATTCCACATAGAGCAGTCAATATTTGAGATGACAATTGTAAACTTTGCAAAGTTTTACATCTGAGCCTGACAATAACTAACTTTAGCACATCATTAGCTAATCTTACTATTTCAGTACTGCACAGAATTGTGTGTTTTTAATGTATTGTTGTTGAGATTTTCAGTAAAAATGAGTAGCCACCATGGAAGACTTTTTTCAAGAAAGTAAAAAAAAAAGTTAAATGTTACATTATGTCATGCCACTCAGAGCTGAACAAGCTATTGCATATCAGTAAGATTTTTTTTTATGGCTTGCACCCCAGTGCCTATAAGACTGGGGGCCAGGACATGAGTGGTCATTAAGAAGCAATACTTATGAAAACAACCCAGCGTTCCCCTTTAATATGCTGGCTACATACCTTCTAAAGTTTGTTTGCCTTGCAGAGAGGTTGCCAGTAGCATTGTTTGCTTAAATCCCAGACCATTTTAGGAACTGTTTACTATAGCAACAAAGATTAGCAATAATGAAAAAGATGTTTCTGCATTAGGTGAATAAAGTGTTATAGATAACCCACATTTAGACAGTCCATATTAACCAAAAGGTCTATGCTTTGGAAAGTTTCCCTGAAGGGTAAATCACCCCATATTAAGACCTCAAATAAAATATACTTAATGTGGATTAAATGAACCTGCTTGGTATTGAGCCAGCCTTAACCTTGTTTGAAGAAGAGTTAAATATAACATCTTCGTGGCACTTTTGATCAGTGTCAAACTGACTGAATATAATCTTAAAATGGAATGGCTAATTTAGATTAGTACGGATTAAATGCTTTAGTAAGGGAGTAGTAACCTTCCCAATAGACAAATAATTAAATTACTGAATGTGCATTAAATATCTGTTATTTAACCCATCAGAGCTAATTAACCTTGTAAAAAAATACACATTTGACTTTTTTTTTTCAACTCTACAGTAAGTAGGCAAGAAACAACTATGGTAACTCATACAGAGAAATATTAATATTGGGGGAAATTACATTTTTAAAAAATCTGCTAGGCTATTTGAGATTAAAAGAAGCACCATGTTTCACAGCTACTTCAGGAGAAATGTTCTTTTGACAGACAATAAAACAAAGGGTGCTTTCATCCTCACTCTTACTAAGAAGGCTGATCCTCCTGGTTTGCTACCTGTTGGTGGTCACTAGCACGTGACTGCTATATATTTCAAAGCCAAGGTGGTGCTATATAATGCAGCACCGAGCTAGGACCAAACACCTCTAGACTTATAAACACAATGACTGACAATAGTTGTAACAACAAGGAGTATTGCAAATGAGACTCTACATTCAATATTCCACAATGAAGGTCCACCACAAAACACCTTTGCTTTGAATGAAATAAATAGGGTTAATTATTATTTTAGTCTATGGGATTAGGTTAATATTGTTTTATTCAAACTTCTGTAACTTGGTGCTACGTTTGCTTGTAGTGATGGGAATTGTACTCTAATGCCTCTAGAGAGCATTAAGATGGAGCATGCTGCTTTTAATCATTGCATTGCTTGATTGTTTTATATTGATTATAGCTTTTGCTTTATTATACCTCACTCTGGCAGCCTTCCAAATTAACTCATCAGCTGTGAACTGTTGATGACTTCTTCAAAAGAAAACCAGGTTATCATATTCTGATATTTGTTGGGGGGCTTAATTGTGCTTTTAGAACTCTCTTGTCAGTTAGAAATGCATCAGGAGAAGGTATTGTATTTATTGCCTATGAGCTATAAGGACCGTCATCAACAAATGTCTATAAGAGGCATTTGAGGTCTAACCATTGTGGATCTGATCCTGATATGGAAATTGGACATTGGACGTATTATTTTTTCCCCTTTCTTTTATTTTTCTTTCATTCTGGAAATGATGGTTTAAATAGAAAGGCGGTGGAAGTCGTTCTCTTTTATTGGAACTTGGAGGCTAAATCAGTACCAAGTATAGGCGGGTGCCCGCAAGTGCGGAAGGCTTTCCGCCCGTTCTTAGCCACGTGGGTGGCTCTTACCTTGCCCCGGGCGCCCGGCGGTCAGGAAGGAGAACTAGCTCAACAGATGACCGGTCTTTTTTTAAAAAAAGCTCCCTTTGTGATCCACCCGAGAGAAGGAGGAGGAGGAGGAGGAGGAGGAGGAGGAGGAGGAGGAGGAGGAGGAGGGTTGCATTTCGCGGGAGCCCGCGCAAGGTTACCTCTCGCGGATCGGACCGCTCCTGCGCCTTTTGTGCACATTTAAAACTTGGGCGAGTGCGTAATTGAGATAAAAGGGCGAAGATTTCCAGAAACAAGCAAAACTCTTTGTGGGGACGGGAGGCATCGTGGGGTTTGGTTGAGTTTTCCTTCCAACAGACGCCGAAGTCCTTGTGCGGGATGCGTCTCGCCGGCGGAACGCGCGGCTGTGAAACTCGGCGGCCGTTTAGGATTAGAAACGCGTTTTATTCAGGCAGTTGGGGAAAGGAGGGAGAGGCAGGCGGGGGGGAGGTCGAGCCGGTCCTGGAGAGAGAAAACGAGTAAGACTGCAACGGGAAGTGGGGGAACGAATGCTACAGTTGCTCCTCCGTCTAGCCTTATATTCCGTGGCAAGGCTGGCTTAGACGTAGATGAATCTGTGAGTTCCTCGAGGGTTACAGCCCTGTTCCCCGGCGGGGGAGTCCTCGCCTCCGCGAAGGCCTCCGAGGAGTCGAGAAGTCGCGTTTCTAGGGGGGTTGGGGTGGGAACCAAAGTGTTCTGCTCTCTTGAGGATCTCCATTCTCTCGCGGGGACCCTAGACCCATTCCTAATGTTTGGAAGGTTGGGGAGGGGGGGGGAAGGTTATTAGTTGTTTTCAGTTCGTTGTTAATTGAAAGTAGCCTGGGTTTCCCCAGATAAACAGCGCAAGGGTTGCGTTCGAAGTCTATTCCTTTTTACGAAGTCGTTTTGTAAGTCAGTCCGGGGGACACGTTCATAAAACAGAGCTGCCACTTATCCATTGCCTCGTCCTTCTGCAGTAACGTAAACCGTCCCTTGTACTCTCGTCTCCCAGTCGCCAAACGGCAGGTGGAGTTCCGCTCTTCCTACATTCCTGTTCCGTAGAGGATGGTGTAGTGGTCACCGCCTGGGGAAATGATAATTTGTGTTTGTATGGGAATGGCGCGGGAGAAATAGAAATCCCTCTTCTGAATCCCGGGCATGGATTATGGGTAAATAAATTGGATAAAACGGCTCCCTTAGTCGCTTTCTTCTGTCACTTACTTGGCTGAAAGTAAACTACACTGATCAGAGTAAGCGGTAAACGTTACAGTATTAGTTCTGCCCCATCAATCCGAATTGCAACTATGGAACATGCTGCTGTATATAAACACTTTGCAAGGATGTATTGATTTTAATGCATTTGTATCACTTTGATATCTTATGGTGTTCTCATCTAGAAATACGATATCAGAGTTTTCCGGAAAAAAATGACTGGACGTTTGTCCCAGAAAAGCAAGGAATATCTTCAGTTTTGGAGCTGATGGAAGGAGGATCCTTATCGTGCAAAGAAGTCTCCGGCGGTGCAGATTTTTCCCTCTTGCGCGCCTTCAAGTCTCACCAGCATCCTTAGCCAAGATGTCTTCTGGCTGTGCAATCTGGAAGTTATAGTTGCATACTTCTGGCTCTTGAGATGCCCGCAAGCCTGGATCCAGCAGCCTGGATCTCCCTTTTTTGGAAACCTTCCGACCTTCCGTTCTCCGCGTTGTTTCTAGCTGGAGATAGACGCCCACAACCATCTCTGGGCGGCCACGCCAGAGCCTCGCCAGAGCGAGGTTCTTGTTCTTACGGGGCAAATGTTTAGTGGAAACATGAGGAGTCAAATCGAAAGGCTTAAGTGCATGCCAGGATTTACAAAGCCATTTTATGGGGCTTTTTACAAGAATTTGAAAGATTATTCTTTTTTATACCTCATATTTTACACCGCCGTGAAATTCCCTACTGGTTAATGTTCAACAGAAGATAGAAGGAGAAGGGCGGTGGCCAAACCTTTCCCTCCGGCCTCCTTGATGGTGGGGCGGATTTTCTTTTGGAGAAAGGAGTTCAATTAGAGGGCGCAAATTTGACTCGTGAAGCCCCGGGCTTTGTTCACCCTTTGCTTGGATTCACACCATCGCTAAACCCGGGTTAACAAACCGCGCGGACTCTTTCCACAACACTGTAGGGAAAAACACGCACGACGATGTCATGATATAACCAATAGCTGGCATAATACTCCAAGACAAAGGTCGCTGTGTTCCAAAGAAGCATTCACTCCGCGTTAACCATGGTTTACTAAATGAACCCAATATGGGAAGCGAGGGTTGCCCAATCAACTGACTTAACAAAGGCTTAGATTCACACAACATGCTGTGCAAAATGTAACCGCGATATGTGTGGCATGGCAAGTCCGGTGAATGCATCCAGTGTGATTTGCAAATTCATGGTTCAGGGTAACTGCACAGCCAAAAAGAAATTCGAAAAAAGTTTTTTATAACTCGGGGTGGAGAAACTTTTTGGAAGTTCTTGGACTGCACTCCTGTCTGCATCTGCGGGGAAACAAGTTCTATTGGACTGCGCACGTGCGCGTACACACACACACACACACACACACAGAGAGAGAGAGAGAGAGAGAGAGAGAGAGAGAGAGAGAGAGAGAGAGAGAGAGAGATCATTTATTCCGTCTATCACCTTTGTTCAACTTTAAAATGCAGCAGCTTCAGCCAGACTTACTCCTCTGGATTTGTAACCAAACCCCCCAGAATGTAGCACCTTGGTCTTCAGATCCCAAAGGAACAAAGGAGCTTCTGGGATGGAGAGACTGACTCTCCTCGTTTCAATTGCCTTTCTATTTTGCTTCCAGGAAAGGGAGGAAAGAAAAGTTTCCCTGGCTCTTTTCTGATTTTATTTCAGTAACAGGGATTGACATCATGTTAGAACCTGTAGTCTATCTGAATTAAGCCTTGTTCTTAACACAACGGGATCTTAGGGTGCAGTTGCTTAAGGTGTTGAACCAGGACCAGGAAACCGGCACTAGGACCCAGAACTCTAACTCACCTTGGGAAGTTCAGCTGGGTGACTTCGGTAGAATCACTCTTTCCCAGCTAAGCCTACCTCATGTGATGGTTGTTATAGGGCAGGGGTAGGCAACCTTGGCTCTTTTATGACTCGTGGACTTCAACTCCCAGAATTCCTGAGCCAGCTATGCTGAGGGGAAAGAGAGAGATTTCCATGCTGAGCCATGCTGGCTCAGGAATTCTGGGAGTTGAAGTCCACAAGTCATAAAAAAGCCAAGGTTGCCTACCCCTGTTATAGGGAAACGGTGAGGGTGAGACACAAACAAACAAACAAACAATAAATAAATAAATTGCATTCATGAGAGATCTTATTGAAATCCCTGAGGTCCATTCCTAAGAAAATATAATCTAGGATTGGACAAATTCCATTCAGGATTCAAGCCCCACACTGCAAATGTTTACTGTAAAGTAAGCATTTACACAGTTTTTGTTTATTGCTACTTTACACTGCCACAAGTTCTCAGTGAAAGTGCTTGGTTAAAATAAGTCTGAATCCAGTTCCATTTAAGAAAATATGCCAAGTAAATAACATTAAATTTTGGCTTATGTAAGTCATGGATTTTCTAGAATTAAACGATTCCCCAGACACAGCTCTCCAGTTCTGAGGTAATACTATACAACACATCGAAGAATAAAGGGCATAATCCTTCCTTCAGTTCTTCAGTCCAGTCTTTTTCATTGAATGTGAAGTGTACAAGAGGGCCTGCAGGGGGGCAGCTATTTCTGGTTACTGATGCAAAAATCCAGCTAGAAGGTTGCATCCAGACAATCCTTAGCTGATCTCCAACAGTTAAGCAGTGCTGGACATAGCTAGTGATTGGATGGGAGATCACTAAGAAATTTCCAAGTTGTTAGGTTCAGAAGTTGAAAAACATCCTCTGGGAAGGAATTGACAGACCAAGGAATTGACAGACTGGTTTATTACGGACAGAAATATAATAAAACCACACAAATGTGTAGAAAGAGACTTGACAGATGCAGATTTTTTTATTGAAAAGTTTTATAAAAGTTACAATATTATCCCATCCCCACCCCACCCCTAAACCCCCCTCCCCCTCCCCCTCCTCCACTTCCCAAAGCTGATTACAGGGTTACAAATATATAATAATCATAATCTAACTAACATTAACCAACTATATAAATAACCAAATACATAATGCACTTTAACCCGCCTATAACATAATTACAAACAATCTAAAAGTAACCAACTTATACTAATAAAATAATACCATATATATATATATATATTATAACTAATAAAAAGAAAAAAAATCAGTATAATAAATTATAACAATCTAGAATTTACTAATAAGCTAAATGGAACTTTTTAGTCCCATATTTTTTCTGAATATAATCTATCCATCTTCTCCAAACCGAAATGTATCTTTCTTGTGAATGATCCTTCAAATAAGCAGAAATCTTAGCCATTTATGCTAAATTTGACACTTTAAGCGTCTATTCCTGTATAGTAGGCAGGCAGTCCTTCTTCCAATATTGCCCTACCAATAACCTTGCAGATGCAGATTCAAAAAGAAACAACAGAATCTTATTAGATTCTGGAAGCAGTCATTGGAGACCAGTTATAGGTCTCCAATTCCTACCATACATAAAGCAATAGCTTGCTTTCATAACCTTAAACCACATCCAATTTGCCTTGCATAAGCTATTGTGTTTATACCTTCCCAGTTCACATTTTCATTGAACCATGAAGCTTGCCCAGTAAAAGAAAACCTAAGCTGGGATCACTCCTCTAGCTTCATGTAGCATCCTAAGCTTGTGGGTGTCAAGTATTATTGATTTTTACTGACTTCCAATTAAAATAAAAGTCAGCATAGGGTCACAGCTACATGCCTTTGCTATGAAGTTTTGCAGCTTCATTGTAAAAGGACTGTCCCATTTGAACCCTAAGTTTCACCATTCCAGTGTACTGAGTTTGCAAATTTGGATGATAAGCTCACTTTTTCCTTCTCTCTCCTCTCAAAGCTTTCGGCACTGCTATTGAAAAATCATGGAAAGGAGAGGATCAAATCAGACAACCATAGAAAAAGACCTGTCTGCTGAGAGTCAAAATGAGCTGGTTGACAGAGACTGCCTGTCTTGGCACAATCCACTGTGCCTCAGAGTAGCCAAATAGCTGAGCATACTCTAGCCTCAGGGTTGTGCAAACTCAACCTGCTTGGTTAATTTAGCATTTTGTCAACCTAAAAATTGGGGTTAATTGAGGAATCTGTTTTAGTTCATCAAGAAGAAATGTGTGGGGTGCAGATAGGTAAATGATATAAGACACCGCCCTGCCCTGCCCTGCCCCCCCTTCTTTCCAAAACAGAGCCAGCTAGAAAACCTAGTTTCATACTGAATAAACTACCTGCTCTTCCATTTCTCCTTTCTTCAAACTCTGCCCAAAAGGGAATATATGCAGACAAAATATGTAGAGCACTTTAAATGGCACTTCTTTGTAAGAATCTGCAGAATTCAAACCTCACTTCCAACTCTGAAAGAGATTAATAGTCTTACACTTCAGACTCGCCACAGGACCAGGAGTGCTTTAGGCCTGGAAAATTGCCACCCTGTAGAAACTAGTTGTTAGATGAAGAAGAATGAATGTCTATGCATGCATATGTTTTGTGTGTGTGTGTGTGTGTGTGTGTGAGAGAGAGAGAGAGAGAGAGAGAGAGAGAGAGAAAGTGTGTGTGTGTGTGTGTGTGTGAGAGAGAGAGAGAGAGAGAGAGAGAGAGAGAGAGAGACAGAGAGACAGAGAGAGAGAGAGAGAGAGAGAAGAGTAAGCTGGAAATTTTACTCAGATGAAGTACCCAGGATTTTAACAACAAATCTTTGTACAGCTTCCCCAACTTACTAACTACTTGATCTGTTTGGACAACCAGTCCCAGGACACTCAGTTAGTTGAACAATTGCAAGCTGCAAATTTTGGAAAATGGATTCCTAGTTCTTCTGGAATGCTCCCTAAGCCTACACTCCATACAAGGTGGCTTCTCGGCTGCAGCGAATGGATGCTGTAAGCTTTGCTCAAGGGAAGACTAGGAAGAAGACCAGAGGGGAAGGATCTATCCCAAAGAATCGAACTTGGAAGTTAGGAGGACAAGGGATCTCTTGTAAGGGTAGGAAAAGAGGTTGATTGTCACTCATTATTTATAACCTATGTTACTGTAGCTCTGTAGCAAAGTTCACACCTTTCATGCAAAAAGCTCAGACTGAGTCCCTGCCAATTTTTGGCAGGGCTTTGGAAAGTCCTTCGCTTAATTCCCTTAAAAAGCAGCTGGCTGAGTTCAAATGGTGGGCAAAGACTCATCTCAACTTAACAGTGCCCTGGAGATGGCAGCCATAGTTACATGGTCTAAAGGCTCTCATTTATGCCAAACAGCTACTTTGGGAACACGATGGGGGCAAAACTGTAGGATAATGCACATTGTGAAGGGTTGCTGTATTCTGGGATCCTTATTGTGTCTACTCAAAGGGGAATTCGTGAAACTAAACTGTCCTGTGTGAATCTGTATGGTACAGTCTCCTACAACTGAATAACTGCCAGATGCTTTGGGCTGCTTCTTCCATCACAGCCAAAGACCAGGCTGGCTAAGCAAGTTACGAGTTTAAAAGATAATGTTTCATTCAAGTCTGCTCAGAAATCAACAGCTGAAACCCAAGTCAGGAAATAAAACTTGAACTCAGGAAAATGTATATTGACCTACTAGTGACTGGGATAAGAATGCCCTATTAACTTCTTGGGCATAATAATATCTTAGTTTCCTTGCCTAATTGGCTAGAGCAGTGTCTAATAGTTTCTGATAAAACTCGAGAACTTGGGCTTGGTCAGATAACTTGAAGCTTTGCTGCTTTGTGCCTGCAACGGCTCCAACTTCTTAATATTTCTTCCCAGCTTAAGAAGCCTGGAAATTTCCAGACTTTCTATTTGTCCAACACCAAAACTGTAGTATGACAATTTCATTTCAGCTCAGCCTAGCAAAGGTCTCTTTATTTCAGATTAGCAAATTGGGTAGGAAGGAATACAAAAGAAGTCTGAGAAGGGTTCAAGATGATGAGAAGGATAAATTGTATCTTCCTTTTAGCCAATTTAGTCATCATTCTCTGGAGTAGGACACTTCTCTGAGTTCCAAGGACATTAAGGAAATCAAGAAAAATTGGAATATACTCTGCTCAGTTCGTAGCAGCAAACACTAGTGAATCAAACTAGGCTTTAATGTGCCTACTTGTTTAGCAGATAGAATGATGGAGCATATACCAACCTCTTGTTTTATTCACAGTGAAGTTACACCACGTTTTGAATTTTACTACAGAGAAATTACAGCACATTCTTTAGCCTTTATCCCAGTGAATAAAAGTGGACCTTATCAACATTATCTTAAATTGTAAGAAAAACCTCATGTAATCTAATGGGATTTAGTTAGAACAGGATTGTCAGAACTACAGTTTAGAAAAACAGCCTTATGTACATTTCCCTGATGGTGAGGCCAATAGAACTCAGGATGCATTACATTCAAGTAAGCAAATCTAGGGATGGATTGCACAACTAAGAAATGGCGTTCACTGACTAGGACAGGGGTAGGCAACCTTGGCTCTTTTATGACTCAGCTGGCTCAGGAATTCTGGGAATTGAAGTCCACAAGTCATAAAAGAGCCAAGGTTGCCTACCCCTGGAGGAGGGAGAAAGTTTGCAGCTTTAAATACACTTTTTGAGTATTGTGGTTATAAAAAAAAAAACAGACTACCACTAGAGGTCACCAGACATAGAAGGCCTGGGTACCTATATTACAGTATTTAACAGTCAGCCAGATTTTTTTCTAAATAGTTATGGTAGCCTGGGTTTTAAATAGGACTTGCTCTTTAAGAGGGGAACCTAATTGTACCAATGGTACTTCAAGCCATATGTCCCAATCTGAAATCTTTTCCCCCTAAATTAGCCAGACTAGTCCCTTGATGAAAGACTAGGGTGAAATACTGACCATAGGTTATAGACTGTAAAAAAAAAAAAAAGACAGTGACCAAGGCCTTTTATATCCTTGTCAAGAAAATTGTCCCTCTGGAAGGAGACTCTACCATTACCATTTGGTATTCCAAATACTTACCTCTTCTATCCTACCTTCCTTACTTCACTCCTTACTTGAAAAATTCCATGGAAAATAACCAGCTTATTATCGTGTACTTATACCTAGAAAAAGAATTCTCAGCTATTGAGAGCTTAGTTTGATTTGAGAACAGCTGTTTATGGAAGTTTCCAAACTCTATGTAAATATTGATTGAAGGTGATTCATGATCATGATAACATTATTACTTGCTCTATTCATCCAGCTACCAGTTCAACTTGTTCATTTGCTGGGAAGACAGTTGTTGCAGAGTAGATGCTACCAAAGGGTGTGCCGTTTAAGCAAAAGGACTTGCATCAAAATCTAGGGAAATCTGGAGATCTCAGTGTCGGGTTATCTAATAGCAAAACAGATTTAATCAAGAATAAACTGGAGGATTATGGTGAAGGTCACACAGTAACAATGGGTGAAACATTGCAGATGGACCTATGATCCTGTCTATGTTTGTTCCTTTGCAAGTTTGGCTCATTAGGGCGGGGAAAAAATGAGAGTAGCATCTGCATATCAGTGTGCCTCAACAAAAGTGGAATTTTGTTTGGCTGCCTGTCTATTCAATCTAGATTAAAAACTGTACTTGGTGGTTCTGTTTCATGTGCTTTAGAGGCATATACATGGTGCACTCATCAAAATTTAGAAGCATTAAAACACTGACATAAAATAAATTCATAAGGGCACACTATGTTCCAAGGTGATATTAGTTATAATTAAGCAGCTTAATGAAATAAATGAAAATATTGTCTCATCCCACCAATCCTGCTTTTGTAGGAAATTCCTCATGTGATCTTGCCACTACTAAAATAAATTCCTGGCATTCTTACTCCCACCCCACTCTGCCATTTAAAAAAAAAAAATAGTTAATTGCTCTTCAACTCAGCCAAGGTTGAGTCTTTAGCAGCCTACTTTGCCATTAACTCCAGAATGTAGAAGAACTGAGATTGCCTACTTGGGCACAAAAGGAATTTGTATAAGCCCAAAATGTAATTTTAATAGTCGATTTTTTGGGAGAGGAGAAAATTAGGCGGAGTTTGTGTTTTGACTGCTTGCAGTACCAAACTTCCTCAGAAAGAAGTAAGACTTACCTCCAAAAAGTTAAGGAATTGCAGACTTTGTGAATTCCGATGGTCGATTAAAGAATTCCGACAAGGTACAATTCCTCCCTCCCTCCCTCCCTTTGCTAATTCATTTTCCTCTTTCTGTCTTGCATTTTCTACCCCCAACACCACCCATGTTGAATTCAGAGTCTGCCACATTCAGACGAGCTGTACCTTCAGAAGGGTTCCATGGCTGGAGAACAAAGTCGGAGAATTGGAAGAGTCCAAGCAGGGGCTCTGCTTCCAGGCTGGAGGCCTTCCAGGCCTTGCAGGCCTAAGGGACGCGCCCAGGGGCCTCTGAAGGAAAAGCAAAGAAGAGGCAAGGGCTGTTGGGGAGAGTTGGTCTCCGGGACTCAAAGGGGTGGGGAAAGGAGAGAGGGACTCTGCTGCTTTTTTTCTTCTTTGTGGATTGCGATGTGGATTCCCAGCCAGACAGCCCTGTTTGTTCCCCGCCTGGGCTCAACCGTGGGGGATCTCGCTGGTGTTTTTAATAGACTCCTCAAGGGAGCAGCAGCAGCAGCAGCAACTCCAGGCACTTAATTGATGACCTGGTGCTTAAGACGTGCAACTTTGAAAAGCAATGTGGATTTCTTCTTTAGAGCCCAGGCTTTTGCTCCTTCTCCCCACCCTATCTCTCTGCATTCTTCTTCCTACCCGCCTTCCTGTCCCTATGTCGCCTGCGATTCTAACAGACAGTTGGGGGAGCCTGCCAAATCTGTCTGATTTACTATGAGTAAACCCTAAATATTGAGGAGAAAGAGGGAAAGAGAGAAGAGGGAGGGAGGGAGAAAACACGCTGGTCGCCGTCTTCCCCATTTTTGGCCAAGGAAAGGGATCAAGGCATGCACAAAGTCCCCGGGAAGGAATAGATGGCCACGCAGAGCCAGAAGAAGAAGGAGACGGAAAAAGGAGAAGGACAAGGGGAAAAGAACAAACAATGATCCCTTAAAATGAGGTGGGAGCCATCATTACCTGCTGGCCTGAAAAAAAGAAGTTTGTCTCCCATTTTAGACAATAAAATGCAAGGTGTTTTTTGAGAGTCAAGCAGGATTCACGGATCGAGTCAACAATGGCAGAATCCAGCATGAGGATTCATTGGGTTCCTTGTACGGTCGAATCCACGTACATTTGTGCCACGAATGAGATTACAGATACACACTAAGGCTGCTGCGGTCCTGAAGCAGCTTCTGTCGGAAGAAAGGCCCACTGAAAATCACGGGGTTTAATCCTGCAACGTCTATAGGAACCGTCTATAAATTGCAACTCTGTAATCCTTGAATAGTAAATAAGTAAATGCCCTGATTTTTTCCGAACCTTGTTTCTAAATTTCCTTGATACCGGAGCCCTGGCCATCTGTGTTCTTTTTTTTAAAGTGCTGGTTCGGGTTAGCCGCAATTGTATTAATCATTACCATTAATTAAACAGTGTGCAGGTAGGAGAATAACCGTAATAAATATCTCCCAGACCCCTCATTCCCCAATCTGAAGGGTTGACAAGAGAGAATCAATCGACAGCAAACTCCTGGCGATGGAACAGGGTGATAAGGGAGAAAGTTCCCGATCCGGCTGCCTCTAGCCTCCCCACCCCTAAGCTCGCCCTGCCTTTACCGAAGTTGGAGCTGGGGTGAATGCAGGCCACTAACCCCCCCCCCCCCCCGCCGCCCCTCCGGGCCTTCCCACTGAGGCCTTCCACCATCAGGCCCTCCAGATGCGTTAGACACCAACTCTCAGGTGGCAACGAGGAGAGTTGCTGTCCCAAACATCTGGAGGTGTCAAGGTGTGCATATAGATAACATTCAGAAAAGATCCATCTTCAGCTGTGATTTTGGAGTCTCAATATTCAAACTTTCAAATTTGACGGGCGCGCATTTTTTTCTCCCCCCACTGGATTCCGGCTTTTTTTTTTTTAAACTCAAAAGTAAATGTCACCTGGTGTTTGTGCTGATTTTTTCCCCCACAGATTAAGCAATCAACGTTTCCCTGAAACCGGAAGATTATATAATCTAAGTGACTCCCGCGCGGGTGAGTTCGGGGGCTTCAGCGCTTTGGGGTTTTGTGCTGAGAGCCCTTTTTTTTTTCTTGATCTGGACTCTGGGACGTTGAGCCCACGCGTGCCTGAGTTGCTAGGAGGGCCTGTCTTTGCAGATTGCGAACTATAAATCCAGCCTTCGCCGAATCCTATGAAGTGGCGAGGGTTTTGCGAGCGGAAGGGATGCGTAACAGGTCAAGCCAAAAAATGGACGGTTGAATGAGGTTCCTGCTGCTGGATTTCACCGCAAAGCGACTTGCAAGTTGGCTCGGGCAGAGGCGACTTCAGGTGCTGAACACTTCCGGCTTCCCCCTTGCACTCTTCCCCCCTTCAAGTCCCCTGCCCTTCCTTCGCTGTCCAGAAAACGAAGGAGGAGAGCTTGTGTGCACAGGCCGGGTCTAGTCTGTTGGGGGGGAATCAAAAGGGAAGAAAAAGGAAGTTGCTCTGTAGGGCCTGGCCATCACCAGCGATGGACTTTAACTTGGATCTTTCTCTCCCTGCTATTTGGCCACGATGCAGAGCAGAACAAAGGCAGGTCTGTGTGCCGGGATTGTTGATAAAGTTACAACATAGCAAAACCCGCACACACACACACACACACACACACACACACCCAAATCTGGGCGTCCGGGGAGAAGTGGGAAGAGTTTCAGCCTCGATTCTCCAGTCCTTTGGCCATATCCGCTGTATGCGCGCTGGATTCCCCCCCCCTCTCCGCTCCCTTTCTCTCCTAATTTTACCACAGTTTTGTTTTAAATCCTTTTAGCTCTCGTCTGTCCCTGTGTCGGAACCTCCCGGCTCGGAGAGCTGGCGGGCTAATCCATCCCGATTTGCGTCATCTTCCCGCAGACACGCAAAACATAATCCGAAATGATTTTAAGAACCGGTAGCTCGAGATACAAGTAGGTCCACCTCGCTGGAAGGCAAACATTGCAACAAATTGCCGACCGGCCTCTCGAAAGGAAACACTCAGCCGCCCCAGGCCAGCCCGTTTATTTCCCCCTCCCCCATTGCCGGTCCACAAGGGGAATTGTGGGTCATTGTTTGGGGAGTGGGGGGGAGGTGCTCGCATCGATTTGGGGCAAAGGTCAGTTCCTCCTTAATTAACGGAGGAACCTCGTTTGAAAGGGGCGGAGGGAGAAAGAGACCAAAAATCGGCGAGGGAGAAACGTTAGGTCTATTTGACCATTTTATTGGTCAGTTATTTGTACTAGGCACACTCCGGCCAAGGTTCAGAACGGTAAACCTCAAGTTTTAAAATGGGGGGTGGGGGGGTCAGAAGGGCAATCTGGGGAGAAAATTCCGCAGGTTTTCAGCGAGGCTTACTCCAGAGCAACCTCTCTGCCTTAAGGCTTCGTGCAGTTTCTTCGTGGGAAGTCAAGAGAATCAGACCTTCTGGATCAAACCCATTCAGACATTGGTTGTTGATTCGATCCAGGAAGTAAATGACAGGCCTGAATTTCTCTCGATCCCGGAAAACACGCTCCACCTTTGCGAGACTTGGCACTTTATTTACACCTCGTTCGTGCTGCTATGCCAGAGGCAATCTCCGAGGACGGAAATCAGACATTTTCAAAGTTCTCAGGCTTAAAGGCCCCCTAATAAAGGTTTCACGGGGTGTGTTTTTTTAAAAAAACCCGAAATAAATCCCTCCTCCCCTTTTTTTAAATAGCAGGTTGGATCAGAGCTAAGTATTATTTTTTTCCTTAGTACTTGGGAAATCCTCCCTGGGAAATTCATTCAAAATTTACAAAAAAAAAAAAAAAATCCAGACCAAACTGTATGCTGTATATTTTACTCCCATGAAACACATTTTTTTCCAATGTTGCTGAAAAGGAAAACACTAATTATACGAAATGTTATACACGGGGTATGTTTTACAATTGCAGTTTCAAAAGTCACCATTGCATCCACCAGAGGTACTATTCTAAAACTGATATTCACACAATGGGACTTCCTTTTTAATAATAATAATAATAATAATAATATTAATAACATGTTAGAAACATACAGTGTTGCATTTTAGTACAGTATATACATTCCCTTGCTCGCAAGCGGAAAAAGAAAAGAAAAACAAATCCCTACTCTCTTGTGTAACATGCTTTATTTTTAAAGCCTAACTTTGAAAAACACTGTGGAGATATTACTAACAACTGCTTTTATAAAATTAATTTTGACATTTCAATATATATATACATCCTTTCCCGTCGTTTTTTTTTCCTTTTAATGTTAACAAGGCTAAACATAAAAAATAACAAGCTTATAAGGAACATTAAAATGTCATACCATATCCAGTCAAACGTTTGTCCGTATTTTATATATATTTATAATATATGTCCTTGTCTCGGTTGGGAACATTTCTTTCCCAATTTATTTTATTATTATTATTTTTTTAAAAAACAAACAAACCTCTTTCCGTTTATTTTAAGGAGCCGAAGAACGCCCTTTGAAAAGCAAGGAAGGCCGAGATTTCAAGGGTTTCCCTCCGCTCCCTTCCGCCTGGGGTAGATTCAATTCGGCCGCCCGGTCGCTCCTCCTTCCGCTCTCTGCCCACCCGCCCCAGCGCCCGTTTGCTTTGGATGGGAGGCTTCCAGTCCTCAGATGCCGAGGCGGAGGAGCCTCCTCCGTCCCTCCCGACTGTCGCGCGCGATCGCCTGCCCTCCTTCCCCGCCCTCCCCCCTCCCTCCCTCCCTCCCTCCCTCCCACGCAGCAACGAGAGCAGCCACCCCGCAGCCTGGCCGAAGAGGCTGGCCCCGTCCTCACACCGGCCTGTCCACGGCATATTGGCAGGCGCTCAGGTTGGAGGCCGGGGTCTGGACGCTGGCGTAGCCGAAGCTGGAGTGCTGCTTGGCTTTGAGTCTCAGGCTGGCCAAGCTAGAGTTACACGTGTCCCGGTAAACGTAGGGAGGGGTCGGCGGGGCGTAGGGGCAGGCGGGCGTGGGCACGGCCGAATTGAGCGAAGGGTTGCTCAGGTTGTTCAAGTTGTTGAGGCTGTTGAGGCCGGAGCCCGGCACGCCGGCCACCGCCGAGGGCACCATGCTGGAAGACATGCTCATGGAGGAGATGGAGTTGGGGGGGGAGAACATGCTCTGCGAGGAAAGCGGGTTGACGTTCATGGAGTTGAAGAAGGGGAAGCTCTTGGTGGAGAGCGAGGCGGAGGTCAGCCCTTTGGCGGCCCAGTTGTTGTACGAGTAGCCCGGGTACATGTCGTCGTAGGGCTGCATCAGCCCGTTGAACTGCGGCCCGAAGCCGTTCTTACAGAGTTCCGCCTGCTGGTTCCGCTCCCGTTTCCGCCACTTGGCCCGCCGGTTCTTGAACCAAACCTGAAGGAGAGGGGAGGGAGGAGGAGGAGGAGGAGGAGGAGGAGGAGGAGGAGGAGGAGGAGGAGAGGAACAGAGCGAATGAGAGCTGGTCAGTGAGGGGAAACCAAAGGACACCAGCATGCCCCCCTCAGCCCTCCGAGACCCCCGCACTACGGGGCTTCCCGACCTCCCCGGGGGAAGGGAAGGGGCAAGCAAACAGCACAAACCAGAAGCCCCCCTCCCCCCACACACTTCTTCAGTGCCGCCTTCCTCTCCCGCTCCAGCCTCGGACTTCATCACCCAGGTTTTTGTTTTACCAAAAATTTTTTTTTAGCCCGTTTTAAAAAGAATGTTAAGTCCTTCAGCTGAGTTTGAACAATAAACGCGCGCCGCGCTCTGATATGGCAAATGAAGCCTTTCAAGGCTGTTTTACACGAGTGGCGGGTGGGGGAGAAGAGAGAGAAAAGGCTTTGGAAGAGTTGTCCGAACGTGAAATGTACCGTTATTTATCTAACAAGAGCCTCTCCTGGCCCTCCCGTTTTTTCGAGAGAGGAGCACCACTGAAAATCTTTGCATCCTCACGATCACAAGACCTCGCTCTCAGCAAGACTCCCTTCCAAGAAAACCTTAAGTAACCTACACGGAAATGGGCTCCAGAGTTAAAGGCCCAAGTCCCAGTAAAAACAGCGCGAGGTTCTGTTGGCAGAGACCTCCCCACTCCCCGCCCCACAGAACGCCATTTCCTTAGATTTCGCTGAAGTTAGCAGGCAAACCTGTTTAGCCTAGAATGTTACACCTTTCACACAAACTGGTCCAAGGAGGGAAGAGTTTTGTTTCTCTGGCCTTATTAACGTATTTATAGCTACATAAACCAACCGGTCTACCCTGGCATTTACATGCGGAAAATAAGCACCCAAGAGCGGGCCTGCGCTGAATTTAACGAATAGGCTTCTCCAAAGAGCGGCCAATCTTCTTCTCCTTAAAAGGGACAAAAATGCTTATCCGAAACTGACTTTGAGACGGGGAGGACTTTGTTCCTAGCCCCGACAAAAGGTATGTTGAGGTCCGAAGGCAAAGATAGTTCATAACAAACTCTGATAACTAGCCAAGAAAACGTCCTATGCATCTGCTGGTTGGTTTTCACCCCGCGTTTCTTCTCTCTCTCTCTCTCTCTCTCTGTCTCTCTCTCTGTCTCTCTCTCTGTCTCTCTCTCTCTCTCTCTCTCTCTCTCTGTCTCTCTCTCTGTCTCTGTCTCTGTCTCTCTCTCTCTCTCTCTCTCTCTCTCTCTCTCTCTCTCTCTCTCTCTCTCTCTCTCTCTCTCTCTCTCTCTCTCCACTTCATTCATTTTGATCCGAGTGGTAATCTTGAACAAAAGGCATGGGCTCAATTTTTCCTCTCCAAACCTCTCACTCTCCCTTCCACCTCTAAAAGTCTAAGGCAAGGAAGTTAATCGCTTTAACACCTATTTTCTACACAGGAGAGGAAGAACGATCCTCACGGTTACATTAATAATCCAGAAGTAGCTTGAAATTTAAATCCGGTCAATGATTTCCTTTCCAGCAGCCCGACAAAAAAGAAATCAACGTAAATATCGGCTAGGAAACCTTCTAATAAATCTTTACCTTAACAGCTTGTGACAGCAGCGTCTTTTCTTTCATGTGCTAATCATTAGTTAGAGCTAAGCCACGTCCGCCCCAGCTTCTTCTCCTGAGCTTTTGGCAAAGTTTGCTCTTTCTCAACGCGCGAAGGACGGGCGCCTCCATCGCCAAGACAAAGGCGACAGGCGCGCGCCTCCTTCGCCAATCCACATTCCCAGTTGCCTGCTCGGCCCACCCGCCCCCTGCCACTTTCTGATGTGGATTCGGATGGTCGCTGCTCTTTGGCTGACCCCACGCGAGGTCTGGTCTAGCTGGGCCCGCCACGCTCCCCCTCGCCACGCCAGTCGTTCGTACTGCTCTCTGCACACCCAAACGCTGAGGCGGCCGCTCCAGACTGCAGACAACCTGCAGGGTGGACCGTCTTTCCGCCATCCACAACGGAAGGCCGGGCGTCTTTTCAGGGCCTCACGAGCAGAGAGCCGTGCGCTTTTGGAGCAGAAGATCGGACTGCAGCATCGCGCACAGCTGAAGGTCTATTGTTCAGTTGTGAGTAGAGGCCCGCTTCCCTCGTCCAGGGTTTGTTTTTTGTTTTTTTTAGGCGTCTGGAACGACAATCCGACATGTTGTTACAGAGTAAATCAGTCTAGATGTGGTTTACTGCTGATTGGAGCCACCACAATAGTACAATTGGAAATCTGAGGGTAATTGCATCGCCCGTTAGAACAGAAACGCAAACTTGCCTAGAATCCCAACAATAGCAGCAACAGCCAAATCTCAAGAGCAACAATTCTATTAGAGAGAACCAAAATGTCGCAAAGGAACCCGGAAGGCTGCTTCAATACACTGTTTCCGCGTTGTTTCCGAAAGGACAATTTTCCAAGGTTTAAAATGGTTTGAACCGCAGGAATTCCAGGTGAATTGACTGAGGAAGCCAAAAGGATCAGCTTCTTCCTTATACTTGGCCATATTTTCCCCAGTCGCATGTTGTTTATTTGCACTAAAGCGTGAGTCCCAACCCTTCCGATTTTTAATTTAAAAAAAAAAAAACTTTGGGATTTGTATACTTTCTGAGCGTTGCAATTAAAAGGGATTCATCAAATGGACGGTATGGAATTGATTGGCATTCATTTAATCTAGGAAAGACATTACATTGGAAATGCAACACTTCCCCCCCCCCCTAAATGTGGATAACTTTGCCACAAAGTTATTTCCACTCTATTGTTCAGTGACAAAAGTTTGGAAAGGAACAGGTTTAAAGTGGAGTAAGTTCTCCCCTTTTATAGCAACTGTTTTGGAGAGTCTTTTTCACTCCTGTCTAAGAAAACAACTGTGTGGTTTTTACACCACTGTTTTTTTTTTTAAAAAAATGCTCCTTCTCCTCTCCCTCTCCCTTTTCTTATGTGTGCCTGTGAATGTGTGTGTGCGCTTGTGTATGAAATAACAGCAGCGACAACATGGAAACCATCTAACCTCTGCTTCTCTGGGCATATTCCCCCCCCCACCTTCATTTCACTGACTTCCACCAAACCTTTCTTCAAGTAAACCTTGGCATCAAATCCAAAGGTTCACTTACCAACTTTCCTCACTCCAAGCAGTAGTAATTATTCAAACCCTACGGAGCTTTAGAGTCACTAATAACACCGAATTAAGAGATCCCCAGCTACCAATTTCTCTGCCTAAAAAACCTAAACTCAGTTTACACCAGGAAAACTCGAGCCGCACTGGATTCCATCTGATTTTTCCAACAAGGGGTAGTTCTGAACTATAATCTCGGTAGAAAAATGGCCTTCCCCCCCCCCCCCGGAGCCGCCGCCCCCTTCCTCTCAGGCGCTTTGGGGGAAGCTTTATTTTTTTTTTCCTCTTCCCCTCCGACTGAGCTGCCTGATCCTGTCGGATTTTAGGGGCTTTGAGATGGAGCCATAAATCTAAGGCGAGAAGAGGGATGGGGAATAAGCCACCAGAGTTGTGAAAGCGGAGGGAAAGGAGGGCGGGCGGAGGGCAAAGAATGCAGAGGAGGGAGCGTCGCGGGGCCCGGGAAGGCGGCCGAGGCCTGGCGTTTGGCGCATTCGGGCTGGGCGCACGTCGGAGCCTGCCCTGAGCCGCTTTCTTGGCGCAGGTTCCCTTGCTCCTTCGCATCCCGTTCAGAACACGCCGCACAGTCGGGCCCATTCATCATCTTCGGAGGGGAAGGCAATCCGTCAGGGCCTGACAGACAGAACCCGAGGAGCTGCGCCGGGCCAAAGCCCGCCTCGCTGGAGGCGAAATCGAAAGCAGCGGCCGCCGCCGCCTCCGCCGCCTCCTCTCCCCGCGAAGTCCCGCCCAGCGGCCCCCTGGCACCTCGGCGCTTCTCTTACCCGGACTCTGGCCTCGGTGAGGTTGGTCCAGACCGCGATCTCCTCCCGCGTCGACATGTCCGGGTAGCGGTTCCGTTGGAAGGTGGCCTCCAGTTCCTGCAGCTGCTGGCTGGTGAAGTGAGTCCGCTGCCGCCGCTGCCGCTTCTTCTTGGACGGATCTTCGGCGCCCGCCTCCTCATTCTTGCTCGGCTGGCTTTTCTCTTTTTCTGCGAAAGGAAAAGCAGCGTCGGGTCACCGGGGCCCGTCGGGGAGAGGGAGGGGAGGAGAGAAGGCGCGGCGGCGGAAAGGCAAGGCAAGGCAAGGCAAGGGGGCAAAAGGAGTCGCTTCGTTCACCCTCGGCCGGCTTCACAGGCCCGCGACTGGAAGCCCACGCAAGGCCAGCCTCTGGGAAGGGTCTGCCGGCCGAGCCCGCTTCCCTTTCAGCCCGCGCCACGGAAAATCGAGGGGACTCGGCGTGCACCATCCGGAAGGAGCCAGCGCCACAGCGATAGGATTAAAACATGAGTTAAGAAGCAATAAAAAAACAAAAAAAACCCAGGCGTGCCCTTATCCGCATTCAGGTACGGGAGCTTCGGAGAGAAGAAGTAGAAATCCGAAGGGCTGCTTGAAATGAAGGCGCTTCCTTCCCGGTGAAACAACCCAACTGAGAATGAAAGAGCGCTCCCTCATCCTCGGAGCGCGTCTGCAGGATGAGTGACACACAGGTGTGAGTGGGTTCCTTGTGCTTTGGAAATTTTACCCAAAAACATCGGCTGAAAATGGGAAAGGAAGGAGAAGAAAGGGGGATTCCCACTGCAAAAATACCTGCTTAGACTTGGAAGGTGGATGGTGTAAATTAATCACTCCCAGCCTGTGTTCAAACTGCCAGGTCCAAGCAGGTTTTCTGTGAATATTCCAGGGATTGCTCACTCTTCCCCCTTAAGCCTACTACGGTTTTATTGCAATTAAATATACAACCACCGGAGATTGTAGTGGGACAGTGCAAGTCTGAACTGACATATCTTCCATAATATAGAACATGAATCTACTGACAATAAACTCCAATGCCCTGGTTTAGGGCACACAAACACACACACAAAAGCTTTCAAAAGGACATACAGGTATGTATTTATTAGAAATTACCTCTCAGGATTTTAGAAGTACAGAGTATTATCTTGCATATTCTTACATTTCTAGACATGCCCACTTTGGGGGCATCCAGAAATTATAAATATTACATCACAAATTGAAGAGTTGATCTTGATTGATACAAACTGCCAAATGTCTCAAAAAGTGCTATCAGACTGAGAATCCTTTCAGAAGCGGTTGTTTTATGCACTGCAGCAACGCTTTATGTACAATATGAAGGGCAGCGAATATCTATCTATGAATCATACAAAGATAGATACACTGTTCTCTTTAGGTCTCAAGATTGTCCTTTATATAAATTAGAAGTGTTCATTAATGAGTTAAAATGGTTTGACCTTAGTATAATTTGAGGTGGTGACTCTAATCCGAGGTCCATATCCAGTGAAAACCTGCATTATCTACTCAGCAGAAGGTTAACTGTATCTGTGGATTTAGTCCCAAATAAAAATGTATGTAGTGTTAACCCAAGACTTAGAGGTTGAACCCGAACTAAAGTTGACCACATTTACTTGCAAACAAATCCTATTCAGTTCTTTCCTTCTCCCTGGGCTAAAATACTGTACATTGCATATTCTGACAGATAGTTCTGAGCTATTGCACACACGAAGTGTAATTGCAGTTGAACTCTATGCACATTAATTCTAAAGACATCCAGTTGATCTTAACAGGACTTACTCTTGAGTAAGCACAGGCAGGAGTGGCCTTGTCTTTCAGAAGCATCTTCTGCATGCTTTAGCAGAATTTCCCAATGCAGCTTATTGGAAAGTCTCAGAAACTTGCATGGGGACTTACAGCCAATCAGTTTCACGTTTTATGAATTCTGCCCTCTTGCAATCACATTATTTTCACTAATCTCAGATTTTGGACAATCTCGTTATTTCAAGAGCTTCCCCCCCCACCCCCATTTAGTTTCCAGTAAGGGAAGAATTCAAATAGTGACTCTTTCAGAGAGATAAATCAGGTGATATTCCTGAGAATTGTTGCTCTGACTGCTTTCACCTTAGTGGTCCAAGTTCCCGTTGGGTTTGCTGCCCCACCAGCTTCTCTCCCTTGCGAACACAAAGGTTGGCCCAGAAGAGGGTATTAAAAATTGCCCCCATTCTTTGCCCCCTCTCTATACCAAAAGCGGCAATACCTGAAGCAGTCTGATTCGCCTTCCCCATCTTAAAAGAAGTGGAGAATTGCATTTTGTTGTTGATGATGATGTTCCTTTGCAGTTCTCTACCTTTCCAATTTCTAACTATGGAAATAACGGATCAGGTCCATGGGCCAATATCTCCCCCCCCCCTTGCCGTTGTCACTGTATAATAATGGGGGAAGGTTAGTGGCTGGATTGGGGCAAGAAGAGCCTTACCTGCGGCCTCGGGGCTGGAGGTGTCGGAAATGGTGTGAACCTCCAGCCGATGTTTGGCAGACTCCAGGGCCGACCGCGGCTGGCCGGGGGTCAGGGCTGAAGCCATAACCAGGGCCGGCTGCTGGTGGTGATGATGGTGGTGGTGGTGGTGGTGGTGGCAAGACGAGGAGGCGGAGGAGGAAGAGGAAGAGGAAGGGGAGGTGGAGCAAAGCTTATTCCCGGCTCCCAAACGCTCCAGGCTGAGGGGTTCTTTCAGGCAGTTCATCGAGCGACGCCAGCCAGCCAGCCAGCCAGCCAGCGAGGCCGGGGGCTGAGCGCTGGCGGAGAAGAGCCCCGGTGCGGGAGTCTGAGCCGCTGCCAGGGAGGGTCGGAGGCCGCCGCAGTCGGTGGCCCAGGAGCGGCGGCTGCCGGAGCCCCCTGACCAGACTTCGCTCTTTCCCGGCCGATTAGCAGCGATCAATCCCGTCCGAAGCTCAAGGCAGGGGAGCTCCCTGGCCGCCCCCCGCCTGGTCCCCCGCCAAGCCCCGCCGCATCAGCCTCTGCAAAGCGAAGGCTCCCGAGGCAGAAGCGCCCCCGCTGGGAGAGCCTGGGCACCCTGAGCCGGAGACTCCCAAGGCGGACGGCGCGGACCATGAAGGACCCCCGAGAGCGGGCCAAGCCGATCGGGCGCAGGTAGAGCGTGGTAGATCCAAAGCGAGGCCGGCTGCAAAAGAGCCAGCAATC
The DNA here is from genome assembly GCF_947247035.1 of Vipera ursinii. Lineage (NCBI taxonomy): Eukaryota > Metazoa > Chordata > Lepidosauria > Squamata > Viperidae > Vipera > Vipera ursinii. The sequence goes on along the minus strand of NC_139521.1, from coordinate 54,826,496 downwards.
CCGGGGCGAGCCGTTCGCGCTCTGGCCTGGCGGTGGCCGCCACTTCCCTCCCCTTCTGGGCAGCTCTGCGCCGGGCGGGCGGACGCTCGGAGACCCGGGCTCCTCACTGGCTTCCCTGTTTGCCTAACATCTTAAACGCCGAGGCCGCCTGCCCGGGCCAGTGATATCACCCGGCCCCTTTCTCTCTCCTCCTTCCAGCCTTCCCCCCGCGGCCGAGACTCGCTGCGGAGACCAAGACTGACGCCCAGCGCGACCAATCCGAAAGCGCAACGCCCCGGCGCAGGCTATAATAAGAACAGCCTATCAGAAACTTAGGGCAAGGCTCAATGGAAACCTTCGCTCTTCGTCCTTCTCTCTCTCCCTCCCTCTCTCTCTCTCTCTCTCTCTCTCTCTCTCTCTCTCTCTCTCTCTCTCTCTCTCTCTCTCTCTCTCTCTCTCTCTCTCTCTCTCTCTCTCTCTCTCCACCCACCCCCACCAAACCCCTTCCCTCCAGTCAAATTTTCAAGCTACGCGTTGCAAGTCAGCAAAGGGAAAATTGGAAAAGCTAGGGCCGGGGAGGAAATCCGTCGACGAAGCAATCTTCTTATTACCTAAGGCTTTCATCCTGGAAGAAGAAGAAGCTTTTTCCTGCATTTATTTCGGAGATGCCTGCAAGGACTCTTGGAGCCACTCAATAACCCAATCTGGAACACGACGATCTTCACATCGCTCCCTAAGCACACAAAGGACCTTTCCTTAGATTAAAAGAAGGCATGTAGCCCGGAGGAGAAACGCAGCCTTGAGAAAAAAAATTTTTTGCGGTAACCTCAGACCTTTGTTTCACTGAGGCAGAAGAGAAACTACACTTTTTAGAAGAAGCACCCAAAGTGAGCGAAAAGTGGATGATCCTAGAAGCGTAGAGAAGCTTCTACCGTTTAGGACCTCTGTGATTCACGGCTGTCAATTGTTATTACACTGAATACACAGTGTAATAAATGTCCCCGATTAACGGTTGCAATAGTATTGTTTAAAATCCCCGGTGACTTTGAACTACTTCAGATGATTTTCACTGATCTTAATGTACTTTTTTTTATAATTGTCTGCCTATCGGATTCTAAAAGATCTTTGTAATCCCAAACACATTTCACCCTTTTGTTGTAAAGACTGCAGAGATTTGAAGCTAGGATCCATCAAACGCCGGAACAAACAGTCTTACTTGGTGGTTGAGCACCTTTTTCACCAGTAAAACCAAAACTGAGGCATTGTCTACCTATTTTAACGTGCCACTATATTTTCCCAATTTCTTTTTTTTTTTAAAAGTCCCTAACATCCTTTTGCTATATTTTATTTTATAATAATGAAAATTAGAGTAAGAAGAATGAAAAATCCCTAGAAATAAAACCTGCCGGGGAAAAAATTGGTTAATTTGTTTCTCGCTTGGCACTTAAAACAAGCTGGGTAAATGTCAAAATCAACGAGACTCGCCCGCAGAGAAAGGACCTCAAAATACACCTTTTACTGAGCCGTTATCGGGAATTAAACACTACGTGATTTACTCTGCTGGAATTATGTTTCCTACCCGCAGATACAGCATGGCAACTTGTTGCAACGTTGCGTCAAAATTGGGGCTTAAATCTCTTTTTAAAAGACACGCATTTGAGCCAGCCTGCCTACACCGCATCAGCCCCGCATTTCAGTGAACAAAACTAAATAAAACAGAAATGCGCTCTCCTACCAGGGCTCTTTGCAGATGAAACTGGCTATTCTTTGCTTTTCGGTTGTTTTTTTTTTAGGGTGGTGTTTTATATATATATATTACAACCTTTAGGGAAAGGCAAAGAGAATCTCGGGTAGACTTTGCTTCTAGGCGGGCTGGGAAACCTTATCAATCCTTTAGCCTCTCCTGTGAGGGGTCAGTGTGAACACTGTCTTTCTATCTCCCGTCGAAAAATCCCGTCGATTTATGGCTAGTTTAAAAGGTGCTTTGTATTCGTTCCTTAATAATCCGGATTTCACTCTGGATTCCCAGTTATTGAAGCCGTGGAGCTCGCAGCCGCTTTAGCAGGAGGGTTGACTCAGCCTGGTGGATAAGAGAGCTCGGCTCAGATTCGCAGGACAAGGCCCCGGCGGGCCCCCCCCCCGGTTTTCGGGATGCACCCAAGCAAGCCGCCGCTGATCCCTGGATGTTGCCATAGGGGGGAAATCCCTGAGCCGGTCACCTTCAACCCCAGCCCCGTTTCCATCTCTTCCCCCCCCCCGCCGCCCCTTAATGGAGGGACGGCGCCCACCCCTTTTGTCGCCTTCCCCGCTAAACTCCATTTATAATTTTAGCTGTATAGCTAAGGAAAAGCAGGTCTCGTTAATTTACATGCTGCTCATTATCCGCTCTTTAAACGCGGAAGCTTTATCCATCAGATTTGGCAGCGACCTGCCTCTCCTCAGGACCGCTCAGCGTTTGGATGCAGACAATTCTCTTAGGTTTGTAGTGGATTTTAAGCTGATAAGACTCTAATTTGCTTAAGTCTTTTAAATAGGGGCTTTCAATGATTCTAGCTCTTTTCTTACTGGATTGCCTCTAATTCCCCCAAGATCATAAAGTATATGTATAAAGTAAATAGTTTATCCCTAAGCACCGCCAGCAGATGACCTATAAGTAAATCAATAAGAATCCGAAGCTTTTCTCCACAATTTGTTTACTAACCGTAGCCCGGTTCTCCTTAACCTCCTAGGGCTATGCGGGGCTACACACGCCGCGTAAATCCCTCCAAGCCTTATTAAAGCGACGGCTGCGGCAGAAACTACTCAGTCGTGGCAGACCAGACGGAGTGGAGAAGAGGGGGGCAGGAAATGCCGCAACCCTAACCCCCCCAAGAAGAAAGCAGGAATTTCTCCTCCAAACTTGGGGAAAGGGGGGTAGTAAGAAGAAATTAACGGGCCCGGAGAAGGGCTTAGCACAGAGCAGTCCTTTGAGGTTAGGTGAAAGAGTATCATTCTTTCTCCAATCGGATTGAAAATGCCTTTAGAAGGGATGCCAAGAGCATCCTAACGCTTGCATTGAAAGCAATCCTAAAGATGCACCCCGTTTTACCAATCCAACAGACTTTCTATGCACAAGGAGAGATTTCAGTACAGAGAAGGAGATACGGCACACCGCGCTTAGCATCTTCGCTGGTAAGAAACCAGCGCTTGCCCTCTGCAATCCGAAATATATCTACGCAGAAGCCAGCTCCTCTGCTGTCAGTGAGTCTTCCCGTTAAGGGTACGTAAGACCACTGCCTTGATAATTGAGTTCTGAGCTGAAGAAGAGAGGTGGAAACACCAGCTTTAGTACTTTTTCAAAGGGAAGATCCCAAGGATTTTAAGAAGACTAGCCATAGCAGTCAATGACAAGAGAAAGATTTAAACCCAGTTAAAGTTGAATTAACGGTGGCGTTACAGATCGGTATATTACAGAACCGGGAAGATGGGGGAGACTCAGGAAGAGGGTTGCTATGCATGGAAATGGTGCAAGCAGCAGACCCAGTCCTGGTGCCCATGGGTGGGTTGGATTTCAACCCTTCCCAATCTCATGGCCATTTCAACTCATTTGGGAGGGCACCTAGTTAGGAAAGGCCCCTGCAGGCATTTCTCTCTTCAGTTGAAGTGGGAGTATGACAGCCTAACTCTATGATTCCTGCTGGATTAAAAACCTCCTTGACAACCTGGATTTAATCATCTAATCTAATCTAATATTTCAGATCATGAAATCTAATTACTCTTTAACTAGTAGCAACTCTCAAACAGAGGCCATTCACAAATTCTCTCCTAATTTTGAGGTGGATTACTAGATCTGAACCTGGATAGATTCTGTAGAAAAGAACCCACACTTTACCATTAACTTTCTCTATCTGCTTCGAAAACACCAACCATTGGAAAATGGGCATTAGCATTTTCTGAATGGCTACCCCAGGGATGGGGTACCTTGGCTCTTTTATGACTTGTGGACTTCAACTCCCAGAATTCCTGAGCCAGGCTGGCTCGGGTATTCTGGGAGTTGAATTCCACAAGTCATAAAAGAGCCAAGGTTCCCCACCCCTGGGCTACCCCATCCAGACTTCAAAAGCTTGCCCCCAATTTTGAATCAAAGATTCACAGATGGCAGAAAATAGCATCCAAGATAACATAATTTTAAAGCACTGATGATAATGATAATATTGACAATATTAATGATACACATGATCTGCTTCTGGACAAAAATCGGGGAGAGAGATGGGCAGTTCAAAAATGTGAAAAGCAAACAAAAAGTGATTTATTCTAGAAGACTTTGTTGGCTTCCCATATAGTTGCTCAAAAAAAGTTTAACTAATCCAACATTAGTCTAGTCTGAGTCTAATCTAGTCTAAGTGGTTGGTGGTTTAATGTGTCATGGGAATTTGTTCATTGCTTTAAGAACATTTTTGAATCAGCCATTAAATATTAAATATTATCTTTAAATATTAAATATTATCTTTACCAATAAATTACTTCAGTGAGCATATCTTATGCCCCTTCCTCCTCCTATTTTCCCCACAGCAACAATCCTGCGAGGTAGGTTGGGCTGAGAGAGAATGACTGTCCCAAAGACACCCAGCTGACATTCATGGCTAAGGAGGGACTTGAATTCATAATTTCCAGGTTTCTAATCTAGTTTCTTAACCATTAGGCCAAACTGGCCTTCATCATATTAATACACTCCCAGCAATGCTCCAAGGTCACTTCCATCAAATAACCATCAAATCCAAAAAAAAAATACACCAATATCTTAAAACATTATAGAATCCTAAAACAAATAATAGCCACATTAAGAAAAAAAATCCGTAACAGCATAAAAAACGTGGCATCAGTGTTCAGAGCCACACAGCAGACTAAAACAGACACCGCAGGAAAATATAATCAGTTTATATTTTTTTCTTTAAAATGGTGTCATGGAGAGACCAATTGCACTGTACCACAATTATGCTTTAGTTTGTGGTCTGAATTCAGTTTGTCCAGTGCCTGGTGCAAACGCACAAGCTTCGGTCTTCTTAGGAAGCAGCCTTATGCCAAACCAAACCAGTAGCTGAGTATTTCCTAAAATAAATCAAAGGCAATGGGTTTTCAATTCCAGGTCAGGGATGGGTTAGAACTTTTGGCATGTCAAGAATCTCTTCTGTCCTTGAGAAAGAAGTGTTGTTTGTGGGCAAGACGGGGTTTCATAAGATTCACCACTCCCCACCCTCACTGTGTTTTATCCAGATCCACAGCCGGGTGTGGGTTTCTACAGTATAACTAGATTGACCAAAGCCACTAATCTCAGCTTTGGAAAGTGAAAGGGCTAATCCCTTAACCAGGTAGATCCTGCCCAAGGGGTGGCATGTGGCAAAACTTTCATGTCCCTAATCTCAGTAGCTTTTCATTCCCACTCATCTAGATTTTTTTTTTAGAAATAGAAATCTTGCTTTGTATCTCTGACACTGGGACTGGAAAATAAAAAAAAAATGGGTCACAGGTTGGAGCCAATGGGAAGGTCTCTTGCTCAAATGCCAAGCACTCTCAATCTTGGACAATATTTTGTTTTTCCTCAAAGAGGTTTGCATAACATAATTTTCTTTTATATGCATATGTAGATTATCCTAACCTGTAATCCTATGCTGTTCCCTGCATTGATATGCATGGGATAAATTTTTACATAAAGTTACAAAGTAAAAAAAACAACAACCATCTCCGTGGGGGTATCTCACCCAGGTTACTTCTCATTCCTTCCAAATACTGTCCCCTTAAAGCATCTCATGAGGAATCTACCAAAACCTAGGCCAGGGGTAGGCAACCTTGGCTCTTTTATGACTCAAGAATTCTGGGAGTTGAAGTCCACTAGTCATAAAAGAGCCAAGGTTGCCTAGCCCTGACCTAGGCAATAATTAAGACACTGTAGTACGATTTCTTGTCTTCCCTAACACCAACCTAAGTGGTTCCCTCATTCCAAGGTGCCTGCCTCAACCCTTCAAGTGAAAGAACAAGGCAATCCAGTTATGCTACCAGCAGCTGGAAAGCTGACAGAGAAACTACCTTTCCCCAGGGCGGTTCCAAACCTTACATTTGAAATGCAAGTCTGTCATATTAAAATTAGACAAACAGACAATTGACTGATAATTAATAGACACCCTCTTCTGAGCTACACTTTAGTGTTCATATCATTCGGGAGGAAACAAGCATTATTACTTTAGTGCTATTTCTAGGATGTTTAGATGGTTTGAGATAGTTGGATCATCAACAGTATAGTTAACTGACAATGATAATTAGTAAGAAATAATTAATATTCTAAAGCTAGTAGAACACAAAGCTACAGAGAAAGAGGAGATAACAAAAAAAAAAAAATCCCCATCCTCTCTCTGCTCTCATAATGAATTGATAATTTTGTAGAAACTGTGAATGCTCCAACACTGGAAGTTTTTAAGAAGAGACTGGACAGCCATTTGTCTGAAATGGTATAGGGTTTCTTGCCTGAGCAGGGGGTTGGACTAGATGACCTCCAAGGTCCCTTCCAACTTTACTATTATGATTATTATGATCTGTACTCAGGTACAGTAATGGGCATGCAAAGGAAAATATAGTATTTTCAAACTAAATTAAATTCCAGTATCTTAACTGGTCTGTAGGCAGAATTATACAACAAAGAACAATTCAAAAAGTCCTTATAAATTCCTCAGCTGCCTTTTAATTAGGAATAAAATGTTGAATCTCCAGAGTTTGGAAATTCATCATCACTGATGTTGTTATTGATAATTTTAAAGAGTAATTTAGTCATGATTCGTTCTCACCAGTAAATCTCAGAATTGTGCTATTAAAAATACAACACACTCTTATCATTCTTTTCATTTCTATCATATCCATTCTTAAAATAGATTTAATTTTATACTCAGAATGCCCTAAGTTGTTTTCTGAAGAACTTTTTAAGGTAGACTGATTAGCCCAAAGTCACATATGCAACTCTCTGATGTGCCCTTAAAAGGTTTGCAGTGTTAGGTTTCAGACTTATAGAAAATAACTGTAAAATATTCCAAAGGCTATTTTTGAAGAATGACACACACATGTCAAAAATGAAATGAAATGAAATAAAGAACTGTACTGCTTAGTCAGGTGATAACAGATCCACAAGGATGTTCTTACTACTACTACTACTACTACTACTACTGCTACTACTACTACTCAATATTAGTTTTTCATGGGTCCATCCCTCAAGATTTCCAGAGGCAAAAGTAGACTGGAGTGAATTCCATAGCATGGCAGGAGATGCGCTGTGGACTTGAGGATACTTCATGGCCCATCCTAGTTAAAGGATAGGGAAGTGAAAATTGGTCCAAATCACATGAAGGGTTTGGATAATGGGCTTTTTTCATCCAAAGCAAATGGTAGGCAAAATCAAGGGCCAGTGTGTTGCAATGACCAAAACGTTGCATTAGGACAAAGAACAACCTGGTTCAGATTTGCTGTCAGACAAGAAATGGTGACCAAGATGCTCTCCTTGTTAAATAAAATAAGTAAATAAAATAAGGCATGTAGCATAGCAGAATCAGAAGAAATGAAAACCACGCTATTCTTCCTTGTTCATTTCTACAACTGGAAGTTCAGCTGAATTTCATTTCGTCCTGTTCTCCGGAGCCGCCAATACCCGAATAAAGCTTATTTTGTCAGGAAGTAGATCTCTGGTTAATTAGGATCACATTATGGAAGCCAGTCAGATAACCCTTATTAGTATGTTGGTGAAAACAGCAAAGAACATGATCAGTCCTTCAGGACTAACCATGTTATTATTAATCAAGAGGAACCGTTCGTTATTTTTATCACTTTCCCCTCCCTAGATTTAGAAAATATAGTCTATTACCACCTTGTGCTACAATAAAATGATTACTCTTCAATTAGCACAGGACTCTGTTGTTTCAGCTTATGGAGCTAAAGGTTTTTAAAGCACCCTCACGGGTGTTCCTTAAACCATTTCCCCGGGGCCACTAATCAATGGGAAATAAACAGGGTCTCCCTTTCCTGTTTTCACAGTCGCCACTTCAGCACCGAAGAACCAATTTTCTCCTAAAAGCTCTATGGACAATTGCAAAGCAAACAAACAAACACCTACCCATCTCTCTTGGGTGGGCCAGCAAGGAAGAAGCTAAAGAAAGATCTCAAATAAAATGCAAAGGAAAGGAGAAGCAAGCGGAGCCAATTTAGCTGGCGGGGAAAGAGAAAATTAAAAAAAACAACAACCCAAAAACCGAAAACCAGAACCGAACAGAAAGAGCAAGCAAGTAGAAGAAAGGCAGGGAGGGAAGGAAGAGCAGAAAGGAGAAATGTGGATAGAGAAATAATAGCTAGCAAGGGGAAAAAAATGTGTACATCCTCTCTCTCTCTCTCTCCCTCTCTCTCTCCCTCCCTCTCTCTCTCTCTCTCTCTCTCTCTCTGAGTGTCTCTCTCTCTCTCTCTCTCTCTGTCTCTCTCTGTCTCTCTCTGTCTCTGTCTCTCTGTGAGTGTGTGTGTGTGTCTCTCTCTGTCTCTCTCTGTCTCTCTCTCTCTCTGTCTCTCTGTCTCTCTCTGTCTCTCTCTGTCTCTCTCTGTCTCTCTGTGAGTGTGTGTGTCTCTCTCTCTGTCTCTCTCTCTCTCCCTCTCCCTCTCTCTCTCTCTCTGTGTGTGTGTTTGTCTCTCTCTCTGTGTGTGTGTGTGTGTGTGTGTTTGTCTCTCTCTCTCTCTCTGTGTGTGTGTGTCTGTGAGTGTCTCTCTCTGTCTCTCTCTCTCTGTGTGTGAGTGTGTCTCTGTCTCTGTCTCTGTCTCTCTCTCTCTCTCTCTCTGTGTCTGTCTCTCTCTGTGTGTGTGAGTGTCTCTGTGTGTGTTTGCGTGCGTGTGTGTGTGTGTGCGTGTGTGTCAGTCTCTCTCTCTCTCTCTGTGAGTCTCTCTCTCTCTCTCTCTCTCTCTCTCTGTGTGTGTGTGTGTGTGTGTGTGTGTGTGTCTGTCTCTCTTTCTGTCTCTCTCTCTTGGTGATTTTTATGGCGCTGGCGAGGTCTCCTGTCTTTCCTATTTATTCCCTCACTGTTCCCTAGATCAGTTGTTCTCCATCTTGGCAATTTTAGGATGCGTGGACTTCAGCTGGCTGGGAAATTCTGGAAGCTGAAGTCCACCCATCCATCTTCAAGTTGCCTAGGATGAGAAGCGCTGCCTCAGATCTCGCCAGCCTCTGGGCGACGCTCGCTCTTCCTTCCATTTAGGTGACCTCGCAAGCTTTTTCTGGCAAGAACTGTTGCCTTTAAAACAAAAACAAACAAATAAAAAGTGAGAAAAAGAGAAGGGTGGCCTGTTGTCTTTCGCCTCCCTCGGATTACCGGTTATTCGCCTTGATGAAGAGCCATTAATTACCCATTCAGTCAATATTAGGAAAGCGACGGAGGTGGGTTTTTTTTTTAAAAAAAAGGATTAAGGAGACCTCAGATTGCTCCATTAAGCGTATTCCTGCTCACGACCGAAGCTTTCGTTGCGCAGCGCTTTCTCCGCACGGCCGATCTGAACCGGCTGCATAAATTAGGTACCGAAAATCAGGAAAGCGCAGCCCGTAGGATGTGAGCGGGTTTGTGTGTATGCGCAGTCTACGTTTGCACGCGTGTCTGCCCCAGGAGCCGAAAGGAGCTGGTCGCCACCGTTTGCAGAAATGCTGCAGTTGGACTCAACGCGGAATGATTGGTTTGGTCCCCTCGACTGGGAGAGTCAGGAGAATCTGTTCTTAACAGGAAGCGCCTCGCTTCGGAAAACAGGTCCTGGGCTTCGCTGCCTCTTCGCCGTTTCTTCCTGCCCTTGAGAGGTCTTTTAAAAGAAAGACAGTAGTGAGAAAACTAAGAAAAAGGGGTTCTAAAAAGTGGAATGAAAACTCCACAATATGAGGTACAGTAAATGGACTGCTTGTGGTCGTCTGAGTTTTAGCTGGTTGACTAAGAGCGCTTTGGAGAAAAGTATATGAGAAGGTTTTAATTTCATGTCCACAAACCAACTTATCAGCTGAATAATGGAGGTGGAATTTGGATTTTGTTCTGGCGGTCAAACGCAGCATTCTTGTTTCATTCTTTCATAGTTCAGTGAGTAAGAGATGATCTTCTTCACACCGACGTCTTTCCAATTGTTCTTGAATATAAGAGGCACATTGTTTGATAATTATAGGAATTGCAATCCAGACACCAGAGGGAGGGAGGCTAATTACAATTGCCCAACACACTTTATCTCTTTCTGCGTTGCACCTTTCTACATTCTGGTTTGTCCAAATTGCAGCACTTCAGGGACTGAGAGGCAGTGGATTGATTGCCAGTCTCCCAAAAGTTCCATGGACCAAATTTTGGTGACAGGGTACTGATTGGCTAAGCCAGCAGAAATGATGGGAGATGCAATTAAAGATCTTAAGGACAGCCTGTTAGAGAAGTTTGCAGAAGCCGATCAAAGCAGTTGAGGGCATTTTGGCCCATTCTCCATATCTAGGAGAGATAGGTGGAAGAATTAACGCGTATCCATCTTTGAGACAAGGATTATTAAAGCTTTCAGAATTGCATCTACATCCCAGCTTCCCTTCCCTTCTTATCATCAATGTTATTGTCATTGTCATCACCGAGGCAGGGTGTTTTGTTTTTCTCCATGTTTATGATGGCTTGGAGCCAACAGAGCAGTAGGAGTGTAGAAAATTTCAAACACTAAAGGAAAATTATATTTAACGTATCTGATCCAATACCCCAAAGAAAAAGTATCAAGTCATTTGATCATTTCAAATCCCGCTTCACGCTTTGGATGGACTTCTCTTTATGCAAGAAGCAGAGGGCAACTACCCATTCCTTAAAAATCAAATATCAGAAGATCCCATTCCCTCTCCGTTAGGATCATGGTTTCTGGCTTTCTGAGGAATACTGTAGATCAGGGGTCCTCAACCTTGGCAACTTTAAGACTTTGCTGGCTGAGGAATTCTGGGAGTTGAAGTCCACAAGTCTTAAAGTTGCCAAGGTTGAGGACCCCTGCTGTAGATGGAATGTTTACTTGGGTTGGCAGAGGCCTCACAAGAAACCCCCAAAGGTGCTTATAGTAGCCAATGCATTCTTAAAACAAAACACAAGCTAAAAATGCCTGTGAATCAGAAGCAGACAAACTAAGACAGTTGAAAATGCTTAGAAAGGGAGGCAATTGTGGCAGAATCAGTTAAACGTTAATCTACCATTTTATTAAACACACACACACACACACACACTGACATGACCATACTAAGTTAAAGGCTTGAACCATACAGATGGCCCAGGAAAGTGCAATGCTATTAAATTTAGAAAAACCTTAAACCAGGCAGTCTACAAATGTATATGCAGATTCAAGCGCATTAACTTTAATTTATGCGTGCAGTGCTTGGCAGTTTCCATTCCTCTCACTCCCGTGTCTCTTGAAAATATCCTATAAAAATGGTTAACTCATAAAAAGCAGTCTACTACTATTTACTGGGATAAAGAATTCAGAGAGGGAAATTTCTAAGCCAGTTTATTCAGAACTATAATTAATTTGTGAAAAACCAAACAACACGATCTAAAGATTGTTGGGTTATAAATGTTCTTTTGATTCTTCTATTCATATGCTACTTTTGGGGGGGAATTTATTTAGCATCCTAATTGTAACATACTTTAGAAGCCAACATATCTTGAAAAATGGGATTATATCAATATAACAATGATACATTTTTCCCTGCAAAATCAGTTGAGTAATTGGATCCTATGCAGCTTACTCAAAAGTAGACTCTTATTTTAAAGATCCTAAGGGATCCTATTAATTAAATTAATTCTAAAGGGATGAATTCCTGTGCCTAAGTAGTTCTTTCAGAAGTAAACCATACTGCTTCATTAGATTTTCAGCATGATAATTAATTAAAATTAATTAATAATAATAATTAATAATATAATAATTAATAATTAATTAATTTTAGCATGGTAATTAATTAATTAATTGTTGGGGGCAATTAAGCTGACTTTGTAATAATGCCGCTTGGGTGTGTGTGTGAAAGCCCTAATAAGCAGGCATATACATAGAATGAAGGCTACTGCTAAGCTTGTAAGCTGCCCTGAGTCTTCGGAGAAGGGCGGGATATAAATGGAATTAAAATAAAATAAAATAAATACTTAAGAAATATTCCTGCTTCCCAAGAAAATCTCCATGGAGCTTGATTCCCCTGCAAAAACTATCAGGACACCAACAAAACTGAAGATGGCTTAGAAATCTGAGGCCTGATGCTCCCTCTCATAAAGGTTTTCCTGGAAAAGAGATTCCACCCATGCAAGAAAACTCCCATTGTTTTCCATATTGCTTTATGTGGTTTCAGGTTTGAAAGGTGGTGTAGAAACAGGGTTGTGGTTCAAATGTAATCAGGAAGGCCCAGATGACCTTCTGGTTGCTGAAATTATTCTAAACACCTTTACTCCAAAGAAAGTCCCACAGACTTGCTCCCCTAATAAAAGGCCGCATACGCACTAACAAAAATATATGATAAATCTAGGACAGGAAGTATGCTTAAGTTTGCAATTCTGGACTCGCTTATCTGAATTCTGATTCAGAACTGAATACAGAAGAGAGAGGCATTATATTGTTTTTGTAAGCTGGAATCCAAGGAGTACTTTTTGTCTGTTTGTTTCTTAAATCTGAAGCAGACCCATAGGTCAGTTACAGGAGAGCCCTGATAAATTACCCAAAGCATCACTGACCATCTTGAGCTGAAGAAATCTGCAGTGAATTGAGATAAACTGACATTCTGCCTATGGAAAACTGCTGTATAGCCCTTTGAAGAATAAAACTCTTCGGAAACTTTGCAACTGTATAGAATGAAGCTCTTTGACATTCTTATATATACAGATATGTATTTTATTTATTTTTACCATAAGGTAACTCTAGGCAGTTTATGGTAAAAAAAACAACAAAACCAGGATGCTGATTGATCATATGGATATTAAGTGCAAATGCAATTAAGATAGGTTTTGGTTAGAAAAGTTATCTAAAACTGACATTATTGATGTTATGAGAAAAATGTAACAAAGATGTTGATATACAATTGTATATTTATTAATAACAATAAGAATTGTATTTGCCTAGTGTGGGAAAACAGGTACTACTGGAAGAAGAGAGGAGACATTTGATGGTGTAATATTGGATCTAGACTGAAGAAGTTAATATATACCACTGAATTACTAATAGACCCAGACAACATGTTGTCTTTGAAGTATTTGACTGTAAAACTAGAAAATTAATAAACTATTTATAAACATATATATATATATATATATATATATATATATATATATATATATATATATATATATATATATATATACCTCAGAAAACATATATATATATATACCTCAGAAAACACACACACACACACACACACATATATATATATATATACACACACACACATTAAAATAGACATAAATTAAAAGCAAGAATTAAAAATCAAGGACATGTAGGGAGGGCAGGAGAATGGGGGAGATGGGATCTGTTGTTAATCAACCACCTCCATTGTACATTTCCCCCACTGGGGCCCCAGGCCAACTGTCAGAGCCAGGACTTTAGGCCTTGGGAAAGGGTAGGAGCATTGGGGCCAACCTCACATGGGAAGGGCAAGATGTTCCAGAGGGCAGGAACCTCTGCTGGAACCCACCCAACTGGAATAATTGAGCTGATGGGATCCACAGCACGCCTCCTATGCCGGCACAAGTGGGATGAGTAGGATGGGCTAATTCCAGTGAGCTGAGATGATCCCTCAGATAACTTGTATGTCCTGCATTGGATGTATGTCCATTCAAAACAGGTAAGTTGAAATCAATGGGAGTTTTTCCTGGGACAGACTTAAAGGTGTACTCCCAAAGCTCACTTAATGCCTAATCCAGCATTTCTCTGGAAACTACTCCCACTCAACTCAGATGACTGACTTCCCCAATATCAACATTAGGTCCCAGTTCATTGGGGAGATCTACTCAGAAGGTGTTCAACTCCTTCTCTCACAGCACTATTAAGTCTTGTGGTTGTCTGGTGGATTTTTTTCATAATTGAAATGCAAAATACATTATCTGACCTAGTAAATGTTGCTCAATACGTTACACATTTCAGTGCCTGCATTAATACAAAATGAATTTCTATACAGGAGAACATTTTAAAAAGTCTTAAAAGATGTGGGGGACAGAGACAACTTGAGTAATAAGACTATTAATGACTCTTAGGACGAATGCATAAAAATATACCATTCCTACTATCAGTTGACCAGAGGCATTGCACTAAGGCCGTGGTGGTGAACCCATGGCACGGGTGCCAAAGGTGGCACGCAGAGTGTCGCCCCAGTCCTAGGCCTTCAACTGGGTTTTTTTTTCACTTTAGGCCTCCGCAGCCATGTGCAAGAAAGAAAAAAAAGGTTCAATCAATCAATCAATTTCAACTTCTCGAGGGGAAAAAAAAGATCTCGTAAAGTTGGATTTGACTGATGGAACTTTTTAGTCCCACCCAGCCTGCCGTTACCATTGCAGCCACGCCCACCCAAAGGGCCACGCCCACCCGGCACCTGACGATACATAAGTGGGTTTTGGGTTGCAATTTGGGCACTCGGTCTCTAAAAGGTTCACCATCGCTGCACTAAGGCATCCCATTGACATGGAAACAAAGGCAAACAAACAAAAAAAATACTCTTGGTCTGATTCAGTTAGCTTTTCTGATATCCATATGCTAACGTGTATCACCTATAGATGGAAAGCAGAACATAAATGTTACAAATTGATGAATTGGTCTGATCTGGCTAAAATTGATTTGGAATTTAATTTGAATCAAATGCCCATTTTATTTGGTTTAGGACTCATTTGGATCATTACACATTGGTGCAGAATGTACTTTTACTCCAAAATTACCATCATCAATTTGGACTGAGATAATATGATCTGACATTCCAAACTGATTGGAATCAGTTGGAATCACTCAATATTGTTGATGGTGAAGGTAAAGGCCGAGACTGAGCAGACTCAGATGAAAGTTTACCCCCAACCCTAGAAGCTCACTGAGTGATTTTGAGCCAATTATTCTTTCAGTCTAATCTACCCATCAGGGCTGTTGTGGAAAAATTTGAGGAGAGACTTTTGTAAACATTGGGATATAAATCAATAATTCAATACAGACACAAATACATAGTCTTAATTTAAAAGCAGTCCAATCTTTGCAGTCTATAATAACAACAATACTACAGCAAGAACATCATACTGGTATGAATACAAGAACAAATGGATGGATAGATGATAGATAGATAGATAGATAGATAGATAGATAGATAGATAGATGATAGAATATTTTAATGTTACACCTTGTGCAGTCACTAATATTATCTTTTTAAAAAGTATTGTCTTTTACAAGTAAAATGCCTGTTTGAAAAACAACAATATCAGCAACAACAAATTTAAGCTAGGTGGTGCTGAACTGAGGCATTGTTTGGGGTCAATTAACATATTTAAAATCTATGAAGAATTAATCCCCTTAACAACATTTCTCCTTTAAAAAGAAAGAAAGAAGGATAAATAGGCAACTTAGCTTGTAAACCTTTCTCAGTACTTCTTTGAATTAGACTTTTAAAATAAGTAATGTTCACATTTGCCTGGCTTACCTGGACATTAAGATTTCAATTAAATGCTTGTAGCTTAAATTTAAGCACTAGTCAGGATACCATCATTTTCCCCCCCTAAGTTCAGGGCAGCTTACTTTCTATGAAGCTCGTTTAGCAAACATCCCACCCAGACTTAGAAAAACTGGTTTGTCACAAACAGGGTTGTCCCAACTGGAACCTTTTTTAAAAACCAAAACCCAATCCAGTGAATTCAGACCCTCCTGCTTAAGTAAAGCCTTGCCTGGAATTGCATCTGCTTGGAGAATTAGTTTTAAGGATTGCAGGAAGTCCAAAAGTCTTTCCAAGACCTTTGGATGAAATACATCTTAAGGTTAGAGTTCTCAGATGTCATTGACTTGATCATAGAACTACGTTCTGGATACTCTTCAACATATTCCAAATAATTGAATTAAACTAGTCAGCAATATTTGCATTTCAGTTATTCTGATAGCAAGATCATACATATATTTATTCACAAGTAAGCCCCACTGAACTCAAGATTTATTCACAAGTTAAATGTGTATTGTTGGAAGAAGAATGTCTAGTTTTACAAACTGCTCACTGCCACCCAGTGAGGTTGTTGAGAATGTATTGAACCACATATTCTCTCATCTACAGCACCCATCGTCCTCAACCATTGGCCAAACCCCCCCTAGAGATTATGAGTAGTGGTGGTCCAGCAAGTCTGAAAAGTCCTGGGATGGGAAAGTTGATGAATATTTGGTTAGCGTAATCAAAATATGGGTATTTTTGTGACATTTGCAAATTGTTCTAAGTTTTGCTAGCCATCAACTTTCCTACTGCATTTAAAACAAACAAACTGGAGGGAGATGTATGAGTTCCAATGCAAAATATCTTCTTTAACAAAATGAATCCTTAATTTTGATGATGAACGCTTAAGTGATGAGGCCAGGAATGCAAGCAGACAAGAGATGGCAATGGAGTGGCCTAACCTCTTATCAATGGAAGCTACCTTTCTTTATCACTTTGCCAAATAGACTTTGGAATGAAAAGGACTCACAATCCTTCCTGAAACTAACTGGCTGCTTAAGATGATTTTACTAGGGACAGTGGCCATTCATTTCACTGAGGCATTTATCAGAAATCTGTTTCAGACCTGTTTTTGAGGCTCTTTTTGCCAAGCATAGAGAAGCTGCTGAAAACAGTAATCCTATGCATTTTACTTGGGAATAAGATTGGTCCACATCAGTAGTAAGTCCTATTTATACTGCATGAAGGAAAGCAGGAAGTGGGGAAGGATAGAGGATGCAAAGCAAATTTTTGAGTTATCTTTATTTCAAAGTCACTTGTGTTAAACATTTCCTGAAGTCTTTCTTCTTAACTTCTATGGCATTTGGACAGATGCATCTTATCACTTTATGTGTTTTAAATTCCACAAGCTGAAGGTTTGAATCTCACCCCCAGCTTTCTTGAATCACTTGCCTTCCAGATATCTAGAATTGCAACTGTGATAATTCCTAGCCCACATAATTTAGTTCCACATACCTGGAAAATAAAGGTCTGAGCAGACCTGAAGTCCAAAAAGTTTAGTTAAGAATCTTTCCATAATTGCCCCGTACACCGCCCTGAGTCCTTCGGGAGAAGGGCGGTATAGAAATAAAATAAATAAATAAATAAATAAATAAATAAATAAATAATGATCACCCAGAATTCTGCCTTTCAAGACTGTCACCATTTTGAATACACACACACACACACACACACACACACACACCCCGCAGCAGTTGAGTCCTATGGACAACTCCATCATTCTTAGGTAGGATATATTTAGCCCTGGATTCTCTTCCCAATATTATACCATCTGGTCCTTAGCTTAGTACAAAAACTTGTTTTTTTTAATTCCACCTTTAATTTAAGATGATTTTCTATTTTTTCTATAAAAAAGGCAACAACAACCTTTACTTTTTATTTAGCCATTTCATTTCTAATTCAAGAGAGTAAAAAAGACCTTGTGGCGTATTGCATAGGACAGGAAATGAACAGGGTAAAAAACTCGTGATGCAGAATGAATGGTTAGAAAAATTACAAAAATTTCTTTTCCGGGAGGGTGGGGGTGGGTCGTGATGGGAAAAAAAAAACATCCTCAACGTTTCTTTAGCTAGAAGTCAAACTCATCTAGTCACGGCTCTGCAGCCAATGTCTTCTGTTTGGGTGCAAGGGTAGCCACTCTGGAAAAGAACGTTTCTGCTAGGCTTAGAAGTTTCCACCTAATTCGACTGGGAGCATCCCCAGAATATGGAGGTACTTTTCTGTTGAAGGTCCCGTCTCCCTCCTAAGTCAAGATCAGATCCCGCGCCTGGATCTGATCTCAGCAGACAACCCTGATCCCTGAACTGGCTTTCTTCAACACTTGGCTCTTCCTGGAAAAGGGTTTGTTGTTGTTGTTGTTTTAAACACCTTTTAACGTACCTTTCAACGTGATTTCCCGACTCGTCATCCTCAAGAGACGTCCCTTGCATTTTCCCCTACCGAGGGATCTTTCGCCTGGAAATTATGCCCCCTTGTTTCGGGTCAAAACACTTTAGGATGACGGTCTCTTTGGTGAGTTCGGCGCGTAGACACAGGCCTCCAGCCAATTCGCTTTTATTGTCTTACAAAGGGTTTTCAAGGGTGGCGG
This sequence comes from Vipera ursinii, assembly GCF_947247035.1. Classification (NCBI taxonomy): domain Eukaryota; kingdom Metazoa; phylum Chordata; class Lepidosauria; order Squamata; family Viperidae; genus Vipera; species Vipera ursinii. The sequence goes on along the minus strand of NC_139521.1, from coordinate 54,808,206 downwards.
GCAAATTCTTGCACGGGCGCAATTCCACGGCGGCAAATGCCACCGTTCCTGCGCGCGTTTGGCAGGCAAACAGGAGGTTCGCGCCCAGCCGCGTTTTACTCATCGCTGGAATAGCTGAGACCCTCGCCCCGATGCAAACCATTCAGCGCAATTGCCCCGAACTAGTACGCGTTTGTGTACGCTCTCTTGGCAGTAAATCTCTATGGCAAACATTGTTCTTTCAACCAACCGGGCAGCCCCCGAAAGAGTGGCAGACTTTTCCGTGCAAAAGTGCTAAGTTACCACTCTGACCATCCTGAATCGACACTGTCAACTGCACTCCAATTCCCGGCAATGGATCCCCTGGCTGGGAATCGTAGGAGCTGCAAATTCAGGTGAAGGGGGGGGGGGGGTCACAGGGAAGGCAGATTCCACCCCCCCCCTCTTTTACCAACCGCAGCGCGAACATGCCCCGTCAACGTCTCTTTTTCTGCCGCCGGCATGTGTGGAAGAGATTCGTTTGCGCTAAAATGACCCCAGTGGGGCAATAGTGTGGTATTGCGAGCTACTGTCTAATCCCCTTCCTACGCAATTGTGTGTAGTGATGCTTTTGAAACAACTTGAGTGGCACTTCTGCCCGGTACTTTCTTGAGAGGGAGGATGTGCCACTGGAACTTAGTGGAGCTTTTCCAATTAGGAAGCAATTGGAATTACGATTCGTGCGATTTCTCATAAACAACCGGGCCCATCTGCATAAACAACGCTCCAAAGAAAGTTGTTATTATCTCGGGGTATTAACGAAATGGCATTTCTGCTAATTAAACACAACTGCCTTCTAAAAACAAGAACAGCCAGAGCCATCTTATGATTGTAATGTAGCTATACTACTGAAAAAAGAGGCCTCGTTTACTTTTATTTCCAGGGGCTTTTTTTGTCTTCTTTTTCCCAAGGTGCATTTTGGACTGGGAAGCAATTCAGGCTGCTAAACTCGCTTTATTACGAAGCTGTTTTTTTTTTTTATAAAAAATACACTGGGACATATTTTTGAATAAACATCGATACTTAACTGAAAGAAGCAAGAAAAAGGCCACCTGTATTTTTTCCCGACGATGGCAAAAAAAAAGCAGAGACCTAACCCCGCCACAACAGCCTACTACGTCCTCCTTGCTACACACCTACCATTATTGCTAGCTTTGTAGCGATAGTTGTATCTTTGTTGATGAACGCTTCGATTTCAGGGACGATACAGACGGTACGGTCTCTCTCTCTCTCTCTCTCTTTCTTTCTTTTCTTTTTTTTTGGTAAAAGAAAATCGCCAGGGGTGGCATTTTCTGGCAAATATACATGCTCCATGCAAATATTTCCCGTCTCCAGGAAAACCCCCGATCAAATTCCCTTTGCCACAAGCTCATTTTCACCGAGCGGCTCTCCGCGCCGCGCCCACCCTTAAACAGCAGAGGGCGCCCTTGCACCGCCTTCAGCTCGCCGCCCCGCGAGGAAGGCTGGGGGAGCGCGCAAAACCCTCGCCCGGGTCGCCGCAGACGAGCCAACAGCTGCTCAGAAAGCTTCGGAAAAGAGGGGAGACCCCCCCATTTTGGCTCTCCCACCATGCCCCCCCCCCAATTCTCACTGCGGCGGCCATCCCCGGGATCTTTTCCGGGCGCAGCAAAGAGCTTGTCTTTGTCGTGGGATCCCTGAACTGGCCCTCCTTAGAGCCCCGGGGGGGAAATTTCACGGTAGGGGGGCGCCGATTTCCCCCCTCCTTGCTAACAGGCAGAGGCGGGCCGCCTAGACTCACCGTTGGCGCTGGGGTGGGGCCTGCCGAAGAGTTTGCTGCTGGAAGCCTCCTTCCTGCCTTCCGGAGCCTCGCCGAAGTCCCCCTTTTTAATATCAGAGTCTTTGGAGAAGAGACATTCGACCGCCGAAGGCTGCACCCCTAGGAGGGAAAGAGAAAGGGGCCTGTTTGTTCCGCAGAGGGAAGGTTGGGGTGGGGTGGGGGGAGAATCTAAACTTCTCACTGGCTAAGCTAGGCTAGCTGGGAATGATGGGGCTTGGGGGCCTAAGGGATGCACCGTGGCCACTGGGAAAGGCTGGCTCAGCATGCGCGAAGGTGGAGGCGCTGGTCCCCTTTGAGAACCCCGCAGTCCTCCAGCTTTCTCCGGACCTCCGCGGTCCTTCTTTCCCGCCCCTCCTCCCCTCCGTCGCCCTCCCAAAGGAGCTGCTTGTCCTCCTCAACTGGGGTCCGAGACAGAAGAGCGAGGGGAACCGGGCCCTCGAACTGCAAGGGCGCTTGGCTCGGGGCTGGAAGGCGCGCGGCTCTTTTCAGTTCGAGAGCCACGAAGCTTTTGGCTACAACCCCCCCCCCCCGAAGGGGAACAAGCGTCCTGGGCAGCGTTTGACTGACGGAGGACGCTTTAATTCTCGCCCGACCAACGGGAGGGGGGGGAAGGGGGGAGCTACGGGATTGTCGGTGGGCTTCTGAGCCCCGCATTTTGCCCCTGACTCAGCTCAGCACCCAGTACAGATACCGGTATATACGCTCCCCCCCCCCCCGCCGCCCCGCTTCTCCCGATCTTTAAGGTCTCTTGTCTGAAAACAGTCAACAAGTAAACGGCGCGCAAGCAAATTTCGACCTTCCTTAAGTCGTTCTGGTTAAATGAAAAAAAAACAAAAAAACAAAAACAAAAGACAATTTCGGGGCGAAACATTTTTCTTACCTAACTGGACGCAAGCCGATACAAGTTTACGGCAGTTGGACTCCATAACCCGTTACCTGCAAAACATTAGACGTATTGGCATTGAGATGACGTGCGAAAGAAACGTCAGCTTCATGAAGTCAAACGAAAACAACCACAATAACGCGTTAAAGAACAACAAAACAATCGGCTGCGTCACAAAAGAAAGTGAGTAATGGATGGGGAAGAAAAATCTAGCCCTTCTAGACGTGTATTTATTTATTTATTTATTTATTAAATTTGTTTGCCGCCCATCTCGCTCCAAGGTGACCCTGGGTGTTGCCCTTAAAATAAAACCATAAATATAACGAATAAATACATAAAAATCACAACGAAATTGCAATAAAGTTTATACCTAAAGATTGATTTCAATTTCCCATAATTTCCAGCCAAATACTTTGATTTAAGCTCCGGTAGATGCCAGCTAGCATACCGAAATCTGGAAATTGGGGGAAAGGGCTTGTAAGGTATCAGACTGAAAAAGCTAGTATAAAAATCCCAGGAGGAGACATTTGGAAGAAGAATGCTTAGCTCCAGAGGTGTCCACAGGGTGTGGTTAAAAAATAAGTCAAGATGGTGACAATCACACAATCCAAATTTTGCCTACAAATGTATCAACTCTTTTGATCAGACCCTGTGCACAGCCCTGATTTGAGGTTACCTCTGTAACCTCCTCCTGCCCCCCCATGTGGCATTTGTGTGTGTGGATATACATTTGCATATCTCTTTCATCTGTACAGCTCAATGAAGCAGATGTACTTCCCATGCTTTAAATTCTGATGCTCCAAGCAAAGAAATAAAAGATTAAATTCATGCAATCAGGTTGACTAGTGATTTAAGCCTTGTCTTTAAAAGAAATTTAAGGCCATCTAGTTTTCTCATTCATTGAATTTGAATTCTGACTCTGCATAAACTTCATTTTGAAAACTTCATTTCACACACACACACACACATCAAGTCCACTGATGTAAACCTAATGTGAATTCACGTGCAACATTTCACGCCTGGAATCTGACAAATGCCCGGTGGCCCCAGGATATTTGTCTCCTGACAGAACCTTTTCAATGCACATAGATCTGTAGGGGTTATAATTAGAAAGAAAAGTGGATTTTCTCACAGAGTTTTTTTTAATAGGGATGCTGTATGCAGCATAGAGGAGGAGGAGGAGGAGGAGGAGGAGGAGGAGGAGGAGGAGGAGGAGGAGGAGGAGGAGGAGGAAGGATCCTGAGCAAAGGGAAGAAGACACCTCTTGAATCAGTGAAATAAAAATGCATTTGTAGGAAAGTTCTATTCCCTCCTCTGTGTGTCATAAACAGCCTGCTTCAATTTAACTACCCAAAATGAACTTTTTCCTCTTACATTGGAAATTGCACATTTTCCCATCCATTCATTCGTGATGGGGAGACCCCCGGCTAATACAGTACAGTCTGTTTTCCTAGAAATGGGCTCCTCTAAACTTGCTGGATTTTATTTTGATTTCACTGAGAAACTCAACCCAAGGACTTGAAGGGAGCCTGCAGTCTCCTTCACAAAATTATGGCCTTAAGGCTGGGCATTTACCTGAAAGCAAAGCCAAAGTGATTCAGTGCAACAGAGTTCCAAATAAAACCAAACCTGGGCCGCTGGTGAGTTAACAAGGGCTCACTCAGCCTGATCCTATGCAATGCTAGTCTTGTCCAAATCCACTGGAATAAAGCAATAGCTGACATCTTTGAGACAGGAGACTACATCCAGATATTCAGCATAAAAATGCTGTAATTTACATAAGGGAGCAGGAAGGTTTGATAGGTGTCAGTCAACCTCCACCAGGTGGGAAGGGGCATTCTTTTCAAGAGGCACGAGCAGGTGGGTGTCCTTTTCCATTTTCAAAGATGTGCAGTGTCTACTTCACTCAGCCATGGCCAGGCCACTATAGCCTTTGTACTGCCGCAGCCCAGATTGGCTGAGGTTGCTATAAATCACACGTGTGGATTGGCCTTTCAAAAGAGGAAGGTCTGGGTCTGAATTTCCACTCTCCAGGGACTCTGGCTTATTGGCAGAGAATGGAAGATCTCTTTCCAGGTAGAGGAGACACCATCTCTGGTGCAGCTTCCAGCAGAGGCCCTTTTGGGATGGAGAGGAAACAGGGGCAAGCAAGGAAGGCAGTGTACCCCTCCCCTTCTCCGCCTTCCTCCTTTGGCTGGACGAGGGGCTGCCTTGCTAACACTTTAGATGCCACTTTCCCTTCGGCTTTTAACTCTTCTGAAAAGTTCTTTTGAAACTTAACAGAAGAGAGATAACACATAACAGAACGGGGAAAAAAGAACGGAGAACAATGAACAGAGAACATGAAACGGAACAGAACTAACAACACAACGCTAAAAAAGAGGCAATAAGAAAGAAAGAAAAAAGGCACAAAATTAGTGCCTGATTGAGACGTCTGTTTGGGAGATATTACAAAAATCATTACCAGCGCTCTCAACTAACTCGATATGGAGTAACACAGATGGGAGGTTATTAGTCCAGGCTTCAAATGTTTACTTATGGTAATTTTGATAGAAAATTTGCATGTCCTCTTCTGTTGGATAATTTAACATCCCGATTCCCCAAAATCCCCTTCCACTTTTTCAGTGTATTAATGGGTGCTTACCCTTAACCAACTTATCCCTCTGAGCCTTCTCAGAAATCCTTGGGGAACAGGACAGCTCTGTCTAACTGGCTAATCAGAAACAGCCAGGAAGATGAACAATAATCCCCTGGACTTAATGATGAGGATGATACCCTTCCATCCTTTTTTAAGCTGACTTACAAAGCATGCATCTCACAGGGAAAACTGTTTTCCAGTTGAAGATGTGTTTTCTTGCTCCAGGGAGAAAACTCGTAGAAGCTAGTAAGACTGCTGACTTCTTCCCACCCTGGCTGGCCTTAAAATCTCAAATCAGAGTCAAGCCATCTGATTTCTTTCCAAGCCATCAGCTATTCCTAGGCCTCTTAAAGCAGAACTGGGTGCCAGCAATGGATGCAATTGAGATATTGCTTCAGTTTAATGTACATGGCTAGTTCTTTATTTTTCAGGAGGCAGGTCTGACATGTAAGATGCCCCCAACACTTTACCTTCTGAGCTACAAAAAAGGATAGAAGAAGCAAAGGAGACACTTTCCCCATAATGGAGGCCTAATTTGAGACCTGTAGTGAAACTGTTAGAGAAAGGCAGTTAAGAGTCCCTTTTAATTTCTCTTGGAGGGTCCTTAAAGTGGTTTTTTGTCAAGCCGGTTTCCCAGGATAAATTCTCAGACTCTTTGCTTGCCTTACTGGCTAATTAATTGAACACAGAGAAATAAATAAGGTGTTAGTTTTTTGCTTTAAGTCCTTCACTTCCAAAAATTGAACCCCTAGAAAATATTATTCTAAAAATGCGATATCCGGAGTTCTATTTATCCCTTGTTTTAAAATATTGTACTTACTTATTTTGGCATATAAATATTTATTTGATTGCAAGGATTTCTGACAGATGAGAAATAAAGAAATTTGCAGCTGAAGTTTACACAGATTTATATGGAAGGCAGTACCAAGTTAAGACTAATGGCCAAGTAAGATTATGACTGCACTGAGAAAGAAGAAAGAAACCATGATTTTTGCCAAGAAAAAAGAACTGACCATGCCATATTGATTTTTAAACACCTAACCTGCAAATTTACCAATTGGGGGAGGGGGCAGGAGAAGGCTCTTGGGAATGACTGTTAGGCTTTATTAATATTAGCCCCAGATGCTAGACTGCTTATATGTACATGCAAATAATCCCATAAATAGAATAAATGGGACCCCCTACCAAATAATTTGGAGTCCATCGATCAATATTACAACTAGAATCATATTCTTTTCTGGACTCAATTTTCTTAATATACTTGCCTCTTATTTTCATTTTATTTTTTTAAATTCACAAACTTAAATTGCTTTTATAAGCAACACAGACACACTTTAACCAAAAATAGCTAAAATAAACTAAAGTACATTTTTTATAGAAATGTAAAATGAAATACATGGCATTGCAGATTAGAATTTGGTATTTGGTTTTTTTTTCTTCCCTCATCAATATCAAGTGACTCACAATTGTATTTTCACGGTTTTTTAGATAGACCTATAACCTATTTGAAAAAGTGCAAAATTAGGTCAAGAAAGTCGATGGGCATCAAAAGCCATAGCCAGAAATTGTAGAAAGCTGGATTTGTTTTCATTATTTTGAATATTTGAAAAATTAAGCGAATAACGTGTTGCATTTCTCTTCAAAAGTGGATTCATGCCATGGAATATAGAGGAACTTTTGTGAAGCCATCTAAATTAATTAAATTAATTTCCTGTCCGATCTCTTGCTTAAATTAGGTCTCCTTTACTGATCCTTAAAAATAAAAGAAAGACAACTTACTGCTGCCTCTGGAAGAGAAACCAGATTTAATAATAGGGACATGGTGGAGTCAGAAGACAAGACAAGACAAAACAAAACAACCCCCCCCCCAAATCTGCCACAAACTTCAGAACATGAGACTACAAGAAGCAAATAGAACGTTGAGCAATTAAGCAACCCAAGTTTCAGAATCCTGATGCACCACATGGTTTACCATAGCAGAGTGTAAACTAATTGTAATTGTAATTATGAGTTTATGAAAGTTAATTCAGTTATAGAGCAAGTTTCAACCTCACTGTGGCAATTCCTTGGCAACTTGGGCCTCCTCGACTTTTCCCAAGATTGGATGAAAAACATTAAAGCCTCCCCCCCCCCCCCGCAAGGCTAATCAGTCATATTTTGCAAAGGGTTCCATTTGAGAAAGCTCCGTAAAAGGATCTTCCTTCCTTCCTTCCTTCCTTCCTTCCTTCCTTCCTTCCTTCCTTCCTTCCTTCCTTCCTTCCTTCCTTCCTTCCTTCCTTCCTTCCTTCCTTCCTTCCTTGGAGGTTGCAAGGCCAGGATGCCAAGACGTGTTTACCAGCCACAAGGGAAAAGAAAAGAAGAAAAAGACGGGAAACCAGAAGGAAAGGGCGCTCCTCTAAGTCGGGCCAGGGGAGAACCTGGGAATGAGAGAGAAGCGAGGGAAGCCGAAGTCTCAGAGCCAGCCTTGCGAGCCAAATCACCGGCCGGGACCATCCGCCCGAAGTGGACCCAATCTGCAGACTCGCCTCGACTCTCACCGCGGCCGACCTCCGGGATCGGGCTTACCGGCTCCAGTTGGCTCTGGTGGCTCCTGCCTCGCTCCGGCGGGGACGGGTCCTGGATCTCGATGCGCTGAGCAAATCCCCGGGCGGCTCCGGGAAAAGGGTCGCACCCGCCGCCAGCGCCCCCGAGCAGCAGCAGCAGCAGCTCCCGAGGCCCGCCTGAGTCAAGAGAAGGGCGGCAGCCCGGCAAGGTCCCCGGGAGAAGGAAGAGGGGCGTCGAACAGCCCGCGGAAGGGAGGGGAGGGAAGGCCGGGCCCCGGTGGATGGGCGGCGGCGACAGCGGGCAGCTTCCCGGCGGGCGACCCAGCTCCCCTTGCCTGGCTCGGGATCTCCTCCGGCTCCTGTTCCGCTCAAACTCCGCTCGCCTCGGCTCGCTCTGCTTGGCTGGGGGAGTCGCGTGACGTCAGCAGAGATTCCACCAAACTGAAGTCGGCGGCCAAGCGGAGGGAGGGAGGGAGGGAGGGAGGGAAAAGGTAGGGGTGAATAACGTGGGGGGGGGAGGAGGAGGAGGAGGAGGAGGAGGAGGAGGAGGAGGAGGAGGAGAAGGCAGGGGCGGCCCAGCTGCTGCTGCTACTGCTGCGGCTGCTGGGAAAGGAGGGCGCCCCAGAAAGGGGATTGTGGGGGCGGAAGGCGGGACGGAGGGACCCCGGACGAAGGAGAGAAAAGTTAGAAGCCGCCTCCACGCAAGCCCCGGCGCAAGGGAAGCAATGGACTGCAACGCCTTATGGGCCAGGGATGGAGGGGAAGTGTAGTCCAAGATAAGGTGGAGGACGCCGGTGTAGCGAAAGCCCAGGGCTCGGCAGAAACGAGCTGGTGACAGAGGAGGGAGAAAAAAATTCCTAAAACCCGCCGCGACAGAGAGAAGAGGCGCTGGAAAGGGAGCCAGATACTGAACGGGGGGGGGGGGGGGGGAGGGAAGGAACAGCCCATCCCAGAGTCCTTAGGCCAGGGGTCTTCAAACTTGGCCCTTTTATGACTTGTGGACTTCAACTCCCAGAATTCCAAAAGCTGGCTGAGGAATTCTGGGAGTTGAAGTCCACAAGTCATAAAAGGGCCAAGTTTGAAGACCCCTGCCTTAGGCGCTCCAAGTTTCACTAAAGAACACTTAAAAGTTTCCGAGGGACAGAACGAGCGTTTCTTTCTTTCTTTCTTTCTTTCTTTCTTTCTTTCTTTCTTTCTTTCTTTCTTTCTTTCTTTCTTTCTTTCTTTCTTTCTTTCTTTCTTTCTTTCTTTCTTTCTTTCTTTCTTTCCTTTCTCTCTCTCTCTCTCTCTCTCTCTCTCTCTCTCTCTCTCTCTCTCTCTCTCTCTGTGTGTGTGTGTGTGTGTGTGTGTGAGAGAGAGCATACCATAGTCCACAGCGTCAAAAAAGAAAAAGGAAAAGGAAAAAAAAAAAGATGCGGCGGAGCGAAGCCGAGAGAAAAGGCAGCGGGTCAAAGAAGCGTGGCAAAAGAGGCGCAGAGCAAAGGCGGCGGTCGGAAGCCGAGAGGTTTTCCTCCGCGCGGGGGAAGGAGCGAGGCCGGGCCAGGAGGAATCCTTCCCCCCCCCTCCCCACAGGCCCGCTTGCCCTCCCTTCGCTAAGCTCAGCTACCTCTTTCTCTTCCGAAGCCGGGGCTAGGGACGCAGCGAAGGGAAAGCGCTGGAGCCGGCGGCGAAAGAAACAAAAGAGGAGAGCGTAGAGGAAGGCAAAGGAGGGTCGAGGCCCCGGTACGAGGGCAGGGTCGAGCGGTGGAACCGTCCACCCCTACGCCGGGCTTCCCAAAATTCAAGCCGGCTTGAAACTCGGCAGGAAACGGGGCCTTTTCGCTTTTTTTTCTTTTTTTTTACGGTCTGCAGCTGGGAAAGGTGGGTGGCGGCGACGGCCGTGGGGCGCGAAAGGAAGGATGGCGCTCCGGGTTTTCCGCGGACCTACGAGACCCAGAAGCGCCTCGCAGTGTAGAATTTCCTCGGCTCTCTCTGCCCCCAGCAGGTTCACACGGGGTCGCCGACCATTCATTTATTAAAATGACGAGGCGCGAGGCGAAGGGAGAAATAAATCAGGTTTCCCAACGGCGTAGCTGCCGTGCAGTTGGCGCGGTTTCTGGACAGGCGGTCGGGGGGGGGGGGCTATCCCGGGCCAGGCGCGCTTCCTCGGGAGCAAAGAGAATAACGTCGGGAGATCCGGCCCGCTCGGTTACTTCGCTCCTAATAAGAAGAAATAGTGCACAAGAATTTCCGTGTACGTTGGTGATTGATTAGGGGAATCAGGAATATTGAACTATTAACCAAAAATACCAGTAAGATCTACCATAGCAATTACAAAGACAAATGCCACCCGCTAATTACTGCAAAAGTTAGGTTATAGACACTACACTTAAAACGCTGCCAAGAAATTGTGACCGCGTTCTGGCGTTTCTTCCACACTCGCAACAGGCCGTTCAAAATAAAATCTGTTTTTAAATCTCAATTCAGTTACCGTTTTCAGATCCCCATTACATTTGATCGTGTGTTTGGGGGAAAAAGGAAGGCAAACGATTGTACGGCAATTGAAAGAGCTAATTCTCCTTCCCCCACCTAAAAATGAAAAAAAAAAGTTGTTTTAGTTCGACACTCTAATTTCAACTCTCTTACAGTAGTAGTTGGAAGCTGGGAAATGGGTTGTTTCTGACGCAAAGAAATGGGCGCCATTTTGAAGTGTCTGGTTCTCAGCCTACAAACCTAAACACACATGGGGGCTTAATGGATTCTGATTTACCTGCATTTAATTTTTAAGCATTTTCGTTTCTTTTGTTGAAAGGGAAATCCTTTCCTACAGCGTGGCTGTAAACCTAGGCCCATTTGTTTGGAGGCAAAATAAATAAATAAATAAATAAAAATTAAAAAAATATATATGAATAAACATGAGAAGGATTAATTTATGAAACACAGGAATTGTTTTAGTGAGGAAAATTCTGATTCCAACGATACTTTTTTTTAAATCTCCTTAGTGTCTAAACATCAAATACAGTGTTACCACTTTCAGGCCATTTTGGGATTACCTTCCTCCCATCATTTGTCCCACCTATTTTATTTGAAAAGGCAAAGGTATTTAGCAAACTCTACAAGCCTCAAACGTGCACCATAGGCCACAACAGGCACCTTGCGTTGGACGAATCGGATAGTTTTACTGCGGTTCGCACACCACTCCCAACTGCACGTGTGAAACTGGAGCAGATCAACCCACATTCGTGTCCTTGGCGAGAGCCAGGGGCCCGAGTTATTGTTTGCAATAAGGAACGTGAAGGAAAATAAATCCACGGGGGTTAATCCTGAAATTTCTCTTTCGGTCGCTCTGTGAAGTGGAGCGGGTGGGTGGATCTTGAAGATGGGGGCTGGGGTGGGGGTGGGCAGAGCAGGAGAGAATGAAGCCTTTTGTTTGGCTTTCAGAAACTTCCAGGCGGCCCTTCGCCTCCCGGAATACCCTGGTGTTTCATACACCTAATTAATGTACGGAGGGTAAAATAACCAAGGTAAACAGACCTCCGTGTTGTGACTGCCTTTGCTTTGAATTCGTCTGAGGACCGGGGAGGGGGGGCGGCGGCGGCTGTTCCTTCTCCTGCTCCTCCTCCCAACACGAGCCCTGGAAAGATGCGCGCCTCTTCCCCAACACTTGCCTCTTTCAGGCACTTCAGATTAGGATCTGTCACAGACCTGCTTCTCCGCCTCCCCCCCCCCCGTTCCCCCTCCCCCCAGCCCCAGCCAATGTTGGCTGGCTGGCTGGCTGGCTGGCTGGCTCTCGGTCTGTGCTACCTAGCCAGACTGCCAGTCGGACTCCAGTTGTTTTCTTCCCCCACCCCTGTTGCTCCCCGGGCTGCCTCCCTTGGCCCCTTCAATGCCGGGGCTTCAGACGGGAGAACGGCTCGGGCCGGGCACTTCTCTCGCTAGCTAGAAATGGGTGCAGCTGAAGTGAGCAGCTGGTGGGAAATGCAAATGGCTGGTAGAGAAACATAAGATACAGAGTGATTTTCATTCCCTCCTCGAGTGCGTGGAAGAAGCTGGACATACGTTTCACGCTCCTAATCCTTCTTTTACATTTTTAGTCATACTCCTATTAAACAACTAATTAATGCCCAGAATCGCTGGGGAATACATTAGACAGACTGCCTCGAAACAGGAGTTTTCTGCAAGGTTGTCTGGAAACTATGGAGCTGCTTTAATAACACGGATTTTAATTCTTTCTCCCTCTCATCCCTCCCCCCCCCTCCGTCCCCCATCCCAGCACCCTTTCTCTTTCTCCCAGTAAATGAAACACAATCCTGGGTAGGGTGAAGACACTCTTCCCTTTTGGTCCTAGACAGCACCAGCCGCTTTTCTGAGCAGGCAAACGGTCGTAAACGAAGTGTGTAGCGTCTTAATTAGGTGGACCCTAGTGGGTTATCTCAAGGTTACCTCTGTAAGAGGATGCGGTGGTGACACGATTGCACGACCAGGGCATGACTTTCCCAGAGACCATTTTTAAATACTGCTATTATCCGAGACTCCCTTGTAGGAGGACACTCCGAAAGCATCTTTGCTGCAAAAGTCCCTTCTCCCGTCTCCGGCTCTTTTTCCGGCTCTCGCAAAGCTTTTCTTCGCCCGAAGTCATTTTGCCGCGAAGAAGTTTTGTTACGCGGATTTCCATGAATCTCGAATTGAGCAAAGGCAGGGTTGAAGTCTTGGTTAATAAGCAGGTGGAGTTAGTTGCAAGTGCAAATTTCGGGCATTTGATTTTCCAATAAAGGACTTCTGGTTTATTTAGGAAATAAAAGGATACTTAAAAAAAATTAAAGACCTCCAGAAAGATTCCCAAAGGCCAATTTCAATTGGCGATTAGTTATAATGGCTACTAATTGTCTACCAATCGACCGATATTGCGGGGAGCGATTCTTAAAAAAAACATTATTTCTTCAAAAGTGATGATCGGATTAAAGCAAACTAAATATAAGCCTTTGACTTCCGGAATCAGGTGGACTCGTCCACAAATCATTTCCCCTTCCAGATCCCAGAAACGATTGTAACTGCCTTTAGATTGTACTTATTTAAATTGATGGTTAAAAACTGTTCTTTTATCAAAATGCTGATCCTGGAAATGCAACATCCTTTAATAACCTCGCTTAGTAGGAAATAATTCCCCACTAACTTCAGTGGGACTGATCATGAGATGGGATCCAGGCGGCATAATCACCAGAACTTGGTGCTATGAAATTTGGTAAGCTGCATTAAGTTCAAAGCTACGATTCCCAAACAAACACGCAAAGAATGCAATTGCCTCTTAGCCAAGAATGAAATCTTTTTGAAATCAATTTCTCTTAAGTGAATGAATGTAAATCTTTTTTGATAGTTTGATTACGGCTACTGAAAATATGCTGATCTAACATCTACCTATTTTTCCCAATAAGAATGTCTAAAAATTTATCACAGTTAAGGCACACCAAATACTGGAAGGAAAAAAAAAACATGTTGCTGATCAGTTAGCGTCCAAGAGGGGGAAAAACGTTGGAGGGGAATGCAAACTAAAAATTTTTGACATAGTAGCTTAAGTACACTAAAATCAAATTCTAGCACTTTAGTCTAATGAGAGAAAAAATGAAGAGGATGCCTCATAAGAATTCCATTTACAGATATTCAGCTGATTTTATCAAGGAATTGAGATAAATATGAAAACTGAGAAGAGAAAGAGAAGAAATGTCAGCAGTAAGGGGGAAAAAAAACATATCTTTGATTTTGCATCTTTCCTGGCGCATTTAAAGACAGGTGAATATTAATCAGTGTGAAAGAGTGAATCTCTACTTATTTTCCCCCAGTTTTGAATTATGTCTTAGTCCTTCTTCCTCCAATTTTACGAATGGGGCAGAAGTTTACAACACACGTGTGGCATTTTTGTTTTATGACTTCTGCCTTTCCTCCTCCCCCTCCTCCTTATATTTCTTTATGATTTTATTTTCGTATTACTCGTCTAGGCATCTGGATTTCCTGACAAATAGAAACGGGGGTGGGTGGGTGGGAAACCCTTCGAACGGACCCATTAATTTGCATATAAATTAAAACCCATCCTGCTACCTCCTGTGTTCCGGTAGCCTGTTCTCATTGCGAAAGCAGGAACGCTTAAATACTTCAGCTAAGAGAATATATAAATGTCTGCCTGGACTCAGTAATGAACGACCTCATTAAAACGTCCCATCCCGACGCTCGGAATTAATAAAGAAATGAAAAGAATTAGGAAATACCCCAGCACACACACACACACACACACACACACACACACACACACACACGCACCCACCCACCCCAGAGACAATGCGGAGGTGGAAATATTGTTCAAATCCGGACCTATTCGGGCAGAAGAAAACAATCCATGCAAACACAAAAGGGGGGGTCTTCCCCCCCCCGCCCACCCCCAGTTTCCGGAGACTTCTTGAAAAACCAAAGCGAAGCCAACCGGACTGGAAGAAGTACAAAGGGAGAGAGAGAGTCCTTTCCGCGCCGGGTCGCTGGCCTTTGCCAGCGGCCAGAGCTGCCGCTCCAGATCCGAGGTCTCCCTCTAGACCGGCCGCTCTCCTTCCCCGCCCTCCTCCCAGGCCGTCGAGCCCCGGCGGGAGGCAGGGGGTTCGGCTGCGGCGTGAGGAAAAGCCCGCTTCCGGGAGCGCTTACCTGGGTCCGGAGAAGAGGCGCGAAAGGGGCCCTTCCTGGACGGGGCGAAGCGGCGCGGCGGAATGCCACAAGTTGCAGGGAAGGCAGCGGGCGAAGAGGAGGGAACGCGGGCAGGCTGGCGGTGGGAAAAATCTGTCGCCTCGGGGCCCAGGCAGGAGCGCCCTTTCATTTCAAGCGCTTATTGATTTGCTGGTGTCATCTCTGGCCACGCAGAAGGACACTTGAAAGAAGGGGCTGATCTGAGAGAGGAGGTGACCCGACCGGCGCTCTCCCCCAGACCTTAATTACCACCTTCACGCCTTGGGGGGGAAAAAAAACCGGGAGAGGAAAAAGAGTCCGCCACCGAAGGCTTTGCTGGTTGGCAACTTTGCTTCATTATTCCAGGCTTCTTTCTCTCTCCCCGGGGCGATCCCCCTCCGCTCCAGGCGGCCTCCTCCTCTCCCCAGCCGCAGTCTCTCCCCAACGATCGAGCCTCGAGCGCGCCTTCTTCCGGGTCCCGCTTGTTGTGGAGGGAGCCAACCGGAGGGCGCCCGGCTGGGGAAGGCTGCCCGGAGGAGAGAAGTCCGAGCTGGCTTCGGCTCTGTCTAAGCAGCCCGGTTGAATTCGAAGAGTGGAAAATGAGAGAAGGGGAGAAAGTTTGCAGGGTCTGGGGCGGGTGGGGGAAGAGGGTTAGCAAAGACCCGACGTTTCCCCCCCCACCCCACCCCCCCCCGCTCTGCCAAGGGCTCCTCGGGTTTCACTCCTGAACTTGTCTGAATGTCGGGTTTACGAGAAGCGAAGGTGCTTGTGAAAAAACAGGCGAAGGGTTCTGTATGTTTGTTTGTTTGTTTTGCTGTTGATCACAGCAGCTCTCAACCAGGGGCTGGGGGGGGGATGATGACGTGGGGATTGTGCCATTTACTCAGGTTCCTGCTTTGGCAACTACCTGTCCTTACCAGAGATAAACACTCTGCTGTATTCCAGCGGTTTTGAACTTCAATTCCTACCAGTCTGGCTAAGAGCCAGAAATCATCAGAAAGAGAGAAACACCCCCCCCCAACGATCTGAAGGGCACCGGGCTGCCTACTCATCATCTCCAGGTTTTTAGATCCTCTCTCTCTCTCTCTCTCTCTCTCTCTCTCTCTCTCTCTCTCTCTCTCTCTCTCTCTCTCTCTCTCTCTCTCTCTCTCTCTCTCTCTCTCTCTCTCTCTCTCTCTCTCTCTCTCTCTCTCTCTCTCTCTCTCTCTCTCTCTCTCTCTCTCTCTCTCTCTCTCCAGTTTCCACAGGAGAGATTTATCTTTAGCACCATTATAGGAGGGCGGGCAGGGCCGGGGCTAGGTGACAGCTAAAGATATTATAAATAACTGGGGAGGAAATGCCCCCCTCCCTCGACTACTGTTGTTGTTGGTTTTTTTTTTGCAAAAAGGAAAGTCGAGCAGCAGAGATGAAAGAGGAGGAGAATCTTCTCAACTTTTGGAACTAAAGTGTCTACTTGTCTCCCCTCCCTCCCCTTTCCCCGTACCTTTGGGAAGAATTTGGTCATCTCCAGGAGCCTGGAGGAAGCGCGAGGCAACTCTGTGTTCCTGGAAGAGATGAATCTTAAGTTTAAAACAAATCACCACAATGAAAGGAACACTGAATAAACTTGAAGAACCTGCCCAGACTTCGACCTTGGAATAAAATCGGCAGGGGAGACATTAGAAGGATAGTGACAGAACTATAAATAGTTCAGTTGTCAAACTGTTTTGGTATCTGTCAGTATCCAGCAATGGAGCATAGAAAGTAGTTTTCCACAGGGTGAAAAAAGACAAATAGCAGGACAGAACTCTTTTATTCTCCCTACAGTCAGACTGCATTGTTAATTACACTAGGTCCAACCAAATGCTTGTTTAAGCAACCACTGTCCCTATGCCAAGTTTTTGCAACATACAGCCTTTAACTTCCCAGGAAAGTTTTACATCAAACCAAGAATGCCCAATGGAAGTTTTACAGATTTTTTAAAGCTCTAGGAATAATGCTAGGATCTCTTTGGAGAACAAGCAAAACTTTTCACAATTTCTCTTTGGATTCAGAGGTGATCTTGATTTTGCCTTTGAGTTTATCAGCAGTTAGTGGCCCCCTATTTGCTGGGGAACCTCTCCAAAATGCAACCATTTCGGTCAAATTGTTCTACCATTCCCAGTGTCTGCCTTGTGAAACATTATCATTAGCAGATGTTTTACAGAATAATGTAGCAGAGCTAAATCAAAATCAGCCTGAAACCATATGAATAAGATGCACATAAAAAGTGGGCATGGTTCTTAATTATTGAACTTATCATTGTCCAAAGAAGCATTACATACACCATATCTGTAGAAATCAAAGACCAGTAGACTTCTACTTTTTCAAAAAAGATTGGCTGATTCTAGGATGGTAGATCACTTTCAGTTGCTTTTGGATTCTATGCTTCTGATTAATTGCTAGTGGTCTCTGACCTTCAGTTGAGATAAAACAGGCAATCTTCAATAGTAGCAAAGCTAATATTAAAATACAAAACAGAGGAGAAAAACAGAGAGAGACAGAGAGAGAGAGCGCGCCACAAAGCAAGTGTCTTTTATAAAGATCATTGATATGTATAGAACTGCAAACAGGATAGAAGCAAATTATATTCTTGATTGTTAACTTCAATCTCTACCCTAAAATTTCCCCTAGGTGATATCCCTCTTATACATACTGTATAGGTATACTTTATAAACAATGGATTAGATGGTGAACTCACAGAAGCTTTGTTTTTTCCCCAAGCTTAAAAAAGGTTGTCTAAATTAGTATTTGCATCTGAGCTCAATTTTCCATTCTCATATAACATAATAATTTCCTTTCCTCCTGATTTTTGTCTTGATTGATTGATTGATGTTGGGTGTAGTTCAGATCTATTGGTGGGATTTCCATGAGTGGAATTTTCTTCACATTGATGTCTAGAAAACCTCTGTCAGTGAATCCTGAGAACTAACATCTTTCAGTGAACAAACATTTGGTTTGACCCAAATAAGACAAGTTTTGAAAGAGTCAAATACGCCTTAGATTGACATGGGTGTTTTCCAAGTTGACTTGGGGATGAATATGAGCTGAGATTCAAAATTCTGAAGTGTCATGCTTCCTATTAATTGTAAATGCCAGTCAAAAGGATGACATTTAACTGTAGATCCTTTTGAGGATGTGAAATCAGATTTCAGACAACTAAGGACTGGTGGGTTTTTGTTCTAATATTCTCTAATTTTGTAGTGCTTTCTAAAACAAGGAAATGCCAATATATTTGTATATGAATGACAAAGACTGTGTGTGTATGGGGTTGTGTTTGTATGTGTGTGAACTGAAAAATTGTAAGCATTGTTGCCACCCTTGTGGGTATTAAGCCTGCAACATTTCAAATGGATCATGTTACTCATTAAGATACGAGTTAAATCTTCACAGTTTTGAGGTGAGTAATGTGTGGCATCTATCCAAGGACTTGTCCACAGTCTGTTTTTACAGACTAAAAACAACAGCAATAATAAAGACACACTAATTTATAGAAGATGGATCAAGACTGTGAACAAATATTGTAGGATGGAAAACGAAAGATGTAGGAAAAGGACTGGAAGATTAAGATGAAATGGTTTGGTCTGGAATCAGGAAGGGATTAAGTGCTGCACAAAAACAAAAATTATCTCCATTTCCTTCCTCTTCAAAAAAATATCTTGTTTTGTTGAGTCAGAATTAACAATGAATACCCATCTGGACTGAGCAAAACATATAAAACTTCATATTTGTCTCACAAAGTGAATAGTTGTAAACTTTAGTAAACCTTTGTGTGTACACTTACAAGGCAAATGGGACAATCACACACTTCCTTTTCCCCAAACTTCATATTGGTGTTACACTAAAATAGTTTCAAAATAAAATAAAATTAAAATAAAGCTATGTTTGTCCATGAGGCTGGAAAAATCAGTTGCTGGAGCTTTGATCTTAATAAAGATGGATAGAATCCTTACTACCCCTAGTTAGAGTTTGGATATAGATATATATACTTATTGTAAAGGTAATTTTCTAGTAAAATGCTCATGCTGTAAATTTATAATTCCTATATTGAATGCAGTCTTATACTGCATTAAGTCATTTAATCCAATACTATTTATAGTATGAGAGGCACTTTGGTGTAGTGGTTAAGGTGTCAGGCTAGACCAAGGGTAGGCAACCTCGGCTCTTTTATGACTCATGGACTTCAACTCCCAGAATTCCTGAGCCAGCTTGGCTGGCTCAGGAATCCTGGGAGTTGAAGTCCATGAGTCATAAAAGAGCCGAGGTTGCCTACCCCTGGGCTAGACACTGGAAGACTGTGTTCTAGTCCCACCATGCCCATAAAGCTAGCTAGGTAATCTTGGGCTAGTCACTTTCTCTCAGCCCTAGGAAGAAGGCAATGGCAAACCACTTTCAAAATTTTTTGCAAAACACCCCCAACTTTAGCTGGACATGATTTATTAAAAAAAACAATAATGTTGGAACTGACGACTTAGATACAAAAATGCTTGACAAAACATGAAATATTTTCTATCCCATTTATGTCTTCAGTTCATGGGTTGTATCTTTTTCTCACAATGATAAAAAAAATTGGGAATCTATACATGTAATTCCTATTGTAACAATGAATTGAATTTGATGGGAAGGATATACTTGTTTTAAAATTCACTGTATGAGTTCTTACAGCCTGCTAAACTAGACTGGATAGTGAATAGTGTTAGCAAACTATGCATCAAGCTGCCAGCAAGTATCCAGGAAAGTGGTGGCTACCTTTTAAGAAGCTCTACATAGTCTGGAATATGGATACATCAAGACTACTATGTCATGAACGATCCTATCCATCTAATCTGAACATCTAAACAGGGCCTTTGGAGAGTTACAGCTCCATATGAAGTGCAGGGCATGTGGACCAGGGACTGGGCCTTATCAGTCATATTCTGGAATATGCTTTCCTACAAGTACATCTGGTTACCTCTCTTTTCATGACTTTGAGGATTATTTTACTTCAATGCTCTTCACCACTTAGCATAACTGTGGGTGAATGCATTACATGTACCTGATTTGGCATGTTTATGTTGATGGTTTTCCTAAGTGAACCCTGCTCAAAATCTTAATAGATTGCAGCAATATGCTAACATTGTAAAATCAGTGCTTTTTTGTAAAAGAAAAAGGTGCCGGAACTCACACATGTCATACAACCTGCCTTGCCTACCCTACAAGGTTCCATCCAAAAAAGGTGCCGGAACTCCGTTCTGAGCGTTCTATGAGAAAAAAAGCCCTGTGTAAAATAAATATATAAATGAATATTAAATCATGGGTATTGTATAGCTCAGGGGTAGGCAACCTCAGCTCTTTTATGACTCATGGACTTCAACTCCCAGAATTCCTGAGTCAGCTGACTCAGGAATTCTGGGAGTTGAAGTCCATGAGTCATAAAAGAGCTAAGGTTGCCTAGCCCTGGTATAGCTTGTGAATATAGAAACTGTTCTGTTTACCTGATATTAGAGAAGCAGCCACTCAATCACAGCTGCAAAAATTCCAGACTATCATCAGAGGGCAGCAAAGAAAAGGCAAACAAACAAACCCAACCAAATATCTTTGCTGCCATCTAGTGATCACCTGACTCTTTGCAGCCCACATGTGGTACCCCTGTTCAAATTGTATGTTAAAATTTAGGTAGCTTAGTTTATAGAAATTATAGTTGAGTTTTACTTTTTCAAATAAAATTATTTAATTTACAGTATAAATAAATGATCTCTAATTATGATATTAATGATGTATTCCTATATTATATTTACAATGCAGCAATTTCTTTTTATTAAATTGTAACTTAATTTCAGGGAAACATGTCTATTGGGGTAGATATAATGACTCTGCTGATTACTCAGTTGCATTTTTCATTGGCATCCCTCGCTAATTATGTTCCTTCAATTCAAATTCAACTATGTTCAGAGATGGATGTGATAAAGTTGTTTGTAATTTAAATAATGCAAGACTTTCTGGCAACTAGAAGTAGATGAAGGTGAACCAAAAAAATAAAATTACCCTCCGTATCATAAGAAACATTATTAAAGCATATATTATAGCAAAGAAACACATTTTAATCTTTTGAATAAGCTAATACAGACAGATTGAGTTTGCATGATGCCTTCACAGTGGTTTATCTAACCATGCTTTGATCAACCAACCCAATTAAATCCATTTCTGGATTTACATGGCACATCAAACCATGAAATAACTCATACATGCCCACCTACACAGTGGGCCAAACTTAAACATGGTTGACTGGCTGGTGGACTGGCATATTATCTGACCCTTGCTGTAATTTGATGTTGCACTTTGTGCTGAAAAGTTAAGTTCCACTGCTGTCAGTGGGACTTGCTTGAAGGGAAGCATACCTAGGATTGTAGCTTCCAATTCATAATTTTAACGAAACCATTTTGCTGACCAAGGTGAGCAGGACTGGATTCAAAATATCAGCAGTTGGGGAAAAAATGACACTATATCATAGGACCTTTGGTAGGATGACAACTGCAACTTTCCCTTTAACTGTACCTTGGAAATGACAAAACATTGACTGTCAGTTGAGAAAAGCACTGTTTTAAGGGCAAATTCAGTGGCATGCAGTAGATTGCTTTTTGTCTGGGAGATTTGCCAAGTTCTTTTACTCCCTATAATATAGCATGTCAAAAAGTTGGCTCTTTATTATACAACTTTTTCCCCCTCTGAAAATCTGTTTCATCTGGAAGCAGAATGGTACATTTGCTTCTCCAGTGGAATACTCCTTTGCAAATCGCACTACATTTCTTTTGGCAGCAAAATAGTAAATTTTCTTTGCTAGCTGAATATGGCTTTCAAATCTTTTACTTTTATATGAATCAATTCTGGCACCGTCTGTCAAAACAATACGCTTAAATGCTTTTAGAAAACATTTTTTCTGATTAAATTTATTACGTGCTGTCTTTGAATTTATGGAAGACTTAATGTGATAATGTAGATAGAATAGCTCTCAGTGACATGGTTCTTATCTGATAAGAATGCTCACTTGGACTTCACTATGGAGCTTATTAGGGAATGGATTGTGGTAAAACCATGCATCATTCTGAAAGATCACCCGATTGAAGAGGAGCATCTACCACCCACTTCTCCAAATTCTGACATGAAAATTTTACTAAGTACTCAAACTTAACATCCAAATCCAATTCAAAACCAGGTGAGAATTATGATAGCTGTGAACCACAGGGCCACTTCAAGTTGTTGAAAGCTGGGTTGTCATCATAACATACTTCTCTTTGTTAAAAGAAAGCACAATGAAACAATTATCCTTCTTTCTTTATAGGATCACCATAATTTGGCTGTTTTGTAGTTGCAAGGACAGGGGTGTGTATGAAGCATTCAAAACAACAATGAGAGTTTTACTTTTTGCTTCAACACTGGTTCTGTCCACGTTTTGGACAAATTCCAAGATCCTGACATTGGACATGGTGGTTTAATTATTGGGATTGTAGTCCAAAACTACCAGGAGTGTATCATATATTGTACCCATAATTTATTATACTTGGAAGTTATACTGAATATAATGATTGTTATTCCCAGGTAATATGAAGAAGCGATCTGGTGAATAGAAAAGGCCTTTAATTCTAGAACTTTTTTTCCCTAATGAAAACTTTGCATTAATGAGGATCACATTCACATTATTTTATCCATATTGTTGCATCTGGCCTATGCTGTCTGCTTCTTTGTTAGTTTGTTTAATATTTCTACTTGTCATTGCCGTTACAGAGAAGAAAGTTTTCTTCTACCCTCAGATTGGCTGAAATGTTTCAAGATATACATACTTACACACACACACACACACACACACACACACACACAGACAGAGAGAGAGAGAGAGAGAGATTATTAAAGTAGATCTTTACATAGTGATGAGATAACAAAGTGTTTAGCTTTCATAAAAAAATTAGCTAGAAGGGCCAAAATTTAATAAATATCTTAAAAAACTGTTGTTATCCCTTGTGTAAAGGAAGCCCAAACATTATTCATTACTTGTCTGAAAACTCATTTTGCTCTGATGTATCAAAGGGAAAAAATGACTTTTTAACCTCTTGCACACCCAGTAAAAGAAAGCTGAGTATTTTTCTAAATTACTTGTTCTACTGATGAACTATTCTTATTGTTAGGAACTCTGTCCTAACATTCAGCTGGGATTTGTCTGTCTTATTTAGAGTCTTGCCATTCAGAAACAAATTTCCAGGAGTTCTCAAACAATACATAAACCATCAACATATTATTTCAGTACACTGAGATATAATCCATCTGGCCCTCGAAATTTAAGCTAATTCAAAGTAAATAAGTATTCCTTAATCATGTTTCCACCACTCTTAGTTTTCAGTTCGGACACTTCATCCCGCTCTTCACAATTGCCTGATGGAACACAAACTCTTTGTAAGAAAAGGCTGAACCAAATAGAAGTTGAATAGGTTTGCTTTTCCTTTGTTACCTGTCAGCTTTTTGCTACATTCTTTGAGCACCCAGCACTCTTGATGGTTCTTTCAATATTTTGATCTTATTAGAAGAAGACCTTTCAGTTGTTCTTAATATCCTTCACCAACCTCAGATCACTTGCTGAAAGCAAAAAGATGACATGGTTCTCATAAATCAGGCACTTCAAATTGTCTCAAAGCTTCATCTGGCAGTTTCAGTAATTGGAAGAAGCTTCTCTGCATTCATTGTGCATGTGCAAATCTTCTTCCAGAAGCTGATTGCAACAGTTAGCAGATACCTCTTTCATATGTAGCAAATGCATGGAACTCTTCTCTAGCTACTACAACTGCTGGAAAACCCTTTATTTCACTTTTGGAAGCAGCTGCATTGTTTCTGAAACAGTTTTAAAAGAATGTATTACATAAAGCTTTGTTAAATGAAAACACACATCAAAGCTTTGTACAGTTCTATTCTAAATAATAAAGCTGAATTTACTTAGTGAAATCAACATTTGGCTGTTTTTTAGAAGGAAAATTCTTTTTTTCTTCTATCTCACAGGTTAACGGCAGCAATATCCAATTTCCTCAAAGTTTGCTTTGTTGCAAAGTCTTTTATTGTCTAAGGAGTTCCAATATAAATTATGTCTGTTACATTCATTCAGAACAAAGGACAAGGAGAAATAGGAAGCTGGCCTATCATGGTCTATTCCTACATGGAATCTTCAAGTAAGATGCAGACTATTTTAATATCAATGTTTTAATTTACCTATTATAAATAAGAACTGTGCATCTAACCATTGAGGGATAAAGATTTGAAACTCACCAATCACAGGAAAAATACAAAAATATCATCACTTGATTATAGGGCATGCAATCTCAATTTGTGACATGAAAGATCTTTACTGGAAATGGAGCATGGCAAATGTCTCACAGAACGTTTTCAAAATGGGTGTTGTTGTTGGAGATTATTTAGGCTTAGAGGGGAAAAAACCTTGTATTTGTGTGATTTGTGAAAATCTAGCCAATTTCTGTCACAGTAGAAGCTGTGCTGCCTTTTTCGATTGACATGAATTCCCTTAGAAATCAAGTTCTCTTTGTTCTACTGCTATCCCTGAAGCATGCAGCAGAGAACAAGGCCACCCAATTTTGCAGTTTTAAAATAGCCACAAAATCTTGTTATAAGTTGAATTGTTGAATTGTTTGTACTATGTACATTGAACCAGAGACGTCCATTTCTCAATTTACCCTATGGAAATATCCTACACTCTTTTGTTTATGTTTGAATGCTGTAGCATGCAGGCAGAAACAATTTTTTGTCTGGTGGGTACTCTCCTCCATAATTTGACTTATTTGTAGCACACCTTGCTTTGTCTAGGAAGACTTATAATATTTAAAGTTCAAAGGACTCTGGAAGAAAGGAAGAAATGTATAACAGTAATGTGAGTGTGTTGGGGGCAGGGGTTATGCTCATGGCAAATGTATTATTCTCCATGAAACTCGGTGGAGATGATCTCAGAAGCACTATTGCTGTTGATTTCCAGCTGTTCCAGAAGAGGAACACCCCCCCCCACAAACATATCCTTCTTGCAAGGAACACAGTTTGCTAAGCAACGGTGCTAGTAGATTGCACCACATGGGTCAGCTGGTTTGCAGCTGGAGACTGCTGGTAACTCAAACTTCATCCTTTGCATTCTTGCAATGGATTGATATTTCAAACGTCTCATTCCCCTTTGTTTCTCTTTAATACTTCTATCATCAAGGCTAAACTGATGTCGATCTGTGGGGCAATGTGAGGAAATAAAAGCTTCTGTTCAATGTAAATCTCAGTTTTAGTCTATCACTGAGCTTTATGGCATTCAGATTTGGAAAAGATCTTTCTTTAAGCTTATAGTTTTAAATCATTGATTTGTTGTATTTATTGGAGGTATTATGAAATTGAATCAATTTTAAGTATTTGACAATTTTCTTTTTTGGAGACTAAAGCACGTGTGCATATCCTTGTTGCAATGAAAGGAAAGGATTGTGCTAATTCGTCACATACTGTTTGAAAAACCCTTTTGAAGAAGGTATGGGCTAGAATATCAATTCCTTGCCTGTAGGATGCCTGCGCTTCAATAAAATCCTGTTTAAATTACCTGTAAGGTAATTTAACGTGTTACCTGTGCCCCCACTTTTTGAATGTAACACTGCTATCTGTCCTCTCACAGGGGATGAACATTACCTTTTTCTCCTCAAATAAAATCCAACCAATAAAAAAATCAAATATTAACACAGTGAAATAAAATAAAATATGATAAAACGGCAACAGCAGCCATAGTAGGGAGATGACATGTTGTTAACTAATTAGGCCAAAGCTTGTTGAAATAATAGATACTTTAGATATTCTTTAAGCACCACTAAAGAGGGACCCAGGTTTATTTCCAGCTGAGTGTGAGAGCTCTGTTTTGGGTGTCGACAAGGAGAACACTGCCTCATGTGTTTCAGCTAACAATGGATCTTTTCTGTATCCAAATAATGTAAAGAGAAAGTCATAAGTTTCTTTCTGTGTAGGTTGTGGGAAGAGAGCTAGAGAGTGTATTGTAGCAAAAAATCTGAAGAAGCCCAGTAGCATCTTTTCTGACTAAGACATTTTATATGATGGAAGAAGCTGTAGCTCGCTTCATCAGAGGGGCGAGAGTAATTCTCCATTATTCTAGCTAGCCTTTGTCTCTTATGAAGTGGCTGCAGTTCACCAAAGCGTATGAACAAAATTTATTATTCAGAAAACGTGCTATTGGGCTCCTTCAGATGTTTTTCTGTCCAGGTGGAGCACTTGGCACTTGAAAGTGTGCTGGGGACCACCTTCAAAAAATAGGTGTGAACAGAACAAAAAAGATTGTAGGTGGGCTGGAGGCCAGACGTAATCAAAGTGGGATTTAATGTAAGTTACATCATCCACGACTTAATAATTTTCTTATAAAGTTATATTTGGATCTGACTGTTGAAGAGACCCTAGGGGACTGTACTTACGTTTTGGAAGCTGCATGTGGCTTGGGGAATCCACATGCATCTCTAACACAGAGAAAACAAAATCAGATTTATATAAAAGGAAACAATCTTTTAGTTATCCGATATCCAAGACATTTAGGCTTAAAATGAAAGCTCCAGGAATTTCAGTTCAGCTTGGAAACAGGCTACAATGTAAACATTTCTCTTCAACAAAGGGGCTATCTCTTCCTTTGGTTTCATTGTTCTCTTCTTTTAATTCTTTCTGAGGTTCTTATACATTTATATCAATATGTCCCGAAGGTGCTTTTTTTCAAAAGGGAGCTGGGCTTTGTTTTTTCTTTGAAGACATTTTGTTCTGTACCAGCCTGCTACCGGCCCTGCAGAAAAGGCAGGGACAACCCCTTTTACAAGAAGGCAAGAGGCTGGAATTACGCCTGCCAAATTTATTGCTACAAAAACAAATAGAACAAGACACAAACCAAGAAACAGGAGCTTTTCAAGCGGTTGCCTTCAGCAAACCAGCCCTCCCACGCATTCCCCCTTAAATACAGTTCAGGGCGTGGCTTCTCTCTGCCTCCTTCCGAGGAGCCCCATTGCCTTCCTCTGTTTACTCCTGATTGACTGCCTCCTGCGTCGGGCGTCCTTGAACAGGGCCAGCTGTGGGTCATCTTCATCCACGCTGTCAGGCTCACACAGCTGGGTCTGCGTCGTGACCAGGTGAGAGGGGCTTGGCTGAGGGCTCTCATCAAGCTGTCCAACCTCCTCAGCAAGCTCTTCAACACCCTCTCCTCCTCCTCCTCTGAGTCGTCCGACCCGACTGCTGAACCCACAGGCTGACCCTGAATCACAACACATTTCACTTTTCACCTAAGAAGCTTCTTCAGCTCTGACTGAATGGGGGAGGATGGAAGGATTTATATTCCTTACCGTCATCTGGTCATTAGCATTCTTTACGAAAGAAAGTCGTTGAGACCACTTGGAAGTTTATTTATGCCCTCAGAGTCACGGCATAGTGCAGGGGTCGGCAACCTAAAAAAGAAAAAGAGCCACTGGGAACCGGTTCCATCACAAATTAAAAAAAGAGGGAGCCGCGTGCGTGTGTCCATGCACGCGCATGCGCAAAAAGGTTTTTTGCGCATGCGCGGACGCACGCGGCTGCCATTTTTTAAAAAATGAGATGGAACCGGTTCCCGGTTGCCCGATGGCGACGGCCCGTCTGCAAAGCTGCCGCTTTCGGCAGCTTTGCAGACGGGCCGTGGCAGCTTCCTCAAAGAGCGGCGCCCCTGCCCATTCCGAGAGGTGCGCGCGCACCTCTCCGAACGACCGGAGGTGCGCGCGTACCTCCGCGCGAATGGGCAGCGGTGCCGCTCTTTCAGGAAGCCCACCGCGGCCCGTCTGTGAAGCTGCCGAAAGTGGCAGCTTAGCAGACGGGCCGCGGCAGCTTCCGCAAAGAGCGGCGCCCCTGCCCATTCCGAGAGGTGCGCGCGCACCTCTCCGAACGACCGGAGTTGCGCGCGCACCTCCCCAAACCTTTGGGGAGGTGCGCGCGTACCTCCGTGCGAAGGGGCAGCGGCGCCGCTCTTTAAGGAAGCTGCCGAAAGCGTGGAGTTGTCGTTGTTGTTGTTTTCCCAGCAGTTACGTCCCCCAACTGTTGCAGCAGTACAAAGCCTGCCTTCCCGACCGACGACACGCGGCCGACGCCCCAAGGGACTTTAGCGAGGAAACTGAGGAAAGTTCGTTGCGCGGCTGCCCCTCCCCCCACCCCCGCCGGCCTCCTCTCCTCTCCTGCCGCTCGAGACGGGACGGGAAGCCCCGCCCGCTCAGCTTCTCAAACTTAATTTCCAACGGGCAACTTCGACTTCCGCTTCGGGGGGGGGGAAGCGCCCGGCCGAGTTTGCGCAGGGAGCCCGCCAGCGCGCGCTGCTGTGCACGAGTCTTTCCTCCCCCCTCCCCCCCCACCACCACTCCCAACTCCCGCCCGTCTCGAGAGTCTATAGGCGGGGGAGTTTTCCAAGCGCCGGAAACTTGTCCGAAAGTTCCGAGAAGCAAAAAAAAAAAAAAAAACACAACCTCCCCCGCCCCACCCCGTTGCCAGCGGCGGCGTTTTTACGGGTTCGGCGTCGCTCGGAGTGAAGTGGCGTGAGGGAGTGAGTGAGGGAGGGGGCCATGTCCGGCGCCTCCAACGTAGCCGCTATGAAGAAAGTGGTGCAACAGCTGCGGCTCGAGGCCAGCGTGAGCCGCGTGAAGGTGAGCCCCGGAGTGGGGCGGAGACCCAAGGCCGCCCGCTCGCTCGCCGGCCCGTCGGAGCGCCTCGGCCGCCATTTGCGCACCTCGGGGGAGAAGGCTGCGTGGGCGCTCAGTTTACGGCAGTTTACGAAAGCGGCAGCTTCCTGAAAGAGCGGCACCGCTGCCCGTTCGCGCGGAGGTACGTGCGCACCTCCGGTCGTTCGGAGAGGTGCACGCGCACCTCTCGGAATGGGCAGGGGCGCCGCTCTTTGCGGAAGCTGCCGCGGCCCGTCTGCTAAGCTGCCGCTTTCGGCAGCTTCACAGACGGGCCGCGGCAGCTTCCTCAAAGAGCGGCACCGCTGCCCATTCGCGCGGAGGTACGCGCGCACCTCTCCAAAGGTTTGGGGAGGTGCACGCGCACCTCCGCCCATTCGGGGAGGTGCGCGTGCACCTCTCCAAACGGGCGGTGCCACTCTCCATTTGGAGAGGTGCGCGCGCACCACTGCCCGTTGGAAGAGGTGCGCGCGCACCGGGCGGCTGGGAGCCGCAAGAGACAGCTCAAAGAGCCGCATGCGGCTCCGGAGCCGCGGGTTGCCGACCTGTGGCATAGTGCAATTGGGTGTGGAATGGTGACTGAGAATCTCCACAGACATTTATATCAATAGTAGAAAGAAAATATTGTTCTACTACAGGGATGGTAAATTATAAGACTGCATTTTATTTAAAATGCATTTTATTCAATGCATTTAGACAAATTTAAACAAGATTTTTTTTCAAAAAACATTGAAAACAAAGCAAATGAACAGGATGGGGAAAAATTGAGGTTCTTAAAACTGAATGTGACAAAAAAGCAAAATTGATAGGCAGATGTTTGTTTGAATTGCTATGTAGTTTATGGTTGTGAATTATTGCAGTTGACTCTTGCTTTTAATAGTTAAATGAGAGAATCTCCCTTCCATGGTTATAAAAAGTACAGCTATTAAATATGATGTGCAACTGGAGAGTTTTAATTTTTTCAATAAGAATTCATTCACATTTGTGTTAAATACAATTTGATTTTTTTTTTTTAAAAAAATGGACAGGTATTGCTTTATCCCTAAGTTAAAACTTAATAGGTTTAGTGGGCTTACCTAGAACTATTGTAGAATTGTAGCCTTAACTGAGGATTCATTCACATTCCAAACATATTATTATACTTTATAGATACATATGTATGATTCTCGTTTCTCATTTCTATGACCATATAGAGATAGAGATGTCCTGGTCATGATTACAATTAATCTGCCATGATATGGTAACTCAAAGCAACTGGGTTACAACTCATGTGTGAAGAGATACAGTATGTTGTGTGTGTGTATGTGTGTGTGTGTCAAATTTAAGCATGAAAAAGTTATCTGATCAATAAACTTAAATGACATCTGGATTTGCACAGTTTGTGGATGCTAATAGACTTTGATACTTTATGTTTTGCATACATAAATGAGGAATTTTTCCTAGAACCTGTGTGTGATACAAATAGTAGATTTGTACAGAATTGGCTCACATCTTCATTAGCAAGGCATGAATAGATAAAAATAAAGTTATTAATGATTTGTCTAAGAACTAAGCTTTTCTTTCTTTGCAAACAAAAAAAAAACATTGGTTTTTTTTTGCATTACAGACTTTCTCCTTTCACAGAAGGTTGGTCATTTTTCATCTGAGATTAATTTTTTCCTGTGACATTTGGGATGAATGGTTCAGCAGAACAAATTATTCAGTATGTTTCAGTTTCAAGGTTCCAAAGTGGAATTCAGGTTTTAACATCAGGATCCAATTAAATGATAGTTGGATCTGACTGCAAGGAATAATGGCCCAGAAGAGAAACTAGTATTTGTTGATGGTATTTTTCCGTGTTCCTATTTAGAGTCCTCCTGTTTTAAATAGAAATCTGGACAATGACCAGCAAAATATAAAACTATGTATTCCATTCAACAGCTGAACACATGGTCACACCCAGGCATGACTGCTTTATTTAACAATTGGTTGTTTTGCTCTAGGCTGTTCTTAGGTGCCTGCCAGCATCTGCAAACTTGGCTACAACTTTAGAGTTGGGGTAATGCTGTGAAAGATTCTTTTGCTACTGATCTGCTGTCCTATGGAAAGAATGTGATTTGGTCATTCTAAATAATACCTATTCTGTAAATGTTATCATGCCCAACCTTACCTCCTGCCAACCTTTGTTTACATACCTTTCTGGTAATATTATTTTGACATTGTCACACTGTTCATGTTAAATAGATATAGATATAATGGATGTCTCATTGCATCATATTTGTCATAAAGGTAAAGGTTTCTCTTCTCCAGTCATGTTCAACTCTAGGGGGTGGGTTTTTCATCTCTTGTTTCTTAGCCAAGGGAGCCAGCATTGTTCAAAGACATTTCCATAGTCATATAACCACCATGACTATACGCCAAAATGGTACCTATTTATCTACTCACATTTGTCATAGCTTTATGGAAATGATAATGAACATATTTGAAATAACATCTTTTGAAATGGAAGAAATAGTTAAGGAACCCATTTTTTTGTGGTGTGAAGGTTGCCATAAATAGAAGATTAAGTCTCCAGCCTAGTCCGTGGTGATTTTATGGACATATCCAGAAATGTTTTGCTACTTTTCCCCCCCAGGATATTTTGTTAACCGCTATTAATACTGAGAGTAGTCCAGACAAAAAGCACAAACTGGAGTACTATATTTATATTGTTAGATTAGCAAAATTTTGCAAGACTGAAAAAAATTCTCCCCACTCTTTCCTTTTATTCATCAGAAAACTTGGGAAGGTCCCTTCTGAAACATTTGCCACACCACTCCTGTTTCTGTGGGATGGGGCAACTTTTACATACTGGTTATCCAGTCTGTGGCTCTCTCTTCTGACTTCCAAGGTCATTTCCACATACCATTGCTACTATCCAGGCTAGCCTACAGCCCTGATACTAGTTCAATCCAGTGTTGTTTTTTAAATCTATCAAAAGTTAATTTGGTGCTAACATTTAGCTCAGCAGGAGACAGACAATGTTTCTATGGTTTCACTTTTTGCACAGGGCAAATATTTATCTGCATCACATTTGGGTGCAGATATTCACTTGTTGTAAGGGACACGGTGGTTCAGTGGGTTAGGACGCTGAGCTTGTCAATCAGAAGATTGGAAGTTTGGCGGGTTGAATCCTGAGTGCCGTGTAGCAGAGTGAGCGTCTGTTACTCGTCTCAGCTTCTGCCAACCTAGCAGTTTGAAAGCACGTAAAAATGCAAGTAGAAAAATAGGGACCACTACGGTGGGAAGGTAACAGCGTTCCGTGCGCCTTTGGCGGCCACATGACCATGGAGATGTCCTCGGACAAGCGCTGGCTCTTCAGCTTTGAAACTGAGATGAGTACCGGCCCCTAGAGTTAGAAATGACTATCACACATGTGTGGGGGAAACTTTACCTTTACTTTACCTTATTCACTTGCCTGTGAAAAGTAAGATAATTATCCCAAATCTACACACAAAAGCAACACTGACATGCAACTGAATATTTAAGAATCAATACCCTCCTTTGGTGTTAAGGTTTCTTGATAATAAGGGTTATCAGACTACAAGTGGAGACCAGATGCAGTTTATTGGTGACTCTTATTTCCCACTCTGCCCATGTGTTAGAATGCCACAATATGAGAGCAAATGCCCTTTAACTAATGCCAAGTTTATGGTTTCATAGGTAATTCTAATAGGAAAGCAAAATAAACTATATATATATATATATATATATATATATATATATATATATATATATATATATATATATATATATATATATGTGTGTGTGTGTGTGTGTGTGTGTGTGTGTGTGTGTGTGTGTGTGTGTGTGTCTATGGTGCCTTAGGCTGCAAGGGGGTGGGGGGAAAGGAGGAACCAAGAGTCCATATATTTCTCTTGTCTTTTATGTCTTTATTATCCTGTCCTGTACAAGTTGTCTTGACAAAAAATTAAATAAATGGGTGAAGGAGGAGCAATTATAAAAGGTTGTCCACATTGGTTTCAATGGGATAGGTCATGTTACATATCACACTTAGATGGTCTTGATTTTCATTTTGATTTCTACATCATTTTCTTCACGTATCAAAGACACGATCCTATTAATATCCAACTGCCAAGAAGCACTAAAGTGTTATTTACACCACACAGTCTCTACCTACTGCATAGAGTCAGTCCAGATGTACATTAGAAATGCCTCGGAAATAAACTATGACTACTCCTGGTCATAGTTGCAATACTGAAAATAAGTAATGTTTATTTGCTAAGAAAGCTAAATTCAAAATGGCTCTGATTCTCTTCATGGAATGTCTTTTATGGAATGGAATGTTTTTACTAATTCTACAAGAATTTCTTTGCAGATGTTTGAAAATACATGTATTACATAGTACCTTGTATGGGTAGAGGTAGTCCTTAAGTGACTGTTCAAAGTTACAACAGCACTGAAAAAAGTGATTTATGACTGTTTTTCACACTTATGATCATTACAGCATCCCCATGGTCGCGTGATCAAAATTCAGATGCTTAGCGAATGACTCATATTTATGACAATTGCCATGTCCTGGGGTCATGTGATCCCATGTTTACAACCTTCTGGCAAGCAAAGTCAATGGGGAAGCCAGATTCACTTAACAACCATGTGACTAACTTAACAATTGCAGTGATTCACTTGACAACTGTGGCAAGAAAGGTTGTAAAATGGGGCAAAAAAAAAAAAGTTTCATTTAGTAACCGAAATGTTGTGCTCAACTGTGGTTGTAAGTTGAGGAGTACCTGTACTTGCTGTACAGTCTTTGTTGAAGGATGATGAGTAATGTTTGAAATGACCATTGCCTGACCTAGAACCATCACCATCACCTTTTGTGATTCTAATGGGTTCAAAGATTCTCTTGATCCACCGTTGTAGGGACTGGACTACTTAGTGCACAGAGAATGCCACCTGAGAATTAGTCCAGGAGCCAATCCCAACGGCAGCAGCTGTAACCTTGCATTAATACTGGTACCCTATTGTCAAATCCAGTAAGCCTATGTGGTTTCACTGCAGGTCATAAGATTAAAAGCTCCCTGTCAATGTCATCAAAGAAGAATGGTTAGCAGGTTTTGTTCTGAATAAACAGCTGTTCATAGTAGTCCATAAAATTTGAGCAGGGTTAGTTGTATAAGAAATACTAATGTAATGCTTTGAATACTTGATCACAATAACTTTTACATTACTTTGTAAGGCACATAATGATTCTTATGACTTTGCACAGGAAGCTGAGGGAAGGTGACTTATTAAGGTGATGGAGTTCATAATCTCATATCCCCTCTTTATCCGCTTATACTGTGACGTCTTACTAAACTTAATAGGATTTATGTTTGAATAGACATATTTCACATCTGTGGGGTTAATGACTTTGTTCTAAATTTTTGATCATGAAAACTTTCTGCTAATGTCCTAAACTTATAACTTCAGGACTCTCCAATAAGCCCATCAGGAATTTTGAGAATATAATATCCACATTTTCAGAGAATAGGTACTATGGAGGGGGTGGCCAATTTCAAAACAGCTATTTATCAGAAGGAATTGGTAAGTTTTCTTCCTGTCACTTCCTTGAACCTCCTGTGCTTCTTGCCAATTAACTATGGTTTTTAAAATAGTTTTCCTGGGCAAATAAGCCAACTTTCAAACATAGTAGTAAGCTGTAATCACCCAGTTTAATACTACAAATGCTTGGCGGGACCAAGTTTCATTAAAATAAATTTAAATGGAAAATTAAATAGACTCACAAACCTATAAGCAGACATATGCTCATTAAGATATTTATACTTATATTCAGGGCATTTATCTGAAGTTAATTTCTTAACCTCCTCCAGTCTGGTACAGCCCAAAGACAAGTAGTCAATTACCTGGCACAATTTCTTCTAATTCAGATGGAAAGGAGATAGAACACTGAGTGTCCTAAGCATAACACAGAACTTCAAATCTTTGGATGATTGCCCACAGGGCTTCTTGCTGAACAAGAAAAAGAGTCCCATAAGAGTCCATAACTCAGAACTGAACAGAAATCCTCCATTGCCACACTTCTGAAATGGTTTGGCAGGTAGCAATGGAATCTCTGTAACTGTGTTCTAATTACCAACCCACTAAATTGAACTGCTCCAACAATATCCCATGAACAGCTCTGCCAAAAGATCATCAATGAAGGCAACCAGCTTTTATTATATCTGTTATAAAGCTATTACACCTAGGCCTGCAACCAGACTGAAATGGATTTCTATAATTGGCTCCACAGAAACATGCTTATAACTTATGCCCACCAAACTTGGAGAAAAGAGTATTTGCAATTATTCAAAATCTCAGGGTCTATTGAGATCATCTTCAAGATGATGACTATAACTGTGTAAAGAGACATTGTTCAGTTCTTGCACCAACTTAGATAAGACCCAGCAAGGAAGGTGTAATTATTAGGATCCTTTGCTTAAACATCAACACAGCATAGCTTGATAAAAATATCTATTGTGCACCATAGTGAAGCTAGTTTAAGGAATTGATTTGTCCTTTGTCAATAAAGATACATCTTATGTCCATGTGGTTGAACTATGGCACTTATTTAGTACCTTTCCTATGATTTAACAGGTTGTTAATTTTGGACTTCTGAACCTTGCAGCTACCTGACTTTTGGCATTAACATAGCCAACATTCCTTTCCTGACAAACTGTAGCTCCCACACTATCAGACATGATAGGCAAAGGTTGTGGGAACAAGGAGTTGGCCTAATCTCTTAAATCTTAATGCTGTAAGTTGCCCAGAATCACTTTAGAATGAAATGGGCAGCAAATAAATTTAATAAACAAACAAACAAATAACTCTTGTCCTATTTTTCAGGAAATTTCATTAAGTCAGCAGGATTTGTAGGATTGTATTGTAAAAATTGGAACACTTGCTAATGATTGTACTTAAAATTTTTGTTCTGGTCCCAAAATAATACACTTGTCTAGTTGCAAGTGATTAGCTGAAACAGTCACATGACTACTCTGAAAAAGCTCAGCTACTGCTCAAGAAAGCCTTCCTGGGCTATTGATTAGAAATACAATGTTGGAGATGTGATTATGCCGTCTGACCTGTGCTTTGTTATATTTGCCAAAAGATTTGCATCATTTAAACTCTACCCATCTACTGCTTCACTTCAGTGCCCAGAGTTGCTCAGTAAGTCAAAGGATGTTTGGGTACCTCATAATCAGGTGTGCAGCAAGACCAGGACCTCAATAGAATTTCCAGATATTGTCCTGGAATACCCTTATTTATATTATTTAGGAATCTATTTGATTATTTTAATCTCTGCAGGTGGACCATCCTAACTGATCTCCCCCTCTTACTGAAAAGATGAGGCTAAAATTTCTCAATATAAATGTACACTCAGGAAGACCAATAAGTGCCAATGGAAATCTCTGAGTAAATGGCACCCAAGACACACATTGCCTAAGTGAATTTTAAGGAATCACAGCTAAGGAACATTACACAATCCATGGATGGCAACATTTCAAGGCCAAGCTTTAACAGATGTCCTGTATGTCTGGGAGATACAGAGCTGAGTCTGTGTAGACAGGGTCAATCTAAAATCTCTAAATATTTTAGGAAGATTTTCCAGGGTGCTGTACTTGTGATTCAGCATTTTAGAGCAATTGCAGGCAGGGGTGTTCCTAAAATTCTATAATTTACTAAATTCTACACTAAATACGCCATATGTTATAGCTGCTCATGGACAATTACTTACAATATTATACCAAAGTCTATCCTCCAATTTCCTGGATTTCTTCATTCTCTTCCTAAAACATTTCTACTTTAGAATTTTTTCTTTTTTTTCTTCCAAATCTATTTTGCTGGTATTTCTAAGCTATTTATACTATTGTAAAGTAGCAAAGATGGAGTATTTATTCCCACTTACTTTTGGTGGATTTCTTGAAATTTACTTGTAATACAAGCAGTCATGGAAGCTGTAAGATGCTTTGGAGACGATTGTAATATGGTCCATATGTTTGTAGATTTCTCTGACAACTAATTTGTAATTAAGGGAAGTGAAAGATTTCCACATTCATCCTGAGATTTATATCATTTTTCCTACTTTGAAACAAAAATGCCAAAAAAAAGTGTTTTACCAACAGATTAAAAGAAAATATTTTGAAAAATGTGGGACTCATATTCAAGCTCATACTATTAATAATGCTGAAGCTTGGTGGAATGTTGAAATAATTTACGTGAGGACTACATACTGTAAAACCTTATTTAGAGTATTCTTTTTAATTTTCTCCATATACAGTAGACAAACAGGTACCTTTTCCCATAATTATGCCATTTTCTGTGCCTTGATGAATTGGATTGAATTTTCCTTGCTTCCTCAAATATAATCACACCTGCAGAGCTCTTTATAGAAAATTAGTCCATTTTATTTGCATCCTTGATCTATGCTCATCAGAAGGATTATGGATTGGTATTTCCTCTGCTGACCCTGAAACAATACAATGGAATTTTCATGGTATGATAGCACAGAATAAACATGATCCTAAAATAAACTCTTTGGTCCTTTAGGTTAGCCCATGTAGCTCACCAAGCCACTTTTCATGTGACTGAATTTGTACTTTGGAAACTGGTTGATCTTTGCATCCACCTAGACTTCAAGCACATTACAATGTAACGGGGATTAGCGAGTGTCTCTTGTTTCATTATTGTTCCATTAGTTAGTTCTGCCCATAATTACACTCCACCTGCCTCCTAGTTTCACTTGGGAAAATACTTAAAATTCACTGGGGATATATTGCTCGCAAATTTATTGTGATTTTCAGTTTCACTCTCCTTTTGTTGATAGGATATATACACAAAGCTCAAGATATGCAGGTTGATATTTTTTTTTTTAAAAAAAATAATAATTTGCAACTACAATAAATTTGCAATTTCTAGATACTAATGGTCTAGAAAGTTGTGAATAAATAGAAAGGTGCCAAGTATTGGAATTCTTTTATAATCCTTTATTTTAAAAACCAGACATTTTGATGAGAGCAGTTATGAAGAGCGTCCTATAACTGAAACTAATGCCTGCTTTTATTCTCAGAAGAGTCACCTTTGCATGTTGAATAAGAAACACCAATTGTTAGAAATGGTCACATAAACAATGTCTGTGTAGATTCTCAGTCATCCAGGTCATGGTTGTTCCAAAGGTGCTTTTTCAAAAGGCAACTGGACCTTCTTTGTTTTCCTTGAAGATGATTCACTTCTCATCCAAAAAGTTTCTTCAATTCTGACTGAACTGAAGAAGCTTCTTGGATGAGAAGCGAAACATCTTAAAGGAAAACGAAGCCCAGTTGCCTTTTGAAAAAGCACCAACAGGTACCCTTTGGTTTCCTGTCTTACGTGCTTGGCAAATAATAGTGATGATTTACTGCCTGCATAACATTATGTCATTTTTGCTTCTTGGATTTCCTTTCTTCAGTTTATAAATGTCGAGAACAAAAAGCGCAAAGCACAAAGGCATGGGAAAATGAATAAGAACAATGGCAAAGAAGAGACTGTACACTCTTGTCCTCAAGAAAGATAAGTTAGATATTTTTAGGATTTGAGCTAGGAGCCTAATATTTTGTATCTTGCATCTAGGAAAAAAAAATGATAATGCTGGCTAATATGATGCCCATCTTACTTAAGGAAAAATCTGTAAGGTTTCGTACTGAACTCAGATGATGGGAAGCCATATTATAGTCAAAAGGGGACATACTGTCTAGTAGCACATGTTATTTTCCACAACTCCTTACTGACAGGCTTGTCCTTGCCTTGGTGAAACCTGAGAATAGGAAAGGGAGAGGTAAAGGGTTTGGGCCATACAAGGACTGACCAAAGATAGCTTTGTTTCATAGTTGGCAGAAGGCCCCACAGGGAAGAAGATGCCATTTCCCTCTTCCCCACTGAGGTCTGCGCTAGCTGCGCTTTTGCCATTTTATATGCATCAGCCTTCTGCTTCCTGTCAGAAATTCTTAAAACGGGGTCCTCAGAAGAAGAATCGGCGAAGACCTCTCCCAAACTGCCACATTGCAACTTCTCTGCTGCCTGCTGTAATAAAAGTTGTCAATCAAAATTCTTTCCTCTAATCCTCATCACAAATCTCTGCTGCATATTTTGTGTTCCATGTGTGGAACATTCACCAGCATCAATAAACCCATGAGCTCAGAATAAGTACTGAATCAGAATGGAGAATTTAGACCTATGAGAAGATGCATTAGACTGCTATGACAAATGGCATCCCACAAAGAGCACGTGCAGAGTAACTGTGGAATCTGCACTATTTTCCTACAGGAGATTCATTCCCATCTTTTGTATAAAAACAAATAAAAGGCATCAGCATCAGCAGAACCACCACCACCCCACAGCAGTTATTGTATTATATTAATTTTTTTCAGGTTTTTAATATCTAAATTTAATTTTGGATAAGCCATCCTGTGGAAAAAAAAAAGTAAAAAAATAAAGACTTAAATGAAGTGTCTCTACAAGTTTGATAATCATATTGATGATTAATAATAACCAGAATGTCACTTAAATCTAATCTTTTGTACACATCTGGGAATTTGGAGATATGGATTCTTGAGTAATGTTTAGCAGTCTGAAGTATCCATTAATAGTATTCAATTTTCTTCTTGCACTGAACCCAGTACAGGGCTAAAATTTGCACAACTGTTGTACTGATGATTGTCAAATCATCGATCTGATGGTTCTCGTCTCCTTGTTTCCTATGCTTCCATATAAGCCTCAGAAAAAGATATCAAAGGGAATGCCTCACATATTTTTAAATATATGGCACTACTCTTGAAAAGCAATCAGAAGCTGCAGCTGGCATAGAGTGCAGTGGTGTGGACAGCTTTGGGGCCCCAAGAGTGGCCTTTGTAACATCACTGTTCCGTGAGCTTCGCTGGCTGCCGGTTTGCTTCTGGGTACAATTCAAGGTGTTGGTAATCACCTTTCAAGTCCTTCATGGCATGGGTCCAGGTCACTTGAGGGACTGTCTCACCCAATAGGATTGGCCCATCTCGCCTGTACCTGCAGGGGAGCATGCAGTGGGTCCTGTCGGTCAGGCTATTCTGACCGGCAGGGTCCAGGAGAAAGTCTTCTCCACAATTGCTTTTGCCCTTTGGAACATCTTGTCTCATGGAGTGAGGTCAGCTGCCACCCTCCTGATTTTCCACAAGAGCCTGAAAATCTAGCTCTGCCAGTTGGCTTGGGACTCCAATGGGAAGGTTTCAATTTGTCATGGCCAACTCACCATGGCCAACTCGCCACAGGACAAGAGTTACGCTAATATCAAAGAAATGGTGGAATGGAATCAGTGAAGAAAGGATGCAAAGGGAGGGACTGAATGACAAAAATTTAAAATTTTTTAATTTGTTTTAAATAATTAAACTGAATTGTTAAATTGTCCTGTGGTGAGTTGTCCCAGGGCGAGTGGGCCGTGGTGAGTTGGCTGCAGCAAGTTGTCCCATTCCATTCACGCTAGGGGTGTTTGATAGATTAATAACTGATCCCACCACAGGCCCACTCATCCTACTCTTCCTATCTTTTAAAAGGAGTTATGTTTTTATATTTTTATAGGTTTTTTAAAATTTGTATTGTTTATAGGTTTTGTATAGTTTTATCCTTTTAATATTGTAAGACGCCCAGAGTTACCCTGTGGAGAGATGGGCAGTATCAGGTCCCCAAAGAAATATATTTTAACCCTATGCCTATTTTCCCTTTTTTGAAGCCTTTCTTTGTGGCCTGCCATTCTGTTGGGAGGGGGGAACTTTTGGGATTGCTTGCACTGTCTGCAAGATATCCTCCCCCCCCCCAGGGGATGGACTGTCTCTCCCTTATCTAGGGAACAGTTTGCGCTTGGTGCCAGGAGAAATCGAAACTTAGAAAGACCTTGAAGAGCCCACTTGAAAGACCAGTTACCAAAACTTGATGCCACCTGTGGATTGGCTGGGATTCGAATGAACCCTAACACTGAATGTTGCTTTTAATATATTGCTTTACGTGTTTTTTTTCCTCAGATTCCGCCTTGATTCCCTACTGTCACTAGCTCCTAATAAAAGTTCCTTTTGAGACAATGCCTGTTTCAAGAGTTCTGCTTTCTTGGGAGGCTTAGCTGAGGTAGGTCCTTATAGGCAGCCAATAAATTTAATAAACAAACGAATAAAATTTAAAAGAAAAGAGACAGGCATGTTTAACAGTGAAATACAAAGCAATAGCCTTCTGATACCTCACAAGCTCTAAAATGTTCAAATACGCTTTCACAGTAAATCCAAAAAAATAACTTGGGGAATGAGGTAGGAAAACAAAATTTTGTTTTTGACAATGTAGGAAAATTTTCAATGTAGCTGGACAACAGGTTCTGAAGAGAAGTGGTTTGTGTCTTTTTCAGCTTCAATGGGAACTTTCTGAAGTAATTTTGCAGCTGAGAATACAGCGTCCTATGAGGTATACAAATCATAGGGAAGTCATAATGAAACAAAGACAATGTACCTGTGGAGAATGACAAAGCTGAAAACGAGAACACAGTGCAATACTAAAAGAAGCACACATCTTGCCAAATGGCAAGGAAGAGATAACCACGTTCCTGGGATT
The DNA here is from genome assembly GCF_947247035.1 of Vipera ursinii. Taxonomy (NCBI): domain Eukaryota; kingdom Metazoa; phylum Chordata; class Lepidosauria; order Squamata; family Viperidae; genus Vipera; species Vipera ursinii. The sequence continues at coordinate 54,767,279 of NC_139521.1, read as the reverse complement.
TCTGTGTAATAAACTAACTGTATTCTGTACCTAGGATATTAACCATATTTAAAAGGATGCAGCCTCAGCTTAATCACCGTTTTTGCTTTAAATCTCACTGAGTCATGAAACCAAAACACAAGCTAGTGAAAATATTTTAATGGTCAAACAACTGAACTGCTGCTGGTCCTAGGAAAACATTCTGTATCATTTGTTGTAAGGATTTGCTATTCCACCTACAATTTATGCCAATTTGTCTTTTGGCTTCATTAGGACTACTCAAACTGTTTTGCGAATAGGTGAAGCATTTCGAAGAACTACAAACCTGATGGAAATTTGAAGAGTTCAGCATTAATTCCCCTTGACAGTCAGAGATTCCATATCTGTTGTGGGTTCACTTTAGGCTGCTATTTCAATATATCCTGATGTAATTGTTCAGCGAATGTTTTAAACTCCAGAAAATTCTCTGTTAATAGAAGTAAGGAAAAAACTTCATATTTAAGACAAGTTTATAATCTAATTTTGTAGTTATTAAGTACCTAAAATACTTTTGTATCAATATGATACAGGGATTTGTCGTGCTTTTACAGAAAAAAAACTTAACATTGAACTATATTTTCTAGACACAGAAAGTTTTATAAGACAAGTTGATCAGGATTTATTTTCCAATATTCAGCTAGAACAGGGGTGTCAAACTCAATTTCATTGAGGGCCGCATCAGCATTGCGGTTGCCCTCAGGGAGCTGGGTGGGTGGGGCCTGGGTGGGCATGGCCTACTGGGTGGCCGTGGCTAAAGTGCATATGGCCTACTGGGTGGGCATGGCCAGCTCTACATCATTTGCATCAAGGGTGCCTATGGGGGCCTGGGCAGGAGTGGGACAGATCTGAGGGTCTCTGGCAGAAGGAGGGTTTCTGGGCCAGGGCCATGGCAGCGGGGGCCGTTCCCTCACTGTTTCCAGGATGGCTTCGCGGGCCACATGAAACCACTTCGCGGGCCGGATCTGGCCCCCGGGACTTGTGTTTGACATGTTGGAGCTAGAACCTTACTGAGGTAGTTTTTTGATTCTCATAAGAGAAATACAGGTAGTCCTCAACTTATGAGTACAACTGAATCCAGAATTTATGTTGCTATGTGAGAAATTTGTTAAATGAGTTCTGCCCCATTTTATAACTTTTCTTGCCACATTTGTTAAGCGAATCACTGCTTTTGTTAAATTAATAACACACACACACACACACACATACACACACACATACATACACATAAACATATCCAGGGAACTGTGGAAAATAACAGGTTTACTTGAGCAGAAAAAATAATATTTCAACTGAGTTTACTCGAGGCCATATTTTGTGGTGGAAGTCCATGATTTGTAAGTAGTGGTTGTGCTTTTTGTATGAACACTAAATAGTGGTTATGTTTCTTGAACTGTATGTGTGCAATGGCAGAGGATGCATCTCAAAGTATGCAATGCATGCCTTGTTATTTTATATAAATTAGTGTTTTTTCAAGCTAGGCAACTTTAAAATTTGTGGATTTCAGTCTCCAGAATGCTGGCTGAACAATCTTAAAGTTGCTAAGCTTGAAGAACACTGAATTATATAGTAAAGTGGAGCCTGTATTTTTGAAATAAATGTACAACTTAATAGCAAAAATATATGTTTTTTCACCATTTGTTAAGAATACTGGTAGGAAATACTGAAATAGATATATACCCACTACACTTATCACAAAAAGTATCTGGAATACAATGCTGGTGAACCCATGAAATTTTCCTTCTGATTATGAGATCTGTTGATCTAGATTTTGAAACATTAAACTCCATAATGTAAAAGTATTACCTAATTTTTGTAGCAACCAGGGTGTCCACTGGATATGGTAAAACTAGTCAAGATGGTGGTCAAGATGCTGTCAGATAAACCCTGACTCTTCGCTATGTTCAAGAGATAGAACTTCGGTGACACCATTGTGGCCACTATCTTGACTTTTTGCCTACGCCATGTGGACACCTCTGGTAACTACTCATTTCTTTCCAAAGCTGATAGATCTTTCACCTCTTCCAATTGCTTATTGCAAAGGAACACATGGCATTAGGAATAAAAGGTTGTAAGGTGCAATGTATTTTTTGTAAAATTTAGCTGCTTTCTATTCCCTTCCTCTTTTTTGATTTTCTATCTTAAGTTAGTTAGCATTTGCTGAAAATTATGTTTCTGCCCTACATGCCTTTAATTTCTTTTTCCTAAAGATTTCTTTTGATATTTATGCAAATCTTTTGGAATACATATATATTCTATGTATGTGTCCATTCTATTATATCTAATGCTTTCTTAGAGTGTCTTACATTGGACATTTGCAATCCAGGTAATTTCCATCTCTCTTGATTTCAACAGTGCACTACTTCTGGATACTCAGATTATGGGTCTCTCTCTCTCTCTCTCTCTCTCTCTCTCTCTCTCTCTCTCTCTCTCTCTCTCTCTTCTCTCTCTCTCTCTCTCACTCTCACTCTCACTCTCACTCTCACTCTCACTCTCTCTCTCAGTGACAGAATGTAGTTGTTCAATATGGTTGTTGATTTTCTATGTCTATATACAGAATATTCTGGCATGACTTTTCTTAAGTTAAGCAATGTGACAAAATCCTAAAATTGCAAAGAAAATAACACAAGCAGCAAAAACCAGAAGATCAGCTATTACAGAAAGAAATTGTCACATAGCAAATGTGAGGACCAATAAAGAACGTTAAACCAGAAATGTAATTTGCGTGCCTAGGGGCATTTCATGGCTGTCTAGCAACCATAAAACATTCACACCTGCTAGCAGATAAACAGGCAAAAGGGCTGAAAGAAAGGGACAGAACAATAGGGCATTTGAAGTAAGTGGCAAACAGAAAATCATGAAGCTACAGAAAGTCCATATGAGACAAAGACTAAATGTTTATACAGAAATGCTTGCTTAATAAATGATCTAAACTCTTTTTGAGGGATCTGTCTGATGATCTGCTGAAGGACATCATTGTGGTTTACATCTGAGTGGTAAAATCATTATTTTATCAGTCTTGTGCAAAACTTCAAAAGTGTGCTTGGCTTTGGCAATGCTTTAAGCAAAGATTCCTTCAAAGCTGTTTCAAAAGCAATGTGACCCCCTGCTTTTAATAGTAAAACAAAATTTTAGTTCAATTGGTTGCGATTGATGGAAAATCTGTTAGTTGGAAAGAGACTTATGTTGTCTCTTGTGGGCAGATGAACTGCCAGATTTTGAGGTCATTGAAAACACTTTGTTGAGGAGTAATATCCTGTATTGTACTATATGTGGGCAGCAATACTGACTGACCACCAGAGGTATCCAAAAATTCAAGATGGCTGATATAACCATGTAATCAAAACCCTGCCATCACAGGACTTTGAACACATGATTGTGGCAGCCATCTTGATGTTTTGACATATACATGACATACACATGTTTCAGGGCAGCAACTGTCAGAATCCATACCTTCCATTCTTCACTCACCCAGCATCATCTACCAGTAGGAAAGCAAACTGCCAATCTGTCCCTTGAACCTGGGGGTGTGTAGGGATGCATTGTAGTCAAAGGAACAGTTTTGATGACTGGACATTATTGTATGATAATTGATCTTTTAACTGGGAGAACAAAATCTGCTTGATGCTTCCATAGCTAATCAACACAAGGCAAGTTCATTTATAGATACTTTAATCCAACTGACAGAACTGTTAAAAATAATTATTACCAGGACATTAAACAAAAGTGCAAGAGAAGAAGGGGACGACAGAGAATGAGGTGGCTGGATGGAGTCACTGAAGCAGTAGGCGTGAGCTTAAATGGACTCCAGAAGATGGTAGAGGACAGGAAGGCCTGGAGGAATGTTGTCCATGGGGTCGTGATGGATCGGACACGACTTCGCAACTAACAACAACAACAAACAAAAGTGCAGGAACAAATTCAAGAACTTAAAAATAAACCTTCAAAATAGAATGCTACAGTTCCCACAAATGTTTTATTTCATTCAAAGCCAATTCAAGTGCAATATTAAAATCACTTTTCTTCTGAGAAAGCATGATTTTCTTATTAGCAATACAGTTGTATGAATTGTGGGAACTTTCATGAGTGATTCTATGCTAGATTGATTTGAGATTTTAAGTCATTGTAGCAATGGGATTACTGATTTCCTCAAAGACCTGCATTTAATTAAGATTGATATTCCCAAATCTGATCTCTTGCCCCAAGAAGAAAGCAAAAAAGGAGAGATATCAAGTATCATGCAACCACAATATGATCATGAAGGTGTAGAGGCCAGTAGCTGCATGGGAGAGAGCAGTCCACAGCTCATCTGCCAAGTAACTGGAGATCGGTAGATCTGATATGTCCTTCTCCATGTGTAGTTAAATGCTATCGTCGGAGGTCTTGTGACATGAAGAGCATAAAGCACTATTTTCATTGTTAAATATCTTGTCTTGGGCTACCTCAAAAGTAGGCTGTCAGTGAGATTGAGGGTGTTTCATGAAATCATGTTCTCCATAAACGGTTACAAAACTGTTTGATTAAAGAAAATATATTTGTTTATTGCTGACTGAAAACTCATTATGTACTTTTTGCATAAAGCAGAAAAAAAAGGAATTTATGATCTATGGTTTTCAATAGTATAGATGTAACTTTGGAGAAAGAGGTAAATCTACACTGGTACTTATAACTGCTGTAAAGATGATCAGAAACCAATTCTTTATATATATTTTCTTTCTTTCCTATTTTTCTTCTACCTTTTTTCTTTTTGCACTTTAGCTTTCTCTTTTATTCTTTCCTTTTTATTTTTTCCTTCTTACTCTACTTTGAGTAAGAATTGTGAAGGTCCAGAATTAGGGTCACTTTGCTTCAGTGGTTCTACTTCTACATAACTGGAGCTCCTGCGGAGCTCCGGGAGATGAAGCCTAGAGAGCTGTTGGAGGTCTAGCCGGTCTGAATCCGACCGATTGCGACTAAGGTCCTTTACAAGGTCTTACCTCGCGGCGATGAGGATAGCGAGGTCAAACTACTTTGCTGCCCTCATCACGTCCGCAGATAATCGCCCGGCCACCCTGTTTAGGGTGACTTGCTCCCTCCTGATTCAGGAGGTGAGGGAGGAGCCCTTGCAGGGTCGTGCCGAGGAGTTTAGCCAGCATCTGTCAGACAAAATTGCTCGGATCCGGACCGGTCTGGCCTCTGACTGGGCAGAGTCTGACGGTGAGAACATGGGTGATCTTGTCGATGTCATCTGGGAGGAGTTCGACCCTGTGACTCTGGAAGAGGTGGACAGGATTATGAAGAAGCTGAGCTCCACCACCTGTTTATTGGACCCGTGCCCCTCCTGGCTGGTTTATTCGGCTCAGGAGGGGACACAAGGCTGGCTCCAGGCAGTGATAACTGCTTCTCTGAATGAGGGTAGTTTTCCTGCCGCCTTGAAGGAGACGGTGGTGAGACCCCTCCTCAAGAAGCCTGCCCTGGACCCAGCTGTTTTAAACAACTTTTAACCAGTCTCCAACCTTCGCTTTCTTGCGAAGGTTGTTGAGAGTGTGGTGGCGCAGCAGCTCCCTCTGTTCCTAGAGGAAGCTGATTATCTAGACCCATACCAATCGGGCTTCAGGCCCGGGTACAGCACGGAGACGGCATTGGTCACGCTGGTGAATGATCTCTGGCGGGCTCGGGACAGGGGTTGTTCCTCTGTCCTAGTCCTACTAGACCTCTCAGCGGCTTTTGATACCATCGACCATGGTATCTTACTGCGGCGTCTTCGGGGGTTGGGAGTGGGAGGCACCGTTTTATGGTGGTTCTCCTCCTACCTCCTGGGACGTTCGCAGTTGGTGTTGGCAGGAGGGCAGAGGTCGGCCTCGAGGCCTCTTGTTTGTGGAGTGCCTCAGGGGTCGGTCCTCTCGCCTCTCCTGTTCAACATCTATATGAAGCTGCTGGGTGAGATCATTCGTGGTTTTGGGGTTGGGTATCATCAATATGCTGATGATACCCAGCTTTTTATCTCCACCCCAAACCACCCCAGTGATGCCCTCTCCGTGATGTCCCGTTGCCTGGAGGCGGTCCGGGTCTGGATGGGGAGGAACAGGCTTCGACTCAACCCTGACAAGACTGAGTGGCTGTGTGTGCCGGCGTCTCAGGAAATTCAGAATATTCCATCGCTAATTATGGGGGGTGAGATATTACTCCCCGTAGATAGGGCTCATAACTTGGGTGTCCTCCTAGATTCACAGCTCTCCTTGGATGATCATATAGGAACTGTGACTTGGGGGGCCTTCGCTCAGGTTCACCTGGTGCGTCAGTTGTGGCCCTATCTAGACCGGGATGCCTTGTGCACAGTCACTCATGCACTCGTGACCTCCCGTTTGGACTACTGCAATGCTTTCTACATGGGGCTGCCCTTGAGGACTACTCGGAGGCTCCAGCTGGTTCAGAATGCAGCCGCGCGAGTGGTGGTGGTGGCTTCCTGATACTCCCATGTAACACCTCTACTCCGTGAGCTGCATTGGCTTCCAGTTGTCCTCTGGGTAAGATTCAAGGTGCTGGTTACGACCTATAAAGCCCTAAATGGCATGGGACCGGGTTACTTACGGGAGCATCTGCTGCCGGCATCAACTTCCCTTCGTCCGGTGCGCTCCCACAGAGAGGGCCTCCTTAGGGTGCCGTCAGTCAAAGAGTGTCGACTGGCGGCCCCCAGGGGAGGGCGTTCTCTGTGGGCGCACCAGACTTTTGGAACCGTTTACCGGTGGAGCTCCGGATGGCTCCCGACCTTCACTCCTTCCGACGTGACCAAAAAACATATTTATTTGAACAAGCCGGCCTGGTCTGATGGGTTTAGGGGTATTTTAACATTTTGTATCAATTTATTTAATTGGGCTACTGTATTTAATATTTCTTTTAATTTTTATATATTGTATTTTATTGTATTGCCCTGTACACTGCCCTGAGTCCTTCGGGAGAAGGGCGGTATAAAAATTAAATTATTATTATTATATTTTTTCTATCCTTTTTGACTTTTTTCTTTGAAAATGGTTGGATTTACATTTGCTAATAATAGTCATGTCTTTTTCAAAGAAATTCTCCATTATGTGTTATGCATTTCTCTGTGACAAAAGAAAACAAAATCTGGAATATATCACAAATAAATATATTTATTAAATGTTTTTAATTACTTCTGTGCGGGTAGGCTTATGTACAGTCATTGTGCCGTTTGAGCTTATTTATCTTTGGCATATACCAGGAATAGTATAATCTTTCTCAGACATGGAGTATTAGGGGCAGCAGACAAGCAGGGAGTAAAACTCTCACTCAGCCCAAATCCCCACATACAGCTGTATAGGTGTATGTGTTTTTGTATATGTATATGTATGTGGGTGGGTGTGTATACATACATACATATATACACACGCACACACAGAGATATATAAGGTGAGACAAAAATAAATTCAAAATCAGTATTTCTACTTGTGTATACAACTGAATATATACATTTATATAATCCTCTTGTATTATATGAACTTCAGGATTCTGTACAGTTCACTCACTCCCAATTTCCCTAAGACTGAAAGACCACAAGAATTCTTTTACTGCTTTACTGGTAAGAATACTCTAGATTGAATCTAGACTTGGCAGTACTTAGAACAGATGAACTGGGTTCCATGCCTTGGGATACAAAATTTGTAGAAACTGAACTATTATGAATTAAAAGTTTGAATCAATTTCAATATAAAGATATCTTCTCCCTGAAGTAGCTGGTATTATTTAAAGGTACTAATATTATAATATTATCAATACTCTAGTACCGAGCTCCCCAACCTTTCCGGGTCAGTGGCCTGGAGGAAAGGTAGGAGCAGGGAAATGTATGTGGGTGTACATATGCACATGGGCAAAATGGGCATGCACACAGTGGATCTAGCACCTGTGCGCATGTGCAAGCGGGCTGCATGCACCCACTGTGGCACTGGTGGCAGTGCTGATGCCCGCATGCATGTGCAAATGGGGTGCTAGTGCCCTTACACATGCACAAATGGAGCCACTAGCACCTGCACAGTGGTACTAGCACCAGTGGGCAGGGTATGTGCACACATGTGTACAATCGCCAACCATTCCCACGACCCAGTGTCCAACAGAGCACGGACTGGTGCTGGGCTGTGGCCCACAGGTTGGGGACCCCTGGTCTAGTATTAAAAATAATAAATAAAAACCATTAACAACCAATAAAAACTACAGTTAAGATTTATACTGTTTAAATAGGCTGGGTAAATGAAGATATTCTAATTAGACCCAGGAGATATTAAAATTTTAGCACCATTGCCAGTGACGTTTACTGTCTCCTTTGGGGAAACAATTCACTTTTAATAGAAAAAGCAATTGTACAAAGACTTCAATTCAATAGAATATTTTAAGAGGACAACAGCTTGGGATAATACAGGATTATATAGTTGTGACATAACTTGATGAATGAACTACTTCTTTAAAAAGTATTGCATTTCAAGTGATAGATATTTTTGATCAGTGTATTTGTTTAGTGAAATTTGTTTTACATACGCAAGCCATCACTTGATGCTGTAGTTGGTCAGAGTTAAATGGGCATGCACAGTGGGTTTTTTTGTAAAAGAAAAAGGTGCCGGAACTCACACGTGTCATACAACCCGCCTTGCCTACCCTACAAGGTTCCATCCAAAAAAGGTGCTGGAACTCCGTTCTGAGCGTTCTATGAGAAAAAAAGCCCTGCATACAAATAGTTTTTAAAAGAAAGGTAAATTATATTTAAAAAGAAATCCTATTAAAGTTATTTTGTATGCCTGCTTAATTCCCAGCTCAGATTTTAGAATTGTAATAGCTCTAGCATTATTGAGCTCCAATATTATTACTGATTAATCATCATAAGGATTAATCAGTTTGTTACATCATGCTATTTTTTATCCCAGTCAAGATTTTACTATTATAAAATCTCAAACATTTAACACTTAATCAGCATCCATGTATTATTAATCATTTCAGTTATGATAACTTATGAATTATCCACAAAAATAAGCATTCTGAAAATTAAGAAGATATGCAGCAAAGCTAGGCTCAATAATCCACACAAATGTATATAAAATAGCAGCAGTTTGAAAATTTAAGGTAATCTTAAGGTCTCAGTGAAGCTAACATTGACATCATTTTAACGTGTTACAATCATGTAATATTTTCTCTCCTCTGTCCTTTATAAATCCAGAAGGACTGTTGAACAGATGGGGAAAAGCTTGTGTCATTCCTGAACAAGCCTTTGCCAGTTTCTTGTTCTATATCAAGAGTCATATTTACATAGCTGATTCATCATAATGATTTACAGAAAGCAATTTATGAAAATAATGCTGAGCAAATCACAGAGAGTAGTTATACAACAAGTATAACAAGTATCTTTCTAGCACCTTTGGTAAATATTGCTCCATTTTCTTTTTGCAACATTGCAGTATCTTTATTCATTGCTAGATATAGATTTTGAAAATCCTTGAATAAAACACCTTAAATGACCTTTCCCTCTTTCCTTTTCCCCCATTATCATTGTCAGCTGCTGCAGTGTTTTCTTTTTTTCCCATCCCCACCCTCAATTTAGAACGTTCCTAATTAAACAAAGAACCAATGAACAAACAGGAAAAAACTTTCTATTTCTCATCATTACCACTATTTGAGAAGAGAGACAGAGGAAGGTGAATTAACTAGTTCCAATGGTCAAGTAACTGGTTTAAATTTCCTGGATAGGTGTGACCTTACAGAATGTCTACTCTTCCCAGTCTTGGATAATAGCATTATGTCCCTACTACAAGGCTTGTTTATTAAGACTGTACACTTACTTCAAGACAGCTGATTCTTAACAATAGGTACGTTCACTTTAGAGGGACTTCTCCTCAGATCATTAAAGCAGCCACATCTTTTTCCAGGACAATGTGTCAAGTGGAGATAGCTGGAGGTAGTATCAAAACATTTGCATAAGTTTGGAAAAAGATGTGGCTGCTTAAATAATTCTAAGTGAAAGGCTTGGCATGAGTTGCTATGTCTAATGAATGGTTTTTGAAGGATTTATGCAGCCTATTATTTATAATAGTCATCATTCTGTATTCCAACATTCTCTCTCTGATAGTGGCAAACAATACTCTAGTGGGCCGCTGTTTTTGTATATTTTCAAGTTAATTTAATTTGATCTGTTTTGTTTCACATGAAATCGGGCTATTCTTTTCCATATAATTTCCCCATGTTTTGAGATCTTCTATGGAAGGGGCTATCAAATGCCCAAGGGCTGTACTTAATATTTTCTTGGAAAAGTGGAAAGATTACAATGGGTAAGGGCACATCATACTTCTAAGGCTGGAATGGAGTTTGGAAGCAGTTTTAGAATGTAAAGGGTGGGAAACTGTTCTGTTAGTTTCTAGCAATCAGTGAGAGCAAACTCTGAAAGCTGCAAAAAAAAAAAAGGGAACAATTCAGTGAACCAACTTCTATGTAGAACTCACAATTGGAAACCAGAACTATGTATAAAACTCTCCATCAAGAATGTTCTATTGTGACTCTAACAGTTATTCAGTGAACTATCTTTCTGAAGAAATATTTAACCATTTATGATCATAATCTGCTTAATGATAGGATTATCTTCAGTCTATGTTGAATATTATTTGCATTTTACAAGTGGTATTGAATATACCACAATCAGTATTCTGGAAAATGTAGACCATCTTTTTCTCCCCATGATTTTTGTATCACTCTAATAGTTGACAAGGATTTTGTAGCCATTAGCCAAAATCAGTTTTACTTATCTGTTTCTTAGTTTTTATTTTCAGTGTTCTAAAGGCTTTCTTTCTTACATTTCAGCAATGTTTAGGCTATTCAGACCTATTGCTAATTCTTATGATGGACTGGGAATGTTTTTGATTACAAAATGCTATTTATAGCTTGAATATTGGATATCGATGGAAATATTGATTTTTTTAAAAATATGTGATTAAAAAAATCTGCTGCTTTGAAGATTTATTTTAAGGAACAGCAGTGTATAGCATTACAATCCTAATCCTAAAAGATGCAGGAAAAACTAAGAGAAGGGACTGTTGACTCAGTAGGGTAAGGTACTTTTATGTTGCATTATATTTACATTTCAAGCAGGAAATTTGGTTTAGTAATATATTAATAATGCTAATACCAATCCTGGATGAAATGAATTTTGGTTAGTTTATGCCAACATAATAAATCATTTAGACTCATAATGCATTATACATTTTTTTTAAATATTAATTCTAGCAGGAGCTAGTTGAGCTGTCTCAACACCATTATATGAAATATCTGGAACTGATCCAATATCTTTAATGACTGTTTAATTAGCCTGAAGTTCAGAATATAAAGCAGCAATCTAGAAAATATTTTTTTCTATGGCTCTCTTAGTATTGCTTCTTCTTAACTGATAGAAAATATTGCTTAATTAATAATACATATCTTCAGTTCATGTTAACTATTATGCCATAAGAATTAGTATTTTTATATAAGGACCAGGGAACTGTGAACTGGTCATTTAGTTGTTGAAATTTCATAAATGTACTGCAAATAAACCTTTTGCCTTATACATGGAGCGAGTTGAAACATAAAAATTACATCACTGGATCACTTAGGTCACAGGTGTCGAACTCGTGAAGTCACTCGGAATTTGTCGTGATGTATTGAGACTTTTCCCCTCATTGCTGGCAATGGGTGGGGCACACATTAAAAATTAAATTTAGTTGCTTGCTCTCAAAGTGTACACATACATAACACACATTTAAACATACTATATACAACATATGTATAGGTCTACACCCTTACATATAAGCAACATATAAATACTATTCCCTGTCCATCTTGAATACATAACGGAAGGAGGAAGCTTCAGAGTTCACAAGGTTGATACTGTGACTGAATCTGGATGTTCCTCCTCCAGAAGATAACAAGGAAAACAGGTCATGAACTCTCCTCTCTGCTAATGCTGGGTAGAAAACCTCAAACCTGAAATACTACTTTGACCATAAAACAGTGTTCTGTATTTCCTGGAACTATCTTGAGCTCAAAGCATTTTGAAATCCAAACATTTCCAGAATGATCCAAATGACATAGTAATATTTGTTGTTTTTAAAGAAACTAACAAATTAAAATGTGGAATATAGAATTCAAAATGTGTTGAGTTCTAGAAAATCTATTGTACCTCTCTACTCTGTAGCCCAATACTAATTTACAAATGTATTTTTCAGCTCGGTATTAAAACCTTGGTAGCCTTGGATGACCTCAGAAAATTCAGATTCAGATCTGGTTAGTATTTGGACTGGAGACCAAAAGAAAATAATAGGCCATAATAGAAGGTAAGTTGAAAAAAGAATTCTGACAATAGGCAGTGGCAAGCTATTTTTCTATTGTAGTCTAGTAGGGTTGCACTATATTTTTTATTATCATTTATCGTATGATTTATTCACATCACATTTTGATAAAAACACAAGAGATAAAAAATGCTAAATATTTTTATTTTATTTGTATTGGAAATATAAAATCTAAAATATTATAAACATATGTCAAGATTAGAGATATAATTTTTTTTGCTTCATTTGTCACTTCCAGGAAATCAGCAAAGTGTCCATTAAAGGCTCTATTTTGGCACTCTGACACTATATGTCGGATAGTTTGTTGTTTGGTTCTGCAGTCAGAATTCAGTGATAGCATTTGCCCACTTATAAAGGGTGTCATACCATGGTCAGTGTGAATTTGGTTCAATGTTATCCATATCATAAATGGGACTGGTAAAATCCAGTTAGTAGTTGCACTACAGAAAGCTACCCTGATTGGAATTTATGGCAGTTGTAATACAAAAAATACATTAGTTTCTACAAACTGTTTGCCTAAATCTGCCCTTGCAAAGACATTTAAACATTCTTTGGTTTTCATGCAGCAATGCCATCACATCATGGCTTTTTATTATAGATCTTAAGATTTTAATATTTTCAGAAAAATGACACGACATATTTTAATTGCAGCAAACACATTTTATTTCTATGCAGTAATTTACAAGCAATTATGAATATACATCTTTGAGAGCTTATTTACTCAAAGAAATGATCTTCATAGTCCTTTACATTAATATTCACATTTGTAATTATTTGGATGCATGAAAGGCTTCAAATGGTATTCTGAAGACAACTTCACCATCTTCTGATCCCAGTAAAATGGAAGACTTCTGTCACTTTTGTGAATATTTTCTCCACTTGAAAAAGAATATATAAAAAAAATTTTTGCATAGGATTTTAAAACACAATGGTTTAGTGAAAATCCTGAAGCCTATACATGTCTTTACAGTGAGAAAAATAACCCAGTAAATATCCAGTAATGATTTCCCCATCTCATGTTGGCAATAAATTTGAAAAGCTACTCAGCTTGGCATAACATTTTTCCTAGGAAAATTAAAGGAAGCAGCCAAGGGAAGGATTGCAAGCTTAGAAGTCTAGTAGCTGGCAAAGAAATCTGGCAAACAACACCAAGTCTAACAGTTCTGAAAAGTCTCAACTGCCTTTAAAGAACTCTTCATCTCTCATTTATCCGACAGTTTGTTGAAAATGCAAGGTTCTACATTGTTCCATTAACTTTTACTTTAAAAAGCAAAATCAAGAATGGCTTTTATTTAACTGCTCAGAAGCAGGGTTGGGAATTGGATCAATTTTACGTATGGTAGCCTGAAAATCTCTCTGAAGCAAGTTCAATAGGCAAAAGGGAAGGGATGCCAGCTTTTATATGCAAATATACAAGGGATTTTTCTCCAGAGTTCAAAGCTCTGCCAAAAGGCTTTGCGAAATAGTAATTAAAATTTACAACACATTGAGGAAAAAAAAGGCACCCCTTTCCAAATGTTTGGCACTTATTGCATAGAATGTCATAGTAAGAGTATCTTGAATCCACATTTTATACCTAAAGTACATTAAACCCTATTATAATGACTATTTTAATGCTGTCAGAGGAGCAAGCATTCTAGCACTGGGAATTGCTGCTTCAATATGTTTTACAACTAATTGCTGAAGGATACAATGCACCTGTGTTATTACATTGGTTTCATTCTTGGATGATTTCCCCTTTGGCAGACCAGTGACACTTTTTCATTGGTTATTCATTCACTTTATTGATTAACACATGGACCAATTTATTAGTCCTTCCGAAACCATTGTGAGAGCCCAGCTTTTTAAATGGTATCTTTTACTGAATACTAACAGAGGATGTGTTACATTTGAAAAAAAAATCTGTATAAAACATACAGTGTAATTACAGCATACAATATAATTTATATCATTATCTTACTCATCATTTCATTCTTGTATTCTATTTAAGGGCATCTTAAATAGAATAAAGGTTCAGGGTTGATTTAGCCTTCAATCTTTCCGAGTTCGGTAAAATAAGGACCTAAATTGTTATGGGCTATGTGGTGACATTTGTAAACCGCTCAGATTGTAAAGCACTATGAAGTGCTATATAAGTCTAAATGCTATTGCTAAGTGCTATCTCAATGTTACAAGAGAACTTGCATTCTACTCTCAACCAGTTTTTGCTTTTCCTCAATTAATAATTTGTCATTTGAAAATTGGAAGCAGATATAGTCTGCATTAGAAACAAAGCATGCAATAATTTGCTTTGAATAAATCAAATGGAATAAAACATAATTATCAGTTTTACTCTTCCTCCAAGTTCTGAATTGATCATGCCCTTCTAGATCACATAAATTCAGGGTGTCAAACTTGCAACATCATGTGACGTGTCGTGATGTATCATGACTTTTTTTCCATTGACAGCAATGGGGTGAGCGCGGTTTTGCCATGATGCATCCAGCCCATGGGCCATCAGTTTGACACTACTGCATTAACTAAAAAGAATATAAATGTTTTGGTCAGAAGTTGCATGGATAGCAATGTTTGAATACAGTAGCTAAATAAAATAATGTCATGTAAAGCTATGTTAATAGGAACATGGTATTCTAATTAAGAGAGATCAGTTCAGTTCAGTTCTCTACAACACTGGCCAAGGAAAATCTAGAGCATTCTGCTTTGTATTGTGCACCACATTTTAAGAAAGACATTGATACAGTGGAATGAGTCCAGATAAGGGCAATATGTATGATGTAGAGCCTGAAATAAGTCCTCTGAGCCGTGAAAGAGTTGAGGATATTTGGCTTGAAAAAGTAAAGATTAAGGAAAACATATCAGTTCTGAAACAGCTGAAAGGCTATTAGCCAGAATATAGAGCAAATGTGTTCTTAATTTTCTTAGAATACCCAAGTGATGCCAATAGAAAAGAAACAGAGTTTGGCTAAACTTTACTAAAAAAAATCTTTATGTAAATAGCTGTTCTGAGGGTAAAACCGATTAAAGGAGTTTTTAGCATTCAGAATCATAGAATCTTCCCAGACCAATTTGTTTGGACTAGAAGATAATTTATGCTGTGTACCTGTCACCTGTTCTATTACCACATTAGGGTTTTTCTGTTATTATGCAGAGCAAATTTGATTGATTTTCTTGTCTGGGAGTTAAAAAAAATGACTGTAACTTATTTCATTCAGCGTTGTTATGTCTCCTACTGCTCTTGATTATGTCTTGCTCCTGGCATTGCTTTCTACATTGGTTCTCATATTTTATTTTTTTTATACTATGCTTTATGAAACTCTCCAGATTTGATTCCAGAAAGGTGCTTTGTACAATGGTGCACCTGTCTTCAAAATAGATGCATCTTTTCAAGAAATGTTTTTCCCCCCCATGTGGCACAGACTTAACATTGTGTAGTACAGAACTTCACCAGAGGCATAAATAAGTCTTCTAATGATTCACTCAAATAATCTCAACAGGAGTATGAAGTACAGAACATTTCTAAGCCTATTTCTAGATATTTTATAGATAAAACCCACACCAACAAACTGTACTCAAGAGGCTCATTATTATGCATTTTTTATTCTTCACAAATAGCTGGAAGTTACTGTTGTGATGAACATTTCTTTAGAGTAGGACAAATTGGAAACAATCAGAGATGTTGATGAGTGGTAACCTTGAAATCACACCTTCTGTGCAGGGCTTTTCAACCAGTGGTACGAGCTGAACTGGTGGCAGCACTGCACAACCCTGAGCGAGAGATGGCTGGAGCTGCAGGGCTGTCAGGGCTCAGCGGAAGAGCCAGGATCAATCTTCTTCAGGGCTGTCAGGGCTCAGGGGAAGCGCCAGGATCAGACCCAGGCTCCAGCTGGAGCTTGGCGCTGATCCTGGTGGTTCTGCTGAGCCCAGAAGCGCCGATCAGCTGGAATGTTGCAGCATCTCCAGGGTCTTGTGATTTACATTCAGATGCTTGGCAACTGATTCATATTTATGATGGTCACAGTGTCCCAGGGTCATGTGAAGTGACCAAAACCTGCTGCAACCACCCAGAAGACAGGGGGAATAAAAACCAAACACCCCCCACCCCACCCCCACTGCCAATCCTCAAAAGAAATGCTCACAACAATGGACACCTCAGACAGGAGGAAGAGCAATGCTGGATGGGCAGGCAGGTGTCTTGCTTGGCTGTGGCTTGGGGGGCACTTTTTTCAGTGCCATTATAACTTTGAAAAGTCCTTTTTTTTGGTCATCAAGTTTTTGACACCTTGCTAGGCGATTGGTGGTACTCGGATATTGCCATATCCTAAAAGTGGTACAATGGGTGAAAAGGTTGAAAAGCCCTGTTCTAGTGGAGGAAGATAGTGAAACTAGCAGCAGGACTGCAGATGACTGTCCTCACTTATCAGAGATGATGAAATAATTTGGGTATGCCACCTGCAGTGTGTAAATGCTTCTGCTGTAGTGCTGGGTATGATACTAGTAATTGCTCCTGAGTTACCAAAAGCAATAAATAAGCCACAGCCTGACTCATTCTGTTTGTAATGCTAACTTAAAAAAGGAACAAATAAATGGCTTTGTGTTTTTAAGGCATATTGCCCCAGCTTCTGGTAATCTGTTGAACATTCAGAGTTCATACCATGTTTGAGTACAAAAATCCAGGCAGGGAAATGAAGTGCTTTCTATACTGATGTTAGCTCCCTCTAACATTTCCACAGCTAAATCACGCTCTTTGATTTCTGCACATGTATTTAATAAAGGGACAGGCTTGTCAACAGCCTGTGTTTAACATATGCACACCAGAAATTACTAGCTGCTAACTGATAAATGATTGATGGGCCAAAGAGATCACAAGAGAGTTTCAATTCCCACAACCTCACTGGGCTGGGAATCATGAAGATTGAGGATGCTAAAGAGAGGCAAATGGAGAAATCTAAATGAAACTTGTGTCTCTACAAATGTGTGTACCACTTAGTGGGATATCTGAAATGAGTGTCCAAATGGTTTCATTTATTTTAAATACAGTGTTAATTCTAATAGAACTATATTTAGTCAAATATTAGGCTGAATAGAAATCTACAAAGTACTAGAAAAATCTTAAAAAAGTAAAATGATGGAGGGAGTTGAAAATGTTTCCTCTTATTGTTCATGCCATCTAGATTTTTAAGCAAGCAGAAAAATAGCAGGCATCAAAAGAAAATGAGCAATCAATTTCCCTCTTTCAAAACGAAAATAAACTATGTTATAATTATAACACATTTTAGATTATTGCTGATCAACTGATGGAACATGTTGATGGAGTATGGGAATGAACATGGAAAACCACAATATAGGAATCAGTCTAATTCTATTCTATTCCTGATCAGTTTTACGTATGTTCAGTGCTTGGGCATAAGTCTGTACTTTCATGTTTCTGCATTTTGTTGTGCATATTCAAGAAAATCCATGAACATTTTACTTTGATTTTTGTGAAACTCTAATTCTAATGTTCGTTATTTGTACAATGCTATTTGGAATACAAAGATTAACTGTGTCCTCATCAGCTTTAACAACTGGGATAGGCCAATTAAAGATGAAAAATCAGATTCAATTATCCAGAATTCCTAATTTTTATACAGTATACTGCAACTGCAATGCACAAGATTAGAGAAGGCTAACTTAGGGCATATTGACTCAGTAATAAACTGCATAGCTGATTGCAATTTCTTTAGAACACTAAGAAACAGTCACAAACTCTAGGATTCATGTGGAGTATAGAAATCTTTTTTGATTTTCAGAGGTATCTAACTAAAAAAAGTGGGATTTCCCCCCGTCATGATGATGATGCACATATCTTAGTGACAGACTTGCATAAAGCTTGATATTTGCTTTATGATGATATACTTGGCCCTGTTCTAAGTGACAGATTTTCCCTTTCTCCAAGAACACCTACAGGGTGGTAAATAGGAGCCCTTATAATGTACTTGCAGGTTATTTGTTTTCCACCCCTATTATCTCTTCTGTAACTGCAGCAATTCCATTTGTACTATTTCTGAAAGGGAGCTCTCTATGAGAGCCTTTAAAACAGGACTATAAAAGTTACTGGGTTGGGTCACATTCGGTTTTGTACAGTATGTTGAAACCTGCATTCAAGGAGAAGGTAGAATCAAGCGTATTTTAAAAGGAGGTTTCCAGTGTTTGAAGGGGTGAAAAGATGCTTTAAATATCTGCAAGGCCTTTTTTTCCTTTTAAAACACCCAACCACCCAAAAATTTATTTATTTATTTATTAGATTTATATACTGCCCTTCTCCCGAGGGACTCAGGGCGGTGTACAGGGCAATTAAAATATAACATACAAAAGTTAAAAATAGATTAAATTAAATTTAGCCCCAAACCAAGTAAATCAAATTCTAAAATTTAAAATCCCAATCCCTCAGTCCAGGCCAGCAATCTCGAATAACCAGGTTTTCAGGTCATGGCGAAAAGAGCGAAGGTCGGGAGCCATCCGGAGCTCCACAGGCAGCTGATTCCAGAGGGCAGGCGCGCCCACAGAGAATGCTCTCTCCCTGGGGGCCGCCAGCCGGCACTCCCTGACCCACGCCAACCCTGAGGAGACCCTCTCTGTGGGAGTGCACGGGGCGATGGGAAGTTGACGCCGGCAGCAGGTGCTCCTGTAAATAATCTGGACCCATGCCATTTAGGGCTTTATAGGTCATCACCAGCACCTTGAATTTCACCCGGAGGACAACTGGGAGCCAATGCAGCTCACGGAGAAGAGGTGTTACATGGGAGTATCGGGAGATCACAACTCGTGCGGCCGCATTCTGCACCAGCTGAAGCCTCCGAATGGTCCTCAAGGGCAGCCCCATGTAGAGAGCATTGCAGTAGTCTATTCGAGAGGTCATGAGCGCATGAATGACTATACATAGGGCATCTCAGTCCAGATAGGGCTGCAACTGGTGCACCAGGCGAACCTGGGCAAAAGCCCCCCTGGCCACAGCTCCTATGTGATCTTCCAAACTCAGCTGTGAGTCAAGGAGGATGCCCAAAATGCAAGAAGGGCACATATTTTTTCCCCAGAACACAGGATTTTTAGTCATAAGAAGGATATTTGAAAGCTAGATGCCACTTTGGGGCTATTTGCAGACAGTTTATTTCATTACCACTCCCTCTCTATGAGTATAACCTATTTCTTAGTAGCAGATGACATAAATCCATTAGGATTGGAACATGAGTTTAGACTTTTTTTTAGAAAGCTTTTCTTGATTGCTTTATGGAATGGGAATTTTTAAAGCGGGACTTTGAATTTTCTCTTGAATTTCTCACTTGGCTATGCTTTCTGATATTTACCAATGTTGATCATTCGCTGTTAGTGACAATGATTACAGATTGTAGATAATATTAGATCAGAAGTTAAACACAGTACAATTAATTACTCTGTAAAGTCTGCAAATGCGAAAGAGATATAAGATTTGTAGTGAAATCTCGAGTATAGCAAAGGATTTCTTTCCTTATGAAGTAGGTTCCTTTTTTCTATTACAAGTTATTTATCAGATTTTTTTAATATTTGCTTTTAACAAACTTTTTGAACTTATTTTGCACTTGTGACCTGTAGAAGCTTCTATCTTCTTCCTCTTCCTTCCATTTATCTATAACTCTGCACCATCCCTAGCCACCTTTGCCTCTTTCTAACTGTTTTCCATTGGGATTTGTTTGGGAAATTAGAGAAACTACAAAGCACCAGATGGATGATGATTATAAAATGAAAAGCATACATCCTGCATATAAAAAAGTGAAGAGACTTTCTACTTACCCATGAAAATGTCCTTTTCCTTCTTCTCTTAGGAAAATATTCTTTTGCATTCAAACTGAATGAACATGATAAGGAAAAAAACACAAACTAATATATTTTGGGGTCAGCACTAAATAGATATGATCAGCTGTCTTTATTTATGTACTTCACTCATATCGTTTGACCTTGTGGATTTAAAGATTATAATGCCTAACATCCTTTCTAAATTAGTCAAATGTAAGGAAATTAAAGACCAAGGCCAGTTTAGGCTATGGAGAGTTTCTTCTTATCTTTATGAAGGATTCAAACAGTTAATCATACCTGGACATTGGAGAAGAAACTCATATATATATATATATATATATATATATATATATATATATATATATATATATATATATATATATATATATAATGATTCGTTCATCTTAATCAACATCTAACAATGTTGCAAAAAACACCCCCCAGTTTTAAATGTTAAACAACTTCCTAATATTAAGGGGGGGGATCTCTCCATCCGCTTTCTTCATGCCATACATAATTTATAAGCCTCTGTTGTCTCTCTCCCTTGCTGATACCTCTCCCGTCCCTGCTGTCTAAACTAAATAGCTGCAGATATCGTAATCTTCACTCCTAGAGAAATAACTGTAGCCCTCTTGCAGGAGGCTAAGTGAATGAGATGCTTTGCAGGAAAGCCAAGAAAAGTTACGCATAATAATTTCTTTGAAATATACCCCTATATGTTTATATATTTGTTCAATGTATATGTTGCTTCAGTTGTCTAGATGTTTACTGGCATTGTAGAGAAACAATAAAGCAAATTGTAAGCAATAACAGCAAAAATGGAAATAAGCAATGGACATATATCATGGAAGGAAATAGATATATATTTAATGTAAAGATATTACATACACACGTATATATTCTGTTTAATCATGTGTGATAGTATGTGTGTGTATGTATATATGTGATATATATATATATATATATGGGACGCGGTGGCTCAGTGGGTTAGGATGCTGAGCTTGTCGATCAGAAGATCGGCAGTTTGGCGGGTCGAATCCTGAGTGCCGCATAGCAGAGTGAGCGCCTGTTACTCGTCCCAGCTTCTGCCAACCTAGCAATTCGAAAGCACGTAAAAATGCAAGTAGAAAAATAGGGACCACTACAATGGGGGAAGGTAACAGCATTCCGTGTGCCTTTGGTGTCTAGTCATGCTGTTCACATGACCACGGAGACGTCCTCGGACAAGCGCTGGCTCTTCGGCTTTGAAACAGAGATGAGCACCGGCCCCTAGAGTCGGAAACGACTAACACGCATGTGCGGGGGAACCTTTACCTTTACCTTATATATGTGTGTGTGTGTGTGTGTGTGTGTGTGTGTGTGTGTGTACCTATATACATACGCACACATTAAATGCACCCACAACACACATACACCCATTCAAATTTGCCATTTAATTGCCTTTTTGGAGTATTCCTTTGGAAACTCAGTATAATTTCCCCAAGTGTGAAATAAAAGACCTTGCATTTTCCCCCAGCATTGGTGCTGTTTTATAGAAAATGTTGTCCAGATTAATTTTTGAGGAAACAGTAGGAAGGGGAGGGTTGGAAATAAATTTAAGTTATTTATAGAATTAATGTATTTGCTTTAAACAAACCTACTGATATACAAAGGCCAAGAAGATATCAAACTATTGCAACACTGCAATTGAAAAGCAAAACAACGAGCCATAATGACAACAAAGCAATTATTTGTGCTAAAACCACAATTCCCGAATCGCTGAAAGCTCTCTGAAACAGCCAAGTTTTAATAAGGTTTCAGAAGGATACAAGAGTGTGCTCTCTTCTGCTTGAAAACAGAAACATGTGAACAATGGATGACTAGGAGTAAATCTTTCGCCCTCTCCCTCTCTCTTACAGCCCCTTATTCAAATGATAACTAAAGATTTTTCACCTAATATTAGTCCTTTTTGCAGGAAAGAGGATCCTGATCTTTCATTTATTTTTTATTTTATTTTGATGTGCACCCATGTTCATAATGTAGAAGAGGGGCTTCTTGTTCTCTCGCAGTAAAAGCAACTTAATCCCTGTGTAAGAAATCAGTAAGTATGGTCCGCTTAATCTAGTCCCAATGTGAAACTGTTGACATTTGTTCTTTTTTCTTTTCTCCCTTCACCTATCATTATGTGACTGGGCCTGTTTTGTGCTGGATTAGGCACAAATCTCCCATACAGCACATTTGGCATGTTACTAGTAGTTTAACTTCATTAATAATGTATGAAGAAAATTTAATCCATGACAAGGGAAGGGAAATAAAGTTTCCCCCCACCCTCTTCTCCTTTTTAACCAACCAGCAATTATCTCAGCAAAAGTATAAGCCATGATTCGAAAGGAGGCATTTGATGCCGTTGATCTCACCCAAGCTGCTGCTTATCGTAACTGTTGTAGCAATGGAATACTAGCAATGATTGTGGCGGGACAGATAAATAAATAGAAAATTCTCTAACTCAGCAATAGCCTTTATAAATTGCTCTGTTTTATTTTGTATGCTAGGTACTCCAGATTAGGATTTTTTCCCCCCATGGTTATTTTACAATTGTCTTTTAAGAATGATTAAAGCATAAGAGAATTAACAAAGAAAGGGGGAAAAAATCTATTGGTTTTGCATTGCCAGAGGCTTTCCTTCTAGTCCACTATATAATAAACAAATTTAAGTCTGAATAGATTCTCATTCTATTCTCTTTATTTAATTCATATATAGTGGCAAACTAGGTACTCATGTGTACAAAGTACTATTTAGTATAATAATTCAGAATCAATTCCTTGCTTTTCAATAGGAAATAGAAATCTTTTTCTTCTGTTAACAAATTCAATATTGTTTCTAAATACAAATTCTTATGATTAAACGTTCGGTTTAGACTATCCTCTGAAATATTTATATTAAACTAGAATGGTTTAAATTTTAGCAGATTACCCAGTACAAACAACACCTTTTCTATTTTGATTTGGTTCAGTTTCCAACATATTATTGTTAATGAAATATTTTTTTAATTTCTTTTTTATCACTTACAATGCTGATTTTGTCACATTCCTAATAAGTTAAAAAGTTAAAGTTAAAAAGCAAATATCTTATTGGTTCTTTTATGTAAATCTTCCCTAAAGGCATTGTTTAAAATTAGGGTTACACAGAAATTTATGCGTGCACCTAGTTTTAAATGGTAGCATGTGTCAATGTAAATAAATAATCTGAGAACCAGGCACAGACTTGTGTTCATCGGTGTGTAAGTAAAAGTTTTTGGGTAGATGCAGGTAAGACTTGTTTTATCAGAAAAAGTGTTGTCAATGTCACTTTTTATTTTTAGAACAACTAACTGCTATTCACCAAAGAAACAGGACAATAGTCAACATTTTCCTGCATTTCTGGAAGTTATTCAGTGTTGATCTTCACAGCAACTGGCAAAGCAGCTCAGGCAACAGAAGCCAGAGTCCAAAGCAGTAGTCACTTAGAAGTACTTTGTGCTCTACACTTCTGTCACATTTGTGCTATCACAGCAACAGCTGGGGAGACTTTTTCAACAAAGATGAGTGTCAGATAATCCTGATGAGATTCCACATCCCGCATCTTTTGTAATTATGTCACATTCGGCTGTAATGGAATAATTCAAGCTGAAAGGACAAGCTTTGATCCTGTCTTAAACCTTTCCCTGTGGACTGACTATCTGAAAGATTCAAAGATATTTCTGTTACAAGATCTAGCATTTCCTCAGGGAAGTCAGACTTCTGAAGCAAGGGGATCTTGCAAAAAGTAATATCATGTTTGCCTAGCACATTTTGGAAAGGTATTTTTATATGAAACAGAGATGTCAATAAAATAAGATCCTTCTATTTTCTGATCCTTCTATTTTCTGTTTTAACTATTTTACCAATCAGTTTGACATTTTGAAAACTGATGTATAAGAAGAAAAAACTGCTTTTCCAGAAAGAGAATCACTTTATGCATAAATATGTTGCATTTAAGCTGTAATTCTATACCTTCTCTGGAAATAAATTCTTTTAACTGTGGGATCAACTTCAGAACAGATATTATAAATTTCAACCTTAGTTATTTAAATAGCCTCATTTGTATAAATCTAATTCAAACCAATATAATAGCAAACAATAGAATTTGTGCTTTTGAATTAAATATAAACCATGGTTAATATACTCATCCAGGAAGAAAGGCTAGCTGAATCAACACTATAGCTAACCATAGTTTAGTAATGCAGCCTCCTTTTGTCTTGTTATCCTAGTAATCATTGATTAGTGGGTATTAACCTGATCTTTGTGTGTGTGTATGTGTGTGGAACTTTCCTAGCATGTTTGATTGAGAGAAAAGTCACTTGTGTGGTAGAAGAAAGAAAATTGTTCCTTAGGCTTTTAATTTCCAAAGTCATTGAGACTGAAAAACAAACCTGCTGCAGTAACCCACTGTTTTTGTAGCAACTCTAGCTTCCACTCATGTTATAGTAATACTGACCAAAACCAAACTAGGTGTATAAATTGCAGTTAATGTATTCTTACCCATATCTTACTCATGGTTTATATCAGGAAAACATGTTACGCTAAATTATACTATGGCTTTGCATAACATAGGGTAAGGTCACTTACCAGACTGTGTTAGTTCAAACTGCTGTTAGTGGCTTTGATAATCTACTTAAGGATGGTCTGTAGCATTTCCTTTCAATCTAGCAACTGCCTAGCTCCATCCTTGCTCCAGCTCAGCAAACCCTCTTCTACCCCCCCATACCCCACACCCTAAGGGCTGGTCACTGTCTGCCTCATTTTGTCCTGGCTCCTATATTCTTCACTGATAGTTGGCATTTATCTTGTGGCTGATCCAACAACGGTCATTAACTCATTAAACTTTCCCTGCTTCTGAAGGAAGGCAAGAAGCGGTGGAATGACCAATTCGAAACTCAGTCTGGACTGAGGACCAATCTGGCTCTGTTACTAAACTGTTGAAATCTGGAGTGGAATTCTGAAGTCAGCTGGGACCAGCACAGGAAATAAAAAAGAGATTATATATATATATATATATATATATCAAACTTGTATTTTAAAACGTAGCACCTTATACCATGGAACACTCTGAACTCTTTGTTTATATACACAAACATTGTGATATATAGAAAAGTTAATCCTCCGTGATAGCATCTCCTTCCTCCCACTCCTTCCTGGCACTGCACACTATACAAACAAACAAACTTGGTCCTCTAAATTACATAACTTGTGATAACCTTTAATTTTGTTCAAGGTTGTTCTTGAATTTTGGCTAGCTTGCATTTCAATTTTTTGATATGAAATTTCTAAATAAAAGAATTAATCTGAATCCCAAATAGTCTCTCCAAAGAGCCTTTCACGAGAGTAATTGTTAAGTAATTGTAGTATTGGTCTGACAGATGGTCATCAAGGAGATTCTGCATTGTATCCAGAGCTATTTACTTCCAAGGAGAACAGTATATAAAGACATTATTTTATTGTGCTCAGCTACTCTTTCAGGAGAGTATTAATGGATTTCCATTAATTTGTTTTATTCAGTATTGTCTATGAAAGAAGTGTTCTAGAATATAAGAGTAGGCCAGTGATGGCGAACCTTTTAAAGACTGAATGCCCAAACTGCAACCCAAAACCCACTTATGTATCGTCAGGTGCCGGGTGGGCATGGCCCATTGGGTGTGGCCAATTGGATGGGCTTGGCCCATTGGGTGGGCATGGCTGTGGTGGTCACGGCAGACTGGATGGGTGCGGCTGGGAGTGGGCATGGCCACCTCGATGTTGCTCGTGGGGAGGGATGCCTATGGGGGCCAAGCAGAGTTGGGGGAGATCCAGGGGTCTCTGGCAGGTGGGACAATGGGCAGGAGGCCCATCCTGTGGGGTGAGGTGAGGTGAGGCAGGAGGGACAGCAGGGGTGCCATTGCTGCAGGGCAAGGCAAGGTGAGGCAGGGGCCGGGGCAGCTGCTGCCTGACACCATCACACCCCCCCCACACACAGTGAGCGCATGGGGGCCAACTGTGTCCATCAGCAGCCACAGCCTGCTGGCCCCTCAGTTTTGGTGCGACGTGGCTGCCACCTTGTGCATCACACCCAATGTGGCTGCCATGAGGCCATGGAACAAGCCTGGCGGAGGTAAGAAACCAGTATACCAGTTTCTTACCACTGCCCGGCTTGTTCTGCAGCCTCATGGCAGTGGCACTGGGCAGGAGGCAGCAAATGGCTGGTTTCAGTGCAACGTGGCTGTTTGTCTCTGGCTACGACCACTTGCTGCCTCGCACATCACACCCACCCCCGTTGCAAATCTTTCCAGAAACTCACTGCAAAGGACACCCAGCCCAAAGGATGCTAGCACAACTCCCAGGAGCCAGAGGGGTGCTTCATGGCAGTGGCACTGGGCAGGAGGCAGCAAATGGCCACTTTCGGCTGAACCACATTGCAGCAGCATTGGGCACAATACACAAGGCAGCAAACAGGTGTGTCATGCCAAAAGTGGCAGTTTGCTTCCTCCTGTTCAATGCTGCTGCTATGAGGCTGAGGAACAAGCCAGGTGGCAGTAAGAAACCAGTATACCAGTTCCTTACCTCTGCCTGGCTTGTTCTGTGGCCTCATAGCAGTGGCATTGGGTGCGACGCGTGAGGCGGCAAATGGCTGCGGTCAGAGGCAAACAGCTGCATCATGCAGAAACCAGCTGTTTGCTGCCTGCTGCCCAGTGCCGCTGCCATGAGTCCGCAGAGCAAGCTAGGCAGAGGTAAGGAATATGTATACCGTTTTTTTACCGCTGCCCAGCTTGTTCCGCAGCCTCATGGCAGTGGCATTGGGCAGGAGGTGGTGAAGAGCTGGTTTTGGCATGGCGCAGCTGTTTGCTGCCTCGCGTATTGCACCCAATGCTGCTTCAACCCAACCCTTGCAGTGCGCCCTTCTCCTGCCATTCTGACCCAACCCTTGCAGAGCACTGTTCTCCCGCCACCCCCACCCAATCCTCACAGAGCACTGTTCTCCTGCCACCCCGACCCAAACCTCACAGAGCGCCCTTCTCCAGTTGCTCTGACCCAACCCTCACAGAGAGCCATTCTCCTGCTGCCCTGACCCAACCGTCACAGAGCGCCTTTCTCCCACCACCGCTTCTCCTTCACAATCCTCTGCCACTGCCATGTGCAAGGAAACAAAGGAAGTTTTTTTTTAGGGAAAAGAGGTCAGCCAATCAATTCCAACTTCTCGATCTTTCATGAGAAGTTGGAATTGATTGATTGACCTTCCCCCCCAAAACCCCCCTTCCTTTGTTTCCTTGCATGCAGCAGCGGTGGTGGATTGCAAAGGAGAAATGGCATGGGGCTGGGAGTCAGGTAAGGAAAGAAAGGCAATTTCTGGGGGGAGTGAGGATTTCTTTCCTTATCTGCCCCACTTGTTCCAAGGCCGCTTCCTGCTGTTGCCAATGGCCCAACCGCCTAGAACTGGGGCGATGGCGCGTGTGCCCACAGAGAGGACTCTGCATGCCACCTGTGGCACGTGTGCCATAGGTTCACCACCATGGGTGTAGGCCTTTCTTGTCCTTCCTAGGAATATGAAGGATTGATTCTAAGACTTTTTTGGTATGCAAGGTATGTTCTCCTGTAATTTACAAGAAGTTCTATTGTTCTCTGCTCACTTATGAATTACTTCCATTTTCAATTTAGGAGCTTCAGCTGCTGGAAAGAGAAATGATGTGTCCCATTAAATGTTTCTGATGTTTAGGCAGATATGTCTTCTTACTTTCCTTTAATGGACAGGCATTCTTTTTTGGCCCGTCTAGGTAAAAATTAGTTTTCCTTTCCCCAAACAGTGCTTGGTGTCCTTCCAGGAAGAACAATTCTACAAAGAGCCAATTTCTGCAAGAGAGAACAGGGCAACTAGAGTTTGCAACAAGTACTCTTTGTTAGTGCCATGTTTGGGGTTGATGAATGACTATTCAAGTTACGCCAAATTTAGTCATTTTGAAAAATGACACTGAAATGGAACAGCTGGAAGAAACCAGAATAATGCTAAAATTTTGACAAATATTTGGGAAATATGAATACTCAAATACATTGGCTGACATTGGAATGTGAAGATTGATATCTCTAACATTCTGTTGCAACCCTTTGTATTTAATCAGGAATTCCTTCTATAAATGAGGAGCAGGGTCTAATTTTGTATATGTGTTTAGATAGTAATAGATTCCTGTTTTCCATAATATAATGAATGGTATTTTTGAATTTAATTTGAAACAATTCTACTTTTCCAATTTTTGTTCATAATTTTCTTCGAAGTAAATAGTTATGTACTCTTGAAATCCTATCATATTTAGTGTCAATACCTATGTTTAATACTAGTAACTTCCATGGATTGCTAGTCATCAATCATTGTCATGCATCAGAATTCCTGCTGAGCGTTAGACACATTTGCAAGGAATTCTAGGAATTGTAGATCTTAGTCCAGTAGAGGTTACTTCTTTGGGAAAACTATAGTAATATGTATAAAAAGCTTCCCTGTATAGAATAGAATAGAATAGAATAGAATAGAATAGAATAGAATAGAATAGAATAGAATAGAATAGAATAGAATAGAGTTGGAAGGGACCTTGGAGGTCATCTAGTCCAACCCCCTGCTCAGGCAGGAAACCCTAAACCATTTCAGACAAATGGCTGTCCAGTCGCTTCTTAAAAACTTCCAGTGTTGCAGAATTCACAGCTTCTGGAGGCAATTTGTTTAAATACGTATTATTAGTATTCATTAGTTTTCAAGTATATATCCTAATTTGGATGGAATACTTTAAAAGTTCAATTAAAAAACTCGTTACCATACTGGTCTGTATTTGGTGGTAAATACAAATTGATTGAAGGATTCCTTCAGCAGTAAAAAAAAAAATCAATCACCAAATATGTCATGATGAATACTTACTGCAGGCTTCATTAACTTCATGAATTAATGAAGCTAATGTACATTTCTATACTACTCTCTCAGTCCAACCCACCTCACAGGGTTGTTGTTGTGGGGAAACTGGTGCGCCAGTTGCGGCCCTATTTGGACCGAGATGCCCTATGCACAGTCACTCATGCGCTCGTGACCTCTCGGATAGACTACTGCAACGCTCTCTACATGGGGCTGCCCTTGAATACCACTCGGAGGCTCCAGCTGGTGCAGAATGCGGCCGTGCGAGTTGTGATGGGGGTCTCCCGATACTCCCATGTAACACCTATGCTCCGCGAGCTGCATTTGCTGCTAGTTGTCTTCTGGGTGAAATTCAAGGTGCTGGTGATGACCTATAAAGCCCTAAATGGCATGGGCCCGGATTATTTACGGGAGTACCTTTTGCCAGCGTTAACTTCCCATCGTCCTGTGCACTCCCACAGAGAGGGCCTCCTCAGGGTGCCGTCGGTCAGGGAATGTCGACTGGCGGCCCCCAGGGCGAGAGTATTCTCTGTGGGCACGCCTGCCCTCTGGAATCAGCTGCCTGTTGAGCTCCGGATGGCTCCCGACCTTCGCTCTTTTCGTCGTGACCTGAAGACTTGGCTATTTGAACTTGCCAGCCTGGACTAAGGGATTGGGATTTTAGATTTTAGATTTTAAATTTTAGAATGTGTTTTATTGTTTAGGGCTACTTGGTTTAATTTATTTTAATTTTTGTATAATGTGTTGTATATAGTGTTTTAATTGCCCTGTACACCGCCCGAGTCCTTCGGGAGAGGGCGGTATATAAATCCAAATAATAAACAAACAAACAAACAAACAAACAAACAAACAAACAAACAAACAAACTAGGAGGAGGAAGGAGTATTAGGTATGTTTGCTGCTTGAATTATTTTTTTAAAAATAATAAAGGTAGGATGCAAGGGCAGATAAAATATATATTTATTTCATTCACAAACCAGCATAAAATAATAATTTAATTTAATTTAATTTAATTTATTGAGATTTCTATACCGCCCTTCTCCCTAAGGGACTCAGGGCGGTTCACAGGGCATATATAAATAACAATACAAAAATTAAAAGACAATTAAATCAATGCCCAAGTTAAAACAAGAATGATAAAATAATAACAAGCCTATAAAAACCCATATACCCCCATCAGGCCAGACCCGCTAGTTCAAATAAATGGGTCTTCAACCCGCGATGGAAGGATCGGAGGTCTGATGCCGTCCGGAGCTCAACCGGCAGTTGGTTCCATAATGCCAGAGCACCCACAGAGAAGGCCCTCCCCCTGGGGGCCACCAGTCAACATTCCTTGACCGGAGGCACCCTGAGGAGGCCCTCTCTGTGGGCACGCACAGGGCGGAGGGGAGTCGACGCCGGCAGCAGGTGGTCCTCGAGGTATCGCGGACCCATGCCATGTAGGGACTTAAAGATCATAACCAAAACCTTGAACCTTACCCGGAAGACAACTGGTAACCAATGCAGCTCACGGAGCAAAGGTGTAACATGGGAGTACCGGGAAACTCCCAAGACAACTCTCGTGGCCGCATTCTGTACCAGTTGGAGCCTCTGAGTAGTCTTCAAGGGAAGCCCCATGTAGAGAGCATTACAGTAGTCTAGGCGAGAGGTCACGAGCGCATGAGTGACCGTACATAAGGTCTCCCGGTCCAGATAGGGCCGCAACTGGCGCACCAGGCGAACCTGGGCAAAAGCCCCCCTAGTCACGGCCACTATATGATCCTCCAAAGTGAGTCGTGAATCTAGGAGGACTCCCAAGTTGCGAGCCCTATCCACAGGGGGTAAAAACTCACCCCCCATAGAAAGAGATGGAACATCCCAGGTGTCCCGGGAAGCCGGAATGTACAGCCACTCAGTCTTGTCAGGGTTGAGTTGAAGTCTGTTCCTCCCCATCCAGACCCGAACCGCCTCCAGGCAACGGGACATCACAGCGAGGGCATCACTGGGGTGGTTTGGGGTCGAAATAAAAAGTTGGGTATCATCAGCATATTGATGATACCCAACTCCAAAACCACGAATGATCTCACCCAGCGGTTTCATATAGATGTTGAACAGGAGAGGCGAGAGGACCGACCCCTGAGGAACTCCACAAGCGAGAGTCCTAGGGGTCGACCTCTGCCCCCCTGCCAACACCGACTGCGAGCGTCCCAGGAGATAGGAGGAGAACCACTGAAAAACTGTGCCTCCCACTCCCAGTCCCCTGAGACGCCGCAGCAGGATACCATGGTCGATGGTATCGAAAGCCGCCGAGAGGTCTAATAGGACTAGGACAGAGGAATATCCCCTATCCCGAGCCCTCCAGAGATCATTCACCAGAGCGACCAATGCCGTCTCCATGCTGTGCCCGGGCCTGAAACCCGATTGGTAAGGGTCCAGATAATCCGCTTCATCCAGGACCAGAGGGAGCTGATGCGCCACCACACTCTCAACAACCTTCGCAAGAAAGCGAAGGTTGGAGACTGGATGAAAGTTGTTCAATGCAGCTGGGTCCAAGGCAGGCTTCTTGAGGAGAGGTCTCACCACCGCCTCCTTCAAGACGGTGGGGAAATAACCCTCACTCAAAGAAGCAGATATAACCGCCTGGAGCCAGCCTCGTGTCCTCTCCCTAGCTGCATAAACCAGCCAAGAAGGGCACGGATCCAATAAACATGTGGTGGAACTCAGCTTCCCCATAATCCTGTCCACTTCATCAGGGGTCACAGAATCAAACTCCTCCCAGATAACATTGACAGGACCGCCCGTGTCCTGATCGCCAGACTCTGCCCAGCTGGAGTCCAAACCGGTCCGAATCCGAGCGATTTTATCTGACAGATGTTGACTAAACTCCTTGGCACGACCCTGCAAGGGATCCTCCCTCACCTCCTGATTAAGAAGGGAGCGAGTCACCCTAAACAAGGCGGCTGGGCGATATAATATAAAATTTAATATAAAATTTACAACAGAGACTATGTCAATCTATAAAATATTAATGAAAAATTATAACAGCCATATCCACAGACATCTACATCCACATACTCACATATATACCATATAAAAACATGATGGGCATTTTAATAACAAGTAATGTACTTTAAGACTAAAACTATTATTGTAAAACAAATATCCCTGATGAAAGGTCTAACTTCTTTTTATTTTATTATATGTTCGTTATCTTTATTTGGAAGAAAATTCAAATGCTAATAATTCTTGTAACATAAACATTAAAAATTGTAATTAATATTGATAGAACAATAACTAGTTTTTCTGCCTTTTTTCTTCTTATCTGCATTTAATATTCTAAAGCATCTGTATAATGGAATATTAGGAATCTAAGCATATTATATAAATATCATTGTATCAAAATAATATATTGCACTAAAAGTGAGAAGATGGGGGCAATACATGATTTATACGGCTACATTTAATAAAATGTTAAAGATTTAGCTACAAGTTTTCCTTGATTGGTTGCCAAGCATCCAAAAAGCAACCATGTGACTACAGTGTGTGTGCAATAGTTGTAATTTTGAGTAAGTGTTGTAAGTAATTTTTTTTAGTCTGCTGTAACTTTAAACATTATTAAGTTCTATATTAACATTTTATGTATTTATTTTTCGTTTCTACGTATGCCACTCATTTATTCATTATTCTATATATTTTATTCTGATTTTATTAGCATTGATATATTTTTGGTTGACGCTGAGCCCGAGAGAGGGGTCAAAAGGGTCATCAGTCATGAGTCCCTTTGAAGTCCCTTTGCAGATCTAAGAACAGCCCACCTTGAATTCCTTTCTATTCTTAACTCCCGCTAATTTCCCTTGACTGCTAGTAGTTCCAATTCTTGTAGAGAGCTTAAGCTTACAATAAATCGTTATACACATTTGAACTGCCTGGATCTCCTGATTTCCCTGGTACTTGTCATATAGATTCTGGATATCCATGCCAATAAATATACATAGATTTGATTTTATGTACTTTTGTTTTTTATAGCCATGGGGCTCAAGAAGTATCGCTGCATTTGGCCATTCTCATCGTTGTCATCCATTTAGCACCGTCCAGGGAGCACGTGTGGCTTAAGGAATGCTACAGACATGGGTGACTATTGCTCCTCGTATTGTACACCGAACCTTCCTAAATTATCTCTTCAAAAGACCAAAGAGCAGGCATTGGACTGTCCAAGAGTCAAGGTCCTGCTATGTTTGGTTATATCTAATTGCATAAGACATGGCATAGATGCTTCTATATAAATGTAACTGACAAGAATAGGAAACTTGGAGCGTTGGTGAAATCATGGATGCATGAACAGTTGATTTGAGAGCAAATCAATAATTTCTGGTTTCTGCAAGGTAACTGTTTGTAGGAGAATGGGGTGAGAAAATAAAGTGACTGCAGAACATTTAAGTACCAGCATCTTCACTGTTCTACCCATCTATGTCAAAAAACTGTCCTTTATATCTTTAAAAGAGTTTAGAGTCTATTTATAATTCCTGTTCTTGTCCAATTATAAATGACCAGCTGTTCATATCTCTTGACAGTAGCAGAGGTATCAGCCTTCATGTACTTCTTCAGTATAATAAATTCAGCAATGAACTCTATGATGTCTCATTCTAAGGGCAATTTCTACATATGAGTTACTAAATTAGATTTCCTTTTCACAAGAAGCCTGGGCTCCTGTAAAACTCAACATATTTAAATATAGTTAAATATTATGCTCTGGCATTTGTGTAGGTCAATACGCTGGTAATAATAAATTAATTAAATGGGATATGAAATGGATATCAGCAGAATGTAGGAACTATGGTTGAGAAATATCATGTTCACCACCATAATGAAAATGAAATGTTAAGTTTTAAGCACTGGTCTTTTTATAAGTCATGGCCTGAACTTTATAATTCACACACCAGACTAGAGCATAGGATAAAGACTCCAGTTCCTAATTCATTTTGATTTTGGCTGACAATGTTCCAAACTATCAAGGAAGCCTCTGGTTTCAATAGATCATCTAATGCAGGTGTAGTGTCCAGAAGTGTCTTAATATCAGCCTTAGCCAAAATGTAAGAATATTTATATCAGAGTGTTATTGCAAATATCTTGGACAGATTACATGTAAAGGATATAGTCATACAGGATAATATAAAATATTACAGGGCTGCCATCAAAAGCTAGTTGATGCCATAACTATACTTCAGTAATATACAGTGATCATATTTTCTTGCTAAAAACAAAAAAGAACAAACTTGTAAAAGGGGCAAATCTGAAAGGGCAAAATCTAGTAATAAAACATTTTAATAGTTTATGTCTATAATTTTGATTTACGATGGAAAGTTCAAGAGTGAAACCAAGAAAAACTTTACATAAATGCACAGTCTATAAAAATATCAAACAGTACATAAAGTTTTATTTTTTTTTAAAAAAAGTTCAATTTCCATATTTTTCACATCTATGGATTAAATGGTAGCATTTGTACAGTAGAAGTCAAATTACCAAAATAAAGGATAAAACTTTGTTTTTGATAAATAAATACCTCCAAAGGGCAGCTTTCTGAAATAGAATGCTTTTCCTTCACAATAAAGGATATATGGGCACTGTCTGTGGTGGGATTCAAATATGTGAACAACCGGTTCTCTGTATAGATGCCATTTCCAGAAGTCCATTCTGGGCCTAGGCAACCAAAAATTAGCTACCAGTTCTGCTGAAGTGGTGCAAACTGGCTGAATCCCACCACCAGTTACTGTACAGAAACACACGTAGTAGTCTTAGAACAGAGCTGTGCATTTTACAACCTGCAAGTCACATCCCTGTGGTGGTGGTGGTGGGTAGTGGTTTAAAGTATGGGGATGGTAGTGGTGGCAATGGTGGCAGTGTGTTAACAGCAGTCCTCCACAACAGTCCCAGTTTCTCATGTGATCCCTTAGGAAAATTAATTGCCCACCTATGTCCTAGAAGGCAAGGTGATTTTATTTCTAAATATTTTTTAAAAAATTTATGGAGCTGTCAGCATTACTAGCTATACAAGACAGGAGATATGATCAGATAAGCTAGTTCTACTTCATTGTAAAACTATATTAACAGAATCTTTCAAATCTGAAAATACAATTCTCCCACCATCTTCTTTACAGCCTAAGAAACTAAGGAGCCTCTTGCTCCACCTACCATATAGCTTTGGTCTGGGATGCCCTTTATCTGCTTATCTGACTCTTCCCAAGTTGCATTTGCCCCATCTCCCAAGGTTTTTCCCACATACCACTACATCATTACATTGTCAGAGAAAAACACTAGTTTGTATGAGTAATCTCCAATTGTATGACCAAGCAAACAATCTCAGTTACTTTATAAAAAATTGTTCGAGAGTTGGTATAGCCTTTCCTACCTGAGCAAGGAGTTGCACTAGAAGATCTCCAAAGCCCCTTCCAACTCTTGTTATTCTGTTATTCTTTCAAAATAATACTCTGATGATACATGCCTGTGAAATTATTCAGCATACTATCAATCTGCCCTCTTAAAATTAAGTAATTTTGGGTAGTAGTTAAGGTGCTGGCCTACCAAGAGATATGAGTCCTGCTGGCTGGGTGACCTTCGGCCAGTCACTCTCTCTTGGTCCAACTCAGCTCACAGGCTGTTGTAGGGAAAATTGGAGGCAGGTATGCTCGCTCCCTGCCTTGACTTGTGAACATATTCAATCATAATCAAACATAATCAATTTTATCTCTTTTCCAGTAACCGTACTATTAAGTACACATGGAATCTATAAATAAGTAATTTCTTTATTATGATATGGCAAATTATCTTTCAGACAGCTGCATTTTTCTACACAGTTTGTCAATTAAATACAATTTAAAAAAATAGAAACTAGACTTTTAATTCAGAGTATAACGTGATTATTTTTTTTTACATTTTGCTCTAACCAGGGATAATTTATTACAAATTTATATAAAATTGTATGGCAGACTTTAAGCAGATAGACTCTGTTGTAAAACCTATCGAGCTATTGAGTAACCTTTGATATATAAATCATGTGGATGATGCAGAAATGTTCCTCTGTTTTCTGAGAGTCAGCATTTGCATAATTACATATTATTCAGTGAAAGACCTATCATCTTAGTGGGAACAAAACAGCCCTTACTTTGTACAACCGTAGTATTTCATGGGTATCAAAAATAATGCTGACCGTCATCACTTTTTTATCATGGATGGTCTTAGATAAGAAACTTAAATTACATTTTAGAATATAAAAATATTGTTGGAGATGTTTCACATGATAATGATTGAATTCATACATAAACTAGGAAATAATACACTCTGAATTAAACTATTCATTTTCCAAGACTATTTTTTTTAAAAAAAAATGTGCCAGAAGTTTAAAAATCAAACCACCAAATAAAGAAATTATTCTATGTCCATTTCCAAAGCAAAACATTTTACTGCTATAAATTATGTAGGAGTCAAGATTTAATTAGTAATCAGAAAAAGACATTTTAATCATCAGAAGACAGACTTTCATAGGTGGGCTAAGGTTTCAATCTACTCTTGTTTATCTTCTGATACTGATTGATTTTTCTGTTTGACATTGTATTCCGACATAGAAAAAATATTAAAAATGTCTTTCCTTTAACTATTATTTAATTAGAACACCAGTTCATATATTTACCTAAAAACAAAAGAACCTGAAACATGAGATTTTTTATGTTAGAATAATATAAATATTATTGTAATATATATATAAACCAGTTACCCCTGTTGTCTTTGAGCAGACCAGTTTGTCATTTTACCTACAATCTCAACTCATTTCTGACTGATAATTAACATTGTATGGCTAGTGGACTTTTATTTTTTGCAAGGAACTGCTCCTTAAGGTCCCTTTAGTTCAAGGGTATGAAATTCAAGTTGCGCTGGGTGTTTGAGTAGCATATTTGAGATTGCATTCTAAGAAATTCTGAGTGGAGCCAGGCCAGAACCTAAATTTAAATTAATTTAATTAAAAGGATACTTAGCTGAACCTCTCCAGTCATTTATTTAATATTTCATCCATTTTGTCACATTAAAAATGGTGACTTAGCAATAACTTTTAAAAATCTGATGGGATTATACTCAAGGCTTTTTGACTTGCATGCAGACAAAAAAATAGCAAATTGTTCCTTCTTAATTTATGGTGTCTGAATGTGTAAAAATAAGCCAACTTTCAAATAAAAGTTATATTTAATTTTTGTATTGTCTTATAACTCTTTCAGTTGAAATTAAAAAGCTTATCCTCAGAAAACCACTGATTTTTTTTTAACCCAAACAATCTGAGGTATTATGACTTCTATGTTTGGCTGGAAATATAGGATGCCTGGGTTTTTTTTTGTTAAGTTTACAGTCTTGCATTGCAGTTGAATTTGAAGTATTTCCACAGTTACCTGCCTCTTTGTATTTCTATTTATTTTTATTTATTGATTGAACTTGTGAATTGGCAAAGCTTTCAGGCAATTTGCAAAACCACAAAAATAAAGCACAATCCAGTCTAATTAAATATAATTTATAAACAAAAAGAAAGCCCATCCACTAGTATAGGTTACCATAGCAAAGGCTAAACTATCAAAAGCAACAAGTATTTAAAAAACTAAAAAAAATGTCTGCAGAGGACATAGCCATTGTACAGATGATGGATATATAAACATGAGATCATATACAATAAGAATAAAGAAAACTATTCTGAACTTGCTACAGTTGTACATTATGATCATGCTTCTGTTAATTATATGCCAAATTAAATAACTAGAACTGGTTGCCATATTATCCTAATCATTCAGACTTTCCAATTGAATTTTTATATCAATTTTCCCACTTTGCTGTTCCTTTAGAAGAGCAGCATTTCTGGAGTGTGTATATAACCCTGGATAGAATAAGATAGGCATGGCATACGACTCATTGAAACATTTCCTGTGCTGAAAAAAACCTGATGATCTGGGCAGAGAGATTCTCTGTATTACAATCCAAGCCAGGGGAAGGGTGGGAGGGGGATGGGTTTTCCATTTAAACACAATAGCTTTTCGTTGGTTAGTTAATTTTTCAATGGCTCTTGTCAGTTGGGGTTCTCAGTGCAAATTCTATTATACTTTGCTGACCTAGAAACAACCTGGGCCAGTGGGATTCTTTTAAACCAATTAGCTGTCACACTGGGAAAATACTGTTGTGCATAATTCTAATGCTGTTTCAAATTATAACTTGAAGGAATTGCATTCAAGTTACAAGACAGTCTTCCTTCAACTTCTACAGAATGTAGTGAATATGATACTTCTAAGTTTTGTTCCCAGCTGTGAAAGAAAAATGATGTCAATGTAATTCCTGTTTTATAAATACATTGTAGTATTCTGTATATACTCCCAACAGATTTGGCACACATGCCTTTGAAAATGAGCCTTAAGTTAGAACTTTAATTCTCCAACTATTGTCTTTTCCTAAACATGGAAACCACTGGTATATTGAAGAAATTTAGGTTCAAGTTTTGTATGGCTATTAAATAAAAAAATGTAAAGTTATATTGTTGAAAATAGAAAAGAAACACATTGGAAATACTAGGAAGCAGTACTTCAAAGAATTGACAGTTGAAAAATAAGAATAGAATTAATACAGTCCATAAGGAAAGCAATAGGAAAGATGTTTCTAGAATACAACAAAGATATTTATTAGAAAACCATGGAACGCATTTGGACCTGATCTTACATGTTTTGTTATCAGAATGTTGGATTGGATGATCCTTTGATCAAAATACCCAGAACAATTTTTATATTTTATGAAATATAACCAACACAGATGGGGCTGATTATGTTATAAATAGATTTTAACTGCTAAAAGCTATGTATGAATACTGTAACTTGCAAGCCAAAGGAACATTTCAATATTAGTCAAGATCTAATCTTGTAAGACATTACAAGTGTAACTAGGGAAAGAGAAAGAGACAGAGATAGAATGCAAAAAACCAGAATTTCTGAATTGTCAGAAATACATGGATGTTGCGGCAGTATATCACAAAGAAGTGATTTTGATCATTTTTTAAGGCTCATTTGGGCTAAATCAGGGTTTGCCTTGTTGGATGATTATTTTCACAGATAACCTTTATTAGGAGTATTGCAATGAATTATTAAAATCTGGATGACCCTAGATCAGGCATGTCAAACTGCCGGCCTGTGGGAAAAAGTTGCAATACATCACGTGATGTCACGTGATGTTGTGAGTTTGACATGCCTGCCCTAGATGATAGCAAAGAGTTTCTGTATCTCTCTTCTGCCATCTACTGGTCACTAAATGTATGTCAACTAAGTATGTTAGTCCCAAACTTTGTTAAGAGAAAAATAGAGTGCAATCCTAGTTTTAATTTCTCAATGGTCTTATTTTTGTTGTTCAACATATCTTGTTAATATAACTCTGTGGACTAGAGTTGAGTTCTACCAGGATCATTTGAGTTCCAGTCTACTTGATGGAGCTCATTCATAAAGTAATATAGGAGTTGAAGTAATTGAGATGGAAAAATAGAATTGCTTGTCGGGTAGCACAACTGTGTAAACATGGAGCAGGTGCCTTCTAATCTCAAGACAATAGTGGTTCAAAGTTACTGATTTGAAAGGATGGCATAAAAATACGGAATTTAAACCCTAAGGACTGACATATGCCAACCTCTCTATATTTATATATACATGTATACAAACATGTGCACAGACATACATACACACACATTTACATATAAAATACAAAAATGAAAGGATGTTTATGTCTCTGTATACCTATTTCTGTCTCGATTACTGATATCTATATATCTTCTGCATATATTATACATTTGTCTGTAATAAAGCAGCATATCTGGCCATGTCATGTTTGTGAAGCTTCAACTATTAGTTAATTAAAGTGGTATTGAGTTTTTTCACAGTGTATATTTATTTCCAAGACTGTGTAAAATATGACACATACTGGAAACATTGTTCAGCTGTCAAGCATTTTTGCTGCTCCACCCTACAAGTTTCAGTTTGATCCATCATGCTCTAATATTTGTAAAAAGTAGCTGGGTGAGATCACCCAACAATTTGGAGTAAGCTTTAAATCTCAGCAGATTAAGATAAAGCTCTGAAGATACTGCTCTGCAATTTGGAGCCAGTATGCTAGATGGCCAAAATTTTGAAGCTGAATCCTGACTAAGGCAGAAGCATAATACCTGGTGGTCTCTAACCAGTTCTGATCTTGACTAGTCTTCTCTAGTATTTTAGATCTAACATTGTCTCTAGAAGCCTGTGTGAATTTGATATTTTTGAAAAACTTCTATTTTAGTCTGTTTTATCATTTGATATAGCATGCTGTCTGTCTTCCCTTGAAAATTGTTAAGACATTATACCATAAATCCTGGAGCACTAGGGAAGTACCTGAGGATTGGAAAAGGGCTGATGTGGTGCCCATCTTCAAGAAAGGGAAAAAAAACAGATCCAGTAAACTACAGACCAATCAGTTTAACATTAATACCTGGGAAGATCCTAGAAAAGATAATCAAAAAGCAGATCTATGAACAACTAGAAGCAAACAAAGTCATAACCAGTAGCCAGCATGAGTCTGTTAAAAACAGATCATGCCAAACCAATCTTATTTCATTCTTTGATAATGTGACTAAACTAGTAGACCAGTGAAATGCTGTGGATGTAGTATACTTAGATTTCAGTAAGACATTTGATAAAGTAGACCACAACCTACTCCTTGGTAAACCAGAAAAAGGTGGAACAGACAACATCACCACTAGATGGATCTGTAGCTGGCTGACAAACCATACTCAATGGTAGTCATCAATGGCACTATGTCCACATGGAGAGAAGTAAGCAGTGGAGTACCACAAGGTTCCATCTTAGGCCCAGTACTCTTCAATATCTTCATAAATGACTTAGATGATGAAATTGAAAAGGAACTCATCAGATTTACAGATGACACCAAACTGCCAGGAGTAGCCAATACCCCAGAAGACAAACTCAGGATCCAAAAAGATCTAGACAAACTTGAACAATGGGCCCTATCCAGCAAAATGAGTTTCAATGTGGATAAAAGCAAAGTTTTACATTTAGGCAGGAAAAATCAAAGGTACAAGTACAGATTGGGCGAGACCTGGCTTAAAAACAGTAACTGTGAGAGGGACCTTGGAGTCCTAGTGAACAATCACTTGACCATGAGTCAGCAGTGTACAGCAGCAAACAAAAAAGCTAATACAATCCTGAGTTGTATAAACAGAGGCATAGAATCAAGATCACATGAAGTATTAGTACCGCTTTATAAAACCACACCTAGAATACTGCAGCCAATTTTGGTCACCATATCACAAAAAAGATGTTGAGAATTTGGGGAAAATTTAGAGAAGAGCAACTAAGATGATCAAAGATCTGGAGACTAAAACATACAAAGAATGGCTGCGGGACTTGGGTTTGGCTAGTCTAAAGAAAAGAAGAAATAGAGGAGACATGATAGCAGTATTCCAGTATCTGAGGGGCTGCCACAAAGAAGAGGGGTAACTTTGTTCACCAGAGTACCAGAGGGAAAGATGAGAAACAATGGTTTGAAACTGATCAAAGAGAGAAGCAACCTGGAATTAAGGAGAAACTTCCCGACAGTGAGGACAATCAACCCAGTGGAACAACTTGCCTTCAGAAATCATGGGTGCTCCATCACTGGAGATTTTTAAGAAGAGACTAGACAATCACCTGTCTGAGATGGTATAGGTCTGTGGTGGCGAACCTATGGCATGCGTGCCACTGGTGGCACGCAGAGCCCACTCTGTGGGCACGTGCGCCATCGCCCCAGTCCTAGGCCTTCAGCTGGGTTTTATAAAACCTTTTTGCTTTACGCATCCACTGCCGTGTGCAAAAAAAAGGTTCGATCAATCAATCAATTTCAACTTCTTGCGGGGAAAAAAAAGATATCGCAAAGTTGGAATTGATTGATTGAACTTTTTAGTCCCACCCAGTCTGCCGTTACCACCACAGCCACGCCCACCCAATTGGCCATGCCCATCCAACTGGCCACACCTACCCAATGGGCCATGCGCACCCGGCACACAACGATAAAATAAGTGGGTTTTGAGTTGCAGTTTGGGCACTCGGTCTCTAAAAGATTCACCATCACTGGTATAGGTTCTCTTGCTTGAGCAGAGGGCTGGACTAGAAGACCTCCCTTCCAGCTGTATTCTATTCTAATACAGAATCCAAAATTTATTAGTTAGTGCCAGTGG
The DNA here is from genome assembly GCF_947247035.1 of Vipera ursinii. Lineage (NCBI taxonomy): Eukaryota > Metazoa > Chordata > Lepidosauria > Squamata > Viperidae > Vipera > Vipera ursinii. The sequence continues at coordinate 54,724,937 of NC_139521.1, read as the reverse complement.
ATATTATTTTCAAAAGAGTTCTATTTGTCATTTATTCCTTACTTAGCAAAAATTAGACACTTATCTTTAAACAACTTACCATTAATATTCTAAATGGCTAAGCTCCACATATATGAAATAGTGTTGCCTTTCAAAATAATCTTTTTGAATGTTATGCTTATCAGATTATATCTTTTCTTTTCCTTCGATAAGAAAATAGCACTTCCTACCTACAAAAATTACAAATAACTAAATAAATTTATTCTGTAGCTCTTTAACCGTAGAATACTGAAAGGATTGAATTAGCATTGTTTCATTTGCCTGTATTTTTTAAAAAAATAAATACTTAGATTTTCAAACATGAATCTGTATTTTTAAATGGGTTCACATAGCCTTTCAATTTTCTAATATTCTGCCACATTTTTTTTTGCAATGAATATTTAATTGAAATATGCAACAACATGCAATGAATATCTTGCAATTCTTCTAAGGATAAAACTAACATACAAATTTCTAAAAGAAATATTTACAGAAAATGAAAATATTTCTTCCCTATTAAAGACAGCTGGATGGTCTTACTTATATTGTATGTTAATCACATTTTGACTTCATGGTATTAGTAAAACATATTAAATATGACAGGGACGTGGTGGCTCAGTGGGTTAGGACACTGAGCTTGTCAACCAGATGGTCAGCAGTTTGGCGGGTCGAATCCCGAGTGCCGCGTAACAGAGTGAGCACCTGTTACTCATCCCAGCTCCTGCCAACCTAGCAGTTCGAAAGCACATAAAAATGCAAGTAGAAAAATAGAGACCACTACGGTGGGAAGGTAACAGTGTTCCATGCGCCTTTGGTGTCTAGTCATGCTGGCCACATGACCACGGAGATGTCCTTGGACAAGCGCTGGCTCTTCGGCTTTGAAATGGAGATGAGCACTGGACCCTAGAGTCGGAAACTACTAGCACGCATGTGCGGGGGAAACTTTACCTTTACCTTTACTAAATATGACAGAACCTTTTTAAATTCAATTACAGCTGAGAACCAGAAAGTCAGGATTGTCCTAATCCAGATGTCTTGTATAGGTTTCTGTTATATAGAGACATTGACAAGACCTTTTCAACTATAAGAAACTTTACTCACTGAGTGCCCATCCCATACATTAAAGAAGGTGAAACAGCTTAAAAATCAGTATACCAACTAATTGATTTTTGGATGAAATCTTTCAAATTTTGAACTTTGAAATTCTCCTACATAAGCAAGGTAAGAATCTATTAAAAACAATCCTCTTTGTTTTCAATATGCCCACCAATTACTACAGAATAAATTGTAGGAGATTATCAGGCTGAGCCTGAGGGAAGGGTCAAATGCATCATAAGTCACGAGTCCCAGTCCACCATGAATGCCTCTCTTATCTGCTGCACATTTCCCTTCATGGCCAGTTAGTGAGATTCTTGTAGAGCGCTTAAGTTTGCAATAAATCTTTATACTCATTTGAAGTGCCTGAATCTCTTGATTTCCCTGGTGCTTGACAATGTTTCATCTATGTATTCTGTTCTTAAAAATTAGGAAGGATACCTAGAGATACACTCTAAAGATACTGGGTGATCTTTTTTGAAATAATAATTTTGGTATCTAGGAGACTTAAGTGTTGTTTGATTTATGTGGTAAGGATTAATTAAGGCTCTAAGGATGGAGTATATATTTTCGAAGTTAACATTCCTGATTTTTGAGTGCCTACTGCTCTTCATTTCTACACACACACACACATTTTTCCTGTAGATTGAATTTCAAACTGTCATCCAATTTAAAATTAATGGAATAGAGGGAAAGGACCTACCTCTGTCTATACATGTCAGCTTGCTAAAGCCCAGTAAAATAGCATATCTTTATTTTTCTTGGCATTCAGATAATGAAAAAGAAAGAAAAAGACTCATAGGCCTTTGATAGTATGCATCAGTGAGAAAAGCTCATATTATTGCTGACCTGCATCAATTTTTATTTAAACAGAAATTAATAATTTCTGATTAATGATTATCATTATAAAATAAGTGAGACAATAACAGTAAGAGCCATAACAATATTTAATTCATCAGAAAATACATACATTGTTTTCTCCATATTAAGAAGTATTAAATTTTAAAAGCTGGCCTGACTATATGTCCTTTTCAACTATTCCAAACCTTACTGTCACACAGAAGTTAGAGAGTTAATAAGAAACACCTTACAGGAGCAGGGGCTGTTTCTTTTCTTACTGCAACTATTATTTGTCTATTGAGCTGCATATTGAAATGATTCTGATCATAGAGACTGGTGAAATATGCAGGGGCTGAACATGAATGCAGGTACAGGCACATATAGGTGATGATGGTATTCAAAGCAAAGAATAAGGTAGTCAAAGGGAGTCAAATCTTTAAATAAGATCTCTTTAATCATGTATTCCTGGATACAAAACATCACTTAGTTGTTTTGCTGGTAAAACAGATTAGACCTGCCTCACAGAGGACAAATTAGAGTTAGTGTTTGACTTATGGGCAAATAAATTTTATTAATAAATAAATTTACAACTGTAATAAATTATAAGTCATGATGGTCATAATTTGAGACAGCCATGTGACAGATCCAATTTTATGATTTTTTTGCGATGGTTGTTAAGTGAACACTGTGGCTGTTAAGCAAATAATCATTAATTCTTATGGCCATTTTTTGCTGACAACTGTCTGAAAAGGCCAGAAACAGGTAAAAAATATTATAAATTGCAGTCACATTAATGCGGAACACTGCAACTGGCTGTAAAGGGGAGCCAATTGCCAAGTGGTCAAAATGCAGTCAGGTTACTGGTCTCTCTCTCTCTCTCTCTCTCTCTCTCTCTCTCTCTCTCTCTCTCTCTCTCTCTCTCTCTCTCTCTCTCTCTCTCTCTGTGTGTGTGTGTGTGTGTGTGCCACTCTAAGAATTCCAGAACTGGTAGTTTTTGGGAGGGTCCATTGTAACTTTGAAAGGTCCCTAGGTGACTGGATGATGAGCAGGGAATAACTGTAGTTCATACTGAATTCCTTGTACTCACACTTTACACCACAATTTGTTAGGAAAAACAAACAATTATATCATTTTTATTTACCTCCCAAGAGGCTTGCTAGAGCACTCAGCTTGGATGAAAGCAAGAAACTTAGTATAGTTCAGTGTCATTTTTCAGAAGGCAGAACTTCCTAACTTTCAGAGTTTATTATGAAACATGTATTTCTCCTTTACATTAGTTTTTCATAATCTCAAACTGGCATTTAAGATATAATGGCACCATATATGCAGAAGGATAGGCTGTGCAATTATGTTAACTGCTCCAGTTAAATTAGGAGCACTGTAACTTCCTACTACAGGTTTCAAATAGCAATACAATAGATTTCAATCCATAAGCATGGGAGAAAGTAAGTAGTGACTATTAAAGTAACTTTGTGCTGTCAAACTAAAAAAGCAAAGCTAAAAGATCTTTGCTATTTTTTTCTACTTCCTGTTGAATACTTTTCCTGTCTTCCATTCTGGTATCCATTCACTTCTAAACTTAGTATTTGTTTTCATTTATAGAACTTTAACATTTCCATTTTTCCCCAGTTCTCCAATGATTTAGAGAAACAAGGTACATTCCTGCCAAAATAACAGTATTCCCTTAGGGCTAATAGTTCAGTCCTGCTACAATATTCAGACAACAGACCTGCCTGTATAAATGTTTCAGCCTCAGTGAAGCAACTTATTTCTTCCTTGCTTTATCATAGTCTGGGTCTGTTTATATTTTTTTCTATTCATTGCCAGCTTGTTAATTTATGTCTCTATGATACCCTGAATTTTGTCCATGGTACCCCAACTTTTAAATATAACTATTCCAGCATTGTGACATCACCCAATTATATTTCAAAATACTAAACTTGTATTATTACATGGCTACATGCTGTACTGCTTTTCTGAACCATTGTTTGTGTATTACTTTTCTTGAGAAAATAGTTTTATGAGCCAGTAAAAAGGGCTGAATGTTATCTTCATTAGGAAATCTTGAAATATTAAATTCATAGACAGTTATTGTCTCATAAATGGCCTATTACTGTAAACTATGTTCAACTTGCAGATTATTACCACAGAATTTCTGATTATTTTTTTTGCAGCATTCAGTAAGAACAAAGATGCTTTAATAGCCCAACTGAGAAAAATCATGTTCAAGCCGCTAATAAACAGTTTGTAATAAGGGACGCGGTGGCTCAGTGGGTTAGGATGCTGAGCTTGTCGATCAGAAGCTCGGCAGTTTGGCGGGTTGAATCCCGAGTGCCGCGTAGCAGAGTGAGCGCCTGTTACTCGTCCCAGCTTCTGCCAACCTAGCAGTTCGAAAGCACGTAAAAATGCAAGTAGAAAAATAGGGACCACTACGGTGGGAAGGTAACAGCATTCCGTGCGCCTTTGGCGTCTAGTCATGCCGGCCACATGACCACGGAGACGTCCTCGGACAAGCGCTGGCTCTTCGGCTTTGAAACGGAGATGAGCACCGGCCCCTAGAGTCGGAAACGACTAGCATGCATGTGCGGGGGAACCTTTACCTTTACCTTTAATAAGTGACAGTGCATTGATTAGGAATATGAGATACTGATGCTCAACCTTTTCTTTGGATGCATGTCCTTAGGAAATTTTTTCCAATATTTTGGGATGAAAATCTTTAAAAATAAGAATAAAAACAGATGAGAAAACCTCATGATATGTCACTATTCCTACAAATCATAGAATCCTCAGAACAGTTTCCACTGAGAGAAAAAAGGACAGCTAGTGACAATTGCTTTTCCCAGCTGAATAGAACCTTGGGCTTTATTTACAAAATATCACCATCACTAACACTTAGCCACGTCCACTCTGATATTTTTTCTTGATCTTAGTATCATATGGCACTTTGACATGGTCTGCTGCCTTGTCCAATATGTCTCAGTGCATATGGGGGAAGGGGGCTCATTGTTAGGATGCCTTTTGAGGACGCTACATTGCTGTTAGCTAAATCCTAGACAGCCTCCCTTATTTAATCATGTATACATAGGGAGAAGGTTCTACTGTGAAAGCTAACGGTTACAGAAAGCTAACATACATCCCACCCCTCCCGACTTCTTATTTACATCTGTTCAGTATAGAGATGCAGATTGCAATTAATTAAGAAGTTTCTGGTGTGGTAAGAATGATCATACAGCTGGTATGCAAACACAGAACTTCCAAAGCGTATTTTATTCCAGATGGCTGCCCCGTCCCCAAGAAACAAAGAATTATTTGTAACTTTAAAGAAGGCTTACTGTGTCTGTATAAAAATGAAAAAAAGAAGTTTTCACTACTGAGGAATTTTGAAATGACTTCAATTTAACAATTTCAGTCTTTGCATCATTCAAGTTGAAGAGAGTGCTTTGATCAGGCCTGTGTGTTATATAATTTATTAGAGTAAAGGGAAGAGGATAACCGTCAGATGTCTTCTGTGGTAAAACACTTTTGTTAAAATGTTAAATGTTTGCAGACTAAGGACATGTTTGGCTGGGAGCTCTAAAAATGAATAAACAGAATGGGACATGCTTGATTTTGTTATTTATCCCCTGGTTAAAGAAACCACAAGAAAAGTGAATATAAATCATGCTGTATGATGTCTTATTCAAAATACGAGGCATACTTTTTCTATAGCTAACCTCGGTGTGGTAGTATTTTGCCATATCATCTATAATGGCAATAGATATTCAGCTGGCTTTAAGGCTGTCAGTACAGCAATTTTATTAAATCCTTGTAGCTTTTTCATATATACAATGCAAATCCTATAAAGGGCACTTGTATATCCCTGGTGACATATGCCATAGATTTTTCTATTCTAGAACAGAACTGACAATTACAATGGCCGAAAGCTTGCATGTGGATTAAGTGTCTACACAAAACTGAAAAAGGTTTTTTTTACTAGTTGGTATTTATTTATGCAACGTTATGCACAAGCACATATAAGATCCACAAACACAAGCATAACTAAAAAGCAAGATAAAACACTAGGTATGACCCCTTATGATAAAAACAAAAATAAAAACCCCGAAAGCTTCATCTTAACAACACAGTGAAAAATATAGCAGGAAAAAAAATGTGCGGACTGTATTTATTACTGTAGAATGAATGTGTACATTGAGGGTGCTATATAAATCAAACATCTCTACCACCCATGTAGAGTATGAATATCATCCCACACCCAGCAAAATGATATAATACTATATATTCTTAATTGTGTTTTGAAATGTGGTGAAGCCATAAAAACATAGGTTAAGATAGGCAGAGTACAACATCCTTTACAACTAGTATTCTATCCATGAAATTGAGTTTATATGGAGAATAGTTGGACCATATGTGCAGTTTCAACTCCTTCACTTGCCTCTTTTCATGCTGTCCATATATCACATAAACTTTAAAAAAAATCAGAAGCCTGCTAACTAAGGCTCATAAGGTCTCCCCTTCATTTGAAAGGCTTCTGAACATTCAGAGCATTGTCCTTTTTTAATGTCCTGGTGATGGACAGAGTGGAAAATACAAATAAAGATTAAATATCAGAAAATATCTTATGCCTAATCTATAGTGCTACAAAAATTTTGAAGACATTTCTGCATTCAGCTCTTCGACTCTTAGCATTTTAGGTCCATCTGGGAAAAATTTGTCTGAATCTCTGATGATAGCTACTATGCAGATATTTTAAAGTTAATGTTGACTCATGGAGACTGCCTGGAGAAGTCCTTGCAGTTTTCTTAGCAACATTTTTGCATATGATAAGCCAGTGCCTATGGCTGAGAAATAATGACAGGCCAAAAATGATCTAGCTAGTATTGGTAACTAAGACCAAACTAGAACTCACAGTTTCCTAGTTTGCTAACCTTGTGTGTCTTAACTACTATATCAAATAGGAACAGACTTAACTGGATGGACTAATATTCTGATTTAATATAGAGCTGCTTCCTACGATTTCATCCTTGATAATTGGAGGAGTGTATCTTTGTCAGCCATGTCTTTTAGCAATTTTGTGCTATTGTGATTTTGCTGGATGATGAAAAGGAACTTCATATCCTCTCGTTGTATATATTTGCCTAAACTTTTTTAGTGGAGAGGCTACTGAGAACTGTGTTTTAACTCTAGAAACTAACAAGCTATAGTTTAAAAAAAAGGCAAAAAAAGGTATATACTTCATAGGGATGTCTGATTGGTACGGGTTGATTATGAAGTTTTCACCCTTAAGATAGATTTTCTGAGTGGAAAGGTTGTACAAAAAAGAACTAAAAAGATATAGATATAGATATAAGTGTCTCAGTAATACAGATCTGTATTTCTCCAAGACAGTGTATACTGAAATAGCCTCAAGTGGGTCAATTCATCAACTCTTTTTTATTTTTTCCAATTTTCTTTTCTTCTCCTTTCTTTCTTTTTTAAATTTCTGTGCTTCTGAGGAGTTGACATCTTCTTTAGAATCTCTTATTCTTTTAACATCTTATTCTTGGAATAATACAAAGTATTGGACGTGCTAATTTCAAATTCTGCGTAGTTTATTTGATATTTGTTGTGCAACATGATATTTTTCCCAGCATGCTTCTGGAATGAACTACAGTTTTTAAATGTGTGTGATTTACTATAGTTTCCAAACCACAAACCTTAGTACAAGTGAAGGCAAAGGAGAAAAGCAAACTTTAGTAACCAGTGCTATAATTGCCTTTGTATAGGTACTGATTATGTTGTCAAAAGAAATCTCCCCCAACCAAAAACACAGTTCTGCATTTATAATAAGATATTATCTGTCTCTCTCTCTCTCCACCCACTTCTGCCTATATCTCTCATCTGTCCATCTCTAAAATATATAAGAAAAATCATATAGCACAATATTTAGATAGAAAAATTGAACTTTATATTCAGCAAAAACAAGATTTACTTTATATGTAGTAAAACCCATCACCAGATATATTCTTGTGAAACAAATTTGTCAGTAGCAAAACACACAAATATACAGGCACACACAGAAGCAAGCACCCACAAAAAAACTAATTTAAGATTCAGCTCTAATTTGATGGACATGACATTTCCATTAGATTGTAATGAATTAATCTTGAGAACTAGCTGCCTTCCACAGTTTAATTGAGTACCACTCAATCAATCTTACCGAAATGTAATGTCATTTTGAAATATAATAAAAAGCATTTGCTCTTTCAGAAAGAAAAGTAAACAATGAGAATTGGACGTCTTGATCTTGTGAAGGGCATATACTAATAAGCAATGCTTGACAATTCAGTGCTGCAATTATGTAAATTTCAAATCTTAAGACACTATAGGTTCACATCATAATATTTTAAATTCATAATAATGTATGAAAGTACCTTTTTATATGGATATTGATAACTGTTTATACTACAGCCATCCCTACCTTTCTACTTCCCAGGACTTTGTTTTCTTAAAAGATAATACAGAATTACAAATAAGATTAGCTGCAAGATCTCCATTAAAGACCTGAAGAAAAGTTTAGAAAAATTTCCTTCTAGTTTAGACAACTATAGCTTAGTATTAAATCCATGCCTATCAAAAATTCAGTTATACTTAATTTGTTATTGGAAAGATATTCCAGAACTAATTTCCTCTTTGAAAGCTTTGTAAACCATTCCAAAAGTTGTAACTTTTAAGTGAATGAAAGGGAAAATCATGAGCAGTTAACTGTATTTAATTTATATAACTTTAAATAAATAGCTACATAAATCAAATTAAATCAAATTTGGCTTTTGATTCTGCAGAACTTTTGCTGTTCACCTCCCAGTCACTTCCACTCCATCTATTTCTACCCTGTTGTTGAGGGTTAGATCTAGCATAGCAGACTGAATGGGTGGCCAGAAGATAAAATCAAAAATGAGATCACAAGGGAAAGAATTGGCATAGAATGTCTATGGAGAGTCTGAGTCATCCAGGTCATAGTTGTCTGAAAGGTTCTTCTTTGCTTCAAAAATGTTTTTCTTCTTATTCAGTTCTGATGGCAAATATAAAACATTTTCTTTCTGAAGGAAAAAAAAACCACAGTCCAGTTGCCTTTTGAAGGAAAAAAAACGCACCTTTGAGACAATTGGCATAGAACCCAATCTTAAACTACATATAGAAACAGGAAATAAACTGGTCTGCTCACCTGGAGAGGATGTCATGGGATTCCATACCATACAAGGGATACACAAAAAGAGGAGAAGGTCAAAGAATGTGAGGCAGATCCAGAAGAAGATAGAAAGACAACATCAAGTAACAATTTACCATATCTTAAGTGGTAAAAGAGGAAGTTAAAAAGAGAAAAAGAAGAAGATAGCAAACTGATTTTTCATCCTTCTGTTTGCTGACAAGGCAAGAATTGGCTGGACCTCTGTGATAGTAGACATCTGAATAATTGAAATCTTGCATTTTTCATTGGCCTATGCTTCTTTGAAAGACCAGTCTGATGCAGACAGATTGTATGTTATATTATGTATATTATGCATGCCCAGTCTATCATAAACTACCATCATGATTCTCTCTCCTTGTATTCCTACTCAAATACTTTCAAAATATTTCCATGTTCTACTTCTTGAACTACACAGGGTGATTTTTTTTCTGCTTTATGTAAACATCCTTTCCATTGGGCTTTCTTTTTCAATACATTGTAGCCTTTTGTTCTATGTGCTAATTCTGAATATCATTGTCATGTTCCAGTTGAAAAGCCCAACAAAGTAAACACACCAGAGGCATTATAATTAAGCAAAGTACACCAGCACGATAGAAGAAATACCAGCTCCGGCAATATCCATTATGTTTTAGTGATTCCTTTTCTATCGTATTTGTCATTATGTATTAGAATATTTCCTTATTTAGTTTCTATACTTTCTGTACTAGTGTAGAAATATCAAAGGTTTTGAAGGAAACCACCTAGTGAAATTTGTTTCCTATGAAATACTGATCGCCACTCTGAGCAGCTTAGTGCTTTCATGGCCCATACCCTTAACTGCATATTTAATTCTGGAGTTTTGCCACTGCTCCCTTTTGTTCTAATTTTACACCTTCATATGTGATTGTCAAGAGTCCTGCTAAACACTTCTTTCCTAGTAAATGTAAAATGTAGCCTAACTTTTCCTAGAAATCCTTTATAAACATGCCATTGTCATAGAATTCAAATCTTCTCTGTAGCACCATCGACATCAGGCATGTCAAACTCGCAACGTCACGTGACGTCGTGTGACGTATCTGTTATGTATGCAGGCACCTGCATAGCAACAGCCACCAGGCATAGCAACAGCCACCAGGGGACGTTGGCCTGGACAGTTTCGGCGGGAAACCTAGGGCCAACCCCATTGGCTGTTAGCTTACCTGGCCAGGTATATAAGGAGGCCAGGTAGCCCTCATTCCCCAGTTCACTTCCCCTTCCAATAAAGAGCTGAACTCACACACCTGGCGTCTCTCTTGCGTCGGACCCACTACACCAGCGTTTCCCAACCTTAGGAACTTGAAGATGCGTGGACTTCAACTCCCAGAATTCCCCAGCCAGCATAGCTGGCTGGGGAATTCTGGGAGTTGAAGTCCACGCATCTTCAAGTTCCTAAGGTTGGGAAACGCTGCACTACACAATAGTATCATGACTTTTTCCCCATTGCCGGCAATGGGGAGGGTGCGGTTTTGTCATGATGCATCCGGCCCATGGGCCGGCAGTTTGAAATGCCTGATCTACATACTCAGTCATATTCATGACTCCCAGAATCCTGTTTTCCCTTTTGTCATGATTCTCAACTGGAATGATTAATGAAAAACACTTGTGCTCTCAGTTCCTTCACCTTCCTGCCCATAGTCTCCTGAGATTCTTTCAAGGTCTTTTCTGGCTGTGTCATTTGTCCCCATTCGATTCAAGAATAAAATATAAGTTGTTGGCAGATTGAATAGTTTGGATAGCATATCTGTGGCATATTGCATACAGGCACATCATAACTCCCATAACATTATTATGAATCTACAATATGCTACCTTAGTTCCTTTCAGGAGTGAATAACTTATCACCTGTCTTATTTTTTAGGTGGCTGTTGAATTTATTTCAATACATGGTGTCTTCTGCATTTCTTCTTTTACTATTGTGCAATCATTACATTAAAAAAAAACTTCACGCAATTTTATTTTGCAGTTAAATCACAGCAAGTTAATTATACTCTTGGTGAGAAAAGTACATTGATTAGTATGTAGACATCCACATATCATATTAAAATCTAAAAAGACTACAAAATCCAAGCTATAAATGTTAAATCCAATATCATTTGAATTTAAAAATGATAACTGGTTTAGAATAGTTATGATCTAACCCACATTTAACTAATATTCATTTTTGTAAAATATTTGTCATATTAATAATAATGTCAATTATGTATATATCATCATAATCATTATCATCATTCTAGCCATTATCTATCCACTGCAGGATAAAGGCCTCTTCCACATATTTCCAACCAACATGGTCCTGAGCTTTCTTTGGCCAATTGGGCCCACAATACTTGCTGATGTTGTCGATCCTTCATTATGAGGACCCAAATTGTTGGGGGCAATAAGCTGACTTTGTAATAATGCCGCTTGGGGGGGGGGCGAAAGCCCTAATAAGCAGGCATATTCATAGAATGAAGACTATTGCTAAGCACATTTGATTTGTGCTTAGATTGTAAGCCGCCCTGAGTCTTTGGAGAAGGGCAGGATATAAATGGGATTAAAATAAATAAATAAATAAATTTTAAAAAATTAGAATTAGAATGAACCAAAATACATTCCAGTGTTAATATGTATTTCAGCGGTTTTGGACATCACTAATCCAGATTCAACTCCAGGTAAATCCAGGTAGGGTTGCAATTATGTATCTTTTAATTTAATTTGATTATTTCAAAGTTGTATACAGCTGCTCATCTTATGCACCATAAACTCAGGCAGCTTGCCCATACGGTCCTTCTTTTGCCAACTGGGTCTGCAATACTTGCTGATGTCATCAATCCATCTTGTCCTAGGTCTCTTTCATGGACTCTTTTTATCAAGTGGGATCCATTCTATGACTGCCTTGGTCCACCTGCCATTAGTTCTTCTTGCTATGTGACCAGACCGTTTCCATTTCAATTCTTTCACTCTCTTGAGGGTATGAATTTGTGTGTGTGTGTGTGTGTGTGTGTGTACTATTTCACCCAAACATTACTAATGAATAGTTACTAATAGTTACTAATGAAAAAGGTAGTATATTAAACTGTTGTTACATCCTCTTTGTATTTTAAAAACTGCATTTGATTTTTTAAAGCAAGCCAGAATAGAATTATGTGTATTCATAGAGACTGATATAGCTTGATACAGGAGAAACCAAAAGACATGGTTTCAATTCCAATAATTTAATAATTGGCACTTTCCAGATTAATTTAACTATAAGTCCTTATTTTGCCCTTTTAGAAGTCCCTGTTTTGCTTACTGTCTGTAACCATTAGTGAGAAGAATACATTCTGTGAGTGATCTTAATGTAATATTGAGGGAAAAATGGATTAGTCTGTGCATAGTTGTTCATAAATGGTCTCCATAAAACAGTTGAGTACCTACCTGTCTATATTTGAGATGCAGTAACAGATGTGATTAAGCACTATGTTCTGAATGCTGCTGTGTCCAATTGGGAGTGAACATCCAAAGTATGTGGCTGGGAACTAGTCTCTGAAAAATGTTGGCTGATGATCTATTAGAGTGTGCATTACAAATATGGGAAACAGGTATCTATTTTCTTGATTGCATACACTTACTGTTTAAATGTAGTCTTCCTTCCTTCCTTCCTTCCTTCCTTCCTTCCTTCCTTCCTTCCTTCCTTCCTTCCTTCCTTCCTTCCTTCCTTCCTCTCAGAATATATACATATTCATGCTTATCACTGGGCATCTTGATTGTATGGTTTCATTACTTAGTGCTTTCTCAGTAAATTCGATTTTGACAGTTTCTATCAGAGAAGCTAGGATAGAAACATCATATATAATTCAGCTGCTTTCAATCATAATTCAAACATGCCCTTAACAGATTTTTATTTTGTTAAAACTGATATAAGCCAATGATACTGAGTATCATTTATGCTGGTAAATCAAAATTCATACTAGGGAATTGTTATCAGTTATTGCCTTCTTGGCTTCTTATTTTAAATGCACATTATTGAATGGTAAGAATCTTAGGCACCACTATCAATACTATCAAAACCAGGTATTATCAATGTGAATGTTGACAAACTGAGGAGTCTTAACTATATTCAGCAAATACATTTTTGAGGATACATGCATAGCAGCACTATGCAGTTAATAATTTCTGTTGTCAGTAGCCCTATTTAGCTATTTCATTATTTTAATGAGTGCAATATATTGCATTTTAACTGCCTGGATGTTGACACTTGCATTAGAGCCAGTTGATAAAAGATAATACATAAATATTGCATAAATATATAAATGTCTAATGCTAAGGATGCTTCAAAAATAATTTCAAATATAAAATACATCTAAAGCTAGGCTGGTAGGAAAGTGAAATATTCCGGTGGATTGGTTGAGGATGGTTTCTCTATAATTATTCTCTACAACTCAGACATAATACCTGGCCTTGAAGTTAGTTGATGTCATGAAGCAGCTTGGACCAGAGTCACAGATCATTTTGAGTCAAGCCTTTTTATTACATTCTATGGTTTCCCAGAAAATAGATAAATATAATCCAACACCCCTTACATAATTTATAAACCTTATACTTAGGACATGCAATCTTTTTTAGTTTGAGAGTTGCATTCAATCTTTGTCTGTTGGGTCGGTGACCTATTTGGCTTTACCTAAATCTGGGGTAATCTATTTGGATTCTACGTAGTATTCTGAATTTCATGTAGGCACCTGGAAGTCTCATGGTGGAGGCAAGTGATAGGACAAACTAGAGACAATGTTCCTGCAGTAATCTGGACTGACATCAAATGCTCTAAGGCAGGGGTAGGCAACCTTGGCTCTTTTATGACTTGTGGACTTCAACTCTCAGAATTCCTGAGAAGCATGGCTGGCTCAGGAATTCTGGAAGTTGAAGTCCACGAGTCATAAAAGAGCCAAGGTTGCCGACCCCTGCTCTAAGATATTAAGTGTATGTTAAAATAATGGACATCTCCTGAGTCCTAGTGGGGACCGTCAGTTAAGGCTATGCTTGGGTGAAAAGGTAAAATTGTAAGGCTAAAGCAGCATAAGCAATAATGAGCTAAAGACAAACATTGGTACTGAAGAACTAAACCAGGCTGCTTAGGCTTTGCACCTGTCTGTGGTGCTGGTTGCTAAAATTGACCATGATGTTTTTTTGCAATTCAGTAAGCTGATTTTTTTTAAAAAAACATTTCTTCTTTATTCTATATCCACCAGAATAGCTATGAGTCAGGCAAGCCTTCTGAAAGATCTCTGCCTCACTGCCCAGTATGACTGCTTTATGATTAGACTAACGCTCTGTCATCTAGGTGAAATTCTTCCTTGTGAACACCAACAGAAATTGCAAGCAAAGTAGAATGGCCTTGAAGTTGAAGTCTTGGAATTTCAAGATATAGGATCCAAGTCTACATGCCTTCTTCCTGTGCTTAAATCCCGCACAGGGCATATGAGATGGACTATATGGATTCTGTATAATGATGCCACCCACAGGCAGCCAAAGATATGTTATACAATAATCTCCATGACTGAATCAACTGTGTAAGTGCATTTACAGAAATGGGATGACCACAGGGAAGGTTGAAAGCCCTCCGTTTGGTTCTGCATTTGAGCCTTATGCCTTACCAGTAAATATGGGAATTTGCAGACTCATGATATAGATCTTAGTGTTGTTGTTTGTTTTTTTTTGAAGCACTGTCTTATCTATACTGGTGCTGAGATATCTGCTATAGACTTTCAAAGCTCTTCAAGCAGACTAATATCTTTATATTTACTGTTTCTGAATCCACTCCATTCAGTGAGCTGAGGGAAGGTAATATTATGAATTTAAAAAAAACTATTTTCTTGAAGGATGTTGCTGATTTATATAACTTTGGTTGGCTAACCATTGTATTGTTTCATAGAGCTGTATTTTGAATAGTTTTTCCCAAGTAATAAGCAACATTTTCCTTCTTGTTCCCTCCAATTAATTTACTTCAAAATAGTAGGTAACTATACCAACAGTAGTACTGCTACCAATAGACATTAAAGTTATGTATTGTTAATATTAAACTAGTTCAATATACAGTTTTTTGATATCCCTTTCATGCTAAAAAGTACTCAGGCCTGTTGACAAAGCAAAGAAATGGTGTCAAAAATAATTTTAAAACCTTTTGACCTGCAAGGTTTAAGAGAATTAGGCACAGATTCTTTTCTTTAAGCCTCTTGGTGACAAGAAATATGGTCCTCTGCCAGCCAGTTTGATTGACAGGAGCGTTTGTAGTTTCAGCTGCTTCTCCAATGCAGCCCTTGTATATTTCTAGTGGGTAAATATAGAAAACTATTTGTCACCTGGGCTGATGGATTATGCATAAGTGAGACAATGATGTTAAGGTTCTAAGGCATAAATGAAAAAAAATCACAAACTTTACATAACTCATAAAGCAGTGCTTAATACACATAATAAAGTCTCTTCATTTTAATCAAGGGGACTGTCAGACATCCATATAAGTACAATGAGCAGTGTTCCATTTGAGATAGTTGCTTGTTACAAACTGCATCAATGAATACTTGACAGGCATGCCAAGGTATATTGGAAAATTGATTAATTTGAGCAAGTTGCTATAGCCAGCTGCTTTTATTTGTAAATGTCAAGAATTCATTCATTTAAAGTCTCTCTTTTGTATAGAAATTCAGATAGGGAAATTAAATTCTCACACAGGAATCACATTGTTTTCTGTGTGTCTTCCCTTCCTAAACAGTAAGTTGCACTGAAATTATATTTGTGTTTCAGTCCTAAACTAAACTTTGCCTTCAGGTCTGATGAAGAACACTCATGGCCAATGATACTGATTCATATATAAGATTAGCAGGGTGCAATTCAGTTCTTTTATTCAGGCTGCACAGTGCTTTGGATTGTCCCATAAACTTTAACAAGTAATTGAAAAATTTAAGATTAGTATTTCCTACTGTCTAATTTAAGTTTATCATGTATTCACATTAAAAGATTTATATGGCTGCCCAACTTAAGCAACTCTGGGTAGCTCACATAATAATTTAAATTTATTTGATCTCTTCTAAAGTTATAGGTAGGGACGCTGTGGCTCAGTGGGTTAGGACGCTGAGCTGGTCGATCAGAAGGTCGGCAGTTTGGCGGGTCGAATCCCGAGTGCCACGTAACAGAGTGAGTGCCTGTTACTCGTCCCAGCTTCTGCCAACCTAGCAGTTCAAAAACACATAAAAATGCAAGTAGAAAAATAGGGACCACTACGGTGGGAAGGTAACAGCGTTCCGTGCGCCTTTGGCATCTAGTCATGCTGGCCACATAACCACGGAGACGTCCTTGGACAAGCGCTGGCTCTTCGGCTTTGAAACGGAGATGAGCACCGGCCCCTAGAGTTGGAAACGACTAGCATGCATGTGCGGGGGAACCTTTACCTTTACCTTTATAAAGTTATAGGTAGGCAGATTCCGACTGCTTGTTAAGAAAACTTTAGTGCAGCCAATCACAGAGATGCTTTTAGCATCTCTGGGTAGTCTAGAAAATCAACTCTTCAATTAAAGCTGTTTTATTGAGATTGGCTAATATCATCTTTACATAGTTCATTAGATTAGGGAGGTGTCTGCCTCAGCCACTTCCAAATGTTTTTGAACATTTTTGCTAACCTCGCAGGTGTTAGATGCCATCTATAAAACATTTTATATAAGTTTTTTTATAAGCAGTTGCCATTGCCAATTTATACTTTCTTTCCCATAGATTTTGCAATTTTTCTAATTCTATATTGTGCCCAATTTTTTTAGCCCATATTATCATTGTTTCTTTCACTTGTTCATCTTCCATTTTTAGGTTTAATAGAAAATTATACAGTTTCTTAATCAGTTTTTCATCTGATGTCAGCAATACCTGATCAAACAATGTCTGGTCTTTATAGAAACCATATATTTTAGCGTCTTTTTTTATCTGCTCAACTTTCCTAGCTCAATACAAACACAAAAAAGAAATTGCTCTATGAAATTGGAGCATTCCTGTGTGCTCCAATATATAATATATTCCTTCAATATATTAGTATGCCTTCATTGCCTTGTATTTACACCACCCAATTATACATTACAGATGCAAAAAAATTATTTCAAGATTTTGTACAGTAAGTGCTTTGCTCATTACATTTTTCAAATGCGGAACTTTCTGGGGGAAATAATTTTGAACTCTTACTGATTTTTTTTTAGATATTGAGCAAAAGAGTTTGCTATGGAAAGTGTATTATCACCTCTCAAAACATGCAATAAAATTGGCCTTTTTAGCATGCTACTCTTATCTTTATTTGCTGATGGAGAAGAAATCCAGACTTTTTTCCATAGCGCTAAAGTAGAATAATATGGCTAAGTTCAGTCTTTATCCAGTCTTTAATAGAAACAGCATACAACATTCAGGTTCAGGAAAATACAACAAAGTATAATAGTTATATTTTTCATAAACTTGGCTTTTTAAAGCTATGTTTGCATCTTAATTAGTCTTACATTTATTTCTAACAATATTCAGTCTCAGGAAAACTTGAAAATGTTTGTACTATTTTAGATTCAAATAGTATTTTTTTTAAAAAAATCAGCTATCATTTTATATACTTTTTCAAGTCTATTTTATATCAATTTCATAACTGTTTTTGCAGTGGTCATGGTCTACAAATATTATTTGTTCCCTTTAGGTGACATAACAGGCTACTTTCTGAAAAGCTCAAGTTGTTACTATTTAATAATACAAGGTTGCTTGAAGTTGGGAAGAGATATCAGTAATATTAAAGAATTTTTCAATATTATTACTACTACTAATAACAGCAATTACTGTATCATTACAAGGATCTAATTTTTTAAAATCACTTGTAGTAAAACCCACACCATAAGACTGTATCATTAAAAAGGTAGGACTTTGCTATATGCATATGCCACAGCATTGAAAGCTAGACTGGACTTTCAGATTATTGAATTATTGGTCTCTCAGTGTGCTTTTCTCAACCTGTTTAGGAAATATTAGAAAGTTATTTGCAAACATGAATTAAAAGTTAGAGGTTGCATTTACAGCATTCCTTCTAGATACCTATATCTATAATATGAGAACAGGAAGAGTTTATTAGATGCTCAGACACGGGGAAAACATTCACAGAATGTTGCTATAATAAGATTGCTCTGACTATCACGGCTGTTCTTGTATGCTTAAGTTGTTTCCTTCTGTCTCTTTCGTTTTGCCATGAGGCCTGCATTTGACAATAGCCAGATCCTGTTACTTTGAACAGACACTGCTACTTCATAAACTTCCTGACTTAACTAGCATCTATCAGCTATGAGACCAACAGTGATTTTACTGAAAAAATAGATACCTTTTGAATGTATTATAATCCTAAGTGAGTTTTCTGAAAATTTCAGGTGTTTTAAAAAAGGATTTCAGGCAGTATAATTGGAGAGAGCTGCTGATAATCAATGCACGGCATGTCTAAGCTGCATAGAGCTATTTATTTTTTATTTTATTTTTATTTTAATTCCATTTATATCCCGCCCTTCTCCGAAGACTCAGGGCGGCTTACAAGCTTAGCAGTAGCCTTCATTCTATGTATATGCCTGCTTATTAGGGCTTTCACACACACGCCAAGCGGCATTATTACAAAGTCAGCTTATTGCCCCCAACAATCTGGGTCCTCATTTTACCTACCTCGGAAGGATGGAATAGCATAGTCCAGAAGTCAGGAATGTCTCTTTATGTGATTATTAAGGGCAACTCAAACAATAAGGAATAAGATCTTACTATGACACTGAAAGTTCTACCAATCAATTGTGTCTGCAGCATGGGCACCATGTATGTCAAGAAGCAGTCATCTGTCCATACCCCCATTTCAGCTTTACCTTTCGTGCTGGGGCACAGATCATAAATGGAATTTCGATAGTCCTTTTCCCCTGACAGTTATTAAAATATGATATAAAGCTGACGGATAAAAAGGATGGTAGCAGTGACTTGCTTTTTATAGTATCTCATAATAACTGTTCTGGGCAGAAGTATTGATATCATCTGATGAAACAATGGTGCCTGCCACTTTCCCAGGAATTTAAATGAAGTCCTGTGTGTACAATGATCTATTGTGTGTAAAGAATAAAATAGGTTAGACTCAAGATTTAGAGATGCAAGGTACTTGAATTGTGAAATTCAGTATGTACTTAATAGCAAGTCGCTTTGAACACAAAGGGATTTATTGCTACGTAGAAAGGAACATGAATTTTAAATGTTGTTTGCAAGTATGAAACAACTTTGAAATGGAAAACAACTGAAATCTAAAATGTACCTGCAGGTAGGAATACTTAAGCTTTTCAATAATTGTTACATTTCTCTATTTTACTTAACTTTATTGTAGTCGTAAAACAGCACAAGAGAATTAGTCCAAAATAACCAAAACTAAATTGACAATACCAGGTTAATTAATAAAGCACAAACAGATGAAAGTTTTGGCTAAAAGAAAATATTAAATCAAAATATGCTGAAAAGCTTGTTCAGGCTACAACAAGAAGTTAAAACTGGCAATCTGAATAATATAAACTTTGAAATAGCAGTATAAAATACAATACATATACATATACATATACATATACATATACATATACATCATATACATATAGTGATGGGATTCAAATATGTGAACAACTGGTTCTCTGTGAGGATGCTGCTTCCAGAAGTCCATTCTGGCCTGGGCAACAAAAAATTAGCTACCGGTTCTGCTGAACTGGTGTGAAATGTCTGAATACCACCACTGTATACATATAAACACATATATGCATAAGAGCCATGATGGCACAGTGGTTAGAAAGCAGTATTGCAGGCTAATTCTGCCAACTGCCAGCAGTTCAATTCTCACTGGCTCAAGGTTGACTCAGTCTTCCATCCTTCCAAGGTCAGTAAAATGAGGACCCAGATTGGTGGGGGCAATATGCTGACTCTGTAAACTGCTTAGAGAGGGCTATAGAGAGGGCTATGAAGCAGTATATAAGCCTAAGTGCTATGTGTATATGTACAGTATCTCTATCTCTATCTTGTATCACCTCTATCTCTATCACCTCTATCTGTATCTCTATCTGTATCTCTATCTGTATCTCTGTCTATCTCTATCTCTATCTCTATCTCTATCTCTATCTCTATCTGCACACACATAGATACATACATACATACATACATACATACACACACATGGATGTATCTTCAAAAATAAAGCAATACAATTTTCAAAAGAGATTTAAGAATTATACTTCTTTTAGCTAAGCCCATCAAACCTGAGAAAAATATAGTACAATAGCTGACATGGCATGGTTAGGATTAGATTAATGCCTGTGGTTTAATGCTGAACCTGAGCCATTTCTGTCTATCTTTATTTGGGCAGTTACAATGGCTTTGTATGAGTACGAAGCCTTTTTGTAGCTTACAGTGAAAGTGCTGAGGAGAGAGCATCACATTGGGCTAAGGTAAAAGGTATTCTCTGATTTGAGATGTTAAGCTGTGTAAGATACATAGCAGGTGCCAGAGTGTAGCTCCTGCCATGGGAAGCTACATTTCTTTATTTTTATTTACAACACTATTTAACTTTTTTGCACCAAAATGGTTTTTTTTTCTGAATTCCTTGCTTTCACAAAGGGCCTCAACAGACATATGTTAATCTTAGCTCTTTGTGTTATTTTAGGCTGGAGTCTTTATGTCTGGTTACCTAACAAAACAAAGTGATTCTGCCATATAAATATAGAAAATATAGAAAATCTGGGGAAGCTCAGTTTTTCCTTAAATAAGCTACATTATAAACCAATTGAGTTCTTCTTGTCCCTTTCCTTTAACTATCTCATTGTGGCTCCCTCCATTCTAATTTGCTTTTTTTGTCTGGTTATGTATTCTGCTCTTCTCTCTTCTGTTTCCTTCCATGTTGTCTTTTTTAAGCCCTCCATGCTTACTCTCTTCTGTTTTATCCTCCAGAATATTTCCTATGGACATTGGGGAAATCCACTAGATATACTACAGCATATCTGTCAAAATCCTTTGCAGATAGGTGGGGAACCCAATGAATTTCTGCTTGCACAATTGCAATAATAGGTGGGAAATTGAAAGATACACTATGCCTTATGCAGATCTAAAAAGGTTTAAAGGTTTCCCATGTCCAGCCATGACTCACTCAAGGCGGTGATACTCATCTCTGATTCTTAGCCATTATTAGACAGATAAACGTAGCTGAGAGAGCCTGCATTGTCTGAGAGACGTTTCTGTCACCATGTGGCCAGCATAAAAACATGCAGTAACCTTCCCACCAAAGTGGTACCTATTCATCTACTTGCATTTGCATACCTTTGAATTGCTAGGTTGGCAAGAGCTGAGGTGAGGTAACGGGAGCTCACCCCTTCATGTGGTGCTCAGGTCTGGAGCCCAGGTTGTCGACTTTCCAGTGGACAAACTCAGTATCTTAACCACTTGCAGCTATAAAAAAAGAAATGTTTCTGCAGTCCTACCATAAAACATGGTGAGGGTAGACTGAGCAAAGTGAAAGGAGGCCATTTAGTTTCCTTTCACTGTCTAATTGTTCCTGAACATTTATTCTCCTGAAGAACTTTCACTTCAGTGATAGATGACACCCATGTTTAGAGCATCCATCACTAATCAAGCACTGAGGACAGATTTTACATTACTTGATGTCACCTCCATTGCAGTAATTTTCAGTGGACACTGCCTGCATGGTCAGCTGTGAAAAACTGAGTGATAAATTGCTGAGTATAACAGATACTGATTGATGGGCTGACATATCTGAAAGTGTGAATAGGTACAACTGCATAGGCGATACATCATTAGGGCTTGATTTTATTTATGAATGCATTTGTATAAATTATGACAAATCACTATTCTGCCCACAGGGTCATCAAGGTATTAGAGAACTTTTAAAATAATCACATGTCAGAGCAAACCAAGCAAACAGATAACCAAATGTCTCTTGATGGTAGGCTACAGAAAGTCTATTGTTGGCAATTGCAAATTTCTGGCAGATTTATATGCGAAGCAGCAATGCTTCAGATATGCTATGTCCAATCTCCTTAGAACCACTAATTAGAATTGGTATAAATTAGGATAATTTGCATAATAGTAACCAATCTGTTTGCTATATTTTTTTTCTAATCAGATATGCTTTTTACTAAATCGTGTATGATTAAAGCATTAATCAATTTTATTTATTTATTGCATCATCTGTATACTACCTTGTTCCAAATTACTTTAAGCAATTTGGAAAACAATCTATTTGCTACATTTTTCTAATTAGGTATGTTTTTGCTAAATCAGGTATGATTAAAGCATAAATCAATTTTATTTATTTATTACATCATCTATATACTGACCTGTTTCAAATGACTACAGGCAGTTTAGACTATAGCCTAACACTTACGTATAATATAATAATACACACAAATCTATTTCAACAATTCAATAAAATACATCAGAACAAAGGAATACTAAAATTATAACCATCAGTACCTTCTTTGTAATGTTGATACGAGCAGTTGTTTACATCCAATGTCCCTCTGAAATAAAACTGTTTTATTGTTTTTCCAGGATAGCAAAGTATTCCAATTTCTAGGGGAAGATTCTGCTAAAGGGATGAGCTCATAACTTAGAAGGTCTGCTTCTAAGACCTTCAGTTTATTGAGAAATGCAAGGACTAAGTCATTTGAATCTCGGCATGGAGTCCTGCTCACAGCTTCCATCTGACCTTATTTTCCTGAAACAATATCAAATACAGAAGATCCTTGATTTGTCAGAGGAAAAATTGCTTCAACCTGGGCAGGCAGTATTTCCAACTACTGGTTGACTGGTCTATCTTAAAGTTTATTTAAATATATACTTTAATTTGAATTTATAACCATGTATTTAAAAGCTCACATTAATTCACCAGGTAGTCCATTTTACCCTCATATGTTAGTTAATAATACCTTATTTTTTGGTTCCTTCAAGTCAACCTTGACTCCTGGTGATTGTCCTGGGAAGGCTTTTTGGAACTGACTGGTCTCAGCTGGCGTAGTTCCTAAGATGGGACTAGAACTCACGGTCTCCCAGTTTTTAGCCTGGTGCCTTAACCACTACATCAAACTGATTCATCAAACTCTAAATGCCTATTTAGAGCATTTGTAGCAATCATTTTTCTCATGCCATAATTCAAATGGAATTTTTTTAAAAAAAATGTGTTAAGATATACTCAAAGAAAGAGTAATATTCTGGAGCTTGGTTTACATTAGAATTCCAAGATCCAATTACTGGAATCAAATCTAGAATTATTTATTACAGTTATTTCTACGCTACTCATTGATGTGACTCTGAGTGGCTTACCATAAAGACATGAGCCATATCATCAATACTAAATCAAGACCTGAAAACAATAACTGTTGTTGACTTGAGTTAAAATCTCTGCCTCCCCCCGCAAAATGCTTCATTGAAAAGCACTGTTCTAACCAGTTTCTTAAAAAAATAAAAGGTAAGGTAACCTAACCATAAAAAAGGCTGAGCGCCAAAGAATTGAGGCCTTTGAACTATGGTGCTGGAGAAGACTCCTGTGAGTCCCTTGGACTGCAAGGCGATCAAGCCGGTCAGTCCTAGAGGAGATGAACCCTGACTGCTCTTTAGAAGGCCAGATCCTGAAGCTAAAACTCAAATACTTTGGCCACCTAATGAGAAGGAAGGATTCACTGGAGAAGAGCCTAATGCTGGGAAAGATTGAGGGCAATAGAAGAAGGGGACGACAGAGAATGAGGTGGCTGGATGGAGTTACTGAAGCAGTAGGTGTGAGCTTAAATGGACTCCAGAAGATGGTAGAGGACAGGAAGGCCTGGAGGAACATTGTCCATAGGGTCGCTATGGGTCGGACACGATTTCACAGCTAACAACAACAACCTAATTTCATTGTAAGCTCCAAACTATATAGGAGTTTTAGAATTAAAAACTGGCACCCAGATGATACACCATCTCTTTCCAATTCAAGAACATTGAATGTAGTTTCAGAACTGGGATGAACATGAACTAAAATGATGTTTCTAAAATCACCATAATCATTCAATGAATTATCAGTATGTTGTTGATCTCAAGGTTGCTTGTTTCATTAGGATGTAACTCAACTTGTAACCTTGAACTTTATAGCCCTGTTGGAAAGTATATCTTCCTTTTAGTAGTTATTAAACTTGAAGGCAGGGCAAGAAGTAATGAATGGAAAGTAAACAAGGAGAGAACCAACCTAGACCTAAGGAGAAATTTCCTGAGATTTAGAATGATTAACCAGTGGAACAAGTTGCCTCCAGAGGTTATGGGTGCTCCAGCACTGAAGTTTTAAAGAAAAGATTGGACAACCATTTGTCTGAAATGGTTTAGGGTTTCCTGCCTAAGCAGGGATTGGACTAGAAGACCTCAAAGTCCCTTCCAACTGTTATTCATTTTCATGGTTCATTTCCATTAATTTCTTATTGCTTGTCATTTGAAGCTGATGATGCCAGCCATCATCTCCAAGAGTCACATATGAGTCAATTCTTTGCTGCTGGGTGGAAAGGGAGTGAGGGATTGCAATACTGGCTGGGAAACTATCACAGAACCTTGAAAAAGAAGATCATGTGACCATGAACAAAAAGAGCTTTAATAGTATATAGATACAGAAATTCATGCTGTTGTTATTTTAAAATTTAGAAGAGAAAGAAATAGAAAGGTTTATTTTTGCTAAGTATACAATCTTTTGTTCTGATTCCAATCTACAATTAAACATAATTACTGTTCTTAGCTTAAGGGTAGAAAGTTTTGCTTCTCTTTGGTTGCTGTGAAGGATGACATAAGCACAAATTGCCTAGGTGTTGGGTGAAGAACACAGCTTATCACCAAGTTAAGCTAGAAAAAAATCAGAAATATTGCTATTGTCTATTGTATCAATGCATATTGACCCTGAATAGTGCATTAATGTGCCCCTGATGCAAACATTGCAGAACAAATGTCAGAACACCAATCCATGATTACTATAGCTTTTAACTGATGGCAATTGAATTTGAAGTGGCTCTCCAGCTATTAAAGGTTGAGTACCACTAATCTTGAGAACCAGTTGATTGTAACAAATTATACTGTTGAACTGATAAATGTAATTTTTTGAAGAGATTATGAAAATGAATTCCAAAAGAATATCTGTGTTGAAAGCAGGAAAAATATACATATTTTGTGAGCTTTTAGTGACAAGGAACACATATTCTCCTGTAATCAGTGAGGCTAAATTTTAGTTTTCACTGGAAAACTGAACAGAGAAACCAGCTTTTATGCTACTAAAGAAAATGCTTTGTATACTGTTTATTTATAAGAAGGCAAAATAATTGCTCCAAATGACTAATATTTTGGAACATTTAGAGAGTATAGAAGGGCTATATTTTTGCAAAGCTATATATAGATCCAAATAGAATTGATGGTGAAGGCTTCCAAATTCAGTTTCTTCTACTTCTGTATGGCAGAAACCCAGTGTAGAGAATAGAATAGAATAGAATAGAATAGAATAGAATAGAATAGAATAGAATAGAATAGAATAGAATAGAATAGAATAGAATAGAATAGAATAGAATAGAATAGAATAGAGCTGGAAGACCTTGGAGGTCTTCTAGTCCAGTCCACTGCTCAAGCAGGAAAACCTATATCATCCTAGACAAGTAGACACAGAGGGCACTGTAAATTTTATTTTCTATATCGGAGGTACTTTATGGAATTTTTATCCCCAAATGGATTTATAATGCATAATCACATCATATATAGACAATTCTCTGGATACTATATAAAGATGCAAGAGAAAGAGTTGTAGTACAGTATGTGTCACAGGATATCTTGGGGCTTTTAGTTATCTGTAGATATTTTAAAATAAGAATACCATAATAATAACAAGCCCCACTGTGGTACCACTCTGATGTGGCTATGGAGCTTGGTTTTCTGAGAAGGATGAGAACTAAGCCAGAGGTTCAGCCAGAAAATAGTCTCATCAGAGGAACCAGATGAAGAGTGGCTCTCCCATAAACAATATATTAAGGAGTAAATTTCAGAAACCATACCAGGTTAGTCTTTGCCAGAACATTGCACAGACTAGAAACAGTAGCATGACAAAATAGCAACAATGGTTCATTAGGATATCCTCAAGAAATACCACTTGCCTGCAGGCAAGAACTGATGGATTATAAAATATATAAAATAACAATAAAATGAAGAGGCTAAAGTGCTCTGTGACTTTAAAATTCAAACAGACATCTGCCACATATACCCCAGCTTTAACAATGGTTGAAAGACAAGGTATTGCAATGGATAGTGGACACTGCAATACTTGAGACAGCAGAATGGAAGAGAAAGAACTGGAGAAAATAACAAAATATAAAGGTCAACAAATGGAAGTAGAATGACTATGACAAAAGAAAGCAAAGTTAGTACCACTACTAACAGGTGCCTTTGATAGAATTCCAAAATATCTGGAACACCACTTGAACAATATTGGCATTGACAAAATCACCCTCAGTCAATTGCAATAGGCAGTTTTACTTGTAGTAATGTACATCTTGCCATGATACCTTTAACACCAACATTTGTCTATCCAAGTCCTTGGGAAGATCTTGATGGGTAGATAAAAATGCCAAATCCACTTTAAACATTTAGCTGACCACGTGATCAACCATAATAATAATGAATTAAACTTGTGTGGAGGCTAGCTAGGAGATTGGATTTGTTACAACAAGTTTGGACATCAGATTTGAAAATTCTAACTTAAATAACAACTACAGCACAAGATCCAATTTTGTTGGAAACACATTCTATAACTTACTAAAAATAAAAATGAAACCTAATGTTGCATATGTAAGATGCAAGCCATACACATGTTCATATATATTTCAGAAGTAAATTGTGTTGAACTTGTGTTGTTTATCTTAATAACATGTGAATAGGCATGACTGCAACTTTAGTTGATCACAAGGTAGTCTTAAATTAGAATTTGGCATGAAAACAGGAGATGGTTTAATGAGTTCCCTTCCCTCTGCCTACATTTTGACAAATTCTAATAATAGGTCTAATTTTTTCTGCTATTATTTCTGTGGGCTCAAAGTGTATGTTTCTTTGTATTGCCAGATGGTAGGTATTATAAAATGTAATTCATTGAACAGTAAATCCCCTAAAGCAGGGGTGTCCAAACTTTTTTCAAAGAGGGCCAGATTGGATGAAGTGAACATGCTGGAGGGCCGAACATTTTCCCGAACATTCTTTGAACAATTGCAATTAAATGCAAATGAATTATTTTATGCCAAGTTAATTGCAAATGGCATACTTTTCATTTTATAACATTAAGATCAACTGGCAGCTGAGTTTTCACTATGTCGGCAACCCGCGGCTTCGGAGCCACATGCGGCTCTTTGAGCCGTCTCCTGCGGCTCCCAACCGCCCGGTGCGCGCGCACCTCTTCGAACGGGCAGTGGTGCGTGCGCACCTCTCCAAATGGAGAGTGGCACCACCCGTTCCGAGAGGTGCGCACGCACCTTTCCAAAGGGCGGAGGTGCACGCGCACCTCTCCAAGCCGTCGCCGTCCGGAGACCTGCCGACGTTTGGGGAGGTTTGGGGAGGTGCGCGCTGGGGAAAAGGCCGGGAGAGGAGGGAGGAGGAAGGATGGGGTGGGGGAGAAGGAGGCTTCCCGGGCTGGGGGGGAAAAGCAGAAGCGAGGGATCAGGAATCCTCCCGCTTGGCTGCTGCCACCGCCGCTGCTCCTACGGCCGCCGCCGCCTGCTCTCTTGGCTGGTTGCTTTCCGCTTCTCTCCCCCCGCCTGCCCTCCTTCCTGCCTTCCTCCCCTCCGCCTCACCTTCCCCGCTCCCGCGTTTTCCCTCTCCCCGCCTCGGATTCGGGGTGATTCCCCGGGAGAGGGCGATGGGATTCCGGTGAGCTTTCAAGCCTTCTCGGCGGTCTCCGGCACGGCTCAGGAAGCGTTTCTGCGCCGCCCGGCCGGAGCCTTTGCCTCCTTCCCTCCCCCAAGCAAGGCGTCCTTTTTCAAGTTGCAAAACCAAGCGGGGTGAAGCGGGCTGTCGGGAAAGACATTCAGGAGGGTCCCCCTGGAGAGGAGCGGGAGCGGGACAAGGAGGGAAAGGAGGAGGAGGAGGTGATCGACTCGCCCAACCCAGTCCGGGCCGGCCAGCCCCGTAACGTCCGAGCTCGCACTGCGGGCGGAGAGGCAGGAAGCCGAGAGGAAGAAGACCACCAGGAAGCTGCCTCTGCAGCCGCCGCCGCCTCCTCCTCCACCGCCACCGCCTCCTCCACCGCCGCCGCCTCTGTCTCTGTCGCCGCCGCTGCTAGGAAGGCTGCCGGTGCTGCGGCCGCCTCCGCCGCCGCCACTGCCTCCTCCGCCACCGGGGCCTGACCCGGGGTGTTGCTGCTGGATCGCGCTCGTCCCCGCCGCGAGTCTTCTTCCTCTCGGCTTCCTGCCTCTCCGCCCGCGGTGCGAGCTCGGACGTTACGGGGCTGGCCGGCCCGGACTGGGTTGGGCGAGTCGATCACCTCCTCCTCCTCCTTTCCCTCCTTCTCCCGCTCCCACTCCTCTCCAGGGGGACCCTCCTGAATGTCTTTCCCGACAGCCTGCTTCACCCCGCTTGGTTTTGCAACTTGAAAAAGGACGCCTTGCTTGGGGGAGGGAAGGAGGCAAAGGCTCCGGCCGGGCGGCACAGAAACGCTTCCTGAGCCGTGCCGGAGACCGCCGAGAAGGCTTGAAAGCTCACCGGAATCCCATCGCCCTCTCCCGGGGAATCACCCCGAATCCGAGGCGGGGAGAGGGAAAACGCGGGAGCGGGGAAGGCGAGGCGGAGGGGAGGAAGGCAGGAAGGAGGGCAGGCGGGGGGGAGAGAAGCGGAAAGCAACCAGCCGAGAGAGCAGGCGGCGGCCGTAGGAGTGGTGGCGGCGGTGGCAGCAGCCAAGTGGGAGGAGTCCTGATCCCTCGCTTCTGCTTTCCCCCCCCAGCCCGGGAAGCCTCCTTCTCCCCCACCCCATCCCTCCCCCCCCCAGCCCGGACCCCCTTCTCTCCCGGCCTTTTCCCCAGCGCGCACCTCCCCAAACCTCCCCTCTCGGAATGGGTAGCAGAGAGTCAATACGGCAGGAGGAGGAGCAGCAGCAAGCAGCCGCAGTTGTTAGCTTTACCTCCGGGAAAGGAGACGGAGGACGCCGAGAGCGCGAACTTGATGCACTTGTAGTAGGGCAGTGAGTCCCGCCAGGCCCGCCCCACACCTGCGCCGCTCGTCTTCCAAGTTTGGGCAGTGACGTCAGGATGCGGCCCTCTCACCGCCCTCCTGCGGCAGACAGTCTTCTGATTGCCGCCCTCAATCAGAAGGGAGGGCCGCATTTGCACAGAGCAGGGAGGGCTGTTAGAGGGCCGGATTGAACCGCCCCGCGGGCCGCAAATGGCCCGCGGGCCGGACTTTGGACATGCCTGCCCTAAAGGCTTCCCTTTGAAATATTGCCAAATCCAATGAGAGTGGGACGTGGCCACATTTTATGCCTATTGTACAGGTTATCTTTACTGCATTTTGCACAAGGATGAAAACAGGAGATACATTCTGACCTTTCAGGAATGGAGAGAAAAGCAAAGCTTGGGTTTACAGTACTTTCAGAATTATGTTGGCGCCAACATAAGCAATCCAATATGACTTGGAAACTGCTGAGAGCTGAACATTAATCTTGACCCACTTTCATCACAGTTCTAAAATGTACGGTAGTTGATTGATTCAATGCTATGTTTTGCACTGACATACTTTGAGATTTGTTCTAAATAAATTTACCTTATTTCTTCTTTAAATATCTCATAATTTAAGTTTCTGAGATTGGCTTGAACTGTTCCTTAGGAATTATAATTAGTCCCTGCATAGTTGGCAGCTTTCTAATGCTGGCATGGAAAGTTGGCAGCTTTTGGTTTTACTGGGACAGCTTCTAAGCCCTACAGTTTCAGTACACATGCCCCAACACATCTTAACTGACTTGACAGTTATCAATTGTTTGATTAGATAGTAAGAGTTGACTTTCCTTTTATTTCTTGCACAGAGATGAAGCGTGTCACTTTCATACCTGCTGACTAAGATGGGAGTTGTGTACGAGTTTTAACTTTGTTATTTGTTTTGTGTTTGCACAGGCCCCATCTTTTTAACCAATAATATGTTATATCCTGCTACCATTTTTGAAAGAGTCATATCATCTAAAGCAGACATGTCAAACACAAGGCCCAGGGGCCACATCCAGCCCACAAAGTGGTTTCATGCAGTCCGCGAAGCCATCCTGGAAACAATGAGGGAACGGCCCCCACTGCCTTGGCCCTGGCCCAGAGACCCTCCTCCTGCCAGAGACCCTGAGATCTGTCCCACTCCTGCCCAGGCCCCCATAGGCACCCTTGATGCGAACGATGTAGAGCTGGCCATGCCCACCCAGTAAGCCATATGCACTCTAGCCACGCCCACCCAGTAGGCCACGCCCACCCACCCCCATGAGGGCAACCGCAATGCTGATGCGGCCCTCAATGAAATTGAGTTTGACACCCCTGATCTAAAGGATTTGCTACTCATGTGGTTGAATCTCTTGGAAACTTTCCATATTGCTAACAACAATCTGATTTCCATTCTCCACCAGTAATCAATCCATGGTCTTTTTTTTTACATTTATTGAATTAGCTTGGAATACTTTTCTCTGCCAAGTATTGATTTAAGTTTACAATTGGCTGCTCTGCATGATTTGATCTCTAAAAGTTTCTTTGACACGAATATTAAAGTAGATTTATTGGCAAACCTGGTGTTCTATCCTTACTTAATGACTTATTGCAAATGCATATTTTCCAGAAAAAATATGAATGGTTGTAAAATTCATAAAAATAAATGAGGTAAAGCCATTTAGGGGAATAAAAACCAAATTTTATTTGAAGCATTATACTTATGTAATCTCCACTTGTTACAACTCCCAGCACAAACAAACTAAATAGATAAGCTTCACAATAAATATGGCTAATCCTGAGAATTCAGCACATCTTAAAGGTCACAATTTTTTCTTTGTTGATGCAAACTCTGAATTGGCAACAATATTTCAATATTCAATCTAAATAAAACTCGAAAAGGTCACATTCAATGATTTTATTGCAATTAATAGTCTTATTTGCTCAGAGTGTTTTGGGGGAAAAGAAGCTGAAAGACCTAAACAAAAAATAAATAATAAATAATATAGAAACATAAATATAGAAATAACATGATAATATTTCCTTCTCATGCTGCTCAGAAAAACATGAACATTATAGTCCCAGAATTATAATCTTGCCAATTAAGGAAAGTTGTTTGTAAGGCAACTTAGTTTTCTTCAAGAACACTTATTTTTTTGAAGGTCCTGGATCATCTTATTGAGTGACTAATGAGTCCTAGAAAACCTATGATCTGTTAAGAGCATAGTGAAATGCTCACTTAGCAGTTTGAAAGTGTGAAAATGTGAGTAGATAAATAGGTATCATTCAATGGGCACATTAATGAGGTTATGAAAAGAGCTCCCAACTGGGCATCCCCTAGGCAATGGTGATGTCACAGGTTAATCCTTTCAACCCAGAAGGACCTCACAGCAGCATGATTATTATTGTAATAAAAGAAATGTTACAAAATAGCATTAAATATAGTTCATTGCAATACTATATAGACCAATATCAACTGTTCAGGAGTATAAGCTGCAAAATGAAAATGCCTAGGCTTTGGTGAACATGTGTTATCTTTAGCTACCACCACTGAGTCTTTCCTTTATGCCAGGGGTTCTTTCTGAGCCATGGATTCCTTTGACAGTCTGGGACTTTTCTAAAAAAAACTAAAATTAAATTAAATTAATACTAGTTAATACAACCCAGGTGGCCAGAAAGGCCCAACAGAGGCTTCACTTTCTCAGGGTCTTGCGGAAGAACAGGTCTACTATAGAAAATGTCCTCTCGTATGGTATTGTGGTTTGGTATGCTGGTCTGACAGCCGGGGATAGGAAGGCATTACAGAGGGTGGTAAGCACAGCACAAGACATTGTGGGCTGTTCCCTGACACCACTGGATGACATCGCCAGGGCTCTCTGCCTTGGAAGAGTGAGGAAAATTCTCAGGGATGACTCACACCCTGGACGGTATCTCTTTACTCTCCTATCATCGGGTAGGAGATATAGGAGTATAGCCAGCTGCACCAACAGGCTGAAGAACAGCTTTTATCCATGGGCTGTTAGGCTTTTGAACGGGAAATAATTTTTATAAACTTTATGCATAATTGACTTGCGAGACCGGTGTGTTGTGCAATTAGTTCACATGGTGTAATAAGATGGAGGGTTTGTGTCACTGTAAGTTGGGGGTGAGAGCACGAAGGGAGGCTCAGCCAATCTCAATGTATACATGGTTGTACTTTGACAATAAAAGGTTCATTCATTCAAATGGATACAATAAAATGTAGATTGTATATATTGTATTGTAAGGGATACCAATTATGGACAAGTACAGATATCATTTAAGGTTAACAATTTAACGTTACCAAACATTTTTTTAAGTCTAAAGCCCATAAATAGCATTGTTGCCTATATTCATTACTGAGTAGAAAATTAAATTTATCTTAGAGACTACTGACATTGAAGTAATTTTTCTCTCCATCAAGTTCACAAATTCCTGCTATATATTATTCATAAAATTGAACTAGTACTTGCTGTAACATGTTTCAAAAAATGAGTGAAGAGAGGGTATTTAATAGCACTTTGATAGGCATGTAGGTTTCTGTATGCCTGAATACCTAACATATCCTCACAGAATTTGAGTATATTTCTAGTTTTATTTATTCATGTGCAGAAATCATGGGTCAGCATACTAGGTGAACATTTTCTGTGGGTCAGTCCTTGGATTCTTCACCTTAATTTTAAAATCAAACTATCCAAATACTATTCAAACATTTAAATACTAATTTAAACAGGCTAACCTAGCCCCAAAAAGGAAAAATAAAGTTGCACTAGTTTCATAAAAAAATGTGTTATCCTGAACGTCCTCCAAATATGCATTCATTTAAACATTTTTTTAAAAAAAACTCAGGATATTTAGAATATTTAGAATACATACAACTAACCCTCATTTTTTTTATGTCTGAGTAGTGTTAAAGCAAACCTATCTACAGAAACTTACAATTTAAAAAGTATTTCCATCCTGGCTGATGTTTAAAATATCACTTTGTGATGCTAAAGAAAGCCAGAAAGAATATTCCTTTATTTTTCAGTAAGATAAGATAAGATAAGATGATAAGATAAGATAAGATAAGATAAGATAAGATAAGATAAGATAAGATAAGATAAGATAAGATAAGATAAGATAAGATAACCTTTATTGTCATTTTTTTTTACTGTGGGCACAACGGCACACATCAAAAATGAAATTTAGTTGCCCGCTCTCAAAGTGGAACACATACATGACACACACCTAACCATACTATATACACATATGCATAGACCCACACCCCTACATATACATAACATATGAATATTAAATACTGTCCATTTTGAATATATAACGGAAGGAGGAAGCTTGAGAGTTCACAAGGTTAATGCTGTATGGAATGAAACTATGGCTGAATCTGGATGTTCTGCTACGGATACCACGAAGCCTGGTTCTAGCATGGAAAAATTAACTATGGCTTTGCACCATGTAGAGCACATTATTAATCATTATTGTTTAAAGAGGACAAACAATACTTCAGGGTTTCTCCATTTTAATATAACTATCATCTGTCTGTCAGTGTCTATCTGTCTCTGTCTGTCTATCTGTCCATCCATCCATCCATCCATCCATCCATCCATCCATCCATCCATAACTCAACTTTATTATTTTTTATAAATAACCCAAAGTGGTGAATATACAAAATATTACTTCCTCCTCCTATTATCCCTACAACAATAACAATCCTGTGAGGTGGATTGGGCTGTGTGAAGGTGAGTGGCCCAAGGTCGCTTAGCTGGCTTTAATGACTAAGGCAGGATTAGAACTCACAGGCTCGTACTTTAACCACTAGACCAAACTGATTTTAACTGATTATAGATATTTTTAAAATCCTTCTGATTTGGTTGGTACCAATTGTAAAGATGGAGCTAAGCCTGTTAGAATAAAGATACATTTCGATATAAAATTTTCAGGAAGGATGGTGGCTTTTAAGAGCTAGAGCTACCAATTAAATGTTGAGCTTCATACTTCACAGTAATGTGATCAAACCATTAAGAGTGTCATAATTGGATGTATAGATTTAAGTTCCTTAAATTCCTTTGTTTAAATTTGATAGATTATTTTCCAGTTCTTCATAATATCCTTTTAGAATAAGTGATATGAGTATATGAGTTCCCTGTAAAACAAGTGTGAGACTCTAATACTTGCGTGACTTCAGATACCATCAGTCCCAGCTGATATGAGAAATGTTGAGAATGATGGGATTTGTAATTCAGCCTGAAATCCCTGAACACCCACAGATTAAGAAAAGAACTGATGGCTCCTGAGGATTTCCCTTGAGTACACTGATGAGATTGGCAGTCCTGCAGTGCTCTTAGTCACCCTCCAAAATTCAAATTCAATAAATGCCTGTGGATGAGATTCATCCCAAGCAGTCTCTGATTAGCTGCAGATCCAAAGGCTGCTTTTCCAAGGAATTTAGGGAAATAACACAAGTGAAGAGTGGTGGTAGAAGAGAATGAAATTGACTTTTGCACCAGCTTGCCTAAGCAAAATGTATACTTTTATTTAATTTAAAGGGATGTCTGCTAGAGCTGGGGAAATAATTTTAATTTTAATTTTCATTTCTTACTCCACTTTTTGTAGGCACCTGTGTGGGTTCTGTCTATATGCATTAGTGGTGCATGTAGATTTTTTTTTACTCTTATTTTCTCATCTGTAACATAGAAAAATATCAGAGTGCTTTGTATTTTTGAAGTGGAATAAAATTTGGAATATAAAGCACTTTATTTAAAATATACAATGGGAATATTCTTGAAAATGAAACACTGTTTTGCGATACGAAGAAACTAACTGTAAGAGATGTGATACACAGACAGCATCTTTGTCATTCTGTATAGCTACCCCTGTCTATGGAATTTTCAGTGATGCACTAAATTGATATCTGAGGGCTCAGGTGACCATTCACAACATCTATTTGTAGCAAAAAATGGATGGAAAATAAGCCCATCAAATGGAAAATAAGCCCTGCAAAGTGGTTCTGTGACTTGACCCCATCTCCAGTCCAAATATTTTCCATGCAGTAGAAGTTGGTGGTAATTCAAAATGTTGCACACAAGTTTAAATGCTCTTTAGACTTCATGACACTTCATAAAATGGTCCAAACTGGAGGGAAAAATGTGATAAAGTGACATGAACCAGACTTCAGCTGGTACACACACACACACACACACACACACACACACACACACAGAGAGAGAGAGAGAGAGAGAGAGAGAGAGAGTTTCTCAAGGAAGATTATATGTACAGTAGAAGTAAAACAACAGCATGAATGCCACAAAGAAACTGGACGCCCACACAAACATCTTTCTAGATTGCCAAATGCTATCTGAACTGAATGAAAAGAAATGGGTTGTATTTCAAACACATACCATTACCCTGAGCAATTGCAACATTTTATTGCTCCAGTCATATTTTTTGACTGTTGCCATAAACTTTGTAAATATAAAAGAAAAACATGCACATATATACTCCCAGAAGTTATCATGGTTGCTTTCTACTTCAAATTTGAAACAGATCCCATAGTATCATGAGAATAAACTTATGGATATGTTTAAATTATGTGACAGATAGTTCTGTACAAAGGATATTTAAAAAAATGGAATTGCTTATATCTATTTGCTCCCAGATCAGTCTTCCATCGGATGGGAGGCAAAATTCCTGCAAAATATGAATCCAGGCTCTACCAACTCTTAATGTATATATACTGTATGTTAAAAAAACAAGCAAGCTAGATAAGATAGTTACTGTTTGTATACTGTACTGTGCGTTTTGTAGATGGAGATGGATGAGGCAGAAAAGGAATAACACAGCAAGTTTAAAATGAGGTCGGAAGATTTTGATCTTGGTAGAACTATGTTGGTAGAGAATTTTATAGTAAACGTTAAATTATTTATAGCAAATAAATTGGAGTTCTATTGAAATGCAAATTAGCTTGTTCAAGATAGGTACAGCAGTCAATTAAAAATAACTTTGAGGTCTATGGATGTAGAGAGGCATGGCAGTAATATGGTACAACACAAAGGAAAGCAGCACCAAAATAAAAATGAAGAAACTATATATGCTTGGCATAGCCAGCTTGCCATGTTTTCCCGAGTCATTAAATACCATTTCAGTTATATATATCAATATTTATCAGTATAAATACTGTAGGTCAGATTTAAATCTTATTTGTCACAAATATCTTCTTCCTCCTCCTCCTCTTCTTCCCAATTTAAAAGTAATGACTTCTCCATAGAAATAATTATTACCTGTAGCAACAAAATAGGGACGCGGTGGCTCAGAGGGTTAGGACACTGAGCTTGTCAATCAGAAGGTCAGCAGTTTGGTGGGTCGAATCCCGAGTGCCGCGTAACAGAGTGAGCGCCTTTTACTCGTCCCAGCTTCTGCCAACCTAGCAGTTCAAAAGCACGTAAAAATGCAAGTAGAAAAATAGGGACCACTACGGTGGGAAGGTAACAGCATTGTGCCTTTGGCATCTAGTCATGCTGGCCACATGACCACGGAGACGTCCTCGGACAAGCGCTGGATCTTCGGCTTTGAAACGGAGATGAGCACCGGCCCCTAGAGTTGGAAACAACTAGCACGCATGTGCGGGGGAACCTTTACCTTTACCTTTAGCAACAAAATATAAGTTATTCAAATGTATTTTAAAGAAATACAGTTCAATATTCTCTGCATCAAAAAATTATGAAATTTGCTTCCTTGGTGAAGCTCTGGTTTGCTTCTTATTTCATTCCATTTTGTGGAAAAGCAAAATGGTAACAGCTATGTATATCTTCCTCATGACTAGGGAAGCACAGAGCAGTCTTTATTTGAATCGTATTCATTATCACAGATTGGACAATGTCTGAAAGCAACTGTACCAAATTTTAATATTGAAAATGAGCCCCTGAAATTAGATGGCTTGTGTGCATTTCCAAGAAATGCAGGAAATGCATCTCCAATGTTTATTTTGTTTATAGTTTATACTTCTATAAACATAGCTATTCATAATACTTATTTTTAGGATTTTTGCAACATATGTGCTCTTAAGAGCCATTGTGGCACAGTGGTTAGAATGCAGTTTTGCAGGTTAATTCTGCAATCTAATTAATCCTAATTTCAGGCTATTTTAGATTTAGGAATTCATAACAAACAGTCTTGACCATTCTTATGGATTATGATTAGCAGAAGGAAAACAGACTGATCTTACTGATTCTCCTAGGTCTTCCAATGGTCTTGGGTCTAATAGTCAGTATATCTTTTAATATATTTGAGATGTACTGAACCATATTTTTTATTGGGATTCCCAGAGTAAGTAGGTCCAGGACAATTAGTGCCATTCCATTCCAAAAGACTTTGATGATTGCTGATAACTTTCAACTTTATCTTTAAAAGACACTGAAATCATGGGAATAAAATTGCATTTATCCTGAAGGAATAGGTTTGTAGTTTATGTCTTGAGATATCGCTAGGTCATATTTGATTATGACTGGCTGATGTGCAAACTGGTAGTATTAATAGAATACAGAATAACAGAAATGGAAGACACCTTGGAAGTCTTCTAGTCCAACCTCCTGCTCAAGCAGGAGACTCTACCATTTCAGATAAATGGTTGTCCAATGTGGGGGAGCTCCCACAAGTTCTGAAGTCAAGCCAGTCTCACAGCCAGGAAATTTCTTCCTAGTTCTAGGTTGGTTCTCTGCTTGATTAGTTTCCATCCATTGCTTCTTGTCTTGCCTTCAGGTGCTTTGGAGAATAGGTTGATCCTCCTCTTCTTTGTGACAGTCACTAACAGAGGTTGCATAATCAGAGTAACCCATGTTGTTGTAATTTTTGTTAGCATTTCTGTGATATGCTTATATACAGATGCAAAGCAGGTTCAAGACAGTCCCTTAGAAAAGGTTCATCTTGTGCATTAACTGCACCCTTTCTTCAGCCCAGAAGCCCTTCAGATGGGGACCATGGTCACCTCACAATTTGCCTATCCCAATACTTTCTACATTTGGCTGCTCTTACAGTTCAAATGGTGCAAAATTCAGCAAGCAATAATGAGCATTTGTAATGGCTACATCTCACTATTGCTATGTCAGCTATATTAGTTGCCAATAGGTTTCCAGGTGCAATTCAAGATGCTGGTTGTTACCTATAAACCCCCTCATGGTATAGGGCAGGGGTCTTCAAACTTGGGCCTTTTTTGACTTGTGGACTTCAACTCCCAGAATTCCTCAGCCAGGCACGCTGGCTGAGGAATTCTGGGAGTTGAAGTCCACAAGTCATAAAAGGCCCAAGTTTGAAGACCCCTGGTATAGGTCCTTGTCACTTATGGGAGCATGTATCTCCAGTTATTTCTGCCCACTTGGTACATTCAGGCAGAATGGGTAAACTCTAGGACTCCTCAGTTGAATGTTGTCATCTTAAGGGACCTTCTTCTTTGTCCCTTTGGACCAGCATCTGTCAGAGATACAAACAGAACACAGTCAGCTGGTTTCAGAAAGCCCATCAGAATGGCCAGGTTCCATTCCCAGGTTGAGGTTAATGTGTCTGTGAAGTCCCTATCGTATTTTACTGTTATGGCTATCTGATTTATATTTTTAATTGCTTATTTAGATTTTGTGATTATTATTATTTATAAGTGGAAACTGCAACCAGTTTAATATACAGTTGTTAGTAGGCTAAAAGAAATAGTTGTCAGGGAATCATATAATTGTGATTCTGTCAGATGGTTTGTGTATTTATTTCTAGGTAATAGATGTAAAGATATAACTTGGCTTCTGATACATGGAAAATATGATAATCTGTTTATGCTCCTAGTTATGGTGTTCTTTTCTATTTAAAATGGGGAAGACATGTAGTTCAAGATTTAATGATTCCTAGAAAATCTTCAAACAAGTACTGTAACCTGGGACTTCAGCTTTATGATCTGGGCAAATGAAGATCAATGGGATGCAAAATTCTGGCATATAAGGATGATGCAGTTCCTATAATATGGATTTATAGTTGATAAATGAAAAATCAATTAAATATGGAAATGTCAAAACTTATTAAATAAAAGCTGTAATTAATATTTTGGATACTTCCTACAGAAGTATAACCTTTGATAATCATAGACATTAAGGCCAATTATTAGAAAAAGTAACAAGAGAGATTTTTATATCACAGCAAATTATATGTTACCAAGTCATTAGACTGCTTGTACAGGTAGTCCTTGACGTATGACCACAACTGAGTCGAACATTTCGCTTGTTAAGTGAGACATTTGTTAAGTGAATGTTGCCTCACTTTATGACCTTTCTTGCTACAGTGAATCACTGCAGTTGATAAGTTAGTAACCCGGTTGTTAAGTGAATCTGGCTTCCCCATTGATTTTGGTCGCAAAAGGTGATCACATGACCCTGGGACACTGCACCCATCATAAATATGAACCTGCTGCCAAGCATCTGAATTTTGATCACATGAACTTGGGAACGCTACAAAGGTTGTAACTGTGAAAAATGGTCATAAGTCACTTTTTTCAGTGGTGTAACTTTGAACAGTCACTAAATGAACTGTTTTAAGTCAAGAACTACCTGTATTGCCCTCAAAATGAAATATGACATTGTGTATTAGAAAACCTACAAAGTGATCACTGATGGTTCATTTTCCTAGAAACAGGGGCAAATGTTTAGCCACAAATGGTTAAGGGAAAGTATTATCATGTATAAGGAAAAGAAAACTTGTTATGCATGTATGAGACAATTAATAAAATATTAAAAATGCCATATTTTTTATATGCAATGGTCAAAACACAGGGCAGGAATTTAGCTTCATGGGGAAAAAAATCAGCATTCCACCACAAGAAAAACAAAATGGCAGATGATGTAGGACTGTATGCGATGCTTCTTCCGTATGAGATATTCCATTTTGGAACTCCTTTACTAACATAGAAAAATAAACTACGTGACCCCCTTACTGAAAGACTATTGTGTTGGTCTGATATTTAGTAGAAATGTCAGTAGTCCCACCTTCCCTCCAAGAGGGTGAGGATGAACTTAAATCTGCCTCAGAGTGATATTGCTGTTTTAGGAATAGCAGCAATGGAAATATACTTTGTGCTGGCTGAAAAGTGCTGCTGTAGATTTCACTCCTTGATGTGCTTTGCTTAAAACCAGTCCCACGACTTAATAGGGCTTACAGTACCCATTTGTAGCTGATCTCTAACTTCAATTAAGCCACATCGTCCAATATTTTGATTTAATCAATCAAGTAGCAGAACGATTCTCACGAGGACTAGCAGGGCTGCATTCATTTTATCTTTTTACTACCGTTTTACTATCAGAGTGGCTATCTACAGGCACAATTTGCCCTTTGAAAGCGAATGCATCTCATTAAATTGGCTGAATGAAGTCATGGCTTATTTTCAGCAGCCTTATGGCTAAAGTTTGTCTTTTAGCTGGCCAGGATGCTTCACCTGGTCCCAAAATGACAGCATTCTGTTAGAAATAGATTGTCAGTCTCTCAGTGCCAGAGTTCCCATTGTAGACATTTCCCATCTGGGTTTGGGAAAGCAGACAGCTGGGGACAGTTCAGGGTTTTGAAGGTTATGATCACAGCAGTTTCATAAGTGCTTTATTTCAGTTCTCTTCTAACTGCACTGGGGACAGGTGCGGTCTGGTTCTGATTTCACTGTCTTAATTTCTTATCTGACCTGGTAGTCAATCAAGGGCATGGGACGATGCACGCAAGAGAGGAAGGAGGCTGTCAGGAGGGAAGGGAGGGCCAAGCCAGAGAAGGAAAGTGAGAGAGAAACGCTCAGCATCTGACTTTTCTCATCCAAGAACTGGCAGCTCAGCCTGTCATTCAGGGCTTGTCTGTGTACAAATGCTGCCCTGTGCAAAAATGGATTTCTGAGTGTTAACCATCATGTTCTTTTTTTCCAGAGGGTGATCTGTAGGATTTCATTTGCAGAGCACAGAGGGCAATATCTAGGGTAATTCCAGGGCTTAGTGGCTGTGATCTTTTGTCAACTCTACTTGTGAGTGAAATTAAACTTGGTATGAGCACCCACAATCTGAGCTCACGCAACACAATTCCTAGCCAATGAGTAGAAAATAAAAAACCTGGCAGGTATCTATGGGACGAACAGCAAGAAAAAGAGGGAGGGAAAGAGATGTTATAAAATAACAGGAACATATTAATTAATCTATTCATTTCCCCTCTTCTCCTTAATAAAAGGATATGAAGTTTGTCAACATTGTGCTGGTTTTTTTTAAAAAATCAAACTATAATTTTTCTTCACTATATTAAATTATAGTAAATTAAAATATTAATATATTTGAATTAGCCAGTCATTTTGAATGAAAATCAACTGGATAATTCAAATATATTAACATTTTTAATTTAGTGAAGAATAAAGAGTAATTTAGTGTATTAGTAGCCATCATGGTCTTGATGGATTATTAGACAGTACCTATCCATGTTGTTATAACAGTAGCAATCATACAGGTCTTTTGGGTATTTTTCAATTTATAAGATCAATATGAACCAGAATATCTAATATACTAATTTATTACGGGCATAGCTGTTTAATTACTTTTTAATAATTTTTAATTTTTGTATCTTGTTTTTATTATGTACTGCCCTGTTCACCGCCCTGAGTCCTTCGGGAGAAGGGCGGTATACAAATTAAATAAATAAATAAATAAATAAATAAATAAATAAATAAATAAATAAATAAATAAATAAATGAATAAATAAATAATAAATATCTAACTATGGTAAATAGTTGAGCACCTGTGAAAATGAAAGTTAGATGAAGTTGTATGGTTACCATGCAACTTCTAGCAATGGTTGGGTCTGGCCAAGCTAATCAAGCTTGAAACAGCAATACATCATTTTAAAGAGGGAAGGAAGGAAGGAAGGAAGGAAGGAAGGAAGAAAGGAAGGAAGGAAGGAAGGGAAAGGAAGTTTAATCAAGCTTCTGCATAAGGGATAGACGTGTCCTCAGACCACCCCATGCTTTTATCTCACCTACTTGTCACTTTTACCTTATGAATTTTCCCCCACTTAAAATGTTGCCACTTCTGCTAGGGGCAATGAGGAGGAAGAGGGAATGATGAATACAGGCATGAAGAAAAGGACACAGAAGGATATAATCATTGAATCATAGGAAAGGAGTTCAATATGTTTTTTTTAAAGCTCCATCATGTTAGCAACTGTACAAGAAAATATCTATGTAGCACAATATCTCCTTAGGTTTACATATGATTTTATTCTTATTTCATAGTTAAGGTTCAAAAATGTCTTCCTATCAGGAGTAAAACATTAAATATATTTAATCTGGCATTCTGCATTCCCACACAGAGTGTCCTAAAAACAAGAGTTCATAGTTTTGGCTAAATATTAGTAGAAAATGGGGTTAACACTTTATCCCCATTTTTGTTTGGCTTTAAAGAAAGACATTCCTTGATATTAACTTTTTAGAAAGAGTTTAGAACAGAGAAAAACAGAACATGTGTTTTCCAGTTGACCCAGATTTTGATTATGCAGCATCCTTGCATCATGGGTTTTGTGAAGTTCAGGTGTCATCATGTTCCATTTGTAACACTGTCATGTTTTCTCACAATTTATGCCAATCATTAGTAAGAATCATTATTATTTCTGAAGGCTCATTAAAAAAAAGCAAAATCTTTATTGTGGGTCCCATGTCCTTCACACTGGATCTCAGAGTCAATAAGCCAAAAGGCTTGCACCCTCGCGACAGGGAAGTAGTCAAATATTTTCTTTCAGAAAATGACCCACTGCAAGAGATGTCCAACCAACCGTTCATTTGGCCGTCCTCAGGTAGACTTCAACTTTTAAGAAAACAAAAGATTCCAGGGTATCTAAATTGTGAGTGACACATGTGTATGATGATATTATTGTCATTGTATTACCGTTATAGGACTACATTCCTAACAAATAAGTAAACGTGTTGTGATATCACGAGGCAAACTTGCATTGCGGTGTTTGTTGCAAACATCTAAGAGACTGAGTTGGCATCACAACACTGTATCATTTCCTCTTTTCTCTCCTGTTGATGTGTATATTGATGATGTACTTCTGTGTAAAAGCTTAATGAAAATACTTTT
Organism: Vipera ursinii; assembly: GCF_947247035.1. Classification (NCBI taxonomy): domain Eukaryota; kingdom Metazoa; phylum Chordata; class Lepidosauria; order Squamata; family Viperidae; genus Vipera; species Vipera ursinii. The sequence continues at coordinate 54,681,382 of NC_139521.1, read as the reverse complement.
GATCCCTTTTATTTTTCAATCCTGAATCATGAAGTTAAGATTTTCAGGATTACAAAATCATTATCATATTTAGTAGTTAAGATTACATTAGACTAAACGTTATCACTGATATGGTAACTACTGAGCTACATAATATTGTAAAATGATCCATAACTGAATGTTTTGTCTCCTGAGAATAAAATATCAAAAATTAAAATGTAGATTGATTCATATATTCATGTATTTCACATGTTCCAAGTCTAACTATCCAGGAAATAGCCTATAGAATCTCACTACTACTTTTATAAATCCTGGTATTTTTAGCTCATTGTCATCATGTTATTCCTTGTTCAACATTATTATTTATTAAAATGAAAATGAATAGAAAAAGTTATTGCCATTTAGATTAAAGCAGAGCTCCCTCTAAGAACTTAATTCTTCAACAGTTATTTTAAAATGAGCAATTTAACAGTTTGCTAGAATATGTTTAGAATCTTAGAACAATGTAGGGTAGAATAATTTTATTGTTTACAATGAACAATAAAAATAGCAAGAAATATCATTTGAAATGTGAATTTGAATTAAAGGTAAAGGTTCCCCCGCACATGCGTGCTAGTCGTTTCCGACTCTAGGGGCCGGTGCTCATCTCCGTTTCAAAGCCGAAGAGCCAGCGCTTGTCCGAGGACGTCTCCGTGGTCATGTGGCCGGCATGACTAGACGCCAAAGGCACACGGAACGCTGTTACCTTCCCACCGTAGTGGTCCCTATTTTTCTACTTGCATTTTGACGTGCTTTCGAACTGCTAGGTTGGCAGAAGCTGGGACGAGTAACAGGCGCTCACTCTGTTATGCGGCACTCGGGATTCGACCCGCCAAACTGCCGACCTTCCGATCGACAAGCTCAGCGTCCTAACCCACTGAGCCACCGTGAATGTGAATTAATGTCACATAAATGCATTTAAATGGAGGTGCCACTATTTTGTATGTCAGATACCAAATAATTGCTTTTTAAAAAATGGATGAACTATTTTTAAAATTAATGCAAATTTTAGACTACCCAAGAGTCTTTTAATGTGTAAGTTTGGTGGATATAATTTAGGGCAAGGAATCATTGATTAAGTCTACAGGTTGACTAAAGTCTGTAGACTAAGTAGCTATGTAAATGGCATCCATAAATAATACTGCTACATTGTAAAGCCAGTTGATTATATACCATATTAGTATATACAATATATAATAACCCTAATCAGTTCTTCTTCTTTTTTTAAAAAAAAGACTAAAATTTTATAGAGGTTAATAATGAGAAAATTTAAAGTAGCTGGTTTTCTGCTGATATATCTGTTTATGTCTCTCTCTGTGTTCTGGATATTTTTTGGTTGCTACAATCAAATGAATCTCTGGATTCTGATTTTGAAAGTAGCCTTATCCACCCCTGTATCACTGGAATCATTTGCTGGCCCTCCAGTTAAGGTTTTACAGGCATCTATTTAGTAAATGAAGCAACCTCAGTAAAAAAAACAATTAAAACAGCAAAATGAGTGGAGCTCTTTCCAACATCACAGAAATCCATCTGGGCTTGGAAGAATCTTTCACATATAATAAATTTAGTCTAATACATCAGCACAGATTTGTTTCTATCTAAGCTGACTTTTTTGACTAAAAAAACAGGGCTAAAAAGTTTTAAAAAACAATACAGACATGCATAAAACTATATGTTCCATGAATAAGAGAAATTTACAGTAACAGAAATTCAGTGCATCTTGCCGTCCATGAAAAGGTCATGATAAGATACTTTAGTTTTCTGTCCAAAATTTTTTGATGGTCAGGTTTAAATGCCAGTCTCTTATTTATTTTAAGCATGAGGGACTTGGGAATAGATGACTTTTTAAAATAATTTTAAATAGAAAACTTCATGAAAACTTTTTTGGCCTAAAGAGTAGCCCTGAATTTACATGATATGCCAGGAAATATAATCCAAAAAGTGGGCAGAAAAAAACCATTTAATATGTTACCTAGTGTTAATTTAAAATGATTATAAATTGCTATGTCTTTTTCCTTCTGCCACACTAAAATTAAATTTAGTAATAACATTTAGAGGGATTTGGGGCAATTGGCCCCCAGGCTTTCAGAACCCACATTTAGCTTTGAAGTGTCAGATTGTACACATCTGAACTAGAGGATACAGTAGTTCTGGCTAGGGTAAGCACACAGTCCTCAGCTTTTTTCATTTAACCCAGGTTATCTTTAATACTTAAAATGAACCCTGGCCTTATTCTCAGTTGAAAAAATAAAAACTTTCTACTGAAGAAAAGTTTTCTTCAGTTTTTCTATACTGATCAAATAGGGATTTTGGTTCTTGATATATATATATATATATATATATATATATATATATATATATATATATATATATATATATATATATATATAGTATATGAAATGTTTGAATTGAATTAATGGGAAAGAAAATTAAGGCTAGCTTGGAACGAGAGTCTCTCTTGTACTCGTATAGAAGGTATTCCCAGCTTTACTCTCCCAGTGAAGCAAGCCTGAGCCCTGCTGGCAATTTTTTATAGATGAAGGAGGAGGAATAAAAAAAGCACAGGGTGCACTGACTTCACTCCTAAGGCACCTGTTTCCTCATCTTTTATTTTTCTTCAGCCCCCCACATCTGTTCTCAGGCAGCCAGAGAAAAATGAACTGACCTTGGAAGCAATTTCGGCCCATCGCAAGTACTTAAAAAATTTGACTTGTGATTTTTTAAAAAAAATATGCTTTAGAAGTAACTAGCTTTTTCTAGCCAGGCCATAATAAAAGAAATATTACAGGTTCATTTGTGGTTCTATAAAATGAGAACACAAATGGGTATCTTCACCAACCTTTCTTTTGATAATGGGACTTCTTCACAGCATACCTTAGTGGAATGCTGGAAAAAGTTTCTGGCTGCCCTTTCAACTTTGGCATGTTTGCTTTGCTTTCATCTCCCAAGCATTTCTCCTTAGCGGCAACTGCCCTGCCTTCAGTTAAAGGGGAAGTCCAGGACTCCTTTGTTTAACAGCTGTTCTGGGCCGCTAGCACAAATTGCTTAGCAGTGGGTGATTTGTAGTGACAAACTCTGAACCTTATCCCTAGAGATTTGCCAGATACCTCAGCAATGCTCTGTGTCTCTCAAGGCTGGGAAAAGGAAGCCCAACTCCCAGTACGGAGCTTGACCCAGCAAAACCACATCACTTGCATGTTTTGCTTTTGCTTCACTGGTACAACAGTTCTTGGGTGTAAGTAGGCTGGAAGAAAGAGTATCTTTAAAATTACAGATGGAGAGACATATCTGCAATGCTTCCTTTGCACACACCAAGACAGGTGAGAAGATACCTTAAACATTTGGTCTTGTAGAAAATGTTCATGATCTATGTTGTAAGGGTAGTAACCTGAACTTAAGAAAATAAGAATATTTCTAAACTGCTTTAAAAGTTTAAAAAGGCAGTCAGTCAGCAGAAATCATAAGAACGCAGTAATATTTATAATATGATTGGTGTCATAATATTAAGAATCTGTCTCTCTAAGTAAATGGATGACATGTATTTGTCTTTTTTAAATATATCACTTGATCTTGATAAATTTAGCAGAATTGCCCAAATGTACTTACTTAAAAAATGATTTGGGGTATGTAATTAGTGCTGTAATTAGACACATATTTCCAGACAGGAAAAAACAACTTTATTCAATCAGCAGAACTGCATAAAAAAGAAATATCTGAAGAAAAAGTATTATATCTTAGAATTCTTTGACAGAACAATTAATCTAATACTCCTATTATGACAATTAGCAGATTTATGCTAGTTTTATGCTCTAACATCAATAATGCTGAATTTTGATTTTCCACCCATAACTTTGGTGGGCAATAATATCAGTAGAAAAGCTGAAGATGGGAATACTAATTCTCTGTGTATTTTTGTTTGTTTGCTCTGGGTGATGCTCGTTTATGCAATTTTAGATGAACGATAGGGGAATGTTATATGGCTGAAACATATTCTAAATCAGGAGAAAAGACTGGTGGCTTTTCAGATGTTGGTGATGACAGCTCCCAGCAGCATCAGCCAGCACTGCAGTCAGTGAAGGATGCTGGAAGTTGAAGCTCAGCAAAATCCAGAAGGTCAGAGATTCCCTACTCATGTTATATTTCCTTGGAGGGAATGTTATTTTGTTTTATGTTATGTTGAGATTGCTAGCTATCTTGTCCTTTTGAATGGATGTCATATAACCCCATAAAATATACAAATAAACAGAAACTTCAATTATGTATATATAGTATATTCAGGGTGTACTAAAAGTCAGGTCCCATAGACACTTTATTTTATAAATTTTTGTATGTTAAAAATGGCTGCCATTTTCTTCTAAACACTTCGTTATTTATTTGATGTTTGACCTTTTAATATTAATAAATATAGTAGCATTTTTTGCAATATTTGCAAATTCTACTGTGATGGTCTCCTTTCGGCTATCTATTGGCCTATGGGGCCTGACTTGTGTACACCCTGAATGTGTGTCTGTGTGATTTCTTTGTATGCATAATAATGTTTTTTGTTACTACTGTCATAAGTAATAATATCTTAGTCTTCCAATTTATAGAATCTAGATTCCACATTTTAATTCTAATTTTAATGGATTGCCTAATAGGATCTCTCCCTGAGCTTTTTTAGAGTGATGGTGGAAAACACTCATATTTTTATGTGAGAGACTTCAGCCATTTTTTTCAGGTGGCCAGCTATGCCAAGACTTGGGAATTAGTATCATCTTTTATCTCATGTAATTTTGAGCCCAACACACAGGTAGTCACACATCAGACCTCATTTTTGTTTCAGAGCAGAAACTAGGTAATCTAGTTAGAAATTATATTGCTCTGTTGCATAGTCAGCTAATATCCTGATCCATTTGAGGTTTCTACCCTCCCATGACTTCTGAAGAGGAGGGGGAAATTCTTTCCCAGGTCTTAAATTGGTTCAATTGGTGTTTGGGGAATATTCAAAATCTCTGACAAAGGTTCTATGTGGTGCCTGAGGAACAAATAGCAACAGGTTCCCCTGATTGGTATTTTTCTGGGGGCCAAGGTGGGATGTACCTGGGTTAATATAAATCCTTTGGATAATTAAATGCCAGAAACAATGACTGGAGCACTGGGCCAAAGAATACAGGTGAATATGACCAAGCATGGAACAACCCATGTTCAGGCCTAAACTGGCATATTAAGAGAGGCAAAATGTGCCTATTTCTTCTCCTATATTATGTCAGCAGGATGTCATCCAACAACTGTGTTTAGTGTAACCAATTATTGGTGAGATATCAATATAAAGATATTCCATCTGGCTTCTGTAATCATTTTGCATAGTGCTTCACTATAAGGTTGCTGCGTTTCTCCACTTGCATATCATCTAGCACTCCTTTCAAACTGTGAACTCTGAGAAATTAGAAAAGACGGTAGGTTGTTTCCTATCACTATTCTTTGAACTCTCATTATGGCTGTTGCAAGGAGCAGGTGGAAACGTAACCATTTGGATTTATGAGATTATGGATACCTCATTGTAGGAAGGGACTTCTGAAATGGCTATCCTGAATCCAGGGATTTTAGGCATTTATTATCCAATCTCTCTTTTAAAGGACAGATTGTGGAGATTGAAGTGGCAGACTACCTGACAAGATCATAAAAGAAATCGAATATTTTGCCTTTTTAATAAGGATTCAGACTTCAGCATAAAACAGAACTGGATTGATTACCTCTTGGCTGACCAGTGCTGGCTGGGATATGGTTGGGGATAGTGCACCCAACCTAATCCTATTAAATCTTTGATGGCTTTGAATAACTTTTGTCAGTGGCAATTTATTGGACCGCCGTGATGGGACTGATATTGGAGAAATTGTTGCACAGCAATTCCATTCCTTTCTCACTGCATTTTTAATGTATGTAATACTTAAAGTGTAAAAGGTAATCCCATGGACCTCAGCAATTTGCAGTGCTTGAAATATCAGGCCTCCTTTCCTGTTCTTCCACATCTATATGGAATTTCTGGGAAAAGTAATCTGATGGTAAGGAGTATGGTATCATCAATACAGTATTAGGCATCTCTGATTTCTGATCAAGAGGGGGGAGTTCTTTAGATGTTCTGCCCCAGCTATCTAAATATGGTCAATTATTACAAATGCTGGCTGTAGAAATATTCTCTATGTCCTGTCCTAATGCCTATGATGATCTGGATTGGAGAAAACAGTCTGAAGCTGGATCCAAGTAAGAGAGAGTGGCTGTTTGTCCATCAGGTTTGCCTTCTGACACCAGTGTTAATTTAGACGGGCAAGGACTACTTGTGAAGGGACAGGCTCGCAATTCGATTTCTTCTGGAATTGTGGCACCTGCTTGAAGAATAGGTGGAAGCAATGGCTAGAGAGGGCTTTGCTCCACTTTGGCTAGTATGCCAATTGCAATCTTACTTGGTAGAAGTGGACCTAATTACATTAAGTCAGGACACCATTACTTTCTATATGATCTACTGCAATCTGCTTTACAGGGACTGTCCTTAAGGATAATGTGAGAATGCAGTTAGTGCAAATACAGCAGACCAGATCCTTGATCTCTCTCAGTTCTGGGAGCATATAACACAGATTCTGTGGCTCTTGCATCAGTTACTCATTAGTGTCTGGATATTTATTTAAGGTTCTGGTATGGTCTCATTTCTGGGTACCTCCAGGACCCCTGGCTCCAGTCAGAACCCTAGATCCTTTAGGGGGAAAGTTCCAGACTTCTGAGGGGTAAGATAACCAAAGTTAGAAGCTGCTGATTTGGAATATGTTTCAATGGAGATCAAAGTGTCCCCCTCCTTTTGACCTTTAGAAAGATGTCAAAAATAGTTTAAGAACTGTACTATATTCTATTTCTTTATTTGTTGTTTTTTGTTTTCTTGTTATATTTACAGCTTGAAAGAAAGCTTTAAATTAGATTTTAAAAGTTATGGATTTGACTTTGTAAAAATGAATTTTAAACCTTGCTGTGTGGCAGCAATGAACATATCATTACTAAGGTTTATAAATTGTTATTGAAATTGAATCTGGAGAATGAGTATGCACAGCTTTTTAACGATCCAATGAGCAAGGAACTTTGGGTATAATATAAAGGTTGAACAATATATGAACAAAATATATGAACAAAAGGTTTAAAATATACATTAAATTAAAACTTGAAATATTTTTTATAAAATGACATAGTGTTAGTACTAAACAGCAGATAAATTGTGAAAAAGATTGGAACTTTGTTGTTACCTATGCTGACAGTAGCAAGATTACTTTATGCACAAAAATGGAAAGACTCTGATTCCCACAATTCCTACAATAGTACAAATCTATGTACTATTCTATGTATTATTTTGTAATTTTGTGACCCTCATGACTTGACTGAAACCAAGAAATTGTATAAATAGATAAACAAATTTACTCCCAAAGGTTGCATAATGTGAGTGACTAATCTCATAATAATTGTCAATATCCTTGGGGCAGAGCAGAAACCAAAGTCCATGACCTTCTTCTCATGTTCAAGGCATATTCAGTGTATTGAATCATGGGAATATTTAAGAGGATTTAGAGAAAGGCTACAGTTTAAAGAAATTTCATTAATTTGTAGAGCACAGATTAGAAGAATCCTAGATACTCTGAATTAAGCATTGGACCTTCATGAAAAACATATTTTCATGGAAAACAGAAAATAGCAATAAGATGTTCCGTTTTACACCTCCCATACTCATTCTCTCAACATTTTCTACATTCTTGCTTACCCACAGAGTAAGGTCAGCTTGAAGTCTATTAACTAGGTTCTTCTGCAGATAAGGTCTATGGGCTGGAGCTATAAGGAAGACAGATGCCTCATACCCCAGAGTGAAATGTCTGATGCCCATGTTGTTTTCAATTATTTTCCAAGATTAAGCAATAGAAAATCTGAATCGGTTTAATTCTGTAGTATTTCATTGTATATTGTTACATTTTCTAGGTAAAGGTAAAGGTTCCCCCGCACATGCATGCTAGTCGTTTCCAACTCTAGGGGCCGGTGCTCATCTCTGTTTCAAAGCCAAAGAGCCAGCGCTTGTCCGAGGACGTCTCCGTGGTCATGTGGCCAGCATGACTAGATGCCAAAGGCGCATACAGTAAATTTGGAATTGGAATAAATAAAATAATAAGGTCCCATTCTTTTCAGTGGATCTAATATATTTTTGACCTAACCCATTATTCTATAAGCTGTTTCAAATATTTTATCTAAAAGACACACTTAATTTCTGCAGTAAAATTAAAGGAAAAAAATATCAAGGCATATGATAAAATCTATACCAGTTTTGTCTGCTACAAGCATTGTTCTAGTTCTTTTCTTTACTAGCAATTAGCAAAACTCTAGCAGTTGAATCCACCCATTAACGACAAGGTATTAAAACAACATTACTATATAGCTATCTGTTAACTCTCAAGCTAGTAGCCTTTAAAAAGGATGAAAGGACTAAGTAAGCTGGCTCATAATACATTGAGAGCTACAGGCTATATCCATTTTTTTCTACAATTACTGAAATTTAATATCTAAATTCTTAGTGAGACATTATTCCTGCTGGATTTTTAATGAAAATAAGTATATAGATTTATTTTACATGAAAGAGTCTTCATGAATATATCCCCTGAAAATTTCAATCTGATTCAAATTCAATATCACAATTTGATCATCCAGCTCACCCTAGCTCTTGGCACCAAAACAGACAAATTGAGGAAATTTCCCCCAATTTGCTTGTTTAATTCTATTAATTCTGAAAGTCCTTTGCCCATTTTTGAATTGTACCATTTAAGTTTTAGTATACTTATCTGTTAGGTATTACTTATTACCATTTCTATTGCTTACCTATGAAAATGTTTCTTTTCTATTTATCGAAAATGCCTGTCACTTGTCCTTTTGTTTTCAAAATGGGAATTAGGTTTGTCTACGTCTTAACAAAATTATCAGTTAAAAACATCAATTCAACAGGCAGCAAGAGGATTTACTTGACTTGTGACATTATATATATATATATATATTTATTGGCTTGTCAGGTGGAATATGAATTCCAGGCTTGATTATGGAAAGTGGAGAGACTAAAGGATGAGCAGACAATCTGAGGAATACCCAAGGAGATGCTTAATAGTGTATATACAGTAACCTCTGATTTATTATAGCAGGAAATTGATTTTTTTAAAGACATGTACAAAATATGTCTGAATTCCTAGATATTTGCTTTATAAGAAAAATCACTGATTTGTACCAATTAATCTTTCTTAGCGGCCTTTAATTGTAGTTATGAAATGACTAATTTATTTGTCAGCTTAACTAGTTAATCTCACATATACTTGTCTATGAACCATCTGTGGATAAGCAGATCCTCATATTGTGAACTCAAGTACTATGAACAAATGTGCTAGGTAACATCATTAGGATGAGGAAAGTACAGTTTGCTATGCTATTTATATATAGCAGTTTGCTAGTCTTGGTGGGGATATGGCTTCCCCATCAAGACTGGCAGGGTAATCTATATAATATAAATGGACAGCAAACTTCCCTTTTCCACTGGTGATGTTCCCTAATCTGGTAATGACACATCTGTAAGAAAATGACCAAGCTCAGAGAGCAACTCTGAAATATCCTTTTTGGAATATTAAAACAGTCATCAATGGTTGACATCATCAGGTAGAGTCTAGGGTCCACATTTCTATGGAAGGCCAATAGTTTATTTCTAAAAATATTTTTCTTCTACCACCTCCTCACCTCTTGTCCTCTCAAAGTATGCAATAATTGACAAATGAAATAGCAATATCCAGCTGTCTTACATTCTCTTTCCAGTGAGCAGTGCAGATTGGGGCTTAGGGGGAAGAGAATAAGTGAGCCTGTTCAATGTTGAGTAGTGATAACCTTTCCCAAAATCTGAAACCATTACTGGTTACTAAATACATAAGTGTATAAAGATGTTATATACTGTAATTAAAAAGTGCCTACGACATTTGTATAGGTGGCAAGAACAATGGGAATTTCTGAGGACAGTTGTTTCATTCATTAAGTATAACATTAAAATTCTGTTCAAAGATCACTACAGATGACATTAAAACTTTGTACAAAGATCACTAATCCACAGTTTAATTATATGAGGCATGGAGATAAGAACTCATATGGGAGAAGGTAGATTTTTGTATATGTTCCTGAGAAACAACAAATGTATCATCAAGTTTGTGGTGTCATGTTTATGTGAGTTATCTAGAAGATAGAGGTCAGGGCAGGCATACATAGAAATGTAGAAAGCAGGTCTTCATTCTTGACATTCCATTTAGCTTTGCCACAGAATATACTTCATGACCAGATTTCAGCAGTTGTTTTACTTGAGAAATAATCTAGGTAATATGACACAAGACCACATTTGCTATAAGTTTTCACATAGTCAATGCAATGGGGGTTTCTTTTCAGCTTTTTCAAGTGTAGACCCAGGAATATTTATTTGCAATGGCAGTTGTTTCAGGAAAAATTAAAACCAATCCTTTATATAAGCAACACACATCTACACACATGGCCATTCTCAAACAAGGATGTTTGTTGCTATCTTGGTTTGATTGAGAACTTCACATGTTTGTTGGAGACAATATTAGACTAGATCATCCTTCCTCCATATGATGTTTTTCCTACATACATAGACAACGTATTGAGAAATTTTCTTTAAAAATGTGATAAAATGTTTAAAAATGTATTTGATGTGAATGTTTTACACTAAAATGTGACATAATTAAACAGGTGCATCTGATAATTCTTTTCATAAAAATTTCTCCTATGTAGGGAATATAAGTGAATCTACATGCAAGACCAGAAGAGCAGCAGTTAACCCAATATCTTTCTTTTCTATGTGTCAATTTTACTTTTATTCAATATATATATTATAGGTAGATGGATAAAATGAATTAGCCAGAATTTACTAAGGGTATGTCTATTTTGTTAAAAATAACATATGCAAATATATTATTTTGGGTCTTATCCAGGAAAGAAATGCCTTCAATTATTTTCTTAGTAACTCTCATTCAGAGTGATGATGGACAATCTGGTTTTGAAATTTCTTCCAAAAGAGAAGAAAATAGGGATAAATGTGAAGTTATATGTGAAGTTGTTCACTGTACAGTTAAGCCCATGTGATTACATAGTTTCACTTGCTTTCTAAGCTTCAGCTACATCCAAGAAAAGGATATATTAGTGTGCATTTCTTTTCTTTGGACTAGTGTAGAAAATAACATTGTCATTTCCTAGCCTCCAGAAACAATTTTGTTGCCAAATTTCACATGGAGGCAACTTGGTAGTTTATGTTAGAAGAAACATTTCTGTAATTAGGTGATAGGAATTTAAAGCTTTGATAAAATATTTTTTACAATTTTACACACACATACACACACAAACACACACACTTCCAACATACTTCCTATATATACTTCCTATATAAAACAGGTTTTTGTTCTCATTTGTAATTCTCAGGAGGCTTGACTTTTTTAAAAACAATTCTCTTGATGATTCTGGACTTCAAGTGAGAGATGGTGAAGTATATTGCTAGTAATGATGCTTTTGCTACCTACTTTTCCATCAGTCTAAAGATTCCCTTGCTCTCCTAGGTTGAAATAGTCTAGCGAGAGGAATTCCCTCGTGATATCTTTTCTTGCAAAATGTAAGCAAATGGGGAAGTTTCTCCCAGTGAGAAAATCTTGAAAAGTTGAAAAGTTTGGAATTGTATAATTTAATAACAAGGCAAGTCAGTTGGGCCATGATATAAACAAACATTATGTATTACAGATGTTTGCCTTCTTACACAGGTGAGGCCGAAAGAAATAAACTGACATAAACTCTGTGAAGAACTGTATATGCCTGCATGAGGTGATATAGATCTGTAATTTGGTCTATGGAGAAGATATGATTTATTTCACTGAAGCTAAGAGAGTCCCAGTTTGCCTCACTGAAACAAACACTTCAGGGAAGAAAAGTTTTCACCAGCCTTCTCACTCAGCCCAAGCCAACGCTTTCAACATGGACAACTTCAGGAATGCTCACAACTCTTGCGACAGCGCTGAGAGCTCTGAAACACAGAGAGGTAAAGCAGCATGATGGTCTCACGTCCCTCTTAGAACTGAGACACCATATAACTATGTGAAGCAACTTTGAAGGAGATGCTTAGTTCAGATTTTCATCAAGAAGTAGCATGCCTTAGATATTTTGCACAGCTTTTAGAATTTTTCAGTATCTCTGTACATAGGCCTGAAAGTCCAGGCAGATGGATACCTGTGTTATGGAAATTTTTTTTTTTTAATTTTAATTCCATTTATATCCCGCCCTTCTCCGAAGACTCAGGGCGACTTACAAGCTTAGCAGTAGCCTTTATTCTATGTATATGCCTGCTTATTAGGGCTTTCACCCCCCCCCAAGTGGCATTATTACAAAGTCAGCTTATTGCCCCCAACAATCTGGGTCCTCATTTTACCTACCTTGGAAGGATGGAAGGCTGAGTCAACCTTGAGCCTGGTGGGATGCGAACCTGCACTAATTGCAGGCAGCTGGTGTTACCTAAGGAGGCATTAGCCCACTGCTCCACCAAGGTTCATAAGGCTAAACAAAAGCTTGAGATGTTATAGAGATTTTGGTCCTGATGTTAGAAAATGGTTTTCTTTTTAATATTTAACTATTTACAATAATTTCCATCCTCTCTGACATTAAAAGCACTTTTCCTATCTTGACTGAAACTGTGAAAACCAAATTTGATCACTGTTTTCCTCTTGGCTGATCTGGTTAGTTTTTCAGTGGGAGATTACCAAAGAATACTAGGCCAATAAGCTAGACTGTGAAGTCAGAAAATACTTTAGGAGAAGGAAGAAGTGGCAAACCATCTGCAGTACATGGAAATGTTCACGAAGCCACCAGTAGCTGAACTTTATTGAAAGAGGCCACTTTTTTCCCTTCCTGTTCTCCCATGAATACATGTCACAGATCCTGGGTAAATGCTACAGAAATTTTGCAAGAGAAATTAAGGTTTAGTTTTAACCTGAAATGTTAATCAATATTTAATGTTATTTTATAGCAAGGCAAACCCTCTTTTACCAGGATGAGTGAAAAGGGGCTTTTTAAAATGCTGTCCAATCCAGCATTGCTTTCCAACACTGATGGGCAAGATTTATTTATTTATTCAATTTCTATAGCCATCTTGGCCAAATGACTACAATTCTAAAACTACAAAACAATTAAAACAATCCCCCTCCCCAAAAAAATAAGTACATACAGTATAGCAGCCAAGATAGTGTAACAACTAACAGTAAAGCCAAATGGGTTCATTAACATAAACCAAGCCTGGGTAAACAGACAAGTTTTTAATGCCTTATGAAAAGCCAATAGGCTTGGGCCATTCTAATCTCTGATGGGAAAATATTCCTGAAAGCAGGAGCTCTGGCAGAGAAGTTTTTGCCAGTTAACATTCTTTAACTGATGGGATCTGCAGAATGCCCAAACTGTTGGATCGAGATGAACCAGACACTATTACTCTTTACTTTGCTATGTCCTATCTCTTAAATGTATGCGTGCAATAACTCAGCTGGTATTTGTTCTTCCCTGTTGGGTTGATAGTAGAGGCTATCATATGCTGTTTTTCACTTTGAGTCCCTCTTAATGCATGTCTATTAATATACTTACTCATTTTTGTTACTGCTAGGAGTATTGTTTAGTTTCATTTCTTGGGGCACAGGCAGAATTCGCTCTTCACCCTAATGCTGGGACCCAAGACTCCAGCTCAGCTCAATTCAAGGGATGACACGTTAGTCACAGTCCCAAGTGGCAGAAGAGAAGCACTTAATGATGATAGACTTATATGAGAACAGAGCACACAGCCCTAAAGCTTCTGCAGGTATCAAGCAGATGAGCTAGGGTGTATTCAGCAAGCAAGGGGGTTGATTGCAGAACAAATCCATGCCATATGCTGCACAAATCCCTTGTAACTGTAACCAGTAAGGTTGTGGCTTATCCACCCACCTTCTTAATCTTAAAAAAGTATAATGCACCTTTTTTCCTGCAACTTCTCTCAATCCTCTCCATGTGTCACAAAGCTGGCGGCATAATTCACAGAGAAGAAAACAAAACTCAAACACATTTTTGACAGGTCCCACCAAAAAACTGAATGAGGTGGCTGCTTCAGGCAACATACACTGGACACTCAAGAAAAATATCACCAGAAATTTTATTCCCTCTGCAGTACCTTTCTCTGAGTTGCTGGAAATTTATGTGGTCTAGGAAATCTGCAAAAAACCAGATTTAAGACTTTAGTGCCACAAGAGCCATATGCAGAAAAGGAGGAGAACAGAATAATTTGGAAAGCTGCCTTCTGTGACTGTAAGCTTTGCTCAATAATGAAATAAGCAAACAACAATAGAGGAACAAGGATTGGCTAGGTATACATTTTATTCCTATAATTTGTGGGGTCTCTTGTTGAAGACATCCCAGGACAGAAACAAAACAAAGCAAACAGAAATCCAAATGCATTAGAGAAGAGAACCAATAAACCTAATCCAATTCTGATCTCCGTGAAATGTTTTGCAGTTCTCAGCATTAGAGTCTTGATAAATCCAGTGATTTGTAGATAGTGTAGGATTTCAAAAATTAGGTCAGACGAGGCCTTTCCAAGACCTATTGGGTGTTCAGAAAGAGATGACCTCAAAGTTAGCTCACTTTGAGTTCAAGTTCTGCCAAAGAGCAGTTCTGATTAAACTTTGGGTGCACCGCCTCATGTTTAAAACTGAATCACTAAAGGAGAGATGCAGAAGTTTAAAATAACAGAACACAGATTTCATTTTAGAATTTACGAATGAAAAACACTTGAGAAAATATCAGCAGGCAGGAGCAGGAAGAACAAACGGTAACCAAATTGGTTCCTGTGACAAACCATAACATTTACTTTAAACCCTCCGCATGCTACTCAGTAAAAGTCAAGCTACTACTTTTTTAATAGATCCCAGGCCTTCTTAAACTCATAGCTCTGCCAGTGTTAAACAGGTCAAGAGCGGGTCAAAAAGTGAAAATCCATGTGAAAGTAAACTTTAAGATATCTGTGCTGGAACAGCTATAGCAGAGTGCCTTCTTGGTGGAAAATATGCTTCCTCTTTATGTATCAGAACGAGATTGTTTGACACACACTGTACTTGACAAGTCATGCAATACATTAAGCAATGTAACAGCAATATGGCTCATACAAATTAGAATTCTAATGATTTAATGTTTGAATCATATTTAATATACGTTTACTGAATGGGAGGTCTAATGGGCATCTTTAAGCCTTTAACTGAAGAGTCTTATACTTATCTTCTCAGAAATAAATCCTGCTCACTTAAATGAGGCTTACTTACAGGTAGGTAGCTAGGACAGTAATTAAATACACAAAATTATAATGTCTATTTGGTTTCCTCTTTTTATTTGGTATAAATGACAATGTTGCTACTTTAATTTCTTAAACATATGGTGATAAAAATAAATGTTTAATATATATTAATTCACATTTGAAACCATTAAATACTATGTCCCAAAGGTGCTTTCTTTGAAAAGGCAACTGGACGTCATTTTGCTTAAAGACATTTCACTCCTCATTCAAGAAACTTTTGAGTTCTGACTGAATAGTGAGAGAATGAAAGGATTTATATTCCATGCAATCATCTGGTCATTAGCATTCTTTCTGAGAGTTATTGAGGCCTCTTGGAAGTTTATCTATGTCCTCAGGTCACCTGAATCCTGTCATCTACAATTTTTTCTGGAAATCTGTTCATACTCCCATACCATTTGAAGGATTAAATGTCTATGGAGATTCTCAGTTATCCAGGCTGTGGTTGTTGTTCCAAAGGTTTGAAGGGTGTGACTTGGGTGACTGTTAACCTTGCCTTTGAGGGGAAGTATGGACAGATTTCCAGAAAAATGACAGACTACAGGATTCAGGTGACCCTGAGGGCACAGATAAACCACCAGGTGGCCTCAATGACTCTGAGAGATGCAGTGGTCCAACTTCCCTCACCTTAAAAATTCAAGATCCTCAGAACTGCCCGGTCTTCAATCCTCCCTTTCTGGGGGAAGTTGATAAGAAGGTGGTTGGTCTCCAACTCCAAAATGTGCTGGAGAAAGTGGATTATCTGGATTCTTTACAATCAGCTTTCAGTCTGTGACTGAATATTGTCTTGTGGCAGGCTCAGCATAGGAGTAGCACATCTATCCTATCACTCCTTGACCTCTTAATGGCTCCAGTACCATTACCCATAGTGCCTTTCTGAATCAGTTTTGAGGGTTAGGAGTGGGTGGCAGTGGTTCTCCTTCTCCTCCCTCTTGATCTCCCTCTTGATCTAGTCCCAGTCAGTATCCGTGCCACACTCTACCCTTTTCTCTTTAAAAACTATTGCATGTAGTACAGTATTGTCAGTACACTGATGATATCCAATTGTACATCTCTGTTCATGGCTGCCTAAGTGAAGCTGCCAATGTTCTATCTGGAAGCTGTGGGCAAAACAGCTTGAATTTAATCCTTCCAAAATTGAGAAACTATGGCTCTTGGTGTTTATGGAGATTCTCAGTCATCCAGGTCATGGTTGTCCCAAAGATACTTTTTCAAGAACTTTCTTGTTTTTCTTTGAAGATGTTTTGCTTCTAATCCAGGAAGCTTCTTCAGCTTCTTTACATAGCCATGGGAATCAGAAAGTTTTCATTCTTGATTCTGAGTACTGTTGTACTGCCCCATTCAGATTCAGTGCACATCTTGGGAGTCCTCCTGACTCACTGTCCTGATGGAAAAGTAGAGGTTAGTTTTGGCCAGGGGAATATTTGCACTATTTTGTCAAAAGTTTCACAATCCCAGGTAAAGTCTTGCTTTATTTGCAAGAAACTTTACTGAGCTTGATACAAAAGAAACTTTGTTTTTTGTCTCCCTTTTCCTTAAAGATTGCCATTAATGCACATGTACATGTACACAGGCACACACACAGTTCCACAACAGCTGGTTTCACTGATTTTAGGAGTGTTTTTTTTAATTACATATTTTCAGGCAACAAGTATATCTTTTGAACACTGTATATATATATATATATATATATATATATATATATATATATATATATATATATATATATATATATATATATATATATATATAAATATAAATATAAATATAAATATATGATATATATATTAGAGGCAAATAACACTGCCTCATATGCAATCAGCCCAGGTTCGAATCTCAGAAGGGTATAGCTGACTGATGACGACTAAGGAGTCAGAAATGCATCTCAGTTTCCCTTTAATTCTTTGTTAGTAATTTACACAAATATATGAATTGTCCGGTGTGACTACTGCCTGTTCGATAGCCTTCAAGATAGGCTGAAAACAGGAAATAAAGATTTGCCCCATGTTTGGGGCCTAGCAAGGTAATCTAAATAGTTAACATTTGAAACATATCTTTCCTTGCAGAAAAAAGCTAACAGAGCGAGAGAGACCTTGTGGCTTAGAGGCAAATAACACTGCCTCATATGCAATCAGCCCAGGTTCGAATCTCAGAAGGGTATAGCTGACTGATGACGACTAAGGAGTCAGAAATGCATCTCAGTTTCCCTTTAATTCTTTGTTAGTAATTTACACCCCCTTCATGGATTACTGCCTTGTCGTGGCGAAGGGGCTTGCGTAATTCAATGAAGCTATGAGCTATGCCGTGCAGGGCCACCCAAGACGGACAGGTCATAGCAGAGAGTTCTGACAAAACGTGATCCACTGGAGAAGGAAATGGCAACCCACTCCAGTATCTTTGCCATGAAAACCCTATGGACAATACCAAAAGGCAAAACGATATGACGCTGGAAGATGAGCCCCTCAGGTCGGAAGGCGTCCAATATGCTACTGGGGAAGAGCAGAGGGCTAGTACTAGTAGCGCCAGAAAGAATGAAGCGACTGGGCCAAAGCCGAAAGGACGCTCAGCTGTGGATGTGTCTGGTGGTGAAAGGAAAGTCCAATGCTGTAAAGATTTTTTCTCCATAGAAACCTGGAATGTAAGATCCATGAATCAAGGAAAACTGGACGTGGTCAAACAAGAGATGACAAGACTGAACATTGACATCTTAGGTATCAGTGAACTAAAATGGACAGGAATGGGTGAATTTAATTCAGATGACCATCAGGTATACTATTGTGGGCAAGAATCCTTCAGAAGAAATGGAGTAGCCTTCATAGTCAATAAAAGAGTAGGAAAAGCAATACTGGGATACAATCCTCAAAATGACAGAATGATCTCAGTTCGAATCCAAGGCAAACCATTCAATATCACAGTAGTCCAGGTCTATGCCCCAACCACCAGTGCTGAAGAGGATGAAATTGACCAGTTCTATGAAGCACTACAGCACCTTATAGAACTAACACCAAAAAATGATGTTCTTATCATCATGGGGGATTGGAATGCTAAAGTAGGAAGCCAAAAGATAACTGGAATAACAGGCAAGTTTGGCCTTGGAGTGCAAAATGAAGCAGGGCACAGGCTGATAGAATTCTGTCAAGAGAATACGATGGTCATAGCAAACACTCTTTTTCAACAACCCAAGAGACGGCTCTACACATGGACATCACCAGATGGTCAACACAGAAATCAGATTGACTATATGCTCTGCAGCCAAAGATGGAGAAGCTCTATACAGTCAGTAAAAACAAGACCAGGAGCTGATTGTGGCTCAGACCATGAGCTTCTCCTTGCAAAGTTTAGGCTTAAACTGAAGAAAGTAGGGAAAAGCACTAGGCCAGTCAGGTATGAATTAAATCATATCCCTGTTGAATATACAGTAGAGGTGACAAATAGATTTAAGGAATTAGATCTGATAGACAGAGTGCCTGAAGAACTATGGACAGAGGTTCGCGACATTGTACAACAGGTAGCAACCAAAACCATCCCAAAGAAAAAGAAATGCAAGAAAGCAAAATGGCTGTCTGAGGAAGCTTTGCAAATAGCTGAGGAAAGGAGGGAAGCGAAAGGCAAGGGAGAAAAAGAAAGATACACCCAATTGAATGCAGAATTCCAGAGAATAGCTAGAAGAGATAAGAATGCCTTCTTAAATGAACAGTGCAAAGAAATAGAAGAAAACAATAGAATAGGGAGGACCAGAGATCTTTTCAAGAAAATTGGAGAAATGAAGGGAACGTTTAATGCAAAAATGGGCATGATAAAGGACCAAAATGGCAGGGACCTAACAGAGGCAGAAGAGATTAAGAAGAGGTGGCAAAATTACACAGAAGAACTATACAAGAATGAGCTTAACGTCCCTGATCATCACAATGAGGTGGTCACTGACCTCGAGCCAGACATCCTAGAATGTGAAGTGAAGTGGGCCTTAGAAAAGCTGAGCAACAACAAAGCTAGTGGAAGTGACAGTATTCCAGCTGAGCTATTCAAAATCTTAAAAGACAATGCAGTAAAAGTGCTACACTCAATTTGCCAGCAAATTTGGAAAACTCAACAATGGCCACAGGATTGGAAAAGATCAGTTTACATTCCAATTCCAAAGAAAGGCAGTGCCAAAGAATGTTCAAACTATCGCACCATTGCACTCATTTCTCATGCTAGTAAAGTCATGCTTAAAATCCTACAAGCTAGACTTCAGCAGTATGTGGATCGAGAACTACCAGAAGTACAGGCAGGATTTCAAAGAGGCAGAGGAACTAGAGATCAAATTGCCAACATACGCTGGATCATGGAGAAAGCTAGGGAGTTCCAGAAAAACATCTACTTCTGCTTCATTGACTATGCTAAAGCCTTTGATTGTTTGGATCATAACAAACTGTGGCAAGTTCTTAAAGAGATGGGAGTACCAGACCATCTTATTTGTCTCTTGAGAAACCTATATGCGGGTCAAGAAGCAACAGTGAGAACTGGACACGGAACCACTGATTGGTTCAAAATTGGGAAAGGAGTCCGGCAAGGATGTATACTGTCGCCCTGCCTATTTAACTTATATGCAGAGCACATCATGAGAAAGGCAGGGCTAGATGAATCAAAAGTTGGAATTAAGATTGCCGGAAGAAATATCAACAACCTGAGATACGCAGATGATACCACTCTAATGGCAGAAAGTGAAGAAGAACTAAAGAGCCTCTTGTTGCGGGTGAAGAAGGAGAGTGCAAAACTTGGGTTGAAACTTAACATTAAGAAAACCAAGATCATGGCATCTGGCCCTCTCAATTCCTGGCAAATAGACGGGGAAGAAATGGAAGTAGTGACAGATTTTATTTTTCTGGGCTCCAAGATCAATGCAGATGGGGACTGTAGCCAAGAAATCAAAAGACGCTTGCTCCTGGGGAGGAAAGCCATGGCAAATCTAGACAGCACACTAAAAAGCAGAGACATCACCCTGTCAACAAAAGTGCGTATAGTCAAGGCTATGGTCTTCCCAGTTGCAATGTATGGCAGTGAAAGTTGGACCATAAGAAAGGCTGAGCGCCAAAGAATTGAGGCCTTTGAACTGTGGTGCTGGAGAAGACTCCTGCGAGTCCCTTGGACCGCAAGGCGATCAAACCGGTCAGTCCTAGAGGAGATCAATCCTGACTGCTCTTTAGAAGGCCAGATCCTGAAGCTAAAACTCAAGTACTTTGGCCATCTAATGAGAAGGAAGGACTCACTGGAGAAGAGCCTAATGCTGGGAAATATCGAGGGCAATAGAAGAAGGGGACGACAGAGAATGAGGTGGCTGGATGGAGTCACTGAAGCAGTAGGCGTGAGATTAAATGGACTCCAGAAGATGGTTGAGGACAGGAAGGCCTGGAGGAATGTTGTCCATGGGGTCGCGATGGGTCGGACACGACTTCGCAGCTAACAACAACAACAACAACAGTAATTTACACAAATATATGAATTGTCCGGTGTGACTACTGCCTGTTCGATAGCCTTCAAGATAGGCTGAAAACAGGAAATAAAGATTTGCCCCATGTTTGGGGCCTAGCAAGGTAATCTAAATAGTTAACATTTGAAACATATCTTCCCTTGCAGAAAAAAGCTAACAGAGCGAGAGAGACCTTGTGGCTTAGAGGCAAATAACACTGCCTCATATGCAATCAGCCCAGGTTCGAATCTCAGAAGGGTATAGCTGACTGATGACGACTAAGGAGTCAGAAATGCATCTCAGTTTCCCTTTAATTCTTTGTTAGTAATTTACACAAATATATGAATTGTCTGGTGTGACTACTGCCTGTTCGATAGCCTTCAAGATAGGCTGAAAACAGGAAATAAAGATTTGCCCCATGTTTGGGGCCTAGCAAGGTAATCTAAATAGTTAACATTTGATATATATATATATATATATATATATATATATATATATATATATATATATATATATATATATATATATATATATATATATATATATATATGGATATTTGGTTATTCGGGTTTTTCCCCGCATAGAACTAAAGGTGTAGGGGCGACGTTTCGACGGAATCCCATCCGTCATCATCAGGCTGGTGGCTTCTGCTTCCTTCTTCTGGGAGAAGCATGTGGCTGTTTGTTCTTCTTTTTTAAACTGCCAGAGGGGGTGTGTTCTGTGGGTGGAGGTGTGCTCTGATTGGGTGGGGGAGTAAGTGTGTTCTGATTGGGTGGGAGTGTGTTTTGAATGGTGGGTGTGTTCTGATTGGGTGGGGGTGTGTTTTGAGTAGATGGGCTGGTCTCAGCTGCCTGCCTTAGACCTGAGCTGGTGAGTTGTGCTGTTTTTGTTCGGCTTCGTGTTTGTGGTGGTGCCATGTTTTTATAGTGGGTGTCAGTTTGCTTATTGTGTGGTTTGGAGGGGTTTAAAGTGGCTGATGTTGCAGCTGTAGTTAGGTTTCTGTTTTGTGGTTGTGCCTCGTTATCATTGTGGGTACGGATTTGCTTTTGGAATGGTTGTCTGGTGGTGATGTCCTGTGGTGTTATCATGACTTTGGGTCTATCATTCTTGGTGGTTGGGACTCGTCTGTCAATCAAGGCGGGTTTCCAAATGGTTGGTAGGCGAGAGGTATCATCTCGTTTGTTTATGCTGTGGGGGCGTTTTTCTATCTCAATGGCTTCTCAGATTATTCTGTTGTTAAAATGTTCAATTTTGGCGATAGTTTTGGTTTTTTTAAAATCAATTTCATGTCCCGTGGCTTCAAAGTGTTGGACCAGGGGTGAAGTTTGTTCTCCCTTTCTGAGTGAGTTTTTGTGCTCTTCAATGCGTGCACTTATTCTTCTGTTGGTCTGTCCGATGTATGTGGTGGGGCAGGTGGTGCATGGGATTTCGTATACTCCTTGGTTTTCTAACCCAATTATGTCCTTGGGGTTTCTTAGGATGGTGGATATTTTTCTGTCTGTGTAGAATGCTGTTTTGATGTTGTGTTTTTGGAGGACCTTGCTGATTCTGTCTGTGGTCCCTTTTAAGTATGGGAGGAGGGCTTTGCCATTTTCTTGTTCTCTGTCTTGGGTTTTTGTGGGTGTCTCTCTTCGGATTAAGTTGGTAATCATGTTTCTTTGGAATCCATTGGCTGTTAGTACATTAGTGAGAGTGTGTAGTTCGGTTTTTTGGTGTTGTTCGTCAGCTAGGTGTTTTGTTCTGGAGATGAGTGTCTTGGCTACGGAGTTGATCTGTGCTGGGTGGTGGTGTGAGAGTGCGTTCAGATAGCGGTTTGTGTGTGTTTTTTTATGGTAGATAGTGTGTCCTAGGGAGCCGTTGGATTTCTTGTAGACCCACAATGATAACAAGGCACAACCACAAAACAGAAACCTAACTACAGCTGCAACATCAGCCACTTTAAACACCTCCAAACCACACAATAAGCAAACTGACACCCACTATAAAAACATGGCACCACCACAAACATGAAGCTGAACAAAAGCAGCACAACTCACCAGCTCAGGTCTAAGGCTGGCAGCTGAGTCCAGCCCATCCACTCAAAACACACACACACCCAATCAGAACACACCCACCATTCAAAACACACTCCTACCCAATCAGAACACACTTACTCCCCCACCCAATCAGAGCACACCTCCACCCACAGAACACACCCCCTCTGGCAGTTTAAAAAGAGGAACAAACAGCCACATGCTTCTCCCAGAAGAAGGAAGCAGAAGCCACCAGCCTGATGATGACGGATGGGATTCCGTCAAAACGTCGCCCCTACACCTTTAGTTCTACGCGGGAAAAAACCCGAATAACCAAAGATCCACAATCCACACACACACACACACACACACACACACACACACACACACACACACATATATATATATATATATATATATTTGTTTTCTGAGGTTTTCGCGGGTGCCTGTATGTGGATCCTTGGTTTTTCGGGTTTTTCCCCGCGTAGAACTAAAGGTGTGGGCGCAACGTTTCGACGGAGTCTCATCCGTCATCATCAGGCTTTAGCTTCCTTCCTCTGGGAGAAGCATGTGGCTGTTAGTTCCTCTTTTTTAAACTGCCAGAGGGGGTGTGTTCTGTGGAGGTGTGCTCTGATTGGGTAGGGGACCAAGTGTGTTCTGATTGGGTGGGAGTGTGTTTTGAATGGTGGGTGTGTTCTGATTGGGTGGGGGGTGTTCTGAGTGGATGGGCTGGTCTCAGCTGCCAGCTCCAGAACTGAGCTGGTGAGTTGTGCTGCTTTTGTTCGGCTTCGTGTTTGTGGTGGTGCCATGTTTTTATAGTGGGTGTCAGTTTGCTTATTGTGTGGTTTGGAGGTGTTTAAAGTGGCTGATGTTGCAGCTGTAGTTAGGTTTCTGTTTTGTGGTTGTGTGTCTTTATCGTTGTGGGTTCGGATTTGCTTTTTGAATGGTTGTGTGGTGGTGATGTCATGTGATGTTATCATGAGTTTGGGTTTGGTATCATTCTTGGTGGTTGGGCCTCGTCTGTCAATCAAGGCGGGTTTCCAAATGGCTGGTAGACGAGAGGTATCATCTCGTGTATTCATGCTGTGGGGGCGTTTTTCTATCTCAATGGCTTCTCTGATTATTCTGTTGTTAAAATGTTCAATTTTGGCGATAGTTTTGGTTTTTTTAAAATCAATTTCATGTCCCGTGGCTTCAAAGTGTTGGACCAGGGATGAAGTTTGTTCTCCCTTTCTGAGTGAGTTTTTGTGCTCTTCAATGCGTGCACTTATTCTTTTGTTATTACATATCAAGTCCAACAAGAAGAGGATGTCTGAAACAAATGCACCAGTTCTGGAAAGAACAACATACAGATTAGAAATAACAGAACAGAGAATAGCAGATAAATGTCGATTTATAATACGAAATAAAGTATTCACAGAAACAAAATTGGACGAACTGCAAAGGTTTACCCAGGGCAAAGAAATCAAAGCCTTGCCAGAAATAACTCAGAATGTAGAGACAAACCAGGGGAAGTTGGCAGTAGAGGAATCCAGCAGAGATATACAACTCTTTTCATTTGGAAACCAGGCACCTCTTCTTCAGGAAGAACAAAGCCCTCTAACTAAAGAAATATAAGAATTGAAACAAAGAATAACTGAGCATCTAGAACAGCACAAAAACAACAGAATAAGGCTGCCTGCATTGAAGCTTGTGTCAAAGAAACAGCTAGCACAAGCATTAAAAGATGCAAATACTGCAATATCAAGCATAAGCACCAATACATTGCAAGAAACAAACCAACTAACGTACAGCACAGTTGCAGTTATAACTGAATACCTGGGATGCAAAATGAACAAAGAAAAAGAAATCAAACAGTACACCACAAAAATGGAAAGTTAGACTGGAAAATAAGATCAGCAAGTTAAGATCAGATGCAAGCAAGCTAGAACAGATGAAAGAAAAGAAGCTGAAGAATAAGAAGACCAAAGAATACCTAATCAAGAAATACCACTTAGAAACAAGGAAGATCAAGGAAGCACTGGAAATAATAAAGCAGCGAATAAGAGCTATAACTAGGAAGATCAGCAGATATGAAGCTTGAATTGCAAATTATAGGCAGAACCTCCAATTTCAATCTAATCAGAAATGTTCCTACCAATCCATCAATGGAGAAATTGCAATGAATCAGTCAGTAACTGAAAAGGAAGAAACAGTGCAGTTCTGGACACAGATATGGAATAACCCAAAGAAATACAATAAGGACACAGCTTGGTTAAAAGAGGTGGATGCCTTAAGGACAAATGCTTACAACTTTCAAATTGCTAACTGGAGTGGTAGCTGATGCAGTCCAAGAGCATCTAGTTGAAAACAATCTCTTTCCACCTGAACAGAAAGTAAACTGCCCCAATAGCAGAGGAACAAAAGATCAACTCCTAACAGACAAAATGATCTTGGAAAACTGCAAGAGAAGGAAGACCAACCTGAACGTGGCATGGATTGACTAAAAAAAAAAGCATTCGACTCTCTGCCACATGAATGGATAATCAAGTGCCTAGAAATAAGCAAAAACATAAGAACGTTTGTGCAAAGATCAATGGCACAATGGAAGACATGGTTGCATGTCAATGGTGAAAACTGGGAGAGGTTAATATCAAGAGAGGAATATTTCAAGGAGATTCACTATCACCACTACTATTTGTTATTGCAGTTTCCTCTGTCGACAATACTGAATAAGTCAGGCCATGGCTATCAAACATCAAATACATCTGCCAGACTATCCCACCTCCTTTACATGGATGATCTGAAGCTGTATGGAAAAAAGTTATCTGAAATAGAATTGCTGCTCAACATTGTCCAAATATATAGCCAAGATATTGCAATGGAGTTTGGCTTGGACAAATGTGCCACACTAACTATCAAACAAGGAAAAATAGTGAAAACTGAAGGAATCAAGATGCCCCATGAAAATAACATTAAGAGTCTGGATGAGGAAGATTACTACAAATACTTGGGTATCCTTCAAGATGACAACATCAAGCACACTGAAGTCAAGAAAAAGACTAGAGGTGAATACATCCACAGAGTGAAGAAGATCTTAAAGTCCAAACTCAATGGAGGAAATACCATGAAGGCAATCAACACCTGGGCAATTCCACTCATTAGATACACAGCTGGAATAGTGGACTGGACTCAAGCAGAACTAAAAGCAATGGATAGGAAGAAAAATAATGACAATGAATCATGCCCTTCATCCATGACATTGACAGACTCTATCTACCAAGGCAAATAGGTAGACGTGGAATGTTGCAAGTACATCAGATGACTGAAGAAGAAAAAATGGCTTTGGAAGAATATCTGAAGGACACTGAAGTTAGTATATCAGGAAGGCTTACTGACTACTGGAGAGTCCAAACTGGCCTACAAGAAAGACCAAATGAAGAACAGAATGGAGGAATGGGAAGACAAATCACTACATGGCCAGTACATTGAAAAAATAGCTGGGAAAGCAGATAATAACAAGACCTGGCAATGGCTAAGAGCAGGAAAGTTGAAGAAAGAGACCGAGGGACTAATTCTGTCTGCACAAGACCAAGCCTTAAGGACAAATGCATACAAAGTCAAAATTGAGAAGACAGCAACAGACAGTAAGTGCTGCCTATGCAAAGAAGCTGAAGAAACAGTGGACCACCTGGTAAGCTACTGGAAGAAGATCGTACACTCTGACTACAAGCAGCAGCATGACAAAGTAGCAACAATGGTGCATTGGAAGATCTGCAAGAAATATCATTTGCCTGCCAGCAAGTACTGGTGGGACCATAAAATAGAGAAAGTCATAGAAAATGAAAATGTTAAATTGCTCTGGGACTTTAGAATTCAAACAGACAAGCACCTGCCACATAACACCCAGACTTAACAATTGTTGATAAGACAGAGAAAAAAGTCTGGTTAATGGATGTGGCAGTGCCTGGAGACAGCAGAAGAGAAGAGCAAGAACTGGAAAAGATAACAAAATACAAAGACCTACAAATAGAAATAGAACGACTGTGGCAAAGTCAAGCAAGGGTAGTACCAATAGTAATAGTAGTAATAGGCACCTTGGGTATAATCCCAAAACAACTGGAGCACCACTTGGACACCATTGGCAGTGGCAAATTCACCATCAGTCAATTGCACAAGGCAGCCTTACAGGAACAGCTTCCATCCTGCGATGATATCTGTAATACCATCAATTCAAAACATCTGCCTATCCCAGGTCCCTGGTAAGGACGCGACAGGTAGACAAAAATGCCAAATCCAGTCTGAACATCTGGCTGACTGTGCGATAATGATTAACAAGAACAAGAACAAAAGGAACAAAAAGAACAACAAGAACAGCAACAGCAGCAGCAACAACAACAACAACAACAACAACAACAACAACAACAACAATAATAATAATAATAATAATAATAATAATAATAATAATAATAATAATAATAATAATAAAAATTTGAAGGAACCTTGGTGGTCTTCGAGTCCAACCCCCTGCTCAGGCAGGAAAAAGGTAATATTATATTTCATAGATATACTCACCTACCCATACTTACTAATTCTAAATTAACGACAATCCTTTAGGTTATGAGCAGGTTATTGATTTGATTAACTACTGTTGCTTTGATTAGAGCAGGCATGTCAAACTGCCGGCCCACAGGTCGGATGCATCATACTGAAACTGTGCCCACCCCATTGCTGGCAATGGGGAAAAAGTCACAATACGTTGCAGTCTTTTCATTTTTACTTAAACCATATTGATTATTTCTTTACCTTCTGAAATAGAACTATGGAAATGATTTTAAAAAGCCTTCACATTCAGTTGAATTATGAGAACTGAGACATGAATAATATATTGTGTATTTAACTTCCTTGGTTGTTGTACAGAAATTATTTAAAATATTGCATGTATTATAATCATCTAGGTTTGAAAACCTAAATAAGACCCAAAAAAGGAACGATTGATATTATACTAGGAAACCTCCAGTCCAAATCAGGATGTATAATACTTGATACCAGGTATAACAATAAATGTGTTTTGTTTTGCTTTAATGATTTAAATGCTACATAAGAACACAAAAGTTGTAGTAAAGTCTATGTAATCTTTCTGAATTGTGGTATATCGTGTTTTTGTTTTGTTTTGGTGAGGATACAGAAAACTCTTATTGCTTCATGTGATGGTGAACGTTTTTATTTATTTATTTATTTATTTGATTTATATACCGCCCTTCTCCCGAAGGACTCAGGGCGGTGTACAGGGCAATAAAAATAAGAATACAGGATACAAGATTTAAAATTAAATGATTCAGGGCGGTGTACAGGGCAATAAAAATAAGAATACAGGATACAAGATTTAAAATTAAATGATTGTGCCCGATGCAGTAAGTTAGTTAAAAACAGCTCAGATCCAGAAGTCTTACAATATAAGTTGAGTTTGCATTGCTACCTAGGTGAAAAAAAATATCTTCTTGTTGTTTCACAGATAACAGTGGCAAAAGAGGCAGCAGCTGATTAATTGAGAAAACTATAGCTGATGCCAGATAATGCCAACTTCTGATGCAGATGCTGAATGCATGTTCCAAGCAATTTGGTATGTTGCCCAATGATTTAATGACGTTGAAGATAGCTCATTTTATATATATAGTCAAAAGTAAACAAATGGCAATTGGTATTAGTTCATCGATTTCTCTTGCAACATTGTGCATTTTTCATTGGTGGTTCAAATAAGCGCATTTCTAAAAAGTGTGCTTAGAATTGCAGTTTTCAAAAAATGTAATCTCTTTTCAATGTACTTTTAGCCTTGTTGTATACTTTTATCAATAGAAATTATGTTTGCTTTAAAAAAATATCTATTTAAATGTCACAGAAATGTTATTTTCTATGTCAAAAGTTTTCTTACCCTTGATTTCCAGGGAAGAAATGATGATCTGAAGAGAGCTTCGTGGAAAACTAAATGATAACTGGCGGAAGGAAGAGCTGGCTCTTTGCAATTCCTCTCTGGACAAGGAGGGGACTTGGGAGTGCCCAAAAGTGCCTCATACAATTGCTCCTCATGAGGAGATCACAGGACAGTTTTTTCTGGAGGGTTTATAGATCTGGGAGATGAAGGAATAGCCATATTGCTGAAACCATGGTCAGTGCTTTCAAGGACATGTTCACATATTTCCTTTTTAAATCACTTTTGGAAATTACTTGTTAAATACTTTTTAGTTATTTAGAACATAGAACATAGAATAATAGAGTTGGAAAGGACCTTGGAGGTCATCTTGTCCAACTCCCTGCACTGTATATCAGTGGTGGCGAACCTATGGCACACATGCCAGAGGCGGCACTCAGAGCCCGCTCTGTGGGCATGCACGCTGTCATCCCAGCCCTGCCTCCCCCCATGGCCCCCTCCTCACCAGCAGCCCCCCTGGAGGAGAATTGCCCCTGGGCGTGGCCCGCACGCAGCAGCGCAACCAAGGACATGGCAGCTGGGCAGTGGGGACAAGACTCCACCCTTGCGCCCTGTCACACGCAGATGATGCTGTGGGGTGCGGGCAGAGGGCCTGGCCACCATGGCCTGCTGGCTGTCTGGGTGATCTGCTCTGGTGGACCATGGAGACAGTGGGTGGCCCTGTGGGGGAACGGGGTGGGGGCAGAGAGGGGGAGTTTTGGGGCACTCGCTCTCTAAAAGGTTTACCATCACTGCCCTATATCATTCCAGGCAAATGACTAGTTAGTCTTTCCTTGAAAACTTCCAGTGATGGAGAACTACAACTTCTGGAGCTAAGCTATTGATTGTTACTGAGTGAATTTGTTTCATTTGTTAGTGAAAGAAGATTTAAATATAAGCTTAAGTACATAACAATAGTTTTTAGAGTAAACAACAAAAAAGTATTTAGAACATTGATTATGAAAAGTTATATACAGTTGAATTTGAAATAAGATTTTGAAATTAATTATAAGAATTTTTCTCATGGGAAAATATTGTTTTGAATTCTTAAAAATAATATAAAATAGGGTAGGACTTTGAAGGTTAGACACTAGAGGGAACTAGAATAAACTAAAAAGGAGAAGACCACTTACATTTCATTACTAATACAGAATGGAGCCAAATATTTTAACATTGAATATATTAAAATATATTTGTGAACAATGAACCCAAAAGTTAATTTTAAGAGTGTCTGCCATTATAGATAGACTATAAAAAAACTTTAAAAAAGTTATGGAAAAGGAATAAATCTTACTGTACAAGACTGAAGCTGATCTGAAGGTGTATTTAAACATGACAAACTACAAGAATGATATGGAAAAAGATGCCATGATGGATGTACAAACAATGTCTTAATAATTAAAGAGGATAAATAAATAACAAACCAAAAGACCAATCCAGATAAATTTCCTATAGTGGACTTACAAAAGAGATTTGTTAAATTTTTGAAGAATTTTATGAGAAGAGAAGGGACAAAGAAAAATAAAAAACCCTTAAATTTTAGGACAATATTTGAAAAGATTCAAGATCAAGATTGTTAAAAATAAAAGGCAAGAATATAAATTTGGTTTCTTTGATCAAAGCTAAAATACATATGTTATATCTGATAACTCTCAATAACTCTCAGATCTGAACAACAGGGTTTTATTTATTGATTGATTTGATTGATTTGTTTTATATGCCACCATCTCACTCTGAAAAGTGACTCTGGGTGGTTGATAAATTTAATAAAGATTTTAAGGACTTGTTTATAAATAAACAAGTATGGATAGAAAAGATCACCTTTTATATTTTATGGGAAGGTGGTAAGTTAGCTAAAATTGATTAAGAGGAAGTTATTTCATTATATTTCTTTTTTCTTATTTTGTTTCTTTTCTTTTCTTCTTTTCTGCACTTTTTTAGTTTGTATTAGTTTATATCTTTTACATTGTAATGTTTAGTAAAATTACTGTATAAAAATGGTTTTATTAGCCCATCTATTTTTTATTGTGAGTGTGCGCGCGTGCGTGCATGTGCGTGTGTGTATCAGTTTGCATCAGCCAAAATAAAGTCACTGCAGGATTGTCTCTTGACTTAAATTTAGGAAATATAATCTATCATGCAGGCCCAATTTTAGGATTTAGAAAGCTGGTTTTTATGCTTAAGGGTTGATTAGAACCTGAGTTTTCCCATTCCTAGTTCAATAATTTAATCATTATATCCACTGGCTCTCAATCATATATGTTATGATGTCATCATACAGTGTTGCGTACTTAAAACCAGTGAAATTAACTCAGTGATACATTGTCTCAGAATGTAAAAATGATGACAGATCATACTGGTCTTATTAAAACAGAGAAGAGACTTCATATTTTAAATGCCTTACTGCAGACATGTCAAACACAAGGCCCGGGGGCCGGATCTGGCCCATGAAGTGGTTTCATGTGGCCCGTGAAGCCATCCTGGAAACAGTGAGGGAACGGCCCCCACTGCCTTGGCCCTGGCCCAGAGACCCTCCTTCTGCCAGAGACCCTCAGATCTGTCCTACTCCTGCCCGGGCCCCCATGGGCACCCTTGATGCAAACGATGTAGAGCTGGCCACGCCCACCCAGTAGGCCATATGCACTCTAGCCACGCCCACCCAGTAGGCCACGCCCACCCTGGCCATACCCACCCGGCCCCCTGAGGGCAACCGCAATGCTAATGCGGCCCTCAATGAAATTGAGTTTGACACCCCTGCCTTACTGTGAACATATTTTATTTCTACATTTTTTTTCTTATAAAGCCTCAGAAGCTATTAACCATAAAATATTAGACAAACTCCTGTAATCACCTGTATATAATTAAGGCTCATTTGAATGTACTACCTATGACAAGTAGGTATGTATGTATATAGAGAAGAAATACACTTAGCAGTATTTATCAAAGACATTAGATCTCCTTGCTTTAGTATCTGTTTCCTTTCATTCTTTTTAATGGTGATAAGGACATCAGTACCCTATGCACTAGCTACAATATATTCCTGTAACTGAAAATCAGCATGAAGGAAGGAAGGAAAGAAGGAAATAATCCTTTTAAATGTGATCTTGGTGAACTTGAATGCAGTGAAAGTCTTATGCCTCTTTACTTTGCTGGTAATGACCTTTAAAGCCCTACATGGCATGGGTCCGGAGTACCTTAGGGAGCACCTGCTGCCGGCATCAACTTCCCTCCGCCCAGTGCGCTCCCACAGAGAGGGCCTCCTCAGGGTGCCACCAGTCAAAGAATGTCGACTGGTGGCCCCCAGGGGGAGGGCGTTCTCTGTGGGTGCGCCGGATTTGTGGAACCGTTTACCGGTTGAGCTCCGGATGGCACCCGACCTTCACTCCTTCCGACAGGATCGAAAGACCTATTTGTTTGAACAAGCCGGCCTGGCCTGATGGGTTTGGGTTTTATTATTGTTTCAATGTTTTAAATGTATTTTAACTTATTGTTCTGAAATACTGGGCTCTTTGTTTAATCCATTCTTAATTTTTGTATTTCTGTATTTTACTATTTATTGCCCTGTTCACCGCCCTGAGTCCTTCGGGAGAAGGGCGGTATACAAATAAAATTATTATTATTATTATTATTATTATTATTATTATTATTATTATTATTATTATTATTATTATTATTATTATTTAAGAAGTAAGGCTCTTAAACTACCTTGAGACTTTCTCCCATAAAAGTGTATATAGGATTGCACATTATTATATATTTATACAATATAATTAATAACTTATTGAATTTATATGCCATCTTTCCATTACAAATACAAGTGACAATAACATAACAAATAAAAATATTAAAAGTATAGCTAAAAGAAGTACATTTGATAATATATATTAAAGAGAAATAAATAATACTAACTAGTTGGTTAAAGCTTTCTTTGATAAAGGAGTGAAAATGAAAAGTCCTGTCTAAATAATAATAAAAATAGCCTGTTGCTGAAGAAGAACAAAGATTAAGCTAACCTGAATTGTTTTTTGACAGAAGTTTTAGAAATCCATGCACCTTACACTGCACTTAGCATCCCTACCAATTAATGTTTAAGTATTTAATAATTTCTGAAAAAGATCTATGGAGTTTTTTGATAGTGAGCTTGTAAACGTGGGTTACAAAACAAGGCCTTTACTATGGCTTATCCTCTGAGATTTGCTTGATACCAACTCTATTATTATGATAGTGGCTGCCAACTAAGCTATGCAAATCACTTGATGATCCATTCCTGTAGATCCACTTCTCAAAGCCACAAAGCAGATGCAGCGGCTGCTTTGAAGTTCACCCCGCTCCTTGCCCCAATTCTTTTATGCATGTAACATTTCTACCAGGATTGCTGGTAAAAGGAAAGTAGCTTCAAGGAGGTGCAGTGTGATTTTCACAACTATTCTATAGCAGGTCTTCTATATTTTCCTAGGACTTGTAATTTTCTTACTCCCTGCAAAAAAAAAAAATGGTTTTATGTATCTTCTTAAATTGTTGCTCTTTCCAATTTTTACTTTCGATATTCTTGCATTATTTTTTATAAGTTGCATTTGGGTTTGGGTGTTGCAAACCCATTTTGAAAATGGTCATTTTGGAGATTAATATAAACTCTTTAATAAAGAAATAATTAAATACTTACCGTTTAAGGAATGCAACTACGGGAATAGGGTGGTATATAAATTTAATAAAAAGTCCTACGGGAATAGGGCGGTATATAAATTTAATAAAAATAAAATAAACTCTGTAATCCTCGAAATTAAAACTATTTTTATCATGTTTTGGGATGACGTTTAGTGAATTTTATACTGGAACTTGTGTTTATATGTTGACATATTTTAAAGTTGTAGTTACAGTAAAACTGTAGGAAACCGAATGCCATAATTTTAATATTTTATCTAAATAATCATGCTGGGGCAGCAAGCCAAATAAACCCTGAAATTGTGCAGTGAAATTATAATAACTTTTTCTAGTAGCATTTGCAAGTTAACCATCTGTTTGTTTTCAGCTTTTACATAAGCCAAATGAGACGTTGTTATCATCAATTACATCTTCATTCCAAAGAAGAAAGTTTTTATTACAATGAAGTGCATCTCTGTTTCAGCCAAATTCAGTAACTCTATACTGAGATGCAGTTCTACACAGAGCTTCTATATGTTTACTGAGCCTTAGATGCACCATATCTAAAAATACATTGCTACAAACACTTGTATAGCCTTGCTAGGCCCATTGTGATAAGATGGCCCAGGGCCATGGAATTAAGTAAGTTTAGATTATCACACTGACCAAAGAATTGCCAGCCTAACAAGATGGTTACTAAGAAGATTCTGTAACCCACACATAATAAATATCTAGCTCTAAAAAGCAGCTGTGTAGTCTCATGGACAGAAGCAGAAGCACCAGTTAAATGTGCAGAGCATAGTCAAGAAGTTAGGAATTTACTACATTACCTAGAGAGATTTCAGCAGCTATTTGATTAACATTTGAGCTGCAACAAAATATTAAGGTTGTCATTGAGAAGACAATGGCTTATGACACTTCTAAGAGAGCTAGTATGTTGCTATACATATTCTTTTTATGATTTTGAGAAGTAAATAGAATATAGAACAAAAGAATAAAGAGTTTATAAAGATGCCCTAATGCTAATACTTCCCAGAATTTGAAATACAGGCAATTTTCTCCAACTTCTCTTCCAGAATGAAACATGAGCTAGAAAAACTAGCTCATAACCTAGAGCAACTATTATTTTCTCTAATATGGAAACATTGCCTACCTCCAACCTACAACAGTGTGGATTTGCCAATTTGGGACTGAGGAGAAGTTTCTTTCCATGAGAAAGGTGTGTGTGGGGGGGGGAATGGCAAAACTAGCATCTAAAATGCTTCTTTTTTACTCACTGTAATCCATTTTGGGGAAGTGATTTAATATAGTTTGATTCAACTGTCTATTTGGTTTCTATGTCAGTCCCAAAAAGCAGGTTGATGTAGATAGGAACAGATGTTCAGAGAATACTCTGAACAGTTTAACATTAAAAGATTGCTTATCCAAGCTGCTTTTTCTTATTGTCCAGCTGATGAGGTACAAAGAGGGAATTGCTAGTGACATGAGAAGCTTTGGTGCAGATGGAATGAGACATTCAGATGCATCTTCAAGGTGAGCAGGTAAAGAAATACATGTATCTGTAGTGTGAATGGCCTCGTTTTACAACTAGGATATAGGTGACTAATAGTACCAACAAAGGAGAATATTTTGCTCAGGATTGAAATGAGGGGTCCTTGTGCTTTCTAAGCTTACGGCTAGAATATAAACTGAGAGCAAACCCCACTCCTTACTATCAGTGATGATATTACCTACTTTGGGTAATGAAATGTCTATTAAAAAAAAGTACCAAGCTCAGAGACCAGTGGTGGGATTCAGCCATTTGCACCCGTTTGTCAGAGACCACCAAGTGAGTACAGTGGTGGGATTCAAATATGTGAACAACCGGTTCTTGTGCGTGGATGCCGCTTCTGGAAGTCTATTCTGGGCCTGGGCAACAAAAAAATAGCTACCGGTTCTGCCAAAGTGGTGTGAACTGGCTGAATCCCACCACTGAGTGAGTAATAGTAGAAGGTTTTTTTTTCTTCATCTTATTGTAAGTTGCAGGTTATACCCATGGATTATTACCGGTATTATTATTTTAGAAAAAAATATTGCTGCTTGTGGCTTATCCTTACACATTCAAAAAATAATAATCATGCCCCTTAATCCTGTTCACTGTCCTAATTCAGTGTTTTGATTATGGGGTAATCAAGCATTACACAGCACATAGAATTTTGTTATATTGTAATGTATACACTGAGAAGGCAAATAAAAAAGCCTCATGCTTGTAGAAAAAAACAACCAAGAAGCAATGTTTCCTACTTAGAATTTAAATGTTCAGGGTGGACCTGTTAGAAATACTCATATGCAAGAGCAAATTTTCTACTATGAAATGCAAAACAGTAAAAATGTAGAGAAGATGTGAACAAAACGTACTAATTTGATCTGCTGATGAAAAGAGAGCTGTTGTTGCCTTCGGTAAGCAACTAGTTAATCTGCCTCTTTTTTTTTTTTAACAATTTGTATGCTAGTCTTGGATGTAAGAAGTGGCTGCTGACAGAGGCTAGTGGAAAAGAAAGTCATTTTTATCTTCTGCTTCGAGACTCCTGCTGGCTGAATTGCTGATAGAGCTACCGCTGCTGTATTCAGCAACTGCTTTCTTTCTTTCTTTCTTTCTTTCTTTCTTTCTTTCTTTCTTTCTTTCTTTCTTTCTTTCTTTCTTTCTTTCTTTCTTCCTTCCTTCCTTCCTTCCTTCCTTCCTTCCTTCCTTCCTTCCTTCCTTCCTTCCTTCCTTCCTTCCTTCCTTCCCTGAGTACAGCAAAGACAAAACACACCTTATAACTGTATATGCAGACCTCCACAATCTTCTCATGAGAGAGTGCACATTTTTCACTTGGGAAAACAAGTTAGGCTCCATTAATTTAATATGTTCTGAAAGAGGATTCCATGGTGATTGTGATTTATAATACAGATATTATCTACACAAACATCTTCTGATGCCTGATTATCATGGTGCAGACGTTTGTTGCTATGATCTATATCTTCTAATATGTCATGTTTCAAATAAGCAATTAATTGGATTTTCCAATTTTCTTTCATGCTGCAGGAATACCAAAAACCTCAGTGCCCGGTGTTTATTTTATTTTTAAGTATAAATGAGTGAAAACTGAGGATGAATAAGGGACAAATTAGCAGATTCCTTCGTCTTTTTTAACTATAGGTCATTAGAGGTTCAAGTAACCTGTCAAACCTCATCTGTCCAATGTAGATAGCCAAATGAGGGGAAACCATGCTAACATTTTTAATACGGTAGGAAGGTGGTATAATGTGCATTGTTATAGAAAAAGGCAACAGGTGTTGACCAGATGTTAATGTTGTCAGCCAAGTGGTCTAATTTGTGGTTAGCAGGGAAGAGGAAGCACACCACATCTATCTGAGGTCCTATGACCCAAGAGGTACAAGATTAGATTATTTAGAGAAGATGAACATTTCTTCATAAGCAACTATTTGGGACCTAAGATTTTCACTACAAAGAGACAAATGAACCTGTTATGTACTGGGCTCTTAAAGAATACCACGTGGGTTGCTGGAGCAGCTAACGGCTCTCCAGCAACCCAGACTACAAGTCTCTTGTGCTGCAATTGGCTATCTCCAAGCGGCAATGGTTGATTCAAACCTATTGGCTGCTGCCTAGGGGCTAGACTATATATTGTGGCTAGTTGCAGCCTTTTCCATAGTACAGTTTCTGCACAAAATAAACTATGAGTTACCTTGTATTCAGCTTTGTGTCTTCATTCTTGCGCCAAAGAACCCGCTATTTAACATTGGCGATGAGGATGGGGTCCTGCTTTACTGATTAAGAGTTGAACTCTATGAGGGAAAGGCAGTGCACGTCGGAGGGAAAAGGCATTTTCCCCCCCTCAAGGTCGGCTAGCAAGCTACGCTAGCGACCTTGTGCTCAGTGGACTCATTCCCTGAGCCTGGAAGCAGGATCCAGAAGAATGCAGAAACCAGCAAAAGAATGCCGAAGGTTGGGAAACTGAGAGAATTTGACGTGAAACACCCAGAGGAATGGCCTTCATATCTATCACAAGTAGAAAACTACCTCAGGGCCAATCAGATTGCAGAAGAAGGACTGAAGGCTGCAATGCTACTCTGCATGTGCGGCCCAGCAACCTTTGATTTGGCCGACAACCTTTTCGCGCCGACACCGATCAAAGCAGTCTCCTACGCAGACTTCAAAAAGAAGCTAACCGGGCACTTCCAGCCCAAGATGTCTGAAATGGCTTGGCAGTTCAAGTTCGACCAAAGAGTGCAGCAACCGGGTGAATCAGCTTCCGAGTTCATAGTGGGCGTGAGGCAGGCTGCACGCCTTTGCAAATTTTCAAATTTAGAAGAGCGACTACGAGACCGGCTCGTCTGCAGCCTACGGGACAGAACACTTCAGCAGAGACTCTTTGCTAGGCCAAATTTAACGTTTTCTGAAGCACAAGACAAGGTGATGGCCGATGAAGCTGCCGACAAAGTTTGAAGAAACGGTCCACCGTGAGGACACCAAACGCACTGAAGAATTCTCCGAGGAGGAAGAACCTGAAATCAACTGACTCCAAAAGCAGCTCAACGCGTAACACTAAAATAGCCAGCAGCGAGAGGACAATTACAAGGGAGTTCTCTTACCAAGATGTAATGGGTGCGGAGGCAACCATTTTCGCGCCAACTGCAGATTTCGATCAGCCATGTGCAAAGCTTACAGAAGGACAGGTCACATCACAGTGGTTTGCAGAGCCTGCTAGAGAGACTGGCCACCCAAACACCAGTTGGAAGAACTGACTAGGAGAGGTACTGGGACCCAGGGTCCAGATAGTGTGGGTTTTTTCAGAAGCCGTAGAAGCGTATGCCACACCAGGGCTCGATGGCCCCTCAAACTGAAACTTAAGCTCATGGTAGAGCTACAAGGAGCTCCATGTAAGATGGAATTGGACTCTGGCTCTTCAGTTTCAATTATTTCTCAAGACACGTTTAACTTCGTGTGTAGGCGCAGTAACAATTGGGCCAAACTAAGACCCTCAGATATAATCCTAATGGATTTTCAAAATGCTCACGTTAAAGTTATGGGAGAAGCCACTTTGTTGGTAAAGTTTAAAGGGTCTTTGGGGCACCTGGATGTAATAGTAGTAGGGAGCCAGAGAACAAGTCTCATTGGACTTGATTGGTTTGATGCCTTAGGTATTCAGATTACTGGCATAAACCAGACACAAACTACAGACCTTGTGTCAGTATGCGAGGAATATGTGGATGTTTTTGATTCAACCCTAGGCACATACACAGGCCTGCCTATCCCATTTAAGTTAGATCCCAACGTAGTTCCAATCAAGGTTAAGCCTCGTAGGGTCCCCTTTGCCTTAAAACATAAAATTGATTCCGAAATCGATAAGCTCATAGAACAGGGCGTGTTACAGCCTGTTGGTGGTGGGGAGTGGGAAACTCCTATAGTCACCCCACTTAAAGCCAACGGAGAAGTTCGCATTTGTGCTGACTATAAATGCACCTAAATAAAGCCCTCAACATGCTTACCCGGTCCCAATGGTCAATTATATACTGCTCAAAAAAATAAAGGGAACACTTAAACAACACAATGTAATGTATTTAATAGTAGGATGTCTTATCTTGTGTTCTCTTTATTTTTTTGAGCAGTATATTTTAGCCTCCTTGCAAGGGGGTACTATTTTTGCTAAACTTGATTTAGCACAGGCCTATCAGCAATTGCCAGTTGATGAGGCCACAGCCACTGCTCAAATGACTGTGACTCACAGGGGGGCTTTCAAAGTTAAACGCTTACAGTTTGGAGTCAGTGTTGCACCCGGTATTTTTCAAGGAATCATGGAGCGTACACTCAAGGGTATTCAGGGCGTCTGCCCTTATTTTGATGATGTTATTATTGCAGGGGAATCCCCAGAAGTGTTGGCCAGTAGGCTCAGGGCTGTCTTACAGAGGCTTCGCGAAGCAGGCCTCAAATTAAAAAAGAACAAGTGTAGTATTGGGGTTTCTTCAACAGAATTCCTGGGTTTCCGAATTAATGCTAATGGCATTCACCCCGCTGATTCTAAAGTGAAGGCCATTAAAATGGCTCCTAGGCCCAAATCAAAAGGAGAGCTACAAGCATTCTTGGGCCTCCTAAACTTCTATCACACATTTCTACCTCATAAGGCCGCAATAGCAGAGCCCCTCCACAGGCTTCTAGATAAGAAAGCTCCATGGCAATGGACTAACTTACATGAAAAAAGGACTTAAAAGCACTATTGTCAGAAAAGTCCACTGTAACTCACTACAAAAAGTCTAAACCTGTATGTCTTGCATGTGATGCATCTCCCTATGGGGTGGGGGCAGTTTTAAGTCACATAGAAAAAATGGGAAACAGGTTCCTATAGCATTTTACTCAAGGACATTGAGTAAGTGCAACTATGCTCAGATTGACAAAGAGGCCCTAGCCTTCGTTGCTGGAATAAAAAAAATCCATGACTATTTATATTGCAGGGATTTCATGGTATACACTGACCACAAACCTCTGTTGGGACTTTTCACAACAGGCAAACAACCCCCCCACATACTATCTCCAAGAATGCTGAGATGGTCTATTTTCCTATCTGCATACAATTTTAAATTAATTCACAAACCAGACAAGAAAATGGGCCATGCTGATGGCCTCAGCAGACTACCATTGCCACTAATGGATCCAGATCTGGCTCCAGCTGCTAGAATATTGTCCATACAGGACATACCTGAATTTCCCCTCCATGCAGGGGACATTGCTGCTGAAACTGCCACAGATAAAATACTTAGTAGAGTGTTGTCATGGGTATACACGGGCTGGTTGGAAAAAAGTCCAGGCTCAGAATTTCAGAGCTATTTTGTCAGGAGGCATGAGATATCTGCCCATAAAGGGTGCATTTTATGAGGAAACAGTGTCATAATTCCCACTGCCCTAAGAGACAGGGTTTTACAATCATTACATGAAGGCCATCCAGGCATTGTCAGAATGAAAGCTTTAGCTAGAAGCTACCTCTGGTGGTCTGGCCTTGATAAGGCCATTGAGGCTCAAGTCCATGGTTGTTATACATGCCAGCAATCTAGGCCTGAAATTCCACAGGCTCCAGTTCACAGGTGGGAGGAAACACACGCTCCCTGGTCTAGGGTTCACATAGACTACGCTGGGTCCCTTCAGGGACAGCTCTTCCTTATAGTAGTGGATAGCCACTCCAAATGGCTGGAAGTAATTCCAGTTCCTAACATGACTACTGCTAGGACCATCCAGGTGCTGAGAAAACTCTTTGCCACACATGGGTTGCCAGATGTCTTAGTTTCAGACAATAGGGCCCAATTCACTGCTGCTGAATTTCAGGCCTTCCTTAGAGCTAATCTCATCAGACATGCAACGTCTGCGCCCTTTCACCCATCTTCTAATGGTCAAGCTGAACGCATGGTGAGGACAACAAAGGAAGCACTCAAGCGCATTGTGACAGGTGACTGGCATCACAGATTGGCATATTTTTTACTCTGCCAGCATTCTATGCCCTGCACTGTTACAGGCAAAAGTCCTGCAGAACTACGTTGCGGGAGGCGTTTGATTACTAAACTTGACAGGTTGCATCCAGATAGTGGCAGCAGAAGCCTCTCAACCAAGACCCCCAAGGGGGCTGCACATGGGCGATTGGGTTTGGGCCAGGAACTATGGTCATGGGAATCTGTGGATTCCTGGTCAAATTACCAAGGCATCCGGACCCCTATCTTATGAAGTGGGGTTGGAGGGAGGGCGAGTTGTCAGATGACACATTGATCAGCTCAGGAAACGGTTTCCATAACAGCCACTAAGTGAGGACTGCATCATAAGTCCCTCCCAAAGTCCTCAAACTTGCGGCCAAGCCAGTCCTCACATGGACTATCAGGACATTTCATTCTTAACTGAGGCAGAACCAGAGGGAGAGCTGGGGAGCCCTGGAGTGCAACATGGGTCCCCTGAAGGAGCAAGCCAACCGAATGTCAGCAACCGCTGTGCCTACTCTGCCAAACAGTCTGACTCTGGGGTGGGCCAACCTGGAGAGGCCAGCCAGAGTGCATTGAATCTTTTTGACTCAGGAACACAAAGGAACACAAGTCTACCCAGCCCACTGGGTAAGCTGGTACCATAAAGTGATGGAACTCCAAGACGTTCCTCTAGGGCACACAAGCCTCCTTCATATCTTGCAGATTACGTTGTAAAATGAAGAGCTATATATTGTTGTAATTCCTGTTGCCACTACACTACAGAAACTAGTGCTATGATGTAACTGTCTAATAGTGCCATTTTTGAAGCCTATTCATTGAGACGTTGTTTAATAACATTGTAACCTATATTGTGTGTTTTATTTTTATTATTATTATCACTTTTAGGTGTTTGGATAATGAGTCTTGACAATTGTTGAGACAAATTGGTGTTATTATGGTTTGGTCTAAGAGGGGAGGGGTGTTATGTACTGGGCTCTTAAAGAATACCACGTGGGTTGCTGGAGCAGCTAACGGCTCTCCAGCAACCCAGACTACAAGTCTCTTGTGCTGCAATTGGCTATCTCCAAGCGGCAATGGTTGATTCAAACCTATTGGCTGCTGCCTAGGGGCTAGACTATATATTGCAGCTAGTTGCAGCCTTTTCCATAGTACAGTTTCTGTATGAAATAAACTATGAGTTACCATGTACTCAGCTTCGCGTCTTCATTCCTGCGCCAAAGAACCCGCTACTTAACAGAACCCGACTCTCAAAAAGAGCAGATCAAGGTACAGTATATCTTCAAAGGCTAAGATTTTGTGTTCCTTTTCAAAACCACCTGTAGAAATCCCAAGTGAAGTTACAGATGCAGGAACTCAATAATTATGAGAAATAAAAATTAATAAAAATTATTTAGGACTGGAGATTGAAGAAAAAAACTCATATTTATACAAGAATTGTGTTTATCTGAGTTCACAAAAATTTGATAACTTTCCCTAGTGCTTCTTATATTACTCAGGTGCCAGAACCTTTTATCTACCCAGAAAGGAAAGTCTACAAAATATAGAAATAAAGCCAAAGGCAAGAAGCTAGATATTTTAATACTAACATCTCACTCTATTTTATATACCTAATAGCACAATTCATACAAATCCTGTTTTTTCTGTTTAGTTACCGCATCATTAATATCATATTTTATTTTGCCTTGCTTCTTTAGCAGCTCTTTAAAAAAATAAATTAGGTTCTGAATAATAGTTTTTTTTCTTTACAAGATATCTATTAATTGATATTTTAAAATATACCTGCATTAAAAAAAATAAAATCGATGAGGTCAATGTCCTAGCCACCAGATAACTGATTTCCCTCTCCCTGTTCCTGATCTCTGATCTGAATATGGTTTGGCAACTACTTTCACATCCTAACCCAAAAGGAAATTAAAATCAGACCTTAAGATAAACTAAAAAAAAATGGAGTTCTCTAATTTCACATTAAGGCTGTTCTTCCCATACATTGTACCTAGTATGAAGTGTATGATTAGGTTTAATTCTGGCCAGTCGGCTATCTTATTCACACAAACAATGTACTGTGAACAAAAACTGTGAAAGAGCTGTCTTGGGCCTTGCACTTGTTTTGGGTATCTCAATAATTTTACCAAGATTTTGTTTGTATTTTAAAAAATAGACCTACTTCTATAGAGAATTACTTGAATCACCATTGGGACATGGTTATGAATAAGCATTGGCTGTATCAGAATAAATAGAAGGAAAAATCAAACCTATTATCTAATTTTTGCTTAATTATAAACTTCAATTAATGTGCAAAAAGATATTGTCTGATGTGACGATTTTAATTTTTTACTTCTTCAACTAAGAGTGTACAGATTCAACATTTAGATGTTTGGATAGCATTACAAACTTTAAGCCTATTAGAACACATATACAACACTTTATATGCAGATTGTCCCTAAATTACACCTTGATTTAACAACTAAAACAAGGTGGTATGCAAGAGCAGTTGCTGTTGATCTTTTCCACTAATTTTGGATTAATTGTGATCTACAGCACTGCGTAAACATGCTAACCTAGTGCTTCAACTTCAGCACAGCTAAACATTAATCCTTCTTAATGCTGTAAGTCAACTTT
The DNA here is from genome assembly GCF_947247035.1 of Vipera ursinii. NCBI lineage: Eukaryota > Metazoa > Chordata > Lepidosauria > Squamata > Viperidae > Vipera > Vipera ursinii. The sequence continues at coordinate 54,637,760 of NC_139521.1, read as the reverse complement.
TAGTCCTTAGCAGAATTTACCTTAATCTCTGGCTAGGAAATGGACTTATTTACAAAACATAATCCCAAGCTCCAGAATCTTAATGAAAATGTTCAGAAGAGGTAATATTTTAGATGTGCACGATAGGTAGTGTTCTTCACAGCTAAAACATTTCTTGTGTTTTATAGAAGACATTTTATTTCTATACAGACATTTGCTAAATACTATTTTTTTCTGGTAAGTATTTTCATAATATTATTAATAATTAGATTTTTGAAGCGGGTTTTTTGCAATATTTTGATGAAAGATGATACAAAAAAGGCTAAATAATGTTTCTGTTATGAAAATATGCAAATCTCTAAGGTTTAAAAAATATAGTTGGAAAAATAAGTTGAAAGTACAGAAAATAAAACATTTTTGAAGGAAATATTAGATGTAATGATTAATAAATGTAATAAAGTTATTGTTATTGTTCCTGGTCATCTGTAAATCCTTGTCTGCTGCTTAGAGTTCAATATTTGTTTGTATATGCTGCATGTTTTGTGTATATGTGTGACTATTATATCTTTTCTACGTATTATGCTGACATGATTTCTCAGGATGTTTGGAGATACAGATCTAGCTAGTGCCGCTTAATATGTTTGATAGCTGTAAATCCTTAAGCAATGTACTAGATGCTTTACCAAGTGCAGAGTGAGCAGTTAGGTCTTTTTATAGAGGATAGTTATTGAGCTAGCATAATTTGCTATGTTGCATCTTTATTTACTCCTGAACGTCTGCTCTTTACAACTACAGCTTCATCTGCGACTGTAGTTGCAAGTAATTTGATTCTCTTATAGGTGTGAAAGCTCCATACAAAATTATTCATGGATGCAGCCAAATGCAAGGAAGTGCATAAACATGTTTGTTTCTCAAATTCTAATAATAGCAGACAGACACTTGAAGCTCTCTGGAAAAGAAAATTTCAGTAAAAAGAAATTACAATGGTTTTTGTCTCTTACATTTTCTCCACCTTTCTCTGACTTACTCTGAACTGCTCAAAGAAATATGAAGATGTTATAGGTATAAGGCCACATTTATGTCAAAATTCCAGAGCTTAACAATAATTGTAGTCTATTCTGCGAAAGGTTATGCCTTTAAACAGAACAACACTATTGGCTATGATAAATTTGCCAAGCTTAGTCTAGTGGAAGCATATATAATATGGTGGATAAAGGAAAGTGACATCTTGAGTTAAGGAGACAGATGTAAAATCCTGATCTATTGTTCATTCTGAAGGCTTCAAGTCAAGTATTTTTTTTCAAATGTACATGGTTGATTGCAATATGGAGGACTAAATATGTGAAGTTGGATTTTGATTAATTTCTAATTTTCTAGTTCATTCTATCCTGTTTTTAATGAGCCCAGGAAAGATCTATATTTATTTCCTTATATATATATATTTCTTCTAATATAAATATCTTTTCCAAACAATTTGCCATAACATACTACATATTTCTTCATGGCTATTTCAGTTATGTGTATATATTCTTTATCTGTAATTTTTGTTTCAAAGTTTGCACTGTAAATTGCCTATTCTTCTTAAGTGCTTATATCTTTTATACAAGATATTCAATGATTATAAATGGATTTGTTGTTTCTCCTGTAAGTTATCTTTGTTTTGTGCCTTCTTTTGTTGGTACTTATGTGAAATAATCACATGGCCTTTTATTTGCATGCAATTTTAGAAAAAAATATTACAGTGAGTTATAATATTTGGACCCAGATTATCGTTATTTCTTTCACATTATAAAAACAACTGGGAGCCCAACCACATAAAGTCTTAGGTGCAGCAATCCAAATATTTCTGTGGAGATATATAATATTTAATGTCATGTGATTTACTGAACAGGAAATTATTAATAGGAAATTTCCATAGTCACTCTATTTATATGGTGTAATCATATTGCATTAGATTTTGTTTTTGCTTTTCCCATATTGTCTTGGTGCCATTTAGGTTCTGATAGTCTTTAATGTAGCATTCACAAGCTAGATGCAATCCTTGCCCCTCAAATTCTGAGATCTTATTATCAATCAAATGTAATTGTGATAATTATTTAAAAAACCACGATCATTTGCATTAAGTGCCATGTGCAAAATATATTGTAGCTTTATTTGCAAAATTTTATTTTTCAGGTATTTAGGGAAGCATATCTAAGAAAAGAACATTTTGAGTGTATTCTATTTGCTAGGAATCAATTCATAACAAAAAAACCACGGGAAAAATGCAAAAAAAATCACTTGTTCTCAAGTTTTAGCGGAAATACAATTTTATTGATTTATCTTGACATTGTTTGATTTCAGAAATACAGACAGCACTTTCAAATGATGTCATTCCAGGCCTGGGACAACTAGAACCTAACAGGATTTTTGTGTATATGTTCATGTGCACACAAATATACCTTTCTTAGATGCATTGTTTGTTACTTGAATTCCCTGACCATCACATATTGAAATAGCACAATTGCATGTTAGGTCTGCTGTTTGCTTGCTCTGAAATAGATTAAACATGGTTCCTAACTGAACATGAATCTTTCACATTTTGTTTTTTTAAGTATTTTAGAAAATGCTTGGAATTCTTGAAGCAAGCGGAAATTGGTTAGAATTGCTTAAGACATTCTGCAAACAATTAGGTCTTAGTCTATACAGTCTGATCAACACAAAGATTGGCCATCTCCTGGCTACAGTCACACAATGACTTTTCCCAGAAATTACAAGTTACAACAATGGAAGCACCTGTTAGAAAAATCACTTTTTGCAGTATGTGATGAGGTCATTTTTTTCCTCTTCAGTTTGCAGTTATATGACAGTCTCAGAAGCAGACTGAAAATTGCCAGAATCAATATTTTACTGATTTAAATGGGTGCCATTTTCAAAATGCTGAAGTTATACAATAAGTGAAGTCACCTTATGTGATGGATATAAGATATTATGGGCAACAAAAATAAATAAATTAATAGCCGGCCATCAACACTCCAGTTAACAACTAAAAGCCACACACAACCAGGCAGTACATAAATACTATGCATAGAACAGTCCAGTGTACACATTCTGGAGAGAGAAAAGTTTCCTGAGGATAGGCTCCAGCACAAATCTGAAAGCTTGGAAGATTAAACCTCTGGTTCCAGTGACTAACTCAAATTGGATCCTGCAACATTATCCTGCGACACATATATTAGCCTTCATTTGTGAAAGAAAATAAAGAGCCACATTGCATATTTTATGAAACAGAAGTGCTGTTTCACCTGCCAAGATTGTTGTAAAAAATGACCGTGGCTGAAGACTTCTTGTCTTATGATTTAGCTTGTTTCTTATTTTTGTCATACAATCATCTTTTTTTAAAAAAAATAGCCTTCCTACACTCTGTCAGTTAAGTTGTTCTGTGTGTCTACTTTGTAGTTTCTGTATCTTGGAAACTGAAGTCACTACCATAATCTTTTCAGTGGATAGGCCACAATGATGCTTTTTAAAGAAATATGTTGATTGTCATATGTTGAATATTTTCTCCACATTTATTAGATTGAAGCTGGCATATGAATGAAGTATCTTATACTACAACTCTATTTCCCCCCGTCCTATTACCCCCATTTGTTTGTTATATGGAACAGACACATTCCAAGTAGACCTTAATTTTCATGCTAGATTTTCAGTTTGACTTTTTTTTTTTTTTGAAGATTCGAACCCAGTATCACTGGCTTTTCAGGATCTCATTACTTGTTGGCCACCAAGGGGCAGTAGAGAGTAGACTGACAGTGAAAAAGTTATTCTGCCCTCTCTTTGTTTAAGTCTAGAGATCTCTAACCTGAAGTCATTTCCTCCTGTCCTTTCTCCCAGGAACAGATACAGGACGTGTTGTTTTATCCTTCTTCTGGTAGATGAAATGAACAAGGCTTTGCCTATCTCTACTTGGACTGCAAGGCGATCAAACCGGTCAGTCCTAGAGGAGATCAACCCTGACTGCTCTTTAGAAGGCCAGATCCTGAAGCTAAAACTCAAATACTTTGGCCACCTAATGAGAAGGAAGGAGTCACTGGAGAAGAGCCTAATGCTGGGAAAGATTGAGGGCACTAGAAGAAGGGGACGACAGAGAATGAGGTGGCTGGATGGAGTCACTGTAGCAGTAGGCGTGAGCTTAAATGGACTCCAGAAGATAGTAGAGGACAGGAAGGCCTGGAGGAACATTGTCCATAGGGTCGCGATGGGTCGGACACGACTTCGCAACAACAACAACAACAGTGTATTTCATATAAAAAAGTTTTGATGCAATCATAAAGCCTGCTTTACAAATTCTTGGTCAGATTAGATTCTTGCCCTAAAAAATACACAGAAAACTTCAGTCTCCAACAGATATTTCAATCAAGCAATGAACTTGTTCTTGTTACAGATAATCATATTTTTTTTGTGGAGGAATATAGAAAGAAGGAAGATCTTGAATATATTTATAGCCATCTTTGAAGATTTTTCTAGTGTTGATCCTGAGCACTAACATTTTCCTTTCTAAGAGACAACCAATGAGAAAAATGATCCTCATGTGAATGTTTTGAGAAGCATATGAAAACTAAATGAAGAAAGTGGAAGAACATTTTTAGTGGTTGCTTAGGTATTTTTTTTAATGCTCTGGAATGGTTTTTCATTGCTAAGCATACATCTGGAAGAAACTAAAACAAAAGTGAGCTATTCTGCTTTTTTATTGACTTTCTATAATGCTTACAACTTAAAAATTATACTTTAAGAAGTTAATTGATAACTTATAGTAAAGAAAACCAAATGAGCCTTGGCAATATTGTTCATTTTACTAGATGCATAAAAACATAGTCCTGAGTAGGCCTATACAGAGCGCATGCACCACAAACATGAGAATTTGGGTAAAATATGAGGGAGAAATGGTAAAAGGAGAGATGAGTGAAAATTCCTATTAATTAAAACATAAATTGGGTAGGAGACAGACATTTTTGTAATGAAAAGCAAACATTTGTAGTGTGGTTGGTAAATTTAATCTATTGCTATTATCATGATTTAAAGTAGTCCAGAAAATGGATTGTTAAGTATACTAATTCTGTTTTCAAAATAGTGACCATTTATTCTGTGCCTTAGAAATTAGCCAGATTGTCCAATATAAAGTGTAAAAATGGAATAGGAGGAAGCATGCTTCCTTGCCAGTGACCTTATTTGCTCCTGCAATAATATTGTGCAATGAGCCACCCAGAGCCAATATGAAGTTGGGCACCACTGAAATTAAATAAATAAATGAAGGAAAATAGACAGAAAAGTGGCATTCTCTTTGTTTCTCTTCTTGCTCTATTTTTTCAGTAGATGGTGTCTTGTAAATAATAGTATTTTAAGAATGGTATAATTTTATGCATTAATTGGATGGGTGTGAATTGACATCAATATGAATTGTCATAATATCCTAGGACGTAGTTGTTAATGATGGACCTTGTAGAGTATAAATACGATTAGTAGCCACCTCGCTTCCTATGTAAAGTGATGCTTATACCATTGTATAGTTCCTCAATAACATCCAGAAAGTATAAGATAATTAGAGGGTAAACATTACTTAAGTCTTTAAAGAAATTTGTGAGAGTCTTTTAGTCCATGAGTCCATATAATAAAGATGTCATCAGTACATCTAAGCATTAGATGAGAATTTTAGGGACAAGTGAAGTAACACTTGTAAGTCATCTGTATGTGAGCATACTGTTTTGCCATGCTCACTGTTGTACCACTGATTGAAACAAGGTATAGTTTTGCAGATTAAGTTATCTTTGTACAGCACACTTCAAAGCCTTCACCCTACTTAATTGGTGTTCTACTTATTTCAGAAGAAAAAAAACTCTTACATATTTCCAAACTGTGTTTCACAAAAATATTGCTTAATTACTAAGTATATGAAGAACACAACAAAAACTGAAATGAAAACCTGAGGAGAAAAAAAAGGAAATTAACGTGGTGGAATGTATTATTAATGCATAATTGAAACCTTTAATATGTATTGTGGCTTCGTAAAGTTATCTACTTCTCCATGCTTGTGACAGGATGGCTGTTGAAGTTGCCTATGCTCTTCATTCCATATCCAGCTTTTTCTGGTATAAACCTTTGACTTTCTGTTACAGTGTTTTTCAAACTTGGCAACTTTAATATGTGTGGACTTCAGTTTACAGAACTTCTAGACAGAGTTGCTGGGTAATTGAAGGCCACACATCTTAAATTTGTCAAGTTTGAAAAACACTGTAATCGAAGATAAGGGAAGATCTGGATCCTTTAAAATAGTGTTGTGTCTATCCTGATCTGAAAGAATAATTGTCTATTTACTGGTCAATGAACAAAGTGCCAGTGGTAAACCAAAGATGCCCCAAATTTATTTATTTATTTATTTAATTTAATTTGTATACCGCCCTTCTCCCGAAGGACTCAGGGCGGTGAACAGGGCAATACATAATAAAAACAAGATACAAAAATTAAAAATTATTAAAAAGTAATTAAACAGCAATGCCCGTAATAAATTAGTACAGATTAAAAATTAAGACCAATTTATAAAACCCAACCCCATCCCATCAGGCCAGGCCAGCTTGTTCAAAAAGGTGGGTTTTAAGATCGCGCCGGAAGGAGCGGATTTTAAGATCGTGCCCGAAGATCGCGCCGGAAGGAGCGGAGATCAGGCGCCAATGATGGATTGGTTGAGCAAGAGAGAGTAGACCTTTATTCTTTCTGTTCTTCTCATTACATCTAGTAAAGGTTTCCTCCAGATGGGGGGTTGGGCAGATAAAAGGAGGAGAATGCATAGAAAAATTGTCAAGTAATCAGTATAAGAAGAGTATGAAAGATGAGAAATGAAGGGAGTGAAACAATCATACTATTATGGAAATAAGATTTATAGAAGTAGAATGATAGAAACATAAAAGATTTTAAGAAAAGATTGAACATGGATGGCTTAAGGACTCCTGCCTCACGTTAGACTAGAAAACTTCCAAGTTTCCTTCCAGTGCTATGAATCTATGAAAGAATGAATAAATGTCGCATAGAATAAGATCTTGGTGGACTGATAATAAAATACTGGTCTACAAGGATAGGGAGCATAGTCTTATGAATTTGTAGGCACATACAATCTTACAGTTGGAAATGAACTTCAAATTTTAAATCTTTATTTAATTATGTATTGTATTAATACCTTGTCTTCCTATTCTGGAGAAACTCAAACCAGATAACATTTTTTTTTAAAAAAAATGGAAACAACCTGGTTTTTTTTGAAAAACAAATTAGCCATAAAATAAATATTAGAATCATTTCATTAAGTTTGTACTTATTTGCTGTATTTTTGTACTTATTTTTGCTGTATTTCTCTAGCAAGTTCCTATCCTTGCTATGGAGAGTGAAAATAAAGGACGAAGGACGAAGGTAATGAGTATAAGAAAAACAAACAAAAAAGGGTGACACAAGCAGAGTGGTTTTGTAGTCCTTCCCTTCTTGGTTATGGCCACTACGCTTTCAATCAGCGCCCCCCCCCCTCATTGGTATATAAGGTGACCCTTAAGATATTGTCCTTGTGAAAATGCACACTTGATAGGAAAAGAACACGCCTGTCCCTGCTTCATCTAATGAAAGGCATGAAGGGAACAGATCAGTAAGACATTTGATCTGCTGCTCTGAGCCATGGTGGCTTTGCCCAGCAGGAGATTCTTGGAGGTTTTCCAGGCCTAAGCCTCACATAGCAATAAGTTGCCTGCACTTGGTCCTTGGGAGTGTATTTTAAGCTTGCTGTGGATCTTGTTTGTTGTAGTTAGTAAGGTTCTGTTATCCCAAGCATAGTGTCTGATACCTTTCTTTGAGAGAAGGGCCAAAAACTTGAAGGGTGGTGTTTTTTCGCTCAAAATTAGACAAAGGATTTGACTCTTGCTAGTCTGCAATAACAATGCATATCTGTGAACAGAATTTTGGTTGCAAGATAATAACTGCTGTTAGATAACAAATTGAAGAATAGGATGCAATGCACTAAGAGGTAATGAACCTCTGAATGAAATCTCTGTCTTTGCTTGATACTGACATGTTTCTGATCTCATCAAAGTTATTTATTGCTACCGTCAAACATTTCCACTATATATAGGAACTTGGCAGAAAATGTATTGTTAGTACATTTAATGGAAGACTCAGTTAAGATTTAGTTCTAATAAAGATTTTTTTTTTGTATGTGTGAGTACCTTTGACTCAATGTTGACTCCTGGTGTTTGATTCCCTGCAATTTTCTTGGCAAGATTTTGGAAGTGGTTTGTAATTGCCTTTTCTTAGGGCTGAGAGATAGTGATTGCCCAAGGTCACTCATAAAGAAAGCTCCTTATTTTTATATTCATGTTTAATGGTGGCTTTCATCCCCCTCTCCCCATACTGTCAGTTTCTACATGAGAACCAGTCTGATGTAATAGTTAAAGCACCATACTAGCATTCAGGAGTCAGTGAGTTCTAGTCTCACCTGAGGCAGGAAGCCATCTGGATGACACTGGGTCAGAATTTGGAGATTTTTCATTTTATTTCTACTCAGTGAAGTAACACTGCCCCAGGCAGAACTGGTCCACAGTTTCCAGGAACAAATGACAGACAAGTCTTTGCACAGATTTCTCTTTACTAATCGCATCTTCTTGTGGATTGGTAAGTCTTAGTCACACTCATGTCTTGACCTCGCCTCAAATAGATTACTGCAGTGGGGCTGCTTTTGAAGACCATTCACAAGTTTTATCTTTTTCCAACTGTGCTATTGCAGGCTGTAAAGCTGTAGTATACCCATGATACATCATGAGTTGCACTAGTTTCCAGTAGGCTTTTGGATGCAATTCAAGGGACTTGTTGACTCAGCTATTTATGGCAGGAGCACTTCTGTCCAATTGTTTATGTCTGGCCCTCCAGATCTGACAAGCTGGACATGCTGTAGGTCCCTTCTATTAAAATGTGTCATCTGTGGGCCTATTCTATTGCAGCATCTGTCCTTTGGAACATCATATCCCATAAGATTCATTTGACCCTGACCCTACCAGCGTTTTGTAATTGAAGATCTGGATGTTCTTCCTGGAATGGGCTTGGTTAAGACCATATGGTTTTTCTGACATAACTATGGTTACAGTATATGGTTTGAGTTTGATTATCCTGCAATACCATCGCATTTATTTTTTATTTTTTTATTATTTTTTGTCCTGCTGATTTTTAATCATGTGTTTGGTACTCAAAGTTATGATTGCAAAACAGGTAGCAATATACATTGATTATAGAAATAAGCAAATAAATAAACATCCGTATCCTCAGTTGAATTCAATTATCTTATTTCTGAAAGGATAGGCACTGGACCTGCAGTATAAAGATTAAACCTCATTTTTCAATTAACTTTATTCTGTGCCACTATATTTTTCCTATGTTGTTTCTCACCATGCAATCAATAGCCCAATGAATGAAAATGTACACAAAACCCTTGAATATTGAAATAACTGGTTTTTATTTTAACCAATTTATTTCATTTCTTTGAAATGAAAAGCAGTGTTCCATCTGATCATTTTCATATTAAGAAAACATTATTTCCTCTCCTCTTATGGGATCCCCTTCTAAATGGTCCCTGAAGCAATTGCCTCTTCTCCCACCCCATAAAAAAATCCTGGGTTCCCACTCATGCAGTGCCTGGTAAAGATTCCATACCATAATAATTTAACCTTGAGGTGGAAGGTCATTTTTAGGACGATTGAATTAAGACAATGATGAAAGGGAAGAGTGTGATTTCGATCAAGACTTTTCTCCAGGAAATTATTTTTGCATTCAATTTATATATTATGGGTACAAATGTATGCATCTATACTATTGTATACATTTCTTCTTACAATTCCTTTCCTGATAAGTAATTCTAATGATTTTGTATCTTAATTTTTAGCCTGTTTTTTTTTACAAAAAATGATTTTTTTCCACAGAGAATTTCATTATAATGATACAGTGAATGGCACAAATAGTACTCCAAAGGTATGTACATTTTCAGTGGGGTTTTTTTTTTGCTTAGGCATGTATTTCATTTCAATACAGTATTAGGCCTCTCTGTCATAACAGATTTAAAGCAAATCCTCCGTGCGTGAGGAAGCATGATTGCAACAGTAATTATTCCAAAACAGCAGTTCTGTTCCTGTGATTTTGAGGGTGTTTTCAGATTCCTGTATACCACAGATTTTTTAGTAAACAAAAACCTAGAAGTCTCTTTGACACATTTCTTTGAAAAGATGCATCTGTGTTAATTTCAGTTATCTTTTCAAATGGGTATTTTTAAGTTCTTAGATCTTTACTTTGATAAAACTAAACATTGAAACTGAGATTTCAGTAAGATTATGTTAGTACTGAATAGAGATGTTTGTGGAATTTGATTATTTTTGGAAAGTAATCTACAGTAGTCATTCTGGACCAGTTAAGCAGAAGACTAACAGGATTTGCTTCAGATGACACAAAGAAAGAATACACACTAAGATTTTTCTCTGAATGGCACAAGAAGGCTTTTTAAGATGCAGCTTTTATAGAAGTGTGAACCTCCTAACACGAATTATTCAGGAAAAACATTTCTTCACCTATATTGATGTCTCTAATGGATGACCTAGGCATATTGATCTGTGTGCAAAGGGGCAATTCTATACTTCGGAGTTTTATGAGTTGAATGGAAAACTGACTGTCATTATTGATAATTTAGAGCAAAACAGAGTTGCTGCAATCGGCCTTACAGTGAGTCAAACATTACTGGGGATTGAAGCTGGAATTTTCTGCATGAAAGCATGTGCTTTGCCATTGAGCTGTAACTTCTGTAATCTGCAAAGGTACTGTCTGAACATGAATATGGATTCAGTGTCCCACTGCTGGTATTCATTCTTTCTCTTTGGGGATTAATTTTATTTTGATCAAAGGGGGCTCTTAAGAAAATACCAAACCAGGGAATAGCAAACATCCAATTCATAGGATCATGGTGTAGGAATTTACAAAGTTTACATTCGCCCCTCTCTCTTTTTTTTAGATTTTTTTATCCCACTTTTTTTAAATAACTAAAGGTAGGGAAACATATCAATAATTCTTCCTCCTCCTATGTTCCCCACAACAGCAAGCCTTTGAGATGGGTTGGACTGACAGAGAGTGACTGGCCTAAAGTCACCCAGATGACTTTCATGCTTAAAGCATTACCAGAATTCACATTCTTCTGGTTTCTAGACCAACATCTTAACCACTATAACAAACTGGCTCTTTCTTTTGTTTTTTTAAACTCTGTCTTGTGAATTAACAGTAAAGATTTACGCTCACTATCTTTTATCCAACTTCACTGGTTTTTCTTATTAAATTCTATTGAACTTGCTATCTTTGTTTTGGTATTTTACCATACATACATCTCTTTTTTCTTTCTCTCTATCTTTTCTCTCTCATACAAACAAGCACACACACAAGCACACAATGTCACAATGTACATATATTTGTTTCTTGGTCCCTATTGGTATTTATAGTTTAATATTTCTTAGTCTGTGGGTTTAAATGCTTTTTTATTATGTGTGTGTTTGCTGTGCCAGACAGCAAAGAAATGTCCTTTCAAGCCATTTTCTCTGCATAGTGCTTGCATGATTTCCAGTTGCACTGTATACATTAGCAGTGATAAGGGCATCCCCTAATCTCCAGGGTCATCTCTTCCTACAGTAGTAAAATAACTTTAGCATGTGTAAAGTAGCTTGAGTTATTTCATACAAAGAAAAGGCTGACAGTCACATATAGTGTGTGTATGGGGGGTGGAGAGAGAAAGAGAGACAGACAGAAAGAGAGAGGTGAGGCTTAAATTGCTAGTTTGGAAAAGGCACAAAATAGTATTTAAACATTTGGAATGTTTAGAACTTCTAATGGATAAGAAAAGCCACAGGTTTTTATAGGGAGAAAAATGCAAAATGTGTGTAAAAATACTTAGAATTTATTTTGTAAACCCTGCCTGCATGTTTAAAAAAATTACAAAGTTGGTTCTTTGTTCTGTCAATAAATATTTCTAATAATATGTCTAAAATAATTTGCAGGAGTCCTCAAGGTAGATGCTGTCTCCCTCTTATGATACTGGGGGGGATGTTCATACAGATTTTTATAAGAGATTTATGCACATTTCAGGAAAATAATTTTCAAGAATGCGGACATTTTGTCACTCTGTGCTTGCAACATAAGTTTCCATTACACAAAAAGAATCTGTGTGATCTGCTAATAAGTACCAAGTGATTGTAATAAACATATTCTCCTATTTTTATTTGCAGCATGTGAGAAAATTTTAAGGGAAAAGCAAGGCAAAAATGCAAATCTGGAGTAAATTTTCATCACCCATTGTGGCTTTTGCTAAGAAAACAGACTCTCAATATAAACAACATCTGCCCTTTTTTGCAGAGCCTTTCTAAACAAGGGTAAATAGCTTGGATTTTTTTAATCTTCTTGTCTTGCTTCAGTTTGTGCAGAATCCAGGGTTTCCACTGAATACATTGCATAAAAGTTCTGCTATCTTTGCCTCTAACAGGCTTTCCAAATGTAGAAGGCTGTGAAATGCACTTTCATTCTCTGCACTGGTGCTTTAACTTCAGTCTGACTTTAATAGGCTGGGATGATTTCAGCTTATAAATCTTCAACTGGAGGATAAAGTTCAAGTAGATAAAATCAAACAGATGTTGGTGGGAGGATTTCTCCATTACCCATAAAAGTGCTATCATCAAAGCCTGGAATCATTTGTTTTGAATTATTACATTGTTATCAAAAGGACTGTAGCAGTCTGCTTGTTGAGAAATTGGATCTGTTTATCTGAAAACAGAACCAAGATGCCATTCTAAGACATTCCTAGGAAAGGGTGGTTTAGCTGATGGTTGACACGGTAGGATAGCTGTGAGGCATATTGATTGACAGCTGTCAACCAATCTGGCAAGTCTGCTGATAGAAAATGAGAAGTGTAGTGTTTGAAAGTTTCTTTCTTTCTTTCTTTCTTTCTTTCTTTCTTTCTTTCTTTCTTTCTTTCTTTCTTTCTTTCTTTCTTTCTTTCTTTCTCAGTTTAACATGCAGGGACCAAAAATATGCTTAAATAAAGATTTTCATATTTTGAAGATGATCCAGAACTTTTAAATTGCAACTAATGAAATTAATGAAATCAATAATTTCTTGTATAACCTGGAATTATGAAGAATGGAATATGCTTCTCTGGTTATCTATTTGCTTCTTGATCTATTACTATCAGTTTGTGTTGTGAAATGTTCAGTGTAGTTATAGAATAATTGCATTATGCAACAATTAATGTCAATGGAATTTTTATCTCTAATGGTTTCATTGACACAATATATAATCCTCTTGACACTTGATTAAGCTATTTTTCCTTTTTAATGTGTGCATATAGTTAAGTTGGGTTATGTTATTCAGATTGTTCTGGGTATCTTAGTTATATTTTTATGATGATTTATTCTTAGTGCCTTATTATAATATATTATATTATTATATATTGCTCTATTTGATAACCTGGTGATACTTATTATGTATTAGGAGTAGATCACCGCAGACAAAGGGCAATTAAAATATTTAAAATATTGTCTGCTATAATGTCATGTTTAAATAGAAACAAACTGAATATGGGCATATTGGACATACGTTTTAATTTTCTCAACCTGCTCCTATCACTTTCTCTAGAGTTATAATATAAAGCTTGCACATAAGTGTGATAGTCATATTTATATTGCTAAGCACATTGGTTTGTGCTTAAATTGTAAGCCGCGCTGAGTCTTCAGAGAAGGGCGGGATATAAATGGGATTAAAAATAAAAATAAATAAAATAAATGAGCAGATGCAAGACCAATACTGAGACCATTTACAATATTGATTAGACATTTCAATACTTTAAAAAGGGGGCAACCCTCTAGAAAAAAAACAAAGTTAATAAAGTTAAGAACTTTCTTTCCAAAACAACCATCTGCAATATTTTCTATCCTGCCTGGAACAAAAGCTGTATTATGATACTACCCATTACTATCCAATTTTTGCCGATCATTTTAAGATTCTTTGAAAGTTAAGTGCATCTTCATAGCTGCTTATTTCTTCCTAGATCTAGCTTTAAAGCTGCAGTAATTTGGCCCCAACCTTCCCAGAAGACCATTAGATGGCATCAAAAAGTTGACTTTTCTTTTCCCACCACCTATTGTTTAGTAAGAGTGTATGCATTTTTGCAACCCAGATCTAATAGCCTACTGTTATTCATTTTCTGCATATATGTAGATATGCATATTAAAAGTTAAAAATTTTAACAAGGAATTTTCTTTTTAAAATTTTAAACTTGACACAATATACATTAAGCTAATTTTCTGCCCACAATCCGTTAAAGGAATATAGGAATGTTGTGCACTTACATGCAAGCCGTATAATATAGTCTGAGTATGTGAAACCTTAGGGCTAAACAAGATCCGGTTACGTACATAAAGAAATAGATCACTATTGTTTAAAAACTTTTGCAGTTAGCTTTGTCATGGTAAGGCAGAGAGAGCAATCCAAATGATTACAGAGCAAGGGGAGATATTTTTTTTTATTAAGTGTGTATTTTGTATCTCTCTCTCTCTCTCTCTCTCTCTCTCTCTCTCTCTCTCTCTCTCTCTCTCTCTCTCTCTCTCTCTGTGTGTGTGTGTGTGTGTGTGTGTGTGTTTATCTATCACACTCTAATATGTTTTCTTTGATTGGAAAGCATAGACACAGAGCCTGTTCCTGTTTGGTTTCTATTCTCCAACCGCTGGGCCTTTCATTTAGAAAGCATCATGTATGGAGATGGGCAAAGAATTATTCCAGCTGGGCCATTTGTCTCCTAAAGCTTTTGATAAATATTATGTAACATTTATCTGCATTTATCAATAGCTTGCCATGGTTCCTATTTTTCTGAAGCTGTAGTAGCTTTAAAGTGAAATCCTCTTTAGTCATAGCCAGAGAGAAGGGAGTTAAATTCTTCATTCCTTATTATGTAATTGTTAATTATGAGTTTCTTCCATCTCATCTACTGTGCATTGAAAACCAGAAACAACGGTTAAATAAAAATGCATTTAACTACATGGCCTTGTATACAAAAGAACGTTGTCACGAACTCAAAGTGTTTTTATGAAATGGAAGGGCAGTGGTTTCAATTTAACAGTGACACTAACTATGATAATCTTACTTTAGGATGTAATGTGGTCTCTGAATTCTGCTTCAGACTCCAAACGTTAAATAAGTTTGGTTGAATTTATTCATACTGAATATATTTGATTGACTTTCTTTACATCAGACTTCTCTTAAAAATGAATCAATGCCAATCAATATAGAAAAGGTAACAGAACAATTTCTAAAGTTCTAGAGCTCCCCCGTGTCACAATCAGACAATGTATATTTTTGCATACAACCTTTTCTCATATATGCATTTTATATTGTATATCTATACAGTATGTATACCATTCTTTCTTACATAGGTTTGTGTGGACACTTTTTAACTAAAATGTGCTGGGGTTTTTTATTATTTAGTTCTTCCAAGCATCAAGTGTAATTTGCACTGGTTTGTAAAAAATATTGAGGCAAAGCAATAGTGTTTATAGTTACCATGCATTGTTGTAAATTGTATAACAATTTGTCAATCAATTGTATAATTTTGCTGAATTCAATATTTTTGAAAGCCCTTGGTGTAACATTTTAAAAGCTTGTCTGCCAGTCCACTTAAATATTCAAAGATGAAACATACATAGCTTAGAAATTTTCTTAGACTATATATGAATTTTTACAACAATGAAACAATAGGACTGTTAGAAAAGATGGTTTTTGGATTGTTTGGATGTCCTGTCAAATGCTCATCTTTGTTATCCTATGGAGAAAGCCTTGCCAAATTATAAATGAATTTCAGACTGGTACTGGATGTTAAGGATTATGTCATGCCTTATATCAGAAGGTTGAGGTATATGTTCATATTTACATCTAGCTTTGGGGAGTCTGTATGCATCACTGTAGCCCCCATCAAATTAATCAAACTTGTACTTAAAATATAGAGCAGGCAAATATTTATTTGATTAATGCGTTTAATAAATTATTTAGCATCCAAATAAGTTCGAAATACATAGTGCTTGGTGTTTAGGATTGCAATTGCTAGATTGGAAGAGTTGTATTGTACATTTATTTATTTGTTTATTAAACAAATATACATAGCTTCCCAACTCACATACAACGACTCTGTATTGCATGAAACATTAAAAATCTACAACTAAAAATCCACAATTTAAAAATCCTGCCCCCCTCCCTTATGACAGCAACAAAAGATCAGTCTACTGGACTGACTCCAAATTTTCTATTTGCCATATGAAGACACTGTATCAGCCCTCCCCCCCCCCACTTTGGTTGCCTACTGAGAGATTCTTAAACAATATTAACCAACTGAAGAGTGGGAAAGCCTCTGTCTGTGACCTAATACCACCAGAGCTACTGAAGACAATTGCTGGCTGGTTGAACTCTGTTTGGCTTCCTTTTTAAAAAATTTACATTAGTAATTCAGTCCAAATGCCCGATGACCAGTAGATCAGATCTACTGTAACACTCTTCCCATCTCTAGGAACATTAGCACAAACTCTTCACACTGTCATTCAGTTATAGCAGACATGTCAAACACAAGGCACGGTGGCCGGATCCAGCCCGCGAAGTGGTTTTATGCGGCCCGCGAAGCCCTCCTGGAAAGAGTGAGGGAACGGCCCCCACTGCCTTGGCCCTGGCCCAGAGACCCTCCTTCTGCCAGAGACCCTCAGATCTGTCCCACTCCTGCCCAGACCACCCTTGATGTGAACGATGTAGAGCTGGCCATGCTCACCCAGTAGGCCATACGCACTCTAGCCATGCCCACCTAGTAGGCTACACCCACCCTGGACATACCCACCCGGCCTCAATGAAATTGAGTTTGACACCCCTGAGTTATAGTAATAAGTATGCCTTGTAAACTACATTCTTGTACTACAAGCTATTGAATTGGCTGGACCAAGAGAAACTCCTAATTGATAAATCAGCAGGATTGCAGATTTACAATGTAGTGGTGTCCATCTTACAGTTTCTAACAGAGAAACATATGATAGGCAACACCAGCCCTTATGTGTTTCTTTCATTTACTTAAAATTTGCTTTCAATTCTATTCCAAAAGTCTATTAACCAGTATATACTCTTCTTTTGCTGAGACGTGGCATAGGCTACAGTCAAGCTTTTTAATATCTGTGTCAGTTCAATGGCAATTGCGTTAACCAGAAAAGAATTCCACTTTCCTAAACTGAGGAGAGCCAGTTTTGTGTAGTGCTAAGGCATCAGGCTAGAAACTGAGAGATCTTCTGCTTTAGTCCTGCCATTGCCACAAAGCCAGCTGGGTGACCTTGGGCCAGTTACTTTCTCTCAGCCCTAGGGAGGAGGCAATGGCAAGCCACTTCTGAAAACATTGCCAAGAAAACTGAAAGAACTTCTCTGAGAATTGGACCCAACTGAATAGGGGGGAAAAAACAGTGACAGAACTTGTGCAGTATTGCTGTAAGCCAACAATGCAGCAATTCTTTCACTTGCACAGGTGAATCTCAGGAGAAATCTGAGGCCCTTTGAGGAACAGTGTAAAGAGGAAGAGATTACAATCAATCACTCCGAGACAAAAAATAGAGTTTTCTCAGGTCGATCTAGTTTGCACAAACATTAATGGCAATTCTTAAATAATAAAATTGAACAGGTTCCATTCTTTAAACAACTTGGCATAATTTTTCAAGCCTTCAGAACTTAAAGTAAAATACCCAGAACCATTTCTGCCAAAGCTGAACAATAGCACCCCTGGGCTTTGGGGTTTTTTTTAATTTTAAAAGGGGCAGATGGTACATCTGCTACCATCAAGCTTTCCAAAACTGTATCCCAAGTGCTTTATGGTATACAAGAATGTTCATGCAGTGATTAAAACCACTTAGGCACTGTTCAATCCAGAATTTGTTGCACGGTCTTCTGCATCCCATGCTGTGCTTCAAATATTTTAATCTGCTTGGAAACTGGCCTGATTCTACTAGAGGCAAAAGTGGCTTTCTTTTTCTTTTTCTTTTAGTGCCTTTAAGTCAGTATTGAGTCCTGGCAACCGCCTGCAGTTTTCCTGGCAAGATTTTCAAAAATGGTTTGCCATTTCCTTCCTCCTTGAGTTGAGAGAGTATGTGGCTGGCCTAAGGTCACCCAGCTGGCTTTGTCCCTATGGCAGGCCTATATCTCAGTTTCCCTAACCATTACACCAAACTGGATCTTAAAATCCTTAAAGTATTCTAAACAGAACTTTTTCTTTCTGTTAATTGATCCTCAGAATTGTACAACAAAATTTCAATGCACAGTTATGCAGTGATAAATATAAGGCAATGATATTTCTCCGGGCTTTGTGTTCCAGCAATAGTATGAAGGCTTTGGTCATATCTCTTCACTGGTGACCTACCTTTATTATGAGTCCAAGCAATGCCTGTCTTCAGAGTTTCCAGATTCTCTCTATTATTTTCTGTTTAAAATTAACCTCTATAAAAGTGATATGGAAAACATAGTGTGTTTCATTATTTCATTATTATAGAACAATGTCTACAGGATTCTAGTTATTCAAAAATCAAAAACTATGAAACAATAGTTAAATGGCCCTTTTCTTTTTGGTTGTTATAATTGTTATAATGTGCTACTTTGAAACTTCAAGCAATGAATTCAGAAGAGCACTCCAGTCTTTTTGTGTTGCAACTTTCAAATTGTTTTGCACATCTCAGACATCGATGTACACCATTGTTTTCTACTGCACTTAAGTACAGTAAAGTGGCTTGAGAAAATACAAGACACACATTTTCCAATCCCTCTTGGTCATCTTTCAACAGCTAGTGTACAATGGTAGTGCCAGTGTAAGATTTTTCTCATTTACGTATTTTTTTAATGGTAATATTTTATGAGCTAGAAAACGCATTTTCACCAGCCTTTTTGCAACAGGGTAATATTTCCAAATGTTTAGATTATTAAATTTTTCATTTCTTTTTGTTTCTATTTGACAAAAATCATTATGCTCAATATTTAATGGGATAATGATAGCCCAGCCATAACATTCCTCATTCTGTAATTCACTAACCTCTTTTCCCACATGTGGTGTAAGGCTGGGCAGAAACAACCAAGCTGACAACCAAGTTTATAGCATAACAAATATCTATCATCTATTTATCCAACTGTCCAAGTACATTTGAGCACCTTCTAAAGTCCATAGATTGAACATGGTACTCGGGAGAGATCAAGAGCCTCACAAAAGACCTATATCAAAAATTGATGGTAAGTGGAGCCTGTTAGGGAAAAAAGGGGTCTGCTTCACTAAATTTGATGAGAAGTCAAGAAAATTAGATGCAGTCAGTTTCTTATAGATTAAATGCACCAATTTATATCTAAAACATAGCAATGCCTCAAAATGGAAAACTTCCAGCTTTGAGACCTCTCATTTTATCCTTGCATTATTTCTACATTCCATGTGGCCCTCAGCTGCCAAAATAAAGGATAAAAATATGTGATTCCCAGCCACAAACAAATTAGTTGGTTCTAAGTATAGCATATATCAAGTTCCAGATCTCAGAACTATTAATCATATTCTATAGCCTTGGCTACAGCAAACTATTAAAGGAGGCAAAAAATATTTCCTTCTCAAGGGCAGCATGAGACAAACTGAAACCTAAGGAAGCCACTTCGCTTGGCTGTCAATGTAAAAGTTGTGATAATGTTCTCCATAACACTTGAGTGCA
The DNA here is from genome assembly GCF_947247035.1 of Vipera ursinii. Taxonomy (NCBI): domain Eukaryota; kingdom Metazoa; phylum Chordata; class Lepidosauria; order Squamata; family Viperidae; genus Vipera; species Vipera ursinii. Next base: position 54,617,961 of record NC_139521.1, on the reverse strand, counting down.
GACAACTATCTTAAGAAGTATAAGACAGGATGCACTTTGCATATAGTTTTGTCTTCCAATGTGATATTATTCTGTGATCTTCAGGATGTGCTCTCTCACACAGCTGCTACATGGTAAAGCTAGCCCTGCTCTTTTTCATTGGTAAAGCCACTTTTTTGAAAAAGCGAAAAAATTAACATAATATTGTTGCTTAGGGAGGACATAACTTCTCTTGGTAGCAGATTTGTCAGGATAATGGCATTCATTACAAAGGCATAGAATAAGAATGATCAGTTCTGCAGATCCTTCATATCCTGAAGTGATCCATCAAGAAACAATCTGCAAACTTCTCATTTACCAAATCGTATAAAACCTTAAAAAAATAAAATTAAAGGAGAAAACTGAAAAAATACATCAAAGCATTATCAGGAGGTATGAAAACTGTTGCAAGTTTTAAGGGCATAAATTTATTTTAACTTAAAATAGATTTATAGTACTTTCTCTGTCCAAAGTACACTGGAATGTGGTATAGTGCAGTGTATTTTAGGCTATACCAGGGGTAGGCAACCTTGGCTCTTTTATGACTCGTGGACTTCAACTCCCAGAATTCCTGAGCCAGCCATGCTGAGGGGAAAGGGAGAGGTTTCCATACTGAGCCATGCTGGCTCAGGAATTCTGGGAGTTGAAGTCCACGAGTCATAAAAGAGCCAAGGTTGCCTACCCCTAGGCTATACAGAGGAAAATTTTGCAGAAGGACCATAAGAAAGTCTGCATTGCAGAAAATTAAGAACCTGCCACTATTGTCACAAACTCCCTTTCTTTTCTAAAGCTTGGGAATTTATTTTAACTACCAAAAGGTGTCCAGATTTACAATTTGCAAGTAGACTCATAATTGGAGAGCGATATTTTTGCTAAGTCCTATCAGATTCTCATTTTGTAACAGTATCAATCTCAGTTAATACTCCAAATATTTTTATTCTGAAAATGATATAGATCTCCCAGTTGGACGTAACCAAGCCATCATAAACAACTGGCTCTTCAAGCAAGTCCTTGATTACCTCAATGAGCTCACTCAAGATGATAAAAATAATTTTATACCCTTAGTTGCTGATGCATTTGAAGGAGCATGATAACAATGGAAGGAAAAAATAGATAACTACTTTCAAATGCCCAATCCCCTGTGAAAAATGTATGCCAATTTCGGTGAACTTCTAAAATCTCAGAGTAAAACAGAAACATCCAGTTGCATTTAACTCTAATCACCTAATGGCTTTCTTAATAGAAAGTCAAACTGACAAGCTCACCCTGGGCTGAAACTTTTTTAAAAAAGACTTCTTTTTAAAGTTAATAATAGGAAATTGAAGTTAATGATAGAGGAAAAGATTTTCTTCTCTATCTGAAGCTAAAATTTGCTGTTTAAAAGAACAAACTTAGATAAACTGAATATTTATCTAAGGATAGAAGATGTCAATTTTGCTTTCTCTTATTCCTTTTTTTCCAATTGCAATTTCATTCCTTCCCATTTCTAAGTAAAAAAAAATTGTTTTAAAAATATAAATATTTGTATGCCTGTTTTAAAATGAGATTTTATCCAGATGCATATAACTTTAGGATACTGAATCGATGATATTTTTTCTAATCATATAAACATTCTGTTGAAAAACAAATAGTCCCGGACATGTTTTAATAAAGCAATTACATATCTATAAAAGAGAGTACATTGTTAAATGAGCCTTGGTGGAGCAGTGGGCTAATGCCTCCTTAAGTAACACCAGCTGCCTGCAATTAGTGCAGGTTCGCATCCCACCAGGCTCAAGGTTGACTCAGCCTTCCATCCTTCCGAGGTAGGTAAAATGAGGACCCAGATTGTTGGGGGCAATTAAGCTGACTTTGTAATAATGCCGCTTGGGGGGGGCTGAAAGCCCTAATAAGCAGGCATATACATAGAATGAAGGCTACTGCTAAGCTTGTAAGCCGCCCTGAGTCTTCGGAGAAGGGCGGGATATAAATGGAATTTAAAAAAAATAAAGTACAAAAGAAACTATCAGTTGAGGCAAAATGAAATAGCTGGAAGAAATTTGTTGTGGATTAACAGATTTCTTCAAGAAACTCAAGATAGTTTCATTTCTTTTTTCCCATTTATCCTAAATCTTCTCTTCTTCCCTTTTTCCTTCCCCTAGTTTTCTATTACTTTTTATTTTCCTTTTTTATATTTAGATAAACCAATACAATTTGTAAACACAAATATCTTGTATCCTTCTACAATGGACCAGTGGAAAAAAGGATAGTTTTTTATTTAGTTTTGCATATTTGTAATCTCTCAAACAAAATGGAGGATGAACATTACTGTATATCATTTCAGAATGGTAGGAACTAGTTAATGCATAAAAGAAAATTGGTATTGGAAATGCTGTGTTTTGTAATAAAGGGTACTTTGATCATGAGGTTGTGACCACCATTTTGACTTTTTGACTGTTCCCCCCCCGTCCCCCAGTCATCCTGATTAGAAAATACTATTGCATCCATGTTCACATAAACTGATATATTTTAAATTTCAGCTTAAAACTTGACAACATACATATTGACAGCTTTTTGTCCAGGAGAGATTTCACATATAGGATGCTACTACAGCATCATTGCCCAAGAACAATAAGTTGAAAAGAAACCTTTTAAAAATCCATTAAGAACAAAATCTGCTCCAGGACTGTAATACGTTTACGTTTACGTTTTATTTAATTTATATACCGCCCTTCTCCCTGGGGACTCAGGGCGGTTCACAGGGCATATAAATAAAAATACAATACTATACAAAAGTTAAAACATAGATTAAATCAATGCCCAATTAAAAACAATAATACAATCTAAAATAACAATTTAAAACCCAGCTCCCCCATCAGGCCAGACCGGCCAATTCAAACAAATGGGTCTTCAGACCACGACGGAAAGTTCGGAGGTCCGATGCCGTCCGGAGCTCCACCGGCAGTTGGTTCCACAAAGCCGGGGCACCCACAGAGAAGGCTCTCCCCCTGGGGGCCGCCAGTCGGCATTCCCTGACCGGAGGCACCCTGAGGAGGCCCTCTCTGTGGGAACGCACAGGGCGGAGGGGAGTTGAAGCCGGCAGCAGGTGGTCCCCGAGGTACCCCGGACCCATGCCATGTAGGGACTTAAAGATCATAACCAAGACCTTGAACCTCACCCGGAAGACAACTGGTAACCAATGCAGCTCGCGGAGCAAAGGTGTAACATGGGAGTACCGGGAAACTCCCAAGACAACTCTCGCGGCCGCATTCTGTACCAGTTGGAGCCTCCGAGTGGTCTTCAAGGGAAGCCCCATGTAGAGAGCATTACAGTAGTCAAGGCGAGAGGTCACGAGCGCATGAGTGACCGTGCACAGGGCATCCCGGTCCAGATAGGGCCGCAACTGGCGCACCAGGCGAACCTGGGCAATACATTGTGTGCTTGGTTGACAACAAGGAAACACTAAACCAGATGGAAGGAAAGGCTGATATTTAAAAATGGCTGTCTGTTTAGGACACTGTGTGGACAAATTCCACATGGATTTCTACATGTATAAATAATGTTTTAAAATTACGGCCGATGAATTGTTAAGGGAAAAAGTTCCATATTTTCCCATAGCAAGTCTAAGGGAATCTCAACTGTGGTTGACTTTTCCCAGGTATCAGCCTCCAAAGGGAGGGAGATAATAATATGAGAATTGGTCAAGGTAGTGCTGAAAATAAGACTACACAGCCGTCCTAAACCTGTAGAAGCATAATTGCTAGCATTCTGTAAATGCTCATGAAAAGCTGTCACTGGAAAACCTGTGTGTATGGTCTGTGGGATGAAGAAGGAGACATCATGAGGATGTTTTGTCTCCTGTTTTAATGATGCCTGCATTCTTTACCTTCTCCACTCCCTAGTTTCTTTATTAGTATTACACAATTATTAATAGCGTTACGTAGTCAGCCTTGATGGTTCAAACTCGACTTGAATCTAATTCTTCCTGCATGTAATCCAATACATTAACCAAGAAAAAAACTTTACTCTTTCTGTTATCCATTCCCTTATTCGATCAGAAAAATCCCTAATGTCAATTTTTCCAAGTTTAAGGGGGGAGGGAGAAGCAAGGAAAACTTTAAAATGTTCATTCCATTGTTTGTAACATGGAACTTGAAATACTGTTTACCCATACCCATCTTCCTTTCAAGCTTGTACTGAATTGCTTTGAAAAGGTGAGTAGGATTACTACACAATAATGATAATAATAATAAATAAAATAAATAATAAAAACCTTTATTGTTTGGTTAATTCATTTGAAATGCTGGATTATCCGTTTTCTTGCAGGGTGGAGTATTGTATACTTAGCAATAATATATTGACATGGAGTAAGAAGAGTGAAGGTGTCTATTAATCCTGGTTTGGCAAAACTTCACGTTATGAAATAAATTTACATCAAATGAAGAAGAAACCTCTCATTGCACTATTGTGTTTTAACCATGTAATGCTTTAAGATCATGTTGTCAGGCAATTACCTTAGTAAACCATGTGCTATGAGGCTTTATATCTCCAGTTTAAGTCACTCATCCAATCGCCATTCAGAAATATATTTTTTGCTGTTGTAGAAAAAAATAACAAGAAAATCATCAGGGTAAACTAATCAATTCTATTTAGTCAGCTATGTCTTCTTGTATTTTACTTACCAGACTTTATGCTGACAAAATAACCAATAATTAAAACAAATCAAGTGTTATAGAAAAAAGGAATCCACACAGATCCCCATGTGAATGAAGGAGGATCAGGAAGAAGCCCATGTAAGCTCAGTCCACCAAGGATGGTAACTCTGGGAGCAAGAGGAACTAAATATCTGAAAGAAAAGTTGAGTGGAATACCACAAAAGGAATTAGCAGCAGAATCCCTAGAGGGATTACGGGTAGAAAGGGCAAACCCTGGGGGAGGAGCCTATTCATAATTAAGTGGAACTCTCTGTCTTACATAGGAGAAAAGAAGAAAGTTGCCCTTGCCTTGTGCCTAAATAGTATTACAGGATCATTATGTTTGTAAATCCAATATGCATCCAAATAACAGGAAACAGACAAATAAATTACTAAAGAAAAAAAATGTACAGTTGGTATGATGCATTCACAGTAGCTTTCTGGTTGACAAAGAGATGCAAATAAAATCTGGTATCAAGGGTTTGGGAAAAAAACTTTTCTCCTTGTTCTAGTATAATATGCACATTTGCAGATATGAAAAATTTATATTTATTTTTAATTATTTAATTATTTCAGTGCAATCTAGTTGGGTTCAGCTCTTCCATGGAAATTCTAGTAATCCCTTTCATTCCTTATCTCTGCTCCTCGTTACCTGAGTTGCAGATTTATTTTTTTCCTCAAGCGGGAAATCAGTTTTATTTCAGGATCAAAAAAAGTAAATAATTACTATAATTTACTATAACTTACAAGAATTCTTAGAAATGAATGATTTTAAGGATTCCAGATAAGCTGCTACTTATAGCCTAATGAAACTCTAAATGGGTTGATATCTACCTCAGATAACCAGGGCTCATATCTGTAATCCCCAGTCAATTTCTGCAGTTCCTCAATGCTCCCCATTTTCACTGTTGAATTTTATCCTGCTATATTTTTGTAGAAAAGATTAAATTGTAGATAAACTTTGAAGTAAATCTAATCTTTTAAAAATATCTTATGGATATGACATGGCTGCAACCAACCTGAATCTTTGTAATTCATAATACATTGGGTTACTTATGCCTGGAATAGGGTGTAAAAGCATTATATATTTTCCATATTGTTCATGAATATATGAATGGATTAAAATGCAATTTTTGAATGCATTGATAACTGCAAATACATTTAATTGAAACTGGGCTTGTGTGGAATAGTCTACACCAATTCAGTAAAATGGTGCACAGATCTTTAAATCATTTCTTCTTGCAAGAACTATTGCTTCAATTTAGCATTCCACACAGGCAGTGATGGTAAAATTAGTCCACAGAGACTGTGAGATACATGGGTATAAAGCACAAAGGGACAGGTCAGGGAAAGTCCTTTATATATTTGTTTTTATGATGATATATTTTTATGAACTGCAAAGTGTGTAGAGTCTTGCAAACAGAAACACCACCAGTTCTAAGCATCAGTTATTTTCTTTAGGAAATTTGTTTTAATAATGCTGTCAATAGGTTATATAATAGCATTTTTCACATTTAGCATTATTTTCATAATATAGTTCACATAGCCATCATTAACAGTAAATTTAGATACTTTGGAGGCAGCATTACTAATTTTTATTAGAGGTGTGAAAAGTAATTTTACATTATTCAAGAATTATGAAAAAATCAAAATATTCACAATACTAGCTGATTTATCTAGTTCATCAATATGGGGATGAGTTTGTACAACAGAGAAAATTTGGCTCAAATTTCAGATGAGGAGCAGAGCGCAAAAGAGGAGCATAAACCCCATCTAAATGTGTGTGGGAATGACCTACAGCTGGTTGAGTGAGGAGCCCTGTAACTGGCAATTAATGCTTTCCAGCTCAAATCCCAAGAAAGATGTTACATTAGTCTCCCCTAACCCTGGTATGTTTGATATGTGCTAACTTTACATCCCTAATTCCTTAGACAATATAACTATTGCTTAAAATTATGGGACTTTTATCTACGCATCTGGATGATACAAAAGCTGGGGAAGGTTGTTTACAAGATAATTTAGCATTGTTCAGGAAAACAACATTAATCACCAGTGGCAGCGTGCAACCTGAGATAGAGAATTTAAAGGAATGTCTTATAAATGGCTGGGGAATTCTGGGAGTTGAAGTCCACACATTATAAAGTAGCCACCCTGTTTTATGGAACACTCATCTAGCAGTATCCCTCTCCTTTCTGTTATTTTAGATTTGATTTGAGTAATCTGCATTAAAACAGAATTATGACTTTCAATTTCCAGTTTTTTTTTCTGGTGCTATTTTCCACTGATTTACTGAAACATTTTATTTTGGGGTGATTTTTATAATCTTGATTGATTACAGGGAGATTAAAAAAATCATAACAATAAAGTCTCCGCAGAACCACACAACCAACCAGTGACAGCACCGATTCTCAATCACCCCACACAACCTTCCCCATCAGCACTTCTCCTCCCAATGACTCTCATCTGACATGACCTCTCCATCACAAGAACCAATATGAGACTCTCACCTGATGTGACCTGCACCTGATCCCTCATAAGACCTATCATGAGGCCCATCACATGACCCACACCTGATATGACCTACTCATCACAAGACCTACTGACCACACAAAGCCCTTATAAGCAGAAGAACACCAGCATTGACATTCTCTAAATTCCACTGAAGATGTTACCTACCCTGGTAATTAAAAGTTCATAAACCAACCCACAAACTCGGAGAATAGACCTCCACCCTTATCCTATACCTGAGGTACAGCTATTCACCGCTATCATAAATAAAGTCTCCTTCAGGCCTTTATACTTGTTGTTTTATCAGAGTGCAGAATAGTTTACAGGGCTTTTGCTTGATGGATTCTAAATTACAGCCTTGGAATAAGTGAGTCTGTTATTCAAGTAATAGTTTGAACTGAACTGAAAAAAACAAGCAAACAAATGGGTAAGAAAGACAAATTAAGGATTGAACCTGAATCCTGTTGCTCATGTACATGCATGTCATTAAAAGTAACCCATTCAATTAAGGGAGAAGTCTTGAAAAAATATGGGCGCATTAAATATAACACAATGTGTTTTCTTCCTCAAGCATGAAACAAACAACAACAAAAATAGTTCAAATGTTGGTATCACTTTATTTTGAATTTGAAGTGTGGTAAAGACCAGAAAAATTAAGAATTCGGAATATTGCTCAGAATCATCATTCTATGACCCCATGCAGCCTGTTTTAGAACCCTTCCAAATACATGATATCACAAAACCAGTAAGAGGCACAAAGAAATTGAAATTAAATCTTAGATTTATTTATTTTCACATCAGAGGTTTTACGTTGACTTCAAAGGGGAGAATTTGATATTCCCTACATACATTCCCGCCAATGTATTCCCGCCAAATATTTTCTTAGAAGTCATAATATTGCATTCTGAGAAAAACAATCCAAAGTTTTTTCTTGATGAGAAAATGTGGAATTAGATTGTTCTTACGCTGCCTCATCTATGAAACAAAACAGCAACTGCCGACATTCCTCATGCTGCTTGGGGAATTCTGGGAAGTCTATAGGTCTTAAAGTTGCCAAGATTGGGCACCCCTGTAGATGAAAAGTTCTGCAACCCATTTCAATGCACAGAAAATTGGCAGCATTATATTTGAGGTTCAACGCATACAGATTTAAAATAATTCATTGACTAAAATGGACCTTCTTTTTGGTTATGAGTGATTTATAGAAAGTGCATGCTATGAATGATACTGTCACAGAAAAAAATGACCACAGCTAGATGAATGTATAAGTTGAAATTTGTAGTTAGATATTAAAAATGCTGTTTAAAAATTGGATGTTTAAATTTGAGCATCATCTCATTTATTTTAGCAACAATACATTTAAAGACTAAATGTAAAAAATTCTAATTCAAAATGTCCATATTTATATTATAAATCTCAATGATGAAAAGCAGACTGCTTAAGTGAAAAATGTTTAGGATGAACTATGAAATAAATATGTAACATGTTTATACATTATAAATGAAATATATTTGGATTGTTATTGTTAATCAGCAGATTTCTGCTGATCTGGAAACTAAATCATCATTGGTATTGGAATCTTATTTTATCATAGTTTCTCATACAACTGAATTCTGCTTAATTCTCAGAATGAAATATTGTATTTTCCAATTAATAATCACAATACCTACTTTTTCTTGCTATTTTGCACAGTATCTCTACCAACACTTGTATATACAAATTTGTTTTTAATTCAAGTTTCTTATTAATCATTTACATAGAAAATGCTGTTGGAAAATAGTAGTAAACATTACTTCAGTATTTGTGCATAAACCATAAAACAGTAAAATAGATGAAAGTATACTGTGGGTATCCACTCTCAAAACCTTGTGGAACAAAATAAGCATTTTAGTCAGTTAATTTTTGGATGGGAATGTTTAATGTTCTTTTGGGTCGCCTAATTATTTAATTGGGATCTGGAAGAAATTTTTGGACAAAGCAGGGGAATGTTTGTGTTGTTTTTAGCTTCTCACTTACTGCCTGAAGCTGCTTGTGAGAATCTTTGCCAAATATTCAAACTGGGAAGTGCAAAAACAAAAAGGTTTGTCCAATTTGGAAAATCCAGTTTATTCACTTATTCCATCTCTTCTCTTTCTTCTTATTTGTCTTGTGTTGAAAAAAGTAACAGCATTCCCTTTGCACCTCTATGACTGTTTTCAATATGCTGAAGTTTCTGACCCAAATATTTTCGGATATAATTCAACTTGCTTTTGAATGTATTTTTTTTCTAACTTCTACTGGACTGAATCACTTGCTCCTCAATGCATATTTTCATTGCAAGGGAATTTTCTTTTTAAAAAAAGCTAACAACTATAAGTTTACCCCTGAGTGACTTCTCAAAGATTAAATTTTGCACCTGTTGAAGTTGACAGCTTTAGAACTCTTTCAATAATTATTTAAATGGGAAGTCAGTTCCTCTGCCTTTTCAATCAGATCTGACAGTGAGAAGACAATCAGGAATAGTATGTAATAGTGTGTAATGAGAGTAAATTTTATCTAGCAAATGTTTCTTTCATTCTGACTTAGCATTGTTTTTTTCTCTATAATTTCACGTTGGCTATAAGATGACATCATCATTTTGAGAAAGATGACTAATCTGGGAAAAATAGGGCCAATGTAACAGTTGCCAGAATTGAAAGAAGTCTTGCATATTAAATAATACAGTACAAAACAATGCTGCCCCTAAAATGCCATTAACTAGAATACTGTCCATTTACATTATTATACTTGGTAATAATATTATGGTTTATCGTACAGTCAGCCTGATGTTCAGATTGGATTTGGCATTTTTTATTATTATTGTATTATTATTATTATTTAGATTCATCCTCTTTTTCTTTAGGAGATCAGGGCAGTTTACATGAGATCTCCTTTTGTTTTATTTATACAACAACAACACTTTGAGGTTAGTTGGTCTGACAAAAGGTAATTGGCCAGTCCCATAGTGGGTTTTTATGGCTGTTTTATAATCTCCCTAATCCTAATCCAACTCCTTGACCAATATTATATCATGTGTCATAAAGAGGCAGCTCTACTTTGTCCAAAACAAAAAGCTGAAGTTATGAAAATATTTTATGTCAAAATATTTTATGTCAAAGGAAAAAAAGCCTTCACCACCTCTCCTATCATTCCTAGCCCAGTTTAAATGTCAGTAAATATAAATTACTATATATATATATATATGACATTTCATTGGATATTAGTTCATCTAATCTGCTGCTTGCAGTGTTTCTATATGTTTTGTCTTCTGTAATTTGCAAAGCTCCTGCTTTATTTTCATGAGTTAGTTTTAGAGTGAATCATTTGGTTTTGAAACTGCCATTTGGTTATTTCCAATCCCACAGAAATAAATGTAACTAAATACAAAATGATTGTTAGCCTGCATTTTAAGTAAGAATACTATTCACAAATATTGTATTTTTTCATAACAAAATAACGGATAATAGATACTTGTATGCATTCTGGTATGAATTGTATTAGGCACAGATTTATTGAAGGAGACCTTTGTTAAATTTTAGTAGTCAGTAAATATAACTTTAAAAAGCAGAAAAATGGGCTGAAATTGCCCATATTTATTATATACTAATTTTTCCTCAGAATTTGGAAGCAAAAAGTCTGCTAAATTTGACTTTCCAAAATGCACCTGAAAATTTTAAAACATTAATGTGTTTTCAACTCAGTTTCCTAAAGTCTGTTCATATCTTTACCATGTGGTGGACTTTGACATTTAGCCTGGGAAGTTCATAATGCAACCACCAAGTTCAGCACACAGTTTTAGGCAAATTACTTTGCTAGCCAAACCCAACTCCCAAACTATATGAGGAGCAGAAACAGGATTCTTTCATCGTTGTACAGTATTTTAAAAATGCTCTAAGCACATTTTAACAATATGGGATAAGAAAACATTTGGGAAAAATATTCTCTTAAAATTCTTAGTGACTTGATTATTGAGAAAACTTGCTTGGCCTACATTTATGATTGTCTGAAAAACCCTTAGAGACTTTCTGCATGAAATAGAAAAAAGTGCACATATGACTTGTATTTTTGATGATTAGAAAAAAAAATTGGATTATGAGGGTATTTTTGTAATCATAGAGTAAGAGATAACTGTGTAATCATACTTATTTTTTGCTGCAAAGGAAATTGGAAGCTTCTTTTTATTTCTTCTTGTTTTTCCTGTGCTTTTGTCTTGTTTCTTCTTTCCTTTTTTCTTTCTTTATTTTTATATTAGTTTGCAGTAGTTTTTATGTTCTCTTTAAAACTTTTAATAAAATTTATATATGTATATGTAAAAATGTGTTTGGCAATGATTATAAATATAAACATTTTGGAGAATCTAAGTCTGAATATTTTATTTAAAAATTTTTTTTTACATTATATTGCTGGCACTAAACTATTTCCTATTACATATACCCCACAGAATAACCCGGTTAAGCTATATTTCTGAATGAATATAGTTAGGACAATAGCAATGTTAATCTCTTATCTGTTTGGAAGATAACACATGTAGAATAACATTATACATTATATATTATATATCACCATAACTGTACAAAATAGTTCATTATGTAACATGAGTCTATATTGTGATTATATATATCTTTCTGCCAAAGCAAACATAAAAAAAGAAAAGTATATAACTATATTCAGTCTGCATGTTATCCTGTATTCTACTGTAGTGATCATCTTTTCATAATAATTTGGACATTCTGTTCACTGTTATAGTTTGTTGTTTTAATTGCTTCAAAGCACTCCTGTAAGGCATTTTCTGGGAAGTTTAATGAAGAATAATAGCATTTTCTATCCAAGTGATATGCTACCCTGTATTTTAAACAAAATTAATATTTTCCATTTATGAAGTAACCCCTCCTTTGCACGATACCTACCACAATGTGTAGGAATCTAAAAATAATCCAGTCTCTGAATTTAAAAGAAGTGAAGAAAATTATTAAAATAATTTTCGGAGTAAGAAGAATAGCTTAAATGCATGTTGAAAAAAATTGATTGTGTTCTGATTTGCTTTGAACTATTGGTTTCATTAGCATGGTTCAGCTGAATAAACACCCTGGGCATTTTATGCTTCTGTGGACCCGCCAATGTAAGTGGAAACACTGAATTTTGGAATTGTTTTTCATTTGTTTTGTAGATGCTAAATGATTGTTTTTGTTCTTTCAGTCTATATATTTGCTTGTCGGAAATAAAGGATACCTTTGAATCCTGAGTAATTTCCTCTGCTAATGTCAATTTTGTTTTCACATGAATCGAAGGCTCTTTTTGCCTTTCTTACATGAGTCAGAACTGCTATGATCTTTTCTTTGAACATTTGCCCCTAATTAATTTGCAAAAGAAGTATTTTCAAAACCCTAGTCACTTTGCTATATCATAGCTTGTTTTGGCAATCAAGAGGCCTAGTCCATCACAAAATGCCATTGTACTTACTTCCTATTAGTAATTTACCATGATGTTACAAGGTTTTATAATGGGACAATTCAAAGAACATATTAAATCACATTTTAATTTTTAATTAATAATACAGATTTGCCAACAGGCATTATATCTGTTTTGTAAGTACAGATGTTAAACATGCTGAAGTTGTGTGTTGATTTTTTTCTTTCTTATCCTTCTCCCCAGCCTGTAGGTTTTCTAATTCATTATCTTGGAAATGAGAAAAATGGACTTTATATTTTTCTGTGTGCATCCCAGAATAGAAATCAGACTACTATATAATCACTGCCAAAAATTATTCACTTTACCAAAATATAAAAATAATGTCATATATTTTTTTTACAAACATTAAAAATGTTATTCCTTTCAGCATAGGACATATATTTCCCAGAAAAAAATAAAGAGAAAAGAGGATAAACTGTTATAGTGCAGTGGTAGATGAGAATAAAGATATGATTAAAAGTTTTATGCCATAATTCCAATTTGTATGGTGATTTTTTTTCTGAAGATATTCCAAATTATTCAAAAATTAACTAAGCAGTTTGTTTATTTTTTTGTCAGTTTACAAAAATCTGCATCTTTATTATTTAAAAATATAAAATGACCGTGCATCAAAATCTTCTATCTTCTATCTTGCTGAAAAGTGTGTATGTGTTTATGTGTAATATGCATGCAATATATGTTCCTTAAATTAAGTTTGGTTAAAGGTACATTTCACAGCATTATTTAACTACATATTAGTAAATATATTTTACTATATTTTAATTCTATGTTTTAAAAGGTTGATTGCCAATTATTCTGAATTCTCTTAAATATGGCCAGTGGTATTTGGTGTGATATACTCATAAGATTACTCATTAGATTAACAACATAAGATTATTGATTTATGCAGTTAAATTAAAATAGTTTTTCAGTTATTCATCTATAACACACTGAGAAAATGGATAAACTATTTTTTAATAAATCAGAAGTGTAACTATTTACGTTTGTTATATATATGATAGTGATAATAACACAGTTTTAAAAATTAATCTACCTCATTTCCCCCCCCCCCCGCTTTTTAAATATTTTGAAATGGTCGCTAGAGTGATGAGCTTCAAACAAATTTATTGGCGATGCCCTTGTAAATAAGATTTAGAATTATGCTTCACTGTGTAGAGTATAAAAGGCAATAACTGGTACAACAATTTAAAGCAATTATTTAAAAATAGGTTGTACTGTGAAGAAGTCTAGCTGCACAATCACAATTTATATTACAATATTTATATGTACGTTTATCTAAAACAGAAAACTGTCTTAAGGAATATTATAAAATTTAACCATTTAATACTTTTTTCTCCTGGTGCTGCTTATCCTATTGTTCCAAAAAGCACTCTTGCTTGTTATTGTCTGTATAGGTTTGGATTTATGAGAATTTATGCAAGTTAGGAATGGCACATTTATTTTTTAGTAATTCGAAGTTTTCTGTTATGTACACCCAAAATATTTGTTTAGAACAAATATGTAGAATAGAAGGTTTTCATTATTTATCTGATTAAATGCAAAACTGGATGATGTTGTGCTGTGAAAGTCACTTTCATAACCCTTAAGGAGCCTTAAATAGTACATATGAAAAACAATTCATATCAGGTTCCCCTTAGGGAATTTTCTTTGGTTTAAGAAAATTTTATTAAAGATTGGCATTGCAAATAACATTTTTCATAACTATATGTAGACCTGTTAAAATTTTTATTAAAACTGGAGTTCGGCCTGTTCTTTTTCATCATTCTACCAGATATTAAACTCTAGAAGCAGCTGTAGGAAATAGAGAAAGGGATTTTCAAAGGGATTTGAGCTCCCTGTCTCTGTGCCTTTAGTGATCATATTATCATACCTATCACACATAACAAAGCCTTAAATCTGTAATTCAGATAAAGTCGTCAGGACTTTGAAATACAAAAAAATCCAAACAGATGCTGTAACATTTTTCTTCTGTCTCTTTCCACCACCCCCTTCTATACTGGTTCTTGTTACATGGGATTTTGTAAACCTGAACAGGCATTCTGCAGATGCTGTATAGCAACCTACATACATTAAAGTCTATTATTACTTCTTTAGGAGAGAAGAGAGTAAGAGGGATTTAATTAAAAGGGTACATTTGACTATATCTGCAGGAGTTCCACTCAGAGATTCCTAGAAAAGAGTTCAAGTAAACCCACTAAAGGTTAATAAAAAAAAAGAATTGTAGGCGCTTGTTTTGAAATGAGTTACGTGATCTAAACCTAGTGTCGAGACAATATTTGCGCATCAGCAGTATGAGGTTTTACTTCGTGAGGATACAAGTCAACATAAATATACGCCAAACTGGTAAGTATGGACACAATTCTGTGCTGAGCAAAAAGAGCAGCGTGTCAAAAGTTGATGAAGCAAACTCTGAAGGAGAATAGAAAAGAAATTGGCTGCAGGGATCTTGGAATCATTTCTCTCAGATTAATTACATTGACATGGTGGCTTAGGAATTGGGTCTTGAGAGGGGATCACTGTCATCATATGATGAAAAGTTAGTGAAATATCCAATATCAATTTCAACAATGTTCTTCTACACACAAGAGACAGACAGACAGACACACTTATTTATTTATTTTAGCAAGGCCTTCTGGACAATGTGTTTTGTGCTGATGAAATCTGAATATCTTCTACTGAATCCTCATATACAGTTTATTCCTCATGTTTTGTCTATTTATTGAAGTAAAAAGTTAAAAAAAAATAATGTTGTGTGTTATGTACTGGGCTTTTGGTACCTCACCACGTGCGTTGCTGGAGAACTAACGGTTCTCCAGCAACCCAGACAGGATGTCTCCGGTCCTGCAATTGGTCAGCTTTGGGCGGCAAGCATGGGTTCAATCTGATTGGTTGCTACCAGAGGGTCTGGCTATATATTGTGGCAAGGTGCACCCAAGTCCTCAGTACAGTTCCAGCTTAATAAAAGAATGAGTTTCTCTGTACTCAGCTGTGCGTCTTCATTCCTGTTCATCAGAGCCGACATAATAGTGTGCATATTCCTCTGAACACAGCACTGTGCCATATTTTATATTCTGAGATTAATGTACATGTAAAGTTGAAAAACTTACAAAATTCACTTTCCAAAGAAAAATAATAAAATTCCTATTTCAGGCTGAAAATTGTTAATACTTTTTACTTTTTCAGCCAAATTCTTTAATCATATATTTTAACATATAGGTATAATATTCCATATAATTACAATGAATTTCTCAAAAAATAATTTTGTACTGAAGCAGATACATCTGTAACGATAATTAAATATTTGACATTTTATGATAAATAAAGCTATACATAGATGACAATTAATAAAATAGAAATCCGCTTGAGTACGAGTGAGAATACCCAGATTCTAATTCTTCCTTAAGAATACAAGACAGCTACTTCACTTTGGGTGAGTCCTTTCTTCTCACTCCTTTATCCACCAATTTGCATTAGAGTGAATTGACTCACATTCATAATAATGTCAGCATGTGTGTGTGTGTGTGTGTGTGTACGTGTGTGCGTGTGCATAATGCTAAATATTTGATATGATGGTCATGACAAGCAAATGAAATACAGTAGATAATCATAAAAATATTTCAGTGAAATCTTGTATATATGCATCACAAATAAGAAGCAATTAGAATGGTGAACATTGGTTATATGGAATCCAGTATCTTAAACCAGAAGTTAAATATTTGACTGAAATTTTCTTGAACTTCAGAAGTTATTTACCCAACTCAGTGAAAACACTGGCATGTATATCTTTTTCCAGTAACATTAATGAGTAGGTTGCACAGTGTGGGAAAAAAATATTTTACTTTAGTTTTCTTCAAGAAGTCAAATCCTGCTTTAGTTGCCCGAGGCAACATTTTTAAGCACCTTTAATGCAGCCCAGTTAAAAACGCAGTTATTTGACAAAATGCATTCCACTTTATTACAAAGGATTACTTTAAAAAGCACAATTCTGTATGTAGTGTGGGATAATTGAAGCACTGAGAATCCCCTACTGTATGCTATATGAGAAATAATTACAGTAAATACATACTGGAGTTGCATTTTAATGAGCCCCTCCTTGAAAAGAATGAACATGTAACCAACCCTCTTCATGAAATTTCAGGCTGCTTATTTGTAGCACCAGAAAAATCCAATTGCAGATCCATTCATTCCATCACTGAAGAAATTCAAGGATCCGCAGACTCTTTTCCCAAGACCACTGAAGATCTCAAGTGTCCCTCAAGGTCTCAAGTCTATGAATCTTAAGTCATTTATAATAAAAGTCTGATTGACCCTGATATAGTATGTGTTTTTTTTAATTGTTCAGCAGCAATGTTAGATGTGACATTAATTAAAAGGTCACTTGTTAGGTAAAACACAAAATCAATCTTGTAAATGAGTGTACATGTTAAAACAACATCTATGTTGAAAGGTTGCATTAAAGATAGATAAGCTTCAATGAATTCTACTCAAAAGTATGTTGAACAATCTGAGGACAATATAAATATTTAATAGATTCAATCCTTGCTTTCTAACTGAAAGTATTTAGTGCCACATTATTAAAAGTCTTCTGAAACTAGTGTAGAAGTGTCTTTGAACTGGTTTTCAGCAATGCTTAAATCGATATAGTTCATTGCATCATTAGCATGTTGAACTTTGTGGCTATTCAGCCAAAAACATTTTGCACACATTGATTGTATTTATCACTGTACCAGTATCCTTCAGAGCTTAGCAAACTAAGGCGTAGCTCTGTGTTCTGAGTTTTCTCTTTTCTGGGCTGGATAAAGGAAAGAATTGTGGTCAGCTTGTGTTTCATTGTTAACCATACTCAAACTTACAAAATTCAGATATAAGCTGTTTATCGATCGGTATTAAGCTTATGACAAAGTTGTGATTCAGTTCTTCAAGATCCAACAAACAACCAGCAAACATAAATCCTAGTGTTCAAAGCATGCATAAAATGTGCATATAACAACCACAGCAAAAGCAAATGTATCATATGTTATAAAATATAAAAATGTCTGTTTCATAGTAAATATGTCTGAAATTTCAGATTTATCTTTTTAAATGTAAGCCAACAGACAAATACAAATAATGAGACAAGGACTACAATATTAGCAATAAATTAATCCACCTAAAGTAGCCCCAGAGTAGAATAGGTGACAATTTTTTTTAACAAAATAAATAAATAAGCGGCAGCTGAAAATAGCTATTTAAACCATCCTTGTTGTAAGGAACATCTTTATGTTGACATACCTTTGAATTTTTGCACTGTGGCTATTGGCTTCGTTTGGCTGAGATTAGCTGAAGAGTATTATGAATACTGATGCTAAGGTATGGAAGAAGATGCAAGTCTAACTACTTGACACTGTAACAATGGACTGGCACATCTAAGGTTATTATTGTAGATTTAAGTACTGAAGACCCTACTGACTTCTTCATAACTGTGACACAATGTTAAATATACTGTTATTGAGCATTTCTGATGCTGTGAGTAGGCATAATTGGTTTCAGAGTATCTGTTCTCAAAAAGCAAACTGGCATGATTTTTCCAGACCATTTCTACGATAGTTTGCCAGGATGCTCTCTATCACCACAGCTTCCTTTATTTTTTTCAATGCATTGCTAGGCCCAGTTCCAAGTCAAACACAAGATATTGCCACCACTTAATGTGAGCTTAAAGACCAAAGGGCTTTGAATATACAGATATATTTCAGAAAGAGAGCCAAGAAGGAAATTTAGCTATATAGATGCAATAAACAGATTACACCTCCCCCATAATTATATGATCCTTTTATTTATTCAAGCTCACAATTTCTTATAATTTATGCATTCAAAAAGCCAGCTGGATGACTTTGGGCCAGTCACTCTTTTTCAGCCCAATGCATCTCACAGGGTTGTTATTGTGGAGAAAATAAGAGGTGAAAGAGTGTTGAACATCTTCAGTTATTTATAAATTTGGTGTGTTGGATATGTTCACCCATATTTGTTGTTATATAGGTGGGATAGAAATAAATCAATAAATGTATTTAAAATACATTTTTAAAATATACTTTTGCTCATTAGCAACATCTCAGCATGCAAAATAATTTAGGATGTGTGATTTTGGTATGTCTTATCAAAACATAAACCGAGAAAAATAATCTTTCTCTTTGTTATACTTTAGAGCAATTCATGATAATCCACTGTTATTCAGTATATCCATTTGTCCCTTTGAGTATTATGTATAAAAATTAATAACAGACACAGAAAACTGAATACCACATATCAATGTTATCTGTTTTTAAGGAAAATTCCCTTCTTCAATGGACTACAGTTTGATGCAGGAAAATCCACACTTGCTTGCTTGCACATTTTCTGCTCAAAAATAATTCTTCCATTAGTGGGCTTCTGTAAATCTGATGCACTGTTTTTAATAAATCCCATAAAATATATTGAATGCTCACTGGAGATTCAGTCCTTCTTAACCTGTTGTAAGACACAATAGGCTACCAAAATTATTTGGATGGCTGCCAGAAATGTAAATACATTTGAGGATAGAGATTATTTCATTTTTTGTAAAACTTTTCTTAGCATATATGATCACAAAGGTATTCCAGAAATGCTGCTGAAGAAACTTCTCATCTACAAAAAGTCTTTATAAAACTTCATTTAAAAATGAACAATAAATTGTTCTGACACTGCTTTAAGTATAATTATCTTTTTTAAAATGAAAGAAAGATAACCCCCATTCCTTTTATATTTTAAAAGGTGAATGCAGGGGATGTGTGAGCTAGAATATTTGTCTTGGTATTATTTTTTCCTATTTTGAATCTACTGGGAATGAGACATCCAAATTTGTCCTTAGCATATTTTTTTTAAAAAAAATGGCTAGAGATCAAGTAAAAATTGTGAACATTTATTTT
Organism: Vipera ursinii; assembly: GCF_947247035.1. Lineage (NCBI taxonomy): Eukaryota > Metazoa > Chordata > Lepidosauria > Squamata > Viperidae > Vipera > Vipera ursinii. The sequence continues at coordinate 54,598,355 of NC_139521.1, read as the reverse complement.
AGCTATTTATTTGCTAGATTTAGATCCTAACTTGTCTTTAACAGCTCAAGGCAGATTACCCAGGAATCTCCATTTTATCCCAACAACTACAAACAGAGTATTTGGGATGAAAAAAAGTTACTGACCTAAAATCATCTGCTGACTCTTTTTGGTTGAAACCAAACTTGAAATTTGATCTGCCTAGGCCTACTTCAACACTTATACCCTTTATCATGCTAGTTCAAAATGAAAAGTTCTGCCATGCTTCATAATTTTCAGATTTTCTTGTGAATTTTTTAAAATTATTTTAATTCCATTTATATCCCGCCCTTCTCCGAATCAAAGTATTATTGGTTTATGTTGGCCCATAAGTTGGGATTCCACTGAAGCAATTTTTTAAAAAATGTTTGATCTAGTTTTTAGTTTGTTTATATATTACCATCTTCTTTTGTACCTTCATCCCAATTCAAGGGAGCTCACAACATAATGAAAACAATGAAGTAATAACATGCAAATATCCAAACATAATAAAATCATGTCACAAAAAATAGTTACATATGCACATATCAGTTGCCCTAAACCAGGGGTTGGCAACCTTAAACACTCAAAGAGCCACTTTGACCCATTTCCCAGAGGGAAAAAAACATTGGGAGCCGCAAAACTAAAAGGCAGCATATAATTTTAAAAAGTCTGTTTTAAAACTATCCATTCCCTTGATATTTTTTGTTCAACATGAACATCCCTAAGGCTCTACAAGAAAACTATCTTCATAACCTAACAAATGTTAATAGTGGTAATTTAATCCAGAGTGAGAAGTCTGTAACCAAGAACTGTCTCCTATAGAAATAGCACTTACATACTGCTTCACAGTGCTTTACCGGTCTCTTGAAGTGGCTTACAGAGTAGGCATATTGCCCCCAACAATCTGGGACCTCATTTTACTGACCTCAGAACAATGGAAGGTTGAATCAACCTTGAGCCGATGACAAATGAACTGCTGGCAGTCAGCTGGCAGTTGGCAGAATTAGCCCATAATACTTCATTCTAACCACTGTACCACTATAGCTTTTATTCTTGCACCACCATGACACTATTCCTTTCCTTTTGATATCCCAGGGGTGAGCTTGCTACCTTGATTCTCTCATATACTACACTTAGATTTTATATATGCAGATGGTCTTAACATATCTAGAATCTGAGACAAAGACAACCTTATTGGTGATAAGCATCACCCTGAATTGGATCAGGAAGCAGACTGGAAGATGATTCATCTTCATCAGTATCAATGTTAATATTAAATCTGCAATAATGTACCCATTAATAGGCATGCATATTTAGTGTTGACCTTAGCTTTGGATCTAGCATTTTCCTTTGTGGGTTCTTCACTTTTATTTTATGCAATCAAAGGATGGTGTACTTTTATCTTTTTTTTTAGGAATGGTAGACAACATCACACTCATGCAAAATGAAATGGAATTGTCTTGACTGGAAATCAATATCAAAGATTTAGAATTAGATTCTTAAAAGATTTTGGCTTGCCTGTGCTATCCCATCACCTCTTAATGTGTGATAGAATACGTAACTTCAAGTTCTTCTGTCTCTTCTTTTTCTTGACTATACGCCTGAACATTTTCAAAATGTGTGTGTATGTGTGTGCGCACGCACACACATCCATATACATTATAATGGTTCCTCTGAATCAGTGTAATGTCTTTGTGGTACTATAGTACAGGAATCTGAAGAAGAAGTAAATCCTGAAAATCAGATAGACCTTTAGTCAAAGTTCTCAAAGAAAGTGCTTCTGTATAATTTATCCCTTTATCACATCATATTTGTTCAAGACATTCATGATTCTCAGAAGAGATTTTGAGGAGCTCTGAGTCTGTCATCAAAGCAAACATGTGTTTGCGTGTTTGTATTTATGTGTGTGCGTGTCTGTGTGTGTGTCTGTGTATAAACAATGAATTCAATATGCCCATGATTATTATAGATAAAAAGGAAGGTGGTGGAACAGTTCTTTTATTTTATATGAATTTTTGGAAAACAAGATGCCAGTGCTTTTAATAGGCATGCAATAGATTCTGTACAACCAATTTTTCCCATCTTCATGGTATATTATTTACCTCAGGGAAAGAATGAACTATGCCACACAAGTTTCAGAAACGTTGCTCATAGAAAAAGGGGGGGGAAAGGGAGCTTCTTTAGGTTGCTCCTTTCTTAAATGGATCTCATAATTGCAGATTTTCAGGAAGGTTGTTCCTGTAAATCCCATAGGCAATGTTGTTATGATCATTCTGGGGCATCAGACGATATTTAACAGTTCAGATTGTCTAGGATAACAGGAATGTTGTTATGTTGAATCCCTCTACCACCGGGATGAAATGAGTTGTGACATATCAGGGAAGATTAAATTTGTAACAGAGCACATCTTAAGCACTAGCTTATGATTTCACAGTAACATTAAAAGTCAGTATTTAAGAAATATGACAGTTTGCTTGTCATTGGGATTTGATTGTCTGGAAAGAGCCATGACAATGGCTTGCATAAGATTTGGGGGGGGGGTGTTAGCTTGCTAAACTTGGATCCTTAAAGAAAGTGGCTAGTTTTGTTTCTTCTCCTTAGTTATTGGCCTGGCTGCTTTAAAACAATGTAACAAATAAACATACACATTTTGATCCATGAAAACAGTTTCTCCATATTTATCTTTATCCATATCCATATCCGTATTTATATTATATTTATCTATGATTTTCTTCACAAACATTTGTTTTTCTGTATGAATATTATGTATAACCATTGCTGTTACACCAGTCTGTTATTATTACTGAGTTGTTTTCCTCTGGCCTCTACAAAATTGTAACTTCTACTTTTTTATTTCTTGCATGTAAATAGTGCTGTGTTAAATTGTACAAAATGTGTGTCCTTCTGTTACAAGTGGATAAATATATATATTGGGAAAGATACATTTGGCTAGGTGTGTTTGTGGTGGTCTTCTCCAGGCTGTCTTCAGCTATATACAAAGACAAACTTCAATTCATTAATAAATCTTCTTTTTTTGGTCTCGTTATCACAAATCTTCTCCTGCTCTCTGATCTTTAGGATCAGATTTTTTGGGCCAATCAAGCAGAGGTGATTGTTTCATAATAGCTATTGTATTTCTACTCTGTTTCATCCATGGTGTGAATGTAATGGTGCTTATTACACCATGTTTTGATGTTTGTTTAGAGGCATGTCCCCTTTTATTCAACAGTGTTTACTCCTGCCAAAGTGCACATATAACTCAGTCTATGTCACTAATAAAAACACAGCTTTATAGATGAATTTGGTTTTCTAAGGATCAGATCTAAAGAAAGATTTGAGAGATCTAGAGACTGTGCTTACAACAAAGGACATGTTATAGACATAGACTCTTATTTTTTTCAGTTATAACATAATAAAAGATAGATCACCAGGGAAAGAAAAACTGGTCCTTTTGTATTATGATGTTGGAGAAAAATATTAATTATTCAGTACTAGATAAAGTAAAGTCCTATTGATGGTGAAGCACTAATAATGAAGCAATGGTGGAGCAGTGGGCTAATGCCTCCTTAAGTAACACCAGCTGCCTGCAATCAGTGCAGGTTCGCATCCCACCAGGCTCAAGGTTGACTCAGCCTTCCATCCTTCCGAGGTAGGTAGAATGAGGACCCAGATTGTTGGGGGCAATTAAGCTGACTTTGTAATAATGTCGCTTGGTGTGTGTGTGAAAGCCCTAATAAGCAGGCATATACAAAGAATGAAGGCTACTGCTAAGCTTGTAAGCCGCCCTGAGTCTTCGGAGAAGGGCGGGATATAAATGGAATTAAAATAAAATAAAATAAAATAAATGGCTTATTTGGGACACATAATAAGAAAACATAAATGGAAAAAATCCTGATGCCTTGAAAAAGAAGTGGCTAAATACTATCACTGATGACACAAGCAGGAGCTTAAAGAAATTCAAAGCAGTTCCTAACAGTGAGTTGCTGTGAAATGTTGCCATCAGATCATGAAAAGCTAGATGGAGCTGAATGATTCAAAAATTGCAACAAATAAGTAAAAGAATATTACAATTTCTAAATCCAAAAATTAATTCCAGTTGATGAGACTTATAAATTCATTTGTGGAAATTATTGTTAGACTCGTTTAATGATTTCTTCATATGTTTAGAAATGAGGTTTTTTTTTAAAAAAAATCATGTTTAAAATGTATACTAAATTTTGGCTGGAAAGCAACAGGTTAAGTTTTCTATGTAGGTTGGGTTTTATGTTTATATTTTCTTAGCCTTGGTTAGGAGAAATGAGGTTGTGTTCTCTTTGTTGTGCCAAAGTGATAGGGTTTCATTTGTTTGAAAATCTAGCATACCCCAAGAGGTTACCTTAGTGTAGATTTTGTTTTCTCTGAATTAAATTGCTTATTGTCACAAACTGCCCAGTACTGCTGGGTTTAAAAAAAAAAAACCCTCTAAGAACGATTTTTCTTTCCTAGTAGGTGGGTAGAAGTTTCTATATTGCAAGGTTGTTCGGTTCTGAAAACTGGAATACAATTTGCAGCTGTTTGGCTTGTGACAGTGATATGGATCTGATTGTACACAATATGCTAAGGAACCATGGGTGCAGCTGGAATAGAGGTTATGAATGTTAAAAGCAATGGAAAGGTTGCCCATTAATTGGCCACTAATAAAAGCAAACTCAACTGTTTATACTGTAACTGTGGGAGCCAGTACTCTGTATCTGATAACAAGAATTCATACATATTACACAGTTTGGTGATTCAGACCACGACTAATTGAAATATGAGGCATAGTGATCAAATTTAACTCTATCAGCATGCACTCTGGTTTGGGACTTCATGGCGACAAGATAGCATTTATTACTTGTTCTCCATAACACAGCCTGATTGAAATATCTAGCTATGTTGTCAAAAGAAGCCCAGCTGGGTTTTGGAGCAGCTAATTAAGTCCTTAAAACGAGAGGTCAAACAATCTACATGCTGAACAATAGCAAATTCTATATCCTGCTGTCTAAGACATTAAGGTTCGAATGTTTACAGAGCTGTTTGGCTAAATATCTACTGCTTTTAATTGGAAAAAAGTCTCCATAAAGAAGTCTCCTAAATAAATGTTTCTGAACCTGTTTTACTTTTTAAAAATATTATAAATATATTATGGTTCAGTTATTACTATAAGCCATGATTTCCTTGATAAAGGCTATATGAAAAATATTGACTAGGTTTGCATAATATACTAGATTACAACTGTGATCCACAACAGCTAGATTTGCACAGCACTCTAATTTATGGAAAAACCACAACCAACTTTTATTTGTGGCTAGTGGTGTTAATGTAATGAAGATCTGGACATTTCTGGAAAAAAAGTGCTGACCTTTTAAATGGCATTTTATTACACTGATTTAAAGCCTAGTCTAGCAAATACTTGGAGGGTATAGTCATTCTGACAATGAGATTATTATGAAAAGTCCATCTGCAACATGAGTCAAGTGGCAAAATGGTGGGTATGAATTGAAATCCAGCCCTTTGGTATATGCATTGTACTGAGTGATGAGGCTTCCATCTGCGGTAATGGCATCAGCCAGTTTAATCCCTTGCTTTCAATGGCTCTGAATTGAAAAAGAAATGCACAAACATGTCAATTCCAAGGTCTATTTCACCCATCAATATGTTATGATCAGATAGTTATAAGCTCAGAAGGGTTACATGGCTATCAAAGGAAGACATATTGCCCTGGAAACTAAATATAATATGCATCCATCATCTCTGTTAACTATTGATACTCCAGTCTTCCATGAGGATTGTTTAATTATCTTTAAAACTACCATGTTTGATACTTACGATGTACAAATGCTGTAGGTCAACGGTGTCTTCTAAAAACAAATATCTATCTATTCTGAATCTGTCACTTTGTTATTGCATTATGACCACAGTTTATATACCTCTATCATGATCTTTCAGGCTCTTTTTTCCTTGTTAAAGAGTACTAAACATTGACCTGATTCATACATACAGGTAGTCCTTGACTTATGACCAGTGATTTAACAATGGTTCAAAGTTAGTAGTGTTCCAATATCACAAGGGTTGCCACAAAGAAGAGGGAATCAACCTATTCTCCAAAGAACCTGAAAGCAGGACAAGAAGTAATGAATATAAACTAATCAAGGAGAGAAGCAATCTAGAACTAAGGAGAAATTTTCTGACAGTTAGAACAATTAATCAGTGGAACAACTGGTCTCCAGGGGTTTTGAATGCTCCAACACTGGAATTTTTAAAGAAGATTGGATGACCATTTGTCTGAAATGGTATAGGGTTTCCTGCCTGAGCAGGGAGTTGGACTAGAAGACATTCAAGGTCCCTTCCAACTGTGTTATTCTGTTATGACAGTCTCAGAAACGGTGCTTTAACGCCTTAAGAACTTGTAATATGTAAAGTGTTATGCCTCTCCCTGCAGTTGCATGATACTGATTTGGGTGCTTGGCAACCTGAAAGTCTATAAGGAAGCCAGCAGGGAAGGTTGCAAGTTGTTGCTGCCTGACAAGAGAACTCTCTCTCTCTTTTCTGGGAACTGGAACTGCCTGCTGAGATGAAAGTATTAACATACTTTCTAGAAATAAAAGTGATTGTGTATTGTCCAAGACACTTTCTGCCATATCTGTGTTTGCCACTTTGCTTTCAAAAACTTCCTCATGTTTAATTCAACCCAGAGACTTCCGGAACATGGATAACTATAACAATCTATATCATTAGGTGCATCTATAACATATTATCATAGAAAAAGTCAATATGATTGCTATTAGTTCAACTGAGACAGTGTGCTTTTTATTGAGACAACTTATTTGCTCATTTATCAAGCTGAATGTATGAACAATTTCAGAATTGATCCTTGAGAGAGCATGTAACTAGCTAGCTAAGAAATGAAGCAATCACCAAAAGTAAGCACATTTTATTTGGCCTTAGACTCAGTTTATTGACCTCTCCCCATCTAGTAAGTCACCACAGTAGAAAAACAGCAATAACAGGGACATAAACTTGAAACTAACTAAAGTTCTCTTGAAAGGGAGAATGTTTGAACCTGCCTTAAGAATGCTGAAGGAAATAGGCCAAACACAATGACATTTCTTAGCTCCGGGGCACCACTGAAATTATCCTATTTCTTACACATGCTCTTAGTATAATGAAAACAGAAGCAGGCTTCCCTCAGCTCATCCTAAGTAATATAAAGTACATTTTCATAGGAAGATATATGCAATACAGAGTCCAAAAATGCCACTTAAAAGAAATTATCCACTCACATGGACTCATAACTGCTGAAGAAGAGTTTGTTGGGCCACCCTAGAATCAATAGAATTATGATCTCCATCATCTTTGCTGTTTTCACAAATTTTAGAAAGAGAGTAGGAAAGAGAAAATAAGATATAAATATGGAGATGGGGTGGTGTGGTGTGAGGCAACATATATGAACCAAATAATGAAAATAGAGCTCTAAACAGATTTAGTTTTGAGATTACAGGAGTGTATACAGTAATTCTACTGAAACATTTTTAAAGAGTTGAAAAGAACAGTTTTATATATATATATACAGTATTTACAGTAGTAATTAGTCTATGGTGGCCAAAAAAACCAGAAGTCTGGTAGCCTTTTTCTGATTCACACATTTTATTAAAAGTCATAACTTTCATGACCTACAACACAGTTCAGATGCATATAACAGCTATATTAATTTTAGGATTTTAAGTTAAGATGGGAGAAAGAAAAGAAGTGTATGAGTTCATCAACTTCTTGCTGAATAGAGCAGGTGAAGTTCCATTTTTCCAAATACTATACAAATAGTCCTTGATTTACGACCACAATTGTGCCCAAAATTTCTCTTGCTAAGTGAGACATTTGTTAAGTGAGTTTTGCCTAATTTTACTATCATTTTGCCACAGTTGTTAAGTGAATCACTGCAGTTCTTAAGTTAGTAATATATTTGTTAAGTGAAACTGGCTTCCTCATTGACTTTGCTTGTCAGCTTACAAAAGGTGATCACATGACCCAGGGACACTGAAACCATCATAAATATGAATCAGTTGCCAAGCATCTGAATTTTGATCACATGACCATATGGATTTTGCAACAGTTGTAAGTATGAAAAATGGTCATAAGTCACATTTTTCTGGGCCATTGTAACTTTGAATGATCATTAAATAAACTGTTGTAAGTCGAAGACTACCTGGACACCTCTACTTTTCTTCTTTGCTGTTTAATTCTCTGCTTTTCTAAAACTGTGTACTGTAGTCCATAAATAGCATATAAATAGACTATTAGAACATCGCATACCTATCCCTGGCCTAGATTCGCAGAGTTATATATGACAATTACTAGTTACCATTTGTTTCTCTTACAGATATAATGCCTTATTTGTTATGTTTGAATATCTATTTCTAATGTACAGACTTGGTGGAGTATGTGTGTCTATATTTTATTTATTTTATTTTATTAAACTTATATACCGCCCTTCTTCTGTAGGACTCAGGGCGGTTCACAAGGTTTTTAAAACAGTCCAACAAATGACATAAATTAAAACAATTAAAATGATTAAACTAACCTTGAAACTAAAAATCCCTATAACAATTAAAATACAATTAAAACCCCACTTAATATTCTCAGTCCAGGCCAGAAAGCTCGAAGAGCCAGGTCTTCAGGTCCCGGCGGAATGAGCGAAGGTCAGGGGAAGTCCTAAGCTCTACAGGTAGCTGGTTCCAAAGGGCCAGCACACCCACAGAGAAGGCCCTCCCCCTGGGTATTGTCCGCCGGCAATCTTTTACCGGTGGTACCCTGAGAAGACCCTCCCTGTGGGAGTGCACAGGACGAAGGGAGCTTGATGCCGGCAGCAGGTGTTCCCTCAGATATCCCAGACCCAAGCCATTTAGGGCTTTATAGGTCATCACCAGCACCTTGAATCTCACCTGGAGGGCAACTGGAAGCCAATGCAGCTCGAGGAGTAGAGGTGTTACATGGGAGTATCGGGAAACCCCCATCACAACCCGCGCGGCTGCATTCTGCACCAGCTGAAGCCTCCGAGTGGTCCTCAAGGGCAGCCCCATGTAGAGAGCATTGCAGTAGTCCAATCGGGAGGTCACGAGCGCATGAGTGACTGTGCACAGAGCATCTCGGTCCAGGTAGGGCCGCAACTGGCACACCAGGTGAACCTGGGCAAAGGCCCCCCTGGTCACAGCTCCTATATGGTCTTCAAAACTGAGCCGTGAATCCAGGAGGACACCCAAGTTGTGAGCCCTATCAATGGGGGGGGTAACACCTCACCCCCCCATCATTAAAGATGGAATGGACTGGTTAGTCCAAGATGCCGGTATGCACAGCCACTCAGTCTTGGCCGGATTGAGACGAAGCCTGTTTCTCCCCATCCAGACCTGGACCGCCTCCAGGCAACGAGACATCACGGTGAGGGCATCACTGGGTTGGTTTGGGGTGGAGAAAAAAGTTGGGTATCATCAACGTACTGATGATACCCCACCCCGAAACCATGAATGATCTCGCCCAGCGGCTTCATGTAGATGTTGAACAGGAGGGGAGAGAGAACCGACCCCTGAGGAACTCCACAAACGAGAGGCCTTTGGGCAGACCTCTGCCCTCCCGTCAACACCGATTGCGAGCGGCCCAGGAGATAGGAGGAGAACCACTGCAAGACAGTGCCTCCCACTCCCAACCCCCTGAAACGCCGCAATAGGATACCATGGTCGATGGTATCAAAAGCCGCTGAGAGATATAATAGAACTAGGACAGAGGAGCAACCCCTGTCCCGAGCCTGCCAGAGATCATTCACCAGCACAACCAATGCCGTCTCCATGCTGTACCCGGGCCTGAAACCCGATTGGTACGGGTCCAGATAATATGTGTGTTGTCAGCTCACTTTGAAAAAGGCTTCTATACAAATCCAGATTAAAGAATTCTCTTGATGTCAGATGATATTTTTGATTTCTTACGAGCGACAGGATTGTAATTTTTTTAGTTAATACAGCCAGATGCATAACACAAAATAATTTTCAGTAACATGAATAAACATAATGGGATATATTTTTTTGAAGAAACTAGTCCTAACTAATAAATTATGTACTTGTAAGATGAATACTTTAGATTGGTAAATGAAACATTATCAGTGCTTGAAAGATAAAAGATATATGCTTGATTAAATGTATAATTAAATACCATTATTAGATCTGTTTCCATGCTGGTTGTACAGGAAAAAAACTGTGGAAAATTGTCAGGCTTGTTGTAAATTGTCAGTTTGGTTCACGACCTTAATACTAGCATATACTTCTTTCTTTGCTGCATTTTTCCCCCAAGGTGCTTTATGCATTTTGGCTTCACTTATTTATAATAGTCTATTTGTAATGTAACAGTAAACCATAATTTGGTAGTACTTGAAATTACATGGGTAAGCCTTTACAATTATGAATTAGTCTTTCCTCACCAAGGTAGCCATTAGGGGTGCGGAACCATGGCCCTTTTATGATTAGTGGACTTCAACTTCCAGAATTCTTGAGCCAGATGGGAGTTGAAGTCCACAAGTGATAAAAGGGCCATGGTTCCCCACCCCTGCATTAAGAGGACATTAGAAACATTCTTAATGGACTCCACAAGATGGTAGAGGACAGGAAGGCCTGGAGGAACGTTGTCCATACGGTTGCTATGGGTCGGACACGACTTTGCAGCTAACAACAAAAAGAAACATTCTTGATTTAAATTAAGCTCAATTTGTCATTACTAATATATGAGCCAAGGTGTGGTTAGTTTAATATTATGGATTTAATTATCAAGAATTTAAACTAAGTGCAGTTGTTGATAGTGCATAAGTTCAAACTGAAATTATTTTAAGTTAGGGAGCTAATTTTTCTTGTCTTCTTCCACACTTTGCATACTGATACTCTTACAAGAGTAAACCATTAATAAACCATGTTTGTTGAACAAACAATAGTGACTTATAAACCCCCAATTTGGATGTTATTATTCTATGAAGAATTTTAGATTTATTTATTTTTATTTATTTATTAATTTTATTTATATACCACCCTTCTCCCGAAGGACTAGAGAAGGGAAACCCATAAAATGTACAAAGTGCAACAGTGTGAAAATCTGGATAGGTGTATTATGAATAAAACTAGTTACCGTGTTTCCCCAAAAGTAAGGCCTACACCAACAATAAGCCCTAGCTTGATTTTTTGGGGGGTGGGCCTAATATAAGCCTGATCCCAAAAATAAGCCCTAGTTTGGGGGTGAGGCATACACCTAAAAATCAAGCGAGGGTGGGGGTGGGGGTGGAGCTGCCCCACCCGCCCCACATGCACTTACCTTGCAGCCAGGCCTCTCCTCACCGGCCTATTTCTTCTGAGGCCTCTTCTGCAGCCAGGGCTGCATTTCTCAATCACAGGGCTTTCTAGAAGGCCTGTGCAGCCAAGAACCGAGCTATGGATTGAATGGAAAGGCCTGACTTGAAACTCCAGGCCCAAATGCAGTGCAGAACTTTGGCCTGAGAAGAAGTGGACCAACTGGGTGGGCCTGTTGGTGCCAGACGTGAGGTAAGAAAATAAGACCTGGTGCCTCTTTTGGAGGCAAAAAAACCCCACCTGGTCTTATTTTCGGGGAAACACAGTATATTCACTGGAGTTATATGGTATGTATTAGGGACAGTTCATTTCTTCAGACTGCTTAATATGTACATGAAATGGAAGAAATAATCTAAAAGACATTAATATATTATAAGGATTTACACTTAGCCTCACAATTGCCCCAGCATTACTCAGGAATTTAAAAGAGCCAAAGAAACTCCTGAGCCGAGGTTTCAACAAGCAAACAACTTTTATTTTGATCAAAGTAGAGTTGGGTGGCCCCATCTCTCTTCGTGGCTGGTAGAGAGATGAAGGCAACAACCAGGAAAGATGACTTCCACTTTTTATACCTTTCCAGAACAAAGAGATCCAGTCTTGGTACTAGGAACCAAAAGGTATAGAAAAATAATTCCTAGATGATGACTCATACACAGCAACCCGGGCACTATCCATAACTCCTTTTCCCCTTCCCCTTACCAAGCTCTTTTCATGTAAGCAATCACCTGTACCTAAAGCTTGAAACATTTGCTTATATAACTAATTTCCCAGTATAAAGCACTTACAAAGCTGCTTGCACACACACATGCACACACACACACAATTACAAAGTATTACTACTAATATCAATATTACTAATATCAACCTTAAGCATAATAACATCCATTCAATATGAATAATGTTTAGTTTTACATTTCTGAATAATGTTTAGTTTTACATTTCTGCCTTCAGTTCTCACTTATATGGAAGATGTGATGAAAATTCTGAACTGGGCCATGGAGGATATTATGTCCTGACCGGAAAAAAATAGGTTCAAAAGTCAACGCAGAATGACTTTTGATTCAGAATCCAGCTGGTTCTGGGTGTTCCCTCTGAAACCACACCTTGGTAGACTTAATATATTTAAGACTCTTGCTAAGAAAGCAACAATGGATGATCATGGCCAGGTAACCTTATTTATTCTTGAGATTCCACATTTTGATGGCAGCAATTTGCTCTGTATAGAGCAAAGTTGTCTCAGAGACAACTTTGAAGATTCACTTAGTACAATATGAAATTGCTATATCCTTACTGGAAAATGATGGTATTATCACATAAGACAATTACTGCAATGGCTCTCTTGGTTGCTTATTGATTTCCAAATGCAATTCAAGGTGCTGGAAATTACTTATAAACCCTAATGTAGCCCAGAATTAGGTATATTAGACACCACTTATCCTATATAAAAGGGACGCGGTGGCTCAGTGGGTTAGGACGCTGAGCTTGTCAATCAGAAGGTTGGCAGTTTGGCGTGTCGAATCCCAAGTGCCGCGTAACAGAGTGAGCGCCTGTTACTCGTCCCAGCTTCTGCCAACCTAGCAGTTCGAAAGCACGTAAAAATGCAAGTAGAAAAATAGGGACCACTATGGTGGGCAGGTAACAGCGTTCCGTGCGCCTTTGGCGTCTAGTCATGCCGGCCACATGACCACAGAGACGTCCTCAGACAAGCGCTAGCTCTTTGGCTTTGAAACGGAGATGAGCACCGGCCCCTAGAGTCGAAAATGACTAGCACGCATGTGCGGGGAACCTTTACCTTTACCTTTTATCCTATATAATTTCTGTTCATCTGACCAAAGTGCATAGATAACACCCATTAATCTTCCCTTGCAGATACAAGGTTACATCATTAGAACACAGATCTTTGTAAAAGCTTATCCTGAGAGAAGAATGGACCCCATTCTCATGGCTTTCCAATAAGTAGTTAAGAACTGGCTCTTCCAGAAGATCTTTGGAGTTGAATATCTGGAATAAGTTCTGAATTAATAAAGATACGAGTACTGCTTTATCATTTTATTTGGCATTTTATAGAATAGGTTTTCTGTGCTGTATTGAGAATTTTCCTTGCTTAGTTTGCAGCTTCACATGTTGCTAGGGCCCACTGTATCTGTGTAGCTGAGAGCTATGCCATCAGTAGACTAATTATTGGCAGGTTCATCAAAGATAGACTGATCTGATTTGACTATGACAAACCAGCCATTTGGGCAGTAGCAATATGAGACAGTGTTGGCAGATGAGGATCACATTTCTATGACAACGGCAACAACACTGGAATCTATTTTAGGTTTGCCATAACTAATGGATAGTTATTCCAAAACAAAATGTGATCAAGTGCTGGAAGATGAGCCCTTCACATCAGAAGACTTGAAGTCACTGGGAAGATCTAAGAGACTATAGTAAAGCTGGTATTTATGATGTAAGTGAAGTAAACACTTTGATTATCTGACTGTTGATGTAGCTATTCATGAAATGATGATCAGAACCTCTAAAGATGTCCCTCATGTATGGAAAGTACAAAACATCAACCAAACTACCAGATTCTACTCCAGATTTTTAAATGGAGACTAAAAAAAGTCCAAGGAACAAAATATATCATTGCAGATGTGAGAGAAATCTATGAAAATGCATCTGAATTCTATATTTACTATGTTTTGCTGACTATAGCCAAGCCTTTGACTGCTAAACCACGAAAGGTTCTGATCCAGATTAAGAAGTATGAATATACCAGAACATATGCATGTATATCTTTACACTGAGACATAAGCAACAGTCCAAATAGAATAGGAAGCAAAAGAATGGTTCATAATCAATAAATATTGCCTACTTTCCTCATACTAGTTCAATTTATATTCAGAAAAATCATTGAAGAAGCAGGACTATGTGAAGAAAATGGAGGTGTGAAAATTGATGGACACTTGTCAACAACTTTTCTATGCTGATCAAGCACATAAGTGAGCTGAAGCATCGGCTTATTAAGATCAGTGAACACCATCTCAAAGCTGGAATGTAGCAAAATGGACAGAAGACAAAGATTCTAACATGTAATATCAATAATTTTAGTCTTGACAGAGGAAAAATAAATTAGATGACAATTTCAGATTGCTTAGATCTATAATCAATAATGAAATGATCCACGGCCAAGAAATCAAAAGACAAATTACCCTTGTAAGTTTGAAGGGGCCAAACAACATCTTTAAATACAATATGGTTCCTTTGTATTCAATCATCTGACATTCAGCCCAGGATATTTTCATAATATTATATGGATGTGAAAGTTGTACACTGAAGAAACAAAAGAGGTGGAAAAAGCTGCTTCTGAATTATGATGCTGGACAAGGATGCTATGAGTACCATAACTGCCCATTAAACAAATTAATCAATATTGGAAGAATGCAAGCCTAAACCTTTTTGGGGTTTTTTTGAAGATGAAATGACAGGCATATAATTTAAACATTTTAAATGCCTCAAGTGAAGAGAAACATTATTTAAAGTAGGTACTGTGCTTGGCAAGGCTGAAGAAAAATGCAAAAGACTAAGACTAACAAAGCAATGGATTGATGCAATAATAGTAAGCATGGATACCACTCTAGCAATGAAATGCTGCCAGACATAGTCTAGGACAGCTATACATATGATGGCAAATAATAAATAATAAAACTATACTGAGAATTCAGTGGATAAATCTTGCATATAAGGAAATAAACAATTTGTTTCTTGTGTTCACTTTTAGGGTTTGAATTGACTTATTTTACCAAAACAGTAGAAAAAGACATGATTCCATGTGGTCAAAGTTTTGAATTAGGAGCCTAAGCAAAAACCACAGGGTAAAAATCTAAAAAAATAAGTACATAAATAAAATGTCTTGAGCTGAGCTAATATTTTTATTCCTAGAAACCATGCTCTTTGTCTTCTGCATTGCATGCTCAGCTATATAGTATGAATGAACTTCTAGTTTACCCAAACCACAGTTTGCAACATATGATTTACAAAAGCATTCCTAAACAGGAATGTGAGCCATACTAAAATTCTGGCTCTTGGAATTGTAGAGTCATGACTCAGATGTAAAATTAAATTGATTAAAATATGACAATATTTGGTAGCTTGACTGTACAACAGTTGAACTATACTTGCAAGGATGAGGCTAATTTCCTATTCTTTGGAAGTCAACTGGGTTTTGACAGAATATATGCAAAAATATAATTGTTGGCACTCATTACTCCTTATTTTTTAAAGAATAATTCAAAGTCATATCCTTGGCCCAGTTTAAACATCTGGCATATCTTATTCCATGTAGAGTTCTAATCTGCATTTCATAATCCTAAACATTTTTTGCTAAGGTGATATTAAGGCTATTTGTACAACAGTTTGTACACTCTGTTAAGTTTCTTTCTTTTTTATTGGAATATAGATTGACCTCTTCCAATATGTCGGTCACTATGTTGTTTTTTAGATTTGCTGGCATAGGTTGGTTAGAAGATTCAGTCATTCTATTGCTTACCATATTTATGTGGGCATCAATTTTCTGTGGCCTCTCAACTTTGTTTTGACCAGAGTGCTGATCCAACTTCATCTTCTAGTACTAGAGGTTTTTGTTATGTAGAAATATCTTGTAAAATATTTTGGATGTTGACATCTCTACTGTTCTCCTTCCATCTTCCTCTGATACTCTGAATCAATTACTATATGTCCATTTTTTCCCTTTAGTATACACATTTGAGATTGGAACTTCCTTCTAAGTTCAGAGATATTTTGAAAGACTGTTGTTTTTCCATATCTGTTTCCATCTTCTATGTCTTTAAAGATGTTGTTATAAGAATACTTCTTGTATTTCTTTTTGAGACTCTTCTTTTTCTTCGCATTGTCTTCTCTTCCTGGCAATTACTATGGTTTGTTCCAACATCCAATTTGCTTTGTTATCTTTCTTCAAAGGGGGATTTTAAATTCTAAGGTTTTCTATTGTTATTACTATTGCCTAGAAAGAGACATTTCTGAGGTCTAAGACCAGTGGTGGGATTCAAATATGTGAACAACTGGTTCTCTTTGTGGATGCTGCTTCTGGAGGTCCATTCTGGGCCTGGGCATCAAAAAATTAGTTACCTGCCGAAGTGGTGCGAACCAGCTGAATCCCACCACTGTCTAAAACCTGAGTCCTACGGGAGAAGGGCGGTATATAAATCGGATAAATAAATAAATAAATAAATAAATAAATAAATAAATAAATAAATAAATAAATAAATAAAAAATAAATAAATAAAAAGAAAAAAGAAAAAAACACCAAAGGTTGCATTAAATTATAATTTTTGGTGTGACAGAATGAGGTTATTATTAAATGCATACCAAGGAATAATGTTAAAGATTAGGAATTAAATATTTAAATTCCAAAGCCAACTGTCAACTAAGTTCTCAAAATATTTCATATTGTTGGCTGGAGAACCTGCATATTACTTGTATTCTTTCAACCTTTGTAAATTAGAGAGAAATACAGTAAACTACTCAGTTTTGTACAAGCAATTACTTTCATGTTTAAAGATAGATTAATTATTGTAACATGCTGGCAGATTTACACAGAATTTGAAAATATCTATATGTAGCCCTGCAGGCCTATACACACTTACATGATGTAAAGAGTAACAAGCTCAAACACATGAATAGAATTGTATCACATAATATACACATGCAAACAATTTTTCAAGGAATTGAATGTTGAACAAAACATTTTCTTGAAGTTTTAACCTGCATCAAGAGAGGAGCTGAGTGGCTCTTGTAAGAAATGGATGCTAATATAATTGCTGACAGTCAGTGATGCTCTGAAGTGTTTTTTTAATCCAGTTGTTAGACATGCAAATGAAAAAGTGCCAGCATGAACTTTTGAAAATTAAAAATTGTGATACTGTTTGTGCTCTGTGAATAAAATGATAATCTTTTCATAGTTTATCATACTTCAGTTGATGAATCTTTAAAAGTCTAAACTGTTAAAAATAAACATAATGAAGTTTCAGAATAAAACTTGTAGTTACTTGAAATCTGGCCCAATGTATTTAAACCAATTCTATTTTATTACATTACATTTCAAAAAAATACATTGTTTACCTGACATCCATAAATAGTTTAAACAAACTGAGAATTAACTGAAAATGTTGAGAAGAATAATCTATGACACTTTTTAATATATTTGCCTTAATATTTTATTACCAGTTGCTTGATAATTTATCCATCCAGGCTTACCATATTTTATTTTGGATATTTATTGATGTTATTGTAACTTTTTGTTTCATTGTTGTGAGTGACACAGAGTCATTGGAAATCAGGCAGCATACAAATTTAATTAATTATTATCATCCATAATTTATAGGACTTCTTATCTAATGCTGTTACATAATAGTAGTAGTAGTAATGACACAGGTTGCAAAAATTGTCCATTAGAATTGATGCAGAAAATATAGGCTAATTGTTTGCAAAAGTTTCATGTGTCTGAAAAAGTTTTCCAAAATAAGAAAGTTAAAATTTTGTGGGATTTCAAAATTCAAACTGACAGATGTTTAGAACAAAATATACCAGATATTCCTATGATTAAGAAGAAGGTGTGGTTAATGAATAGCAATAGCTAGAAACAGTTAAATTAAAACTGCCGTAAATAACAAAATACTGTGATTAACAATTTTTTAAAAAATGAATGATTATGAAGTAAAATGATTGTTATACCAATTATAATTTAAGTTATTGGTATATAAAAAATACTTCATGAAATGTTTAGAAATTTTAAATTTAGTAGACTTGACATTAACTTTTCTTAGTTCATAACATATATCTATTATGTGTAGTGTTGTACTACACTATATAGTATGCATGCATAGTATTCTAATACATAGCAATCTGTTATATTTTTTTTAAAAAAACCCAAATTCTGAAAACTCAAAGCAGATTTTTCTGTAATTTAAGTGTGGTATGAATGTGACATCAATTCATGGAGGTTGCATGCTCTTAACTTGAATACTGTCTATGTTTATAGCTTTCTTGGTGATACCTGGTGCTTGCAAAACCCTGCAAAATCTTTGTGCTCAGACATCATGTCGCAAATAAGGCAAATGCAATGTGTTTCTATCCCATGACCAATACTTCCTCAACCATATCATAATTATTTCAAAAGAGGCAAAATAAATTTCTCAAGTATGGTAGAATAGGGTACAAGTTTATTGTTTAGGGAGCAGGGCTCAAGATATAGGGTTGGTATGCAAATATGACACACTGTTGTTTTCTTTCATATCTAGAATTATGATATACATCTCTCTCATCAACAAGAGGTTCTTTTTTATTTCACTGTGAAAAGTAGAAGAGTGTATGTATTCATTTGAATGCAATGGCATGCAACATATGTGTAATGGACCTCCATAATGGTCTAAAACTATAAGAGGCACAAACTTGAGACCCAAAGCTGTGGGTGATCCAAAACATTGGATTGAAACTCCCAAAGATTTTCAATGTTTATTAACAAATTTTCAAAATAACACAAGGGACAAATGATTAAAAATAGAAATAGGGAACAAAACAATGAAAATCCTTTAAAACAGGTTTTTGTGTGCATTGTTTTAAAGAATGTAATTCTTTATCCTATTTTAGCCTTTAAGCATTTCCATGCCATAGTACTTATTTCAGATGGTAATTTTACTGAAAAAAAAAGTTTCAGATAATTGCAAAGAATGTACACTCTTCTGACGAGGACAATCTCTTATTAACCAGGGATGATTTTGGTACCTTTCTTATTTATTAGACTAAACAGCTAATCTAGAAAAACATTCCCAAGTTATGCAAACCATATCCTTATTGTAAAGCTTCTTTTTTCCCTTGCATTAAGAATGATGGCTTACATATGGAAAAATAGTTGCCCCAGCAAAAGATAGAAAAATGACACATTTTCAAGGCACTTATGAACTGAAATATAATCCTGATTAAAATGCATGTGTAAAACCCTTTTGAATGAGGTGCATATCTGATGGCATATGCACCTCATTGGGTTTTGTTTTTTTTAACGTGAGAAAAGAAAGCAGATGGTCTCCCAATTCTTTTTGTCATCATTTCTTGAACATGTTGTTTTTCCAAAAGAAATGTCTAGCAATTGCAATTTTGCTGGAACCCAAAGCTGGATTAAACTTTGGGGCGGGTGAAAGAATAAACAAATCAGCCGATGTGTTCATTTTTATTGACAGTTTAAGAAAGGAGTGAAAGGTTTGATGCTGTTTTGAATCATCATACTTAATTTTAAATAATGATTCTCACCTGGCAATTGTTATAGTCTAAAATTTATATTCCTACCTCCTGCCGGTCTCCTGTGTACCTCTCAGCATCTCGATTCATATGAGAATCATAAATCGCTTTTTGATTCCAGAGAGGACAATCATAAATATTTGCCAAATATCCTTTTTGGTGACATGGGGAGGAGAAAAATTATTTCTGATGAATTATGATGTTGTATATCATTACTATAAGTCAGTCAGAAACATAGGAGGAACAGACAGTGGGGAGAGGACTTGTTTCTGCAGCTCCCCTCAAAATCATGTCTAGAATCTAGTGAAATAAATGAAACACTAATTTGCTCTAATTTAGAAACTGATATTTTAGAAGATGTATAAATATTTGTCAAAGCTTTTACAAGCTTAAACATTTTACATGCTGCAAGCAAATGATTTTCAAAAAGCTGGTACTGTGCTATAGTACATTCGATTATTATTTTTTCAAGTGCCTTAATGAAACTTCAATAAAAAAACAATCTAAGCATCTTACAAAAGCAATAAACAGTAAATTATACAATGCATTAAAATATTAAAAGTCCAAAAAGTAGTGCTTACTTATGTACATCCTAATTAACTATTTTTGCAGTTAATTCAAGATCTTTTGTGGATCATGTTCAAAATTACCGTGTGTTTGACAGACCATAGAAATTCCTCCTATATATTATGTTATCTTTGCTTCCTCCTTATGGAGAAAGGAGATTGTCAGCCATGTACTATGAGAGAAGCATAAAATTGAAAGGAATCATGTCTTTTTTCTTCTGCCCAAAACGCCTTATTCCTGTTTCGCACCTGTGATTCAGGCTCCAAATTTTTCAAAACATATCCATTAAGATCACATTTGGTAATCCTTTGAAGATTTTTGTGTGCTACGTTAAGATGAGAGAGACATGTGTGAAGATTGGGTTTATTACATTGCCTTATGTTGTAGACAGTCTTCTCCAAATCAGGACACACTCTGAACTACTGTACCTTAGCTAATATTGCTAATAGTAGGGGATTGTGGAAGTTTTAAGCCAAAACACCTGGAGAAAAGTCTGACTCTTCTTTGTTCTTGAGTTTTGAGTCAGTTTAAACTAGTTTATTGACAATCAAAATGAATAGATGTTTGTTTTATACTACATACCTTTTCTTTTCCTTGGTTGTCTCACTGTCTGGTATTCCTGTTTAATGATATGAGCTTCCCTACTGATCCAAGAGAAGCTATTGCCAGTTGCAACACAATATACGGATCACAAGCTCTCTTGTTGCTCTTTGGATTATAGTAGCCCTCTTTCATTTTGCAAGTTTATCTTTTACTTTTTAGGTGTTCTGTTAGCAAATAATTTCAGTCGTGTGCAGGGTTTGTTATTCTTTCATCTCTCTGCACCAGACTGAAGACATGACTTGGAATGTAGTACAGCAACCAATCTGTTATTTTGTGAAGCCCACATTGACAAAATTTGGAACAGAAAGATCCTCAGGATTTCATTCTGTATGATAATTCTAAACTTTTTATGTTTGTGAAACAGACTGACCTTTTACTTGTTTCTGATCAAGATAGTAAAATTGCAGATATGAGTGGAAGAAATTTTGTATTAAATACAAAATTCTGCACTTACATAAAATATACAGATAAAGTGCGTTAGCTTTGCTAATATTTTTTTCTGGCAAATTTACTAGTTTCTCATACTGTAGTTTTCTTTTACTTTTAGCTGGCAATGAAAGAATAAATATAGATGTGAGTTTAAAATGAAACTGGGGGAATGGATAACTTCCACAATTTGCAATTAGACTGAAATCAGTTTGTTACTTAGTTTTCTCTATCATTATGAGGACATCCCAGATAAAAGTGGAAGAATTCTCACAATGCTGAGAAATAAAGTTCTGTGAATAGCTAGCCTGGACATGGCCAAGTTAATTTATTGTCACCTGGATCTAGGAACTGCAGCAAAAAGGATATATGCTGAATTTGCTACTCATTTAGTATAATTATGCTATTCAACGTAGTTGACAGCCTTTAATTAACTTACAGATCTAAAAGAGAAAGGAACAAAGGGAAATGGGATTTATTACTTGCAATTTAATTTTAGTGGGTTAATTTTAGTGAGTTATGTAGGTTATAGATTATTGAATGCTAGAAACCAGAAGTATATATATATATGTGGCTATAAAAATCCTATTAATTTAAGAAATTTCCAATAATTAATATCTGTATAAGAGTCAGTGCATACCTATAGGAAGCACAACTGCCAAATATTTCATATGAACAATAACAATACAGTACTATTGATATCTTTATATAATGTGCATGTGTTTGTGTGTGTGTTTAAATATATGTCTATATGTAGGAAATGCACACATATGGCTGCATACATAGATCCCCAGCCATGTTTATTTAAAGCAAGACTTCTGATTTCAAATATTTATCTATTTGAGCCTTGACACAAATTTTAAATATTATATCTGTCTATCCAAGATACCCAGTCACCAAACACTTGTCAATGGAAGCCTCACTTAGGGCACATGACAGTAGTTTAAATGGGATGTAGCCATGGCAAACATCATTATGGGCAAGTCAGACTTTTATAAGAATAATTGCAATTGCCACACTCATTGTACCTGGGGAAGCATATTCCTATCCCTCCTCAAAATCTGAGCATATAGTTCAGAGTATATAGTTCAAGAGGATATTCCATAAATGAACTTTGGAATTAATGTCATCTTCTCCAACCCTGGAAAACAAATTAAATATAGTTTAAACTGATGAGAATTAGTTGCAAGATTTCAGATGGAAAGGACGTATTGGGAGTAATGTGACTCCCTGCTTATTTAAGCAAAATTTTATTGTTCAAAGTTATTTTCATTTTAAAAAGAAATTTAAAAGAAAATGTCAAATCTCTTCCCTGAAGCTCTGAATTCTGGCATTAAACCTGCCGTTGTTTGGGATTTGTCAAAGTTCTCTGATATTAATCTGTTCCAAATTATCAGTAAGATTGTAATGCACACTATTGTAATAACCATTCAACTTTTTAAATAAAAATATGTTTTGAATTCTATTTTAATTATTGCTGAAAAAATATTTTAAGCTTCTTTGAACACCATATGTTTGTGAAAAAGTAGTATATAAATCCCACAAATAAATAAAATCACCAAAGTTTCTTTTTCCAAGTTCTCTTCTGCTAATTAAAAACATGTATAACCCAAACTGTGAAATAATTAGAACAGTCTCAAATGTTACCAATTCAATGACCTTGTTGCTTAGCATCTACATATACAACAACAAAGATCTGCTGTTAGAAATCAGAAGAGATTCATATTTTGTTAATTTCAGTTAACGTAACCTATATTTTTTAATAGTAATGAAATAATATAGGTAGCAATCAAATAGGGTTAACCTTCTAATTAGAGTAGAGTAGCCATGGAAACATGGTGAAAATGTGATAAAAGGATTGGTGAAAGACAAAATGGCACCTCAGTGACAATGGAAGATAAGGAGCATGTCCTCGTACTGAAATAAGAGTAATTAGTGATCCAGGAAGCATTTACAAGGAAAATTTGTAAATTTGTCCCACCTTATCTTCCTGTACATGTTCTAAATCATTTTGATGACCCCTGCAAAAAGAATGTAGGTACTCCAAGGATTCAGGAGAAAGAAATGAAGGTCTTTGCTATGCATTGTCATCCTACTAATTTTGTTATGACACTTATTCACATTATCAGATACATGTATTTGGGGTGGGACCTTGGCACAGACTTGTCCAGAATCATAACATGGCAAGAAGTATGAATTTCTACTCATTTAAGAGATTCAGTAAGTGAATCTGATCTCAATGCTGCTTCTTAGCTTAATCCCATTTTGCACCTTGGCAATGATGCTAATAGAGCAGGGGTGTTAAACTCAATTTCATTGAGGGCCGCATCAGCATTGCAGTTGCCCTCAGGGGGCCGGGTGGGTGTGGCCAGGGTGGGCGTGGCTACAGTGCGTATGGCCTACTGGGTGGGCGTGGCCAGCTCTACATCATTCGTATCAAGGGTGCCTATGGGGGCCCGGGCAGGAGTGGGACAGATCTGAGGGTCTCTGGCAGGAGGAGGGTCTCTGGGCCAGGGCCAAGGAAGTGGAGGCCGTTCCCTCACTGTTTCCAGGATGGCTTCGCGGGCCACATGAAACCACTTCGCGGGCCGGATCTGGCCCCCAGGCCTTGTGTTTGACATGTCTGTAATAGAGCATAGACAAACCAGTATTTTCTGCACATTAAGCTTTTGGAGGGAATGTGTGTGTGTGTGTGTGTGTGTGTGTGTGTGTGTGTGTTCTAAATATATTTTAATAAAAAAAATAGAAGAAGTAGTCTCAGGACCACACAGCTTGTTCCAAAATAATATTGGGAATATGCTATGAATATGCTCTATATCTTAGGCACTAAGCACATGCTGAATTAAGAAAAGAAAAGCTTCTTTTCTCTTTAAATTAGCACAATTTCTTGTCTGAATGATAGTCAAAATCTATAATCTACAATAAATTATGCTGGCTGTACTGTCATCAATATTCTTACATGTTTTGCATTTGAATGGCTCAAAATAATATCAAAGAGAAGTATGTTTTGCTGCTTTTCATGCTGTCTCCTGTTGTTGCTAGAGGCATCTTGCTTTGTCATAACTTATACAATTATCAATAGCCCCCTTTTTAATTTGACATTTTAAGAGCTGTGTTAGGTAAGGGATAATTAATAGCACTTAGTTGCTTTAAAGTTGAGCTTTGATTTATATATAGCATAATTACTTCTAAAGCCTCTAACTCAGTGCTTACCCCAGTAGGTATTTCATGTGTGTTTTGCTTTAATATGTCTCCTTCCTTATAGCAGGACTAATCCTTTACTTGGGCATATTAAGCTCAGAAACACTGATTACATATTGTGATCTTCTTGTGAGCACCTTAATTATTTCCTTTTCTTCAGTTATTTTATCTTCCAGTTCAATATAAAAAAAATAAAATGGTGGATGAAAACTCATAATAAAATTTGTTGCAGATGAAAATCCAATACATAAAATTACCATGCCTTCAAAACCCAAAATATTACAGTGTTCTAAAACCCTGAATATTTCTCCCTAATCCCATGGTGCCATTTAACAAGTGAAACTATTCTTATTTTTTTCCTAAAATTGCCAATGGCTTTTCTCAAGATTTATTGAGGCTTTGCTTCAGCTTCATTCATCTTTTGTATACTGAGAATATCCATAGAATTCATTTGTTTCTGGCTGTATATTTCCCCATTCCAATGAAAGTTGGAAACTCCTGTGAAAAATTGCTTACCATAAACCTGAACAATTATTTATTCATTTGTGATTGTGCATTAAAAAACCCCTTTCTAATAATGATGCACCTATCAGTATTAATGAAATGTAATTTAGCTTCACATTCTTCATATTTTCTTTTGAATTAATTATCTTTCTAGCCTATATATTAATATGGGCTTCCTCTCAGTCTCAAATTCTAAGGAGAGCAGTATCTTTATTTTTTTTCTCATCTAGGAGATTATTTAAGCAGGGTCCTAATACTGGTTATCTCATCCTTAGTTACAAATACATTGCATTAGTGTTCTGAGATTTCTATAAACAACAGCAGTCTAGATTATGGGTTTTATTGCACCTCTTCAATTAAGATGAATTAACCATTTTTAGTAAAATTTACAAGGAAAGTAAAATAGCGTTAGTGTGGTTTCACTGTTTCTCTTATTTTGGGTTAGCAATTGACACACACTGAAAATGTGTTATATCTGGACTTGAAACAGAACATTATAGGATGTATAGTATATTTCTGACCAAGAAACAACTTGATAGAATTCTTATGTACCAACCTTCGATAATAAGATTGCTAACTGAATAAATTATGAAACATTTTGTTCTTGTAGTTAGCAGAAATAATTTTTAAACAAATTTAAAATGTTTTAGTTTCATACATATGAATACATATAAACAGTCAACTAATTTTTTACAAATTAATGAAGAGTAAAATTTAGGGGAAAATGAAGTTACGCTCTCAGTTAAGATAAAAATAGAGTGTGTTTTAAAAATATATGTTACTTTTATTATTTTGCTAAAATTATGACAACAAAAATGGACTTTACATTGCACATAATACAAAACTGCATAATTTACAATTAATTTCCCATTTTAGTCACATAATTAGGAGACAAGAAAATATTAGATTGAAAATACTCTCTAATGTTTTAAAGGACTATTTTATGTGAAAGGATTTATCTAGAATAAAGTACTGCTGTTTTAGCATGTGGCTTATATTTTATTGTGATCTATAAACAAATTCAAGTCATTACATAAGATTCAAATTCTAATAGTTGATTGGACATTGAAAAAATTATATAATCATAGCTAAAAATTAAATTTTATACTAGAAAATAGGTGTATTTCTCACATTAAAAGTATTTTGTGCAAGATCTAGTTTCCAATCATCTTTAGTAGGAATAAACTGAATTTATCTTCATACGGTTTATCTGTTATAAATAGGTTTGCTTGGAATTGCAACTGGCAGTTACAATGTAAAAAGCTAGTTATTATTGTATTTTAAACTGGATGAGAAGTAAGTTGTCAGTTATGATACTAAAAGTGTAGCTGGAATTTTTCAATTACAATTGGCAATTTTTTTAAAAAAAAAGATTTTTTAAAAAAAATATTCACAGCAATTGCTAGAAATTAAACACAACATTTTCTCATAATCTTGTAATAAAATGAGAAGCTGTATGAAATGAGTATTTTCTTCCCAGAGTACCTCAGTGACTCTTAAAGGAAAGTGAGTGATTCTGTGTATATTGCAAATAAGGGTCAGACCATTTGGGCTTTGATTAACCTTTCTAGCATGTGCTATGGAGCTTGGTCACACACCGTAAATAGCTTTATACACCCACCATTTATATAATAAAATTTCCAAGCCAACATGTTTGGTCTTACTCTTAACCAGTATCTATTGGGAATGGTGTGGCAACCTACCTAATCGCCTACAGTCCTTAGTTAAATCATCAGTTGGTTAACTGCTGTTTGCAATCTAAACTCTCCCTCTGGAATGAACTTCTTTAAAGCAAAATGAAATAAAATAAAGGTAAGTAAAAGTAAATAGATTTTCCTATTGAAAGTTATTACTTCAAGAATGAAGAAGATAGATATTGATCTGGCCCATCCTTTGCCATTACAGTCAGGTTCACATAGATAGCACAGACACTTTATTTTAAGCAAACAGCCATTTTCTCTTCTGACTTGGATTCCAGCGAGAATTGGAAAAAAAAAAGTGAAACATTTTTCTGTCCTTCTTACAGGGACAATTTAAGTTGAAGTAACAGTTTTCTGAGATACCTGCACCTGTTATTGATTTATCTCTTCTATGTCATGAACAATCTCCTGTTTCATAATACCCTTGTATACTGGCCTGAAATAGTTAATTAGAAATAGTTTTTACTCTGAAAAAATGTTAGGAGAGTTAAAACTAAAAACTTCAGAATACAACAGACATATTGTATGTGTAATGTAGCCTGTGTTCTTTCTTATACTGCATGTATTTGCAAAAAATAATAAAATGGAACAGTATCATGATTTCTATAATGCTGAAAATGACATTCAGAAAGACCCAATTGTTCTGGAGTATTCTGCTACCTAAACATCACAAGATGACCTTAAAAAGTGTAAAATGAATAATCAATCGTCCAACGAAGGATTATAAGAAATTGTATAGTTCTTATAACAATCAGCGTGCTTCAAATTTGTATGCCTGAAAGACATGCAAGGCTTGGTCTATGTAAATTAAAAGCTACTTTAAGGGAATATTATCAATTATCTACTTACACAGCTACTTCCTTGTTTGAATATTGTATTCTCCTTATGTGCTTCTCAATTTATAGTTGTGGATTAAGACTTGAATTCTTCTTTTTTTTCAACTATCCTTCCCCCCCCCCTTTTTATCATATCTTTTGAGATTTTAGCAAAGAACTTTGACAGGTATGGACACCTGCAGAAGTTATTATTGTATTTTGCACTTGACAGTGCTACTAGATGCTTATCAGATCAAATTACAGTAAAGACCAGAAGTTCATTACGGTTTCTTTCTCTCTGTCTCAAAGAAAATGTTGTGTTTATGTGTGTGTGTTCAATAGATTGTTTTTAAAGCACAATTTATCCAGTAATAGTACATTTTATTGCCAAACTGTATATTATATCAAAGAATACACAAACATATTTTATATCAATCTCCCCTCCCCAGGGCCCATTTTTAATTTTTAATGTATAGGTCAGTGAGCTTTCACCTGGCTTAAATTCCTTAAAGTAGCTTTTAACTTGCATAGACCTTTAATTCTGGTAAAAGTATCCCACTTTATTATGTCACTCTTTTATTCTGTATGCACCCAAAGAACTGTGTGCATTATGTGTTTCATAGATAAAGCAATAGAGACAGAAATATGCAGTTAGTCATTATGTGCATATCACGTTATAAATCACAAAGATTAAGGGGAATCATATTTGGGAGCATAGCAATTTTGCAACCAAAAGCACTTAAATAATTACCTTTTTAAGCAACTTTTATTGACTATGCAGGAGGATCAAAAGTAATCTTACTTGTTTTAAATGGTATAAAGTGCTGAAATGCCATTAACAGAGTGTTACAATTCTTATTTTCGCTAAGATTCTTGAAGCTTATCAGAAAGAGATAAAAAATGTATAAATTCAGGAGCACTGGCAAGTAATATCCCAATTTCCCAAACCATTGTCAGTAGACTTCTGCTTTCTTCTGCCAAAATATGTGGAAGCATGCATGGATTCTACTAGATTAGTAAAAGGGGCTTGTTTCCGTGGCATTAGCTAGGTATCTTAGCAACAGGATCATACCAGATTCTATCAGTGCTCTGTGGTGGTGCATGTAATATCCTGGACATAATCTGTCTTTTAATTTTCTTTGGATTGTCATGATATTACAGATACATGTGTTCAGTTATAGATCTTTATTTAATAAGAGGGATGCTTTAGCTGAAGATTTGTACTATGTCAGAAGTGGGCAACTCACAATAATGTTATGGGAGGTTTAGCCTCTGCACAGCCTTGTCTCACATAGCAGATTGACAGGAAAACTTACTCCCTTCATTAAGATGTGCCTCATAGTTCATATCTTTATGCTGTAGAGATGAGCATGCTGCCTGAATTCATAATGGTGATAATGTTATTTAATGTCAGATAGAATGCAAATTGCTTGTACAATTGAAATGTCATTCGAAAACATGCCACCGTATGCAACACCACTTTATTATAAGTCACTGAGAGCAATAGCTTAAATTTGGAATTGCACTAATCCTTCATCTGCTTTTGTTTACTTTTCATCTATAATAGAGATGTTGAATTTTCTGCAAAGCACATTTGCATGGTTTATCTGCTAGCTGACATAGTACAATATGAAAAGGGAACCGTGGGCTAGGAACTTCCCTTTCATTTTTTAGTTGTTTGTATAATGCAAATTAATCACACATGAGAAAAATACAAGTTAAAATGCCCTATCAAATATTTTCAAGGAATAAGCTAAAGCTTTGACATGAGCATTTCATTATTTAAATTTGTAATACAAATTTGCCATTGGTTTATTGGTAATTGATTTTCCTGGTAATTTAGTCTCATGCAGTAGCTTTTTTTAAATTGAAACAATAAAAGGGAGTTTGTAAGATACAATATAGAAATAAATATTGTATCTGAAATAGTATACATGTCTTACATAGGCACCCATATAAACATGCATGTTCAAAAGCAATTTTACTCATATTTTCAAAGGGGCAGGAATATGTATTCCATGTGGCAAATCTTGTACATAAACCATGACTTGATCATTTTGCATATAGGAATAGGTAACTGGCCTTCCTGGAATAGATCAAAGCCCGTATTCATTCAGAATTTTATTCCTCCCAGTGACCAACGAAAATGCCTCTGGAGTGCTTGCTGGAAGGAAATGGAGACATACTCATTTCTAATTATTATTCCCCTGCTACCAAAAATGTTATGTTTCAATAAAGCTCTGAAGAACTGATTTTTTAAAATATGTCCTGGTATAGAGTAGCTTATGAACTGACTCTGATGCATTTCCCATACCATGTTGGTAAATCATGCACTTTACTCCCAGTTACAATTTCATAATTCTATTGTCAAATGTTATTCCTTGATTTTTAAATCCTAATCATTATATTCTGTAAAATGCCTAGATTTATGACGATAACTGAGGTGGGTTGTATGTTTGATAAGATAGAGCAAGAGTTAACTCAAACACTGAAGGTCAAGACTAACAGCCCTTGACAGACTTGGATTCCATAAATCTGGTTTAAATATACCTGTGCTCATTGCCATTCCCTCAATTTTGTCTTAATAAAGTCAGCAGATTATTTGCTGTGTCAAGAATTGCTTTCTTTTGTCTGTTCTAAATTTCCTTCTGTCATCTTCATTGGATGACCTCTGTTCCAAGTGTTTTGAGACATACAAATGTGCAGCAGAAATAAAAAATGCAGACTGTCAATATTTTTAATTGTAGGGGGGGGAAAAACCAAACCAAACCAGATTAACAATAACGTTAATACCACACTTCTTCCCATATTATTTATATTCTGGTAGTAATAATGGTTCTGGATGTCATAATCCTAACTTACAGGATTATTGCAGTAAGTTTCTTTATCATAGTTGTGGCAAATCCTATCAGGGTGATTTTCTATTTTGAACAGGTGAAAGCTTATCTCTGTTGGAAAACTTGGATCCTTTTTGCTTCTCTTCACTATATACCAATATGTGATAAATCCTATTCTTTCCAATTTGCTTGGAGACAAAAATAAATTAAGCAAGACACAGACCTTGTAATGGAATGTTGGGGTCATATTAAAAGAGATTTAGGGAGTGATTCAGGAATTCTTTTAAAAACCTTTTGTAGTATATGTGTATGTTTGGGGAACTAGGAAAAGGCAGAGAGTAGGTGAGACCACCTGGAAGGAAGAGAAGGAAGAACAAGAACAGAAGGCAGTAGGATGGATGGTGCTTGGGAAGAAAGAGAGGAAGACTGAGGTGAAATTATAGGAGATTAAAGGTGTGGCAGGCATCAAAAAGCAGAGAAGTAAGAGAAAAGAAGTGAAGGATAGAGGGTCCAGGTCTCTGAAATTCTGCAGTGAAGTTTGGCAGGATATTATCAAATACACCTAACACTTGATGCACCAGATGTGATGCATGGTGTGTGATGCAGATGTGATGCAAAGTTTAGAAACTTGACTCCTGCCTTGTTTAATTAATACTTGGTTGCTGATTTATATTTACCAGGCAGAAAAATCACAATTAATTTCATTATGAACCAGAAATTTGATGATGGTGGTGGTACAATGTATATTTGTTTTTCTCCCATAATCTTTTATGACATCTTAAGTTAAACTGAACCATCCAGATATATCCATAAATGGGCGGTTATATAAATTTAATATTAATGATAATAATAATCCAGTCTAAACATATGGCTGGCAGTGTGACCAACCAAATAATATATTTGTATTTTTTTCAATGTCTCTTCGTTGGATTTAGTAACTAGTCCTCTTTTGTTCTTCTCTCTATTGTTCTATTCTTACTGAATCCAAATTTCCTAATATTGTTAGTATCAGAATGAGCTGCTTTTGGAGACCTTTGGCCATTGATGAGCAGCAATAAAGGTAAAGGTTCCCCCGCACATGCGTGCTAGTTGTTTCCGACTCTAGGGGCCGGTGCTCATCTCCGTTTCAAAGCCGAAGAGCCAGCGCTTGTCCGAGGACGTCTCCGTGGTCATGTGGCTGGCATGACTAGATGCCAAAGGCGCACGGAACGCTGTTACCTTCCCACCGTAGTGGTCCCTATTTTTCTACTTGCATTTTTACGTGCTTTCGAACTGCTAGGTTGGCAGAAGCTGGGACGAGTAACAGGTGCTCACTCTGCTACGCGGCACTCGGGATTTAACCCACCAAACTGCCGATCTTCTGATCGGCAAGCTCAGCGTCCTAACCCACTGAGCCACCGCGATAGACAGAGATAATTGGCTGCATAATGAGAAAAGACAGTGTTGTAGTTACTGTTGAATCAGAATAGTAAAAAGGTAATGTCAGTGAATAATAAATGATGAAAGCAGCCCATGTAATACAAGCTCTATCCCTTCTGTATGAGTGTTGTGACATGGAACACACATATATGAAAGTGGTGGAGCTTATTTTATGCTGCTACTTCCAATGAAAGCACTAGTTTATGCAACTCTTCTGATTCAGACCTCAGAGTACTGATGCAAACATTTAATATTAGGTCTGCCAAGATACTACAATCCTGAGACCTGCTCCCAAATGTTGGAAACTACTTTTGAATATTTACATACTACAATACCATAGTCTAAATTTCTTCAGTGTGGTAAGAATAGCATGTGAAACTGCAGCTTTAGTTCTTTACATATGAGAAGAGAATGACCTTAAACAAAATGTAATGCAGGTGGTACATTTGTGTGATGTCTACCTCAGTGGTCCCCAACCTTGGCAGCCTGCTTGGGAGGAAAGAGGAGAACCAGTTTGCATGAGTGGTGGGACAGCATGTGCATGTGGATCTTAATATGCAGAAGTTGAGCTGTAAACATGTGCACATGCACCAGCCTACTGCTCATCCAAGTCTAGCTGTGTGTGCATGTGCATGCACACCAACCCACTGTTCATGCAGCCCAGTTCTGAATAGGCCACAGCCTCATAGTGGGCCCCAGCTTAAGGGTTAGGGACCCCTGGTCTACCTGGTTCCTTTTTTTTTTTTGGTGGACCTATCCTGAAAAAAATATTTTGGGTACCCGTCTGCCTTGTTTAACTTATTTTCACTTTGTCAAGTATTAAAATATAAAATCTCGGATATAAAACCTTTTGCTGCAAATCTGTGTTCAATGTGGCTAAACGATATGATTGTATCACAAAGCTTGGCTGTAAGCCAAATATTTTGCATTTCAGAATTGAATTTTAAACCCTAAGTGTTCATACTATATATAAGGTGGGTAATTTACACCAAAATAAAAGCAAGTGGAGGTACATATCCAATGCTTTGTACGAATTTAAGAGAATCATTTAACATGACAATTCTGACTGAATTTCTGTCACTAAATGATGTGTTCATAAAACATAACATCCTGTGACTGCATTGCCTAGTCATGCAATTCTGGCAAGGTGTGGCATAAGCACAGCCAGGCTATGGGGCTGGGCTGCTTTCAGCTAGGGGAGGTTGCTTTGATGGCATGTATCTTTTCATGTGCCATCTATTTCATATGTTTCACATATTGCAGATGCATGAAATGAAGGCAGAGACATGCTGTGTTTCAGTATATAGATGAATTCATTCATTTTCTGTGAACCAAACAAAAGATGTGGGATATGATCTTTAACTGGCTACATAAGCACTTTAGAATACAAATGAACCCATAATCAAGCAGCAATTTAATTATAAGCAGAAGGTAACAACACTGTTCTTCTCAGCTATGCATGTTTTCTTCTTACATCAAATCAATATTAAACAGCATAGCTTGTTTCAAATAAGTCATTTGCTCAACACTGGCTATTTGACAGGGACTGTCAGTGAATGTTGTTAGGTTCTGATACTCTCAGCACACCTGCTGGACTTTGTAAATCAATGTTCATTTTTCCCAAGCACTATTCAACAAATACCAACCTGAGAAGAGCTGACCCTTTTAATTCCTTAATATAGGCTACAGTTTGGCTTGATTTATGGAATCTGAGTGACCTATTCATAAAATATGTATCTGCAAGATGCAGTTTGTGAGAAACTTGGCATTTGGGACACATTAATTCTAAGTGGAGATCCAACTTTCATGTTTTATAATATAACTTTGACAGCTGTAATTTCAGATTAAAGATTTTTCATTCACATTCTCATCCTGATTGCTCTGCATGGGCCTTGTATTACCTTAATGTCAATAGCAAGTGTTAGTCCTATAGGGAGTCATCTAATAACCAGCTGCCATTTAAAGTGGAGACAGAATATTTGTTTCACCTAGCTTATCTCAAGGATAGTTGTTCTTTATAGGAAGCTGGTAATTCTTCCCCCCCCAAAAAGATGCATTCTCACTATTGTCTTCTTTCTTTTCTTTGTTAAACCTAGTTAAAATAAGCACCAATACTTTGCGTTTTTCAGAAATCCTTTGTTAGCTATGTCTGTGCATCCAAATCGTGCATACACTGTGTGCATCCAGAGATCAAAACTTTCATATCTCCTTCTGTGTATGAGTTTATGCTGTTATAAAACCCTTTTAACATGGATATGTAGATACTTAAAACAGTGATCAATTTTATGTTTTACAACTTTTTACCAATCATTTACTTCTCCTGACTATATTAATTTCACTTTCCACTCCCCTACTTTGTTACTAGAAAAATGTAGATTCTGCTTAAACCAAGTAGAAGAAATAAAGCAATTTCAGAAAGGCGCTGTTAGAAATAGCTTAATATACTAGATTTTATAAAAGTCATTTCATGGGGAGAGGGTAATGCCTTTATTAGTTAGTTGCCTTTTAAATTTTCTTAATGTGACAGCAAGGGATTATGCTTTCTGGCTGTATCCTATAACGTGTGGGTTTGTGTATGTATATACAAGTGGAAAAAATTTCAGGACTAATGGTCTCTTTCAAGGATAATTAAACTGCAAAACAAATCAATCAGTTCAAATAACTGATGAATTTATTATATCTTCAGAAGCTTTCTCCATCCTGATGTTCTTGATGTGCACTAAAATTACCAGTCCCATTACCATTTAGAGTGAGTACCTTTAAGGTTTCCATCTATCTGTAATATTGATTGGACAATTCTTATATAAATAACTGAAACACAGATTTATATAATTATCCAGTTATACATGCAAAAGTTGTAAAAATTTTAAAAAGCTGACCTTATTTATTAGACTATATTTTTTCATTTAAAAATCATTATATGTATTAATTCATGGAACAATAGCCTAAGAAAAATTCTGGTACTATGAAAATGTGTAACTAGCAATTAAACCTTTTTCACCATAAATCACTTTCCTATATATCATTTGCCCATTTGAAAATGCTCACAATGCTTTTAAATGCATCTGTTAAGAGAGCTGGGGGAAAAATATTCAGTTTTTATTGGTTACAGCAATAAATATAAACTGCAACATTTATATTTCAAGTCTGGTTCTCAAATCCAGACTTCAGCCTGGTTATTTTCTAACATTGGAATGCTGTGGTCCTATTTAGGACAACATATAATTTGTTGGTTGGTGTAAGCATCACCACACTTTTAAAAAGTTAAATATTTTACAGATGAGGAAAGAGACTTGTTCTATAATGTATGTAGCCCTGTGATTCTGCACTTCTATGGAAGTTCACAGATTTCCATTTAGGCAAATATTTGCTGAAAAAGAGCAATATTTTTCAAATTTGACAATTTTAAGTTGTGTAGACTAACTCCTCAAAATCCTCAGCTACATGTTGTCTATGGAATTCTGGGATTTGAAATCCACTCATCTTAAATTGCCAAGGTTTAAAAACACTGATACATAAATATATGTATATATGGAGAGAGAGAGAGAGAGAGAGGAGAGAGAGAGAGAGAGAGAGAGAGAGAGAGAGAGAGAGAGAGAGAGAGAGAGAGAGAGAGAGAGAGGGAGAGAGAGAGAGAGAGAGAGAGAGAGAGAGAACTTGATGCCTCTGTGTAGAGCCTACATGGATTTCCTGAACTGCATCATCTTCAAATTTCTGTCTATTTTACCTTAAAATGAATAAATCTGACAATTTCAATGATATCCACATCTCCACTTTTCCCCCTTTTGGCTGCCCAAAAGTTTTTGTGTATTCACCATGATTAAATTACAAATCTTATCAGGCAGTGGCAGTTATTTCAGATAATTGCTTTTGAGAATGCTTAAGTTACCTTCCCCCCCCCTTTCCTTAGCATCAGCTACCTATTTGCATAGTTCTATTCACCATCATGTTGTGTCTCACATGGCAAGGCTAATAGAGAATAAAATCAGCAGCTCACTATGTAAATATCTTAGGATATGAACATCTACATTTCAATTATGCTTCTGTGTGAAAAATAAATTATGTTGTCTTCATTACTGTGTTGTCCTACCCAATGTAACTAAAAGAATGAATCAGCTTAAGGTATTAACACTAAGTATTTTAGGCAAAATAATATAAAGCAGATTTTGTGAGTATGTGCATGGAGACAAAACAACTTTCATTTAATAGATATTTACCAAAGATTTATATTATACAGGACATGGTACTTGTTAGACTGTGTTAAACATTAATAATTATTTCTGTCTGAGTCTCAGTGTTCTGGGTACAGTGAAAGATACATGGTGAAAATTAAATTCCAAAGCTACAATCCAAAGGCATTAATATATTGTCTACTCATAGAATCTCAATGTAGCAGCCAGTTTGATGTAGTAGTTAAGCTACCAGACTAGAAACTTTGAGAACGGGATTGCTATTCCCATCTTAGTCACTAAGCCAGCTGAGTGACTTTGAGCCAGTTACTCCCTCTCAGCCCTAGGAAGGAAGCAATGGCAAATTATTTCTGAAATCTTTCCAAGAAAATGATATGGACATGTCTAGGCAGTAGCCAAAAGTCAACACTGACTCAGAGATAAAATGAAAAAACAAAAAAGCCACAGTCAAATCCCGTTTTCTCCTTATTTCATTTATATAAATAAGGAACATCAGTATTTCAGTTACAAGTATGTGGATAAAAACATTGAAAACTAGTTATCTCAGCATTATTTCTTACCACAGTAGAACAGACATGTCAAACTCTCACGTGACGTCGCACAATGTAGTGGGACAGTTTTGCCATTGCCGGCAATGGGGTGGGCACAGCTTCCGGATGACAAGTCTGGCCTGTGGGCCAGCAGTTTGACACCCAATGCAGTAGAACTTGTTCCTCTAAGGAGGGTGATGAAATGAAGTTCAGATATTTATTTATTTATTTTATTTTAATTCCATTTATATCCCGCACTTCTCCGAAGACTCAGGGCGGCTTACAAGCTTAGCAGTAGCCTTCATTCTATGTATATGCCTGCTTATTAGGGCTTTCACACACACCCCAAGCGGCATTATTACAAAGTCAGCTTAATTGCCCCCAACAATCTGGGTCCTCATTCAGATATGATGCTGAAGATACAAAAGTCATTGGACATTAATTTCCTAGTTTATATACAGGGAAAAAATTTGTAAATAACTTAAAATGCTACTACACCTTTTTTGCTTCCATATTACTGGAAAACTGATTGAGCTCATTGTGAATATATCTACCATGGCATTAGCCAAATTCTGGTGTATTTGACTGCTATGTCATTTCAAAGGTAAATACTTAGTAATTTACAGGGAATGAAAGAAAAGACATACATTCAGTTAGGAGTGTAGCTAAAAGCCTTAATTGATTTAAGCTGTAGATTAATTAACAAAATATTTGGTTGACCAGTGGGAGATCAGTTTTAATTGTTGAATAAACGATGAACAGTAAGACTAACAGTAAAGTAGAGCTGGTTTCTCTATATACAGTACGGAAGAACTATTTTTGGGGAAATTCAGGGTGGAAACTGACCCCCATCCCTGGCTTCCTAGCAAAGCCAGTAGAAATAAATCATGTTTTGAAAAGTGGCCTCCATGCAAATTAAGCATAGGAATCAAAAGGAATTAGAATAGAAACCAATCAGAATTGTCTGAAATGGTATGGGGTTTCCTGCCTGAACAGGTGGTTGGACTAGAATACCTCCAATGTCCCTTCCAATATTATTATTATTATTATTATTATTATTATTATTATTATTATTATTATTATTATTATTGTTGTTGTTGTTGTTGTTGTTGTTGTTGTTGTTGTTGTTGTTGTTGTTGTCTCATGCACTCCATACCATAGACCCTTAAGCTTTTCTAAATCGTAGTTCTGTAGTGTTTCAAAACAAAAATCTTGTTTTAACTACAATTTAATGAAGTTATTTCTTATCTGGCAACCAGCATGAACAATGGTCAAATCAAATCAAATATCTTTATTACGCTCTTTGACCACCCTATACAATAAAAGAGTACTTAAAAGGAAAAATAGTTTAAAACAGCAATTAGTTATTACAGACAGTTAGGGTTAGGGTTAGGTATTTGGCATACAGTACATGTGACTGTCTAAATGAGGACCCAGATTGTTGGGGGCAATTAAGCTGACTTTGTAATAATGCCGCTTGGGGTGTGTGTGAAAGCCCTAATAAGCAGGCAGATACATAGAATGAAGGCTACTGCTAAGCTTGTAAGCTGCCCTGAGTCTTCGGAGAAGGGCGGGATACAAATGGAATTAAAATAAAAAAAATAAATAAAAAAATAACAATTCAGGGGCACTGGTGATATCATTTTGGCTACCTAGGTCCCTGATTCTCTATTTCACTATTGATTTGGCCTTCTCCAGGGTTAATTGGCCTAAATATTCAGGAAAGAGCCCAAAGCTACACTGCTGTACAAGTGCAGTGTCAATGGTATTGATAATTATATAATAGCAGCAGACACGTCAAACCTGTAGGATCAAATATGATTCTAAGACCTGAGATTTGAATCCTAGTTCAGGACTCAGCCTTAAGACTTGACATGTTAGCTTTAAGTCTCAGTACTGCACTGGGGGTGCATTTTGGAGTGCCAACAAGATCCTCAAAAAATTTGATTGAATGGCTTCATACGCCTTCAGGTTTGTGTATGAACAATGGTCAAAGATCATTGGCTCTATACTCCAATGCAATTTCCTTAGACCTGACTGAAGTTATATTTCTACAATTGTATATGCATTTATTTACTGAAATTAGCAACTACAAACCTGTACCTTATTTTATCCATTTTTGGCACAATAGATCAGTAAATGTATCTTATGAACCTTAAAATTAAATGAAGCTGCTTAATATCTATTAATAATTCTATATGTATAAATAACAATTGAAATTCTCTGTTTATATTAATATTTATTAGGAGACATTTAGATATTACTTGGACAGGTCAAGTTCTAAGCAATTGTGGACTTAATTTGACATGCTGGAATGTGAATCTGGGATTCATTTGAGGCTCCTTGTGTTACCTGCCTTGCTTTTGGAATAGGAACAGTAAATAACAATGAGCTGCATTGGTTACCGGTTGCCCTCCGGGTGAGATTTAAGGTGCTGGTACTTACCTTTAAAGCCCTACATGGCTTAGGCCCGGGATACTTGCAGGACCATCTGCTACTGGGAACAAATTCCCATCGCCCAGTACGCTCACACAGAGAAGGCCTCCTCAGGGTACCGTTGGATAGACAATGTCGGCTGGCGAACCCCAGGGGAAGGGCCTTCTCTGTGGGAGCGCCTGTCCTATGGAATCAGCTCCCCCCTGAGCTTCGGATGACCCAAGATCTTCGGTCCTTTCGCCGCGGCCTCAAAACACTACTTTTCCACCTGGCTGACATGGACTGACAGGCATTTTAATTATGTTTACAATTTTTAATTTATTTTTAATTTTAATTTATTGCACAGATGACTTTAATTTTAATTTTATCTTAATTTCTGTTATATGTTATTGCTGTTAGCCGCCCTGAGTCCTTCGGGAGATAGGGCGGGATATAAGTCCCATTAATAAATAAATAAATAATAAATAAATAAAAATAACAATACTTGGATAAGTGATTAATAATATTTATGCGTTTCTCCTATATATCTACTTTGGTAAACTATTTTAGGTCTGAAGACTTATATAAGAAAGTTTTTTTTCCAGTTCAATTTAATTACACCATGAACAGCAAGGTATTTTATGAAAATTTCGAGCACAAATCAGTCCTGAAGAGGCAAAGTAGAGTACTGAAAAATTAAGGAACCCCTGAAACTCAAATTATTTCTTGAAAATTGCAGAAAGCTAAATTTTAAGCATTTGTACTTTCTTTAAATACATACAAACATACATATTAAAATAATACAAAAAAGTAAAAGAGAAAAATTAAAGCTCATTTGCGGCAAACCATCATCATGATCATAATTTTGAAAGTTTCCATCCATCCTGGTACAGCCAGTATTTCAGTATTTACCAGAAACAGATGTAGAAACTCTCTGGTGGCTAATAGGCTCTTGATTGGTGTTTGTTCAGCACAGCAGGGTCTGGTGTGTGATAGCTCTGCTTCTGCGTATTGATAAGTGTGGGCTGATGATGGGAGGTATAATTTGAAGGCTGGAAGAGCCTTGTTAGCTTTCTGTTGCTGGATGGAATAAAAGACACTTGTTTATTTAGAATTCTTAAGGCTTCTAGGATCACTGTGAAATCTGTTAGTAGGATTCCCACCCCCCACTCTTTTCCTTGATGTCTCTCAGTGGAAGTATCTGGTGATGAAAGAACTAACATGATTTATCTGTTCCAGAACCTACCGACAGATGCTGTTTTTCTCCTATCTGCTCCCCTCCTTCCCCTTCCCCTGGCCATCCCCCTCCCCAACCACCCCACCAATTCTCAATAAACTGAACAACAGATGAAATCAGGTGGGCAGTTTTAATGTCTGTAAACTTAGCTAAAATGGTGGGGAAGGGTTTAGGCATGATTTTACAAAGTAGCATTATTTTAAATACAGTCTCCCAAATAATGACTGAAATGAACAATACATTTATCTAGGCAGTAAACAATTCTACATTCTAATTTCAACACTATACATCTGGGCAAGATTAATTTTTCAATATAATTTTAATTTTATAGACATTTGAAAATAAAAAAATGACAACAAGGAGGGATTTAGAATTATATTTCATTGTGTTTCTACTGGTTCCTAAAGTTGTTTGATGTCTGATGAATTTTGCAGAAAATTAGAGTATTTCCTTGTTATGTTATATTTCAGACTACCACACTTCAAATACAGTATGCAACTGTAAGTGGATATAATTTCGTATTCAGACATTCTCCCTTTGGAAAATAATCCACCCAAGGTGAGATTTTCCCCAACCGTATGTTCTTCTGGAAGACCTTCCAAGCTTTGTTTTCCATTGGGAGTGGGGAGAAATGTGGAGTCCATTCAGTTTTGTTTATATGTGTCTCTAGGTTTAGACTAAGTTTTTCTTATTACAGTTTTTAAACTGTTTTTTTTAAAATTGGTTTAAGTCTGATTGTTAGCTTGTGTTTTTTTGTGTGTGCGTACTGCCCAAGAGTTACATGCAAGTGAGAAGGGAAGCTGTATTAAATAAACAAACAAATAAATAAAGTGGGAAAACCAGATGATGTTATCAGAATAATCAAACAAATAAACAGGAACAGAAACTAGAAAGAAATTGTTCAAATACTTGCGTTCCTATAAAAAAGAATAGATATAGCTCAAGAACTGGAAGTCTTTGGTACTTTCTGAGCTTGAATGTTTGTTTGCAGACATTTCGTTACCAGACTAGATAATATTTTCAATGCTACTAATGCTACAAGTGCTAATGCTGAAGATGTTATCTAGTCTGGATAAAATGTCTGCATGCAAACAACCAAGCTCAGAGGACACCAAGGACTCCACTTCTGTTTTAATCCATACAATCTGGAATGTCACCAGAGCACTTTGAATTGGTATTATTCTTATTCATTATTCTCAGCTGATGTAAATTAGTGCAAGGAAGAAACTGGGAAATTGAGAAAGTTCAGGACTATATGGGCTGTGCTACAGCAGATCTAAGCTACATGTGAGGAGTCAGTATGAGGAAGACATGCCAACAAACAGTAAAAAAGGCCAATTAAATATGAGGTATAACAATAATGATATTTAAAATAGTGGTGTCACCATTATAATTCTCTTATAAATCAATGTGTGACAGTATCAGGAATATTCTGTTCAGTTCTGGTCACTATGCTTCCAAAATAACATAGTGGAACTAGAGAAGGTTCAGAGGAAGCAACTAAGATGATAAAGGTGATGGAGCACTGTTTGTATGAGGAAAAGTTGCAAAATTTAAGGTATTTTAATTTAGAAAGGATGTGGGCCTTAACTGAGGTGTACAAAATTATTCAACCAAAGCAAAACTGTTTCAATGAGTCCTAATACTTAAAAATATAATAGTTAAATACTTTATCAGTTTGGGCAAATACATTTATAGTTCTCTACACCCAATATTCTAGCTATACTTTTTTCTTTATTCATGCTGACATTTGTAATAATCTAAGAATTTAGGGAAGAATAATTCTTTTTTATTACAAATAACTAATTATAAAAGTACTAAATTTGAAAGCTGATTTAAGGCAATCCAGCAGCTTTGTCAAAATGTCAGGTAGATTTGCCCTCAAAGACCATCCCATTTAAATGAAGGCTTGTTGACCTTGTTGATGTAAACCAAATGTCTGCAACTTAGTTCATTCAGGCAAAAGTTTGTGACCCTTAACCACCATATTAACATGTCTAATTGTAACTGACAAGGCAATTTCCTGGTGACTGTTGTTTGAGAGAAGAAAAGTTTGAAGCTACTAGCAATCTAAGACCTTTGACTGTCATTTTAACACTTCTAATTCTAATTGACAGAGCACTTAGGCAAATACAGTCCAAGGACTGCTAGGTAGTCACTTATATTTATCATCTGATAAAGCAGAAAAACTAAACTAAGAAAACACATATAGATACACAAGCACATTGAACTGCTTATTTAATATGCATATGTTCCTTGATAGTCCATAATTTAGAACTATTTTAACTGACACCTTATAAGTAGAGTTAATTTAAATTGTTCTTTCTCCAAACCAATAAACTTAAAGCAAATCTTGATACAGTGAATGGCTTCTGTTTTACTTATGCATCATTCTAAAGGAGAGAGAAAACTTTGTTTTCATTTTAACCACAATTGTTTCTTTAGTCATGTTAATTGAAAATTTCCATATATATTACCTTTTCCTGGAAATGCCTTTTTATTACAGTCAAATCAGTTTCATCTTGACATAATTAAAAAATATATATTTAAAAACAAATCTGTGAACAACTAGAAGCAAACAAGAT
Source organism: Vipera ursinii (assembly GCF_947247035.1). Classification (NCBI taxonomy): domain Eukaryota; kingdom Metazoa; phylum Chordata; class Lepidosauria; order Squamata; family Viperidae; genus Vipera; species Vipera ursinii. The sequence continues at coordinate 54,555,635 of NC_139521.1, read as the reverse complement.
AACTAGTAGCCAGCACGGGTTTGTTAAAAACCGATCATGCCAAACCAAGCTTATTTCATTTTTTGATAAAGTGACTAAATTAGTAGACCAGCGAAATGCTGTTGACATATTATACTTAAATTTCAGTAAGGCAATTGACAAAGTAGACCACAACCTACTTCTTGGTAAGCTACAAAGAGGCGGATTAGACAATATCACCACCAGATAGATTTATATCTGGCTGACAAAACGTACTCAACAAGTAGTCCTCAATGGTACTACATCCACATGGGGAGAAGTAAGCAGTGGAGTACCACAAGGCACTGTCTTAGGGACAGTACTCTTCAATATCTTCATAAATGACTTAGATGAGGGAATAGAAGGGGAACTCATCAAATTTGCAGATGACACTCCAGAAGACAAGCTCAGGATCCAGAAAGATCTTGACAAACTCGAACAATAGACCCTATCCAACAAAATGAACTTTAATGTGAAGAAAAGCAAAGTTTTACATTTAGGCAGGAAAAAATCAAAGGTATAAGTACAGATTTATTTATTTATTTTATTTAATAATATTTCTATACCGCCCTTCTCCCGCGGGACTCAGGGCGGTAAACAGGGCAAGAATAAAAATACAAATTACAAAAGTTAAAACTAAATTAAATAAATGCCCACATACTAAAATACATATTTAAAACCTAATAAATAGCAATAGCAAACCCACCCCCCGATCCCCTCATCAGGCCAGGCCAGCTTGTTCAAAAAAGTATGTTTTTAGCTCACGGCGAAAGGAGCGAAGGTCGGGCGCCATCCGGAGCTCAACCGGGAGCTGATTCCATAGCTCCGGGGCGCCCACAGAGAAGGATCTCCCCCTGGGGGCCACCAGTCGACATTCTCTGACCGGAGGCACCCTGAGGAGGCCCTCTCTGTGGGAACGCACAGGGCGGAGGGAAGACGATGCCGGCAGCAGGTGAGACCTGGCTCAAAAACAGTAATTGTGAGAGGGACCTTGGAGTCCTAGTGGACAATCACTTGACTATGAGCCAGCAGTCTGCAGCAGCAGCCAAAAAGGCTATTACAGTCCTGGGTCGTATAAACAGAGGCATAGAATCAAGATCACGCGAAGTATTAGTACCGCTTTATAAAACCCTAGTAAGACCACACCTAGAATACTGCAATCATTTTTGGTCACCATACTATAAAAAAGAAGTTGACACTCTGGAAAAAAAATCAGCAAAGAGCAACTAAGATGATCAAAGGCCTGGAGACTAAAACATATGAAGAATGGCTGCAGGAATTGGGTTTTGGCTAGTCTAAAGTAAAAAAGAAACAAGGGCAACATGATAGCAGTATTCCAGTATTTGAGGGGCTGCTACAAAGAACAGGAGGTCAAATTATTCTCCAAAGCACCAGAAGGCAGGACAAGAAACAATGGTTGAAATTGATTAAAGAGAGAAGCAACCTGGAATTAAGGAGAAACTTCCGAACAGTGAGGACAATTAACCAGTGGAACAGCTTGCCTTCAGAAATCATCACTGGAGGTTTTTAAGAAGAGACTGGACAGTCACTTATCTGAAATGGTATAGGTTCTCCTGCTTGAGCAGGGGGCTGGATTAGAAGACATCCAAGGTCCCTTCCAGCTCTATTCTATTCTTCTGTTCTAAAGACTTCCAAGGCCCCTTCCACCTCTGTTATTCTCAGTTGGGCTGAGAGCAATGGTGGGATTCAAATATATGAACAACCAGTTCTCTGTGTGGATGCCGCTTCCAGAAGTCTATTCTGGGCCTGGGCAACAAAAAAATAGCTAGCGGTTCTGCCAAAGTGGTGAGAACCAGCTGAATCCCATCATTGGCTGAGAGTGTGACTGGCCCAAAGTCACCCAACCGTTTTCAAGCATAAAATAGGACTAGAAGTCACAGTCTTCTAGTTCCTAGCCTGTGCCCTAACCATTATGCCAAACTAAGAGGCTTCCATCATTGGTTCAGTTTGAGAAGCAGGAAGGTTTCAGAGCAATAGAAAGATCAGCAATTGAAAATAATATCAATTGTCATACCACCTGTCACTTTTATCAATAAACTAAACTAAAACAAAATACAAAAAGTCAAAACAAGTTCTCAAGCAGACTGAGACTAAGATGAACCTTCTTTTATAGGAGCATAAATCTTTTTGAAACATTGCAATGTAGATTTTGGCACAGTACAGGTAGTCCTCAACTTACAATCACAATTAGGACCAGAATTTTGGTTGCTAAGTAAAGCAGTTGTTAAGTCAATCACATTTGATTTTACAACTTTTTCTTTTGCCATGGTCGCTAAGTAAAGTGAATCATGCAATCATTAAGTGAATCGAGATTGCCCCATTGGCTTTGCTTGTTGGAAGCTGGCTGGGAAACTCATAAATAGCTATCATATGACCGTGGGATGCTGCACACACAGTAAGTACATGCCAGTTGCCAAGCAACTTAATTTTGATCAGATGACTATGAGGATGCTGCAATAGTTATAAGTATGAGGCCCAGGGCTTTTTTTCTCATAGAACGCTCAGAACGGAGTTCCGGCACCTTTTTTGGATGGAACCTTGTAGGGTAGGCAAGGCGGGTTGTATGACATGTGAGTTCCGGCACCTTTTTCTTTTACAAAAAAAGCACTGATGAGGCCTGGTCATAAGTTACTTTTTCCAGTACTGTTGTTAAATGCTATAAATGCAGTTAAATGGTTACTACATGAATGGTTGTAAATTGAGGATTACCTGTATTAGAAAAGAACTTGGTCTCAATAACTGTGAATAGACTAGACTCTAATTGTCAAAGAGAATAATTTTAATCCTCAGATTCCCTGGATCAAAGCTAGTGTATAGTGGTTGCTATCTTTTGAATTATCTGGAATGACAATAAATTTTAACTACGGTATAAACATGAGAATTTGATATAAAATTGCAGGGGAACAGGACAAAGAATGAAAACCCTGATTCTCAATAGATTAACTATGTTTTCTACTCATTGCTTAAGAGTCTCTAATCTAAGGCTAGGTCTAGAATATTGCAATATTGCAAAGACACATATTATATAAAGCATAAAACAGATTAAATCTGTGCTTGAATTATAATACTTTTATTTAATTTGTTCTATGTTTCTCTGGTAATTTGTCATGTATTTGTATTCTATTGAGTACCTTAACAGAAAGCCTTCCTTTTACTAATGCAAACCCAATGAAGTCCTTTGTCTGTAAGAAACCAAATACTGAGTAGCTCAGTGGATAAATTAACCATTTAAAATGAAACAAAATGATCTCTTCTGTTCATTCAAGTATCCCCAGTCATTTTAAAACAGCTGATGATTCCAGATCACATTTCATATGCGGAAATACTAACTTCAGGTGTAAAAAATGTGTTATTAAATAGTTGTTTCAAAACTGTTTCATACAAATAGTCATATTTTGATGCTTTTTGTATTATGCTTTGACTCTCAGCATTTCTTTCTCTGTATACCATTTTCGATAATGGAGATAACAAATCACCACAACAAGCTTGTCCCATAAATTACTTGAGCTCAAAACAAGAATAAACTAACTATTTTGCATGTATTATCAGTTAAACTCTGAATCCATGATTAATTACTCTACTAACCAGGATTAGATCTGCCTAATAAAGTTAAAGATTCAGTTTGCTTATCCTTTTTTGAAATATTATGATGCCAAGCATAGGTTTCAAACTTTGGTGGGTTTTTTGGTTGTTGTAAAAAAGTATTTAGACCAGGGATCCCCAACCCCTGGTCTATGGACCGGCATCAGTCCATGGCATGCCAGAAACTGGTCCGTGCAAACAAGCAAAGCTCCATCCGCAGGATGGAAGCAGCATGCAAAACCATTCCTCCCCGGGTCCGCAAAAAAACCTCTCCATGGAACCAGTCCCTGGTGCCCAAAAGGTTGGGGACCTCTGATTTAGACACAAATGCAAAACTATGTACTTTGTATGCAAAGTGCATCTATGTATTAAAATAATCATAAGTTTGGTCTAGTGGTTAAAGCGCCAGGCTAGAAGCCAGGAGACTGAGTTCTACTCTGCCTTAGGTATGAAAAGTGTCTTGGCGACTTTGGTCCAGACCACTCACATCACACAATTGTTGTTGTTTGGAACATATTATTAGATTTCTTTTTATTTTTATCCTGGCTTTATTACTTTATAAGCAGCTCAAGCTAATGAACATACCTAATATACTCCTTCCTCCTCCTATAGCAGGGGTGTCAAACTCGTAACATCACATGACATGTTGTGACGTATTGCAATTTTTTCTCCATTGCCAGCAATGGGGTGGGTGCGGTTTCAGCATGACCCCTGTCCTATAGAGTTATTTATAAGGCAGAATAAAAAGAGAGGGAGGGAGGGAGGGAGGGAGGAAGGAAGGAAGGAAGGAAGGAAGGAAGGAAGGAAGGAAGGAAGGAAAACTAATAGGAAGCCACTGTACAAGATCTGCCTCAGTTGGAAAGATTGGAATGATCCGAAAATAGTATCAGATGCTGATGTGATATCCAGTAGAAATAAATTGCCCATGAACTGTGTATTAATTACTAGCCTTGTGCAAAATACCTGCAGATAAAACCAATGAGATATTTTTGATGCCATGACAAGATGTGGAGGTGCCCCTGTTCACCTCATCAAGGAACTTTGTGTCATTCAAGTTGCCTCAGCCATTGAGCTACCTGCCTTTGTAAGAGGCCCTGAGTGTTATGAAATAAGACAGTGTGATAGCTTCACTCTTTAAAAATCAATAGGATGGTTGTTTCATGAAGAAGCTTTCAAGAGATAATTTATTCCAACATCACTGATGCAAAAGAGCCATTCAGAATGGTTTTGGTATGTCTCTGACTTATCACCACAATTGGGACCAGAACATTTCTTGCTAAGTGAATCACACACAGTTTTACAACATTTTTTTGCCAGAGTGATTTATCAAATCATGTGGTTGTTAAGCAAATCCAGCTTCCCATGGACTTTGCTTGTTGGAAGGTGGCTGGGAAGGTCTCAAAAGGCAATCACGTGGCCTTCTCCCTCAGGATATTGCAATTATCATAAATACATGCTGGCTGATTGATGGAATGATTCACTTAAGTGTAATTATCTTAATCATGTGACTGTAGGGATGCTACAACAATCATAAGTGCAAGGACTACGTCATGAGTCACTTTTTTCAGTAGAGGAGTACCTGTTATACCATTAGCACTGGAATCTAATCACATCTTATGGTATTTGGGGATATGGAACTTGATCCATGATTGTGAGAGATAGACTCCATAAGACTGTGTTTGTTACAAAGGTTTCCATAAGCAACCTAACTGGTGTGTGTGTGTGTTGGGGGGGGGGAGAGGCCGAAGATTCAGCCTGACTCAAGAGACAAGGTTTGCTTTTCCCCTTCCATAGATTGTAGGATAAGTTACTAACTTGTTCCAGGGCTTATGCCAATATTTCTCCATCTTCTTGGCTGGGAACACACTTATATGGACAAGAATGGGTGAGCTATGCACAGAATTTAATAATATGTTATCAATAACTTCCTACTTTCTGAAGCAGCTAGCAAGTATCTTCTTTGTAACTAACCCATTTTACTGCCCCACCACCCTTTTGTTTACATTTAACACTTAACATTGAGAATAAGTGACAAATTAATAGGTAACTTTGTAGACACTGTATGGGGTGATTTGTTACCAGAACATTTGCCAAAATACCACACATGTCTTTGAGAATAAGCATATTATCCATATTTATGTGCACAGCACAGCTGCTTGATTTGTTTAACAGCAATTTTCTAGCAGCACAAATGACAGTTTAGCATATAGGATTCCTAAATATTAAACAGTAAAATTCTAAACATATCCCTTTGTTCTTTGAAAGAGATCTCTGATTATATATTATCAGTTATAATCAACTAGTGTAAATGAGTGACAATTAAACTTAGTTTATGGAAGAAAGGAAGTGACTATAATGAAGGATTATAGAAACCACTTCTAGGGCAAAGAAGCTTCTTCCTCCCCTCCTTGTCGTCCTCCCTTTTCAGCACGGTGCAATATTAGGCAGCAAGTGACCAAACTTTCTGGATAGCCATACTTTGATCTATAATGGTGGGTGGGCCCCCTGCCATTTCATGTTATGTCAGCATATTTCTCTTCTAACATACTCCATCCCTAACATATTCTATTTCTTGAAGTTGGAAATACCCAGAGGTCACATATTTCTAGATTTTGATGGAGTGAGCATTTTTAATTCTTCCACTCTGCTTTATTTTTTCCCCAACTTTGACACATTAACTTTGTTCTTTTGAAGGACAAGATATTCTTGCCAGGTGGATATTCCCAAATTCTCACAACTCTGTTCATATGGTCTTTTATCAGAATGTCTCTGAACAGTGAGAACTCATAACTCATATGAATGGGAAACAGTTGGGGGCTTGCCACACTTCATCCCACTTGATTGTTGACATTGTTAGCAGCTGCTACTGTCGATCTATCTTTTACCAACTGGGAGCACTGTATATAAAAATGTTACAAATACAGCACTGCTTCCTCTCTTCCTCCTCCTCCTTTTGAAATTATGGATGGGGAGATTACTTTCTGGACTTGTTGGCTTAGTCATTTCAAGTCAATCAGTGCTAACAAAATTATAACTTGAATACTTAACATGCTCAATCATTATCTAGAAGAGTAATCTTCCCCAAACTGATGCCTTCTGATATTTTGGGATCACAAATCACAAAATTCCCAGCCATTTTATAGGATTAGATATCATGTTGAGGAAAGCTGCAATTTGGAGAGCCTGGATTCTCTCCTATGTTCATTTTGAACTGTACAAATGAGCGACAGACTTTAACCAAGTCATGCAAATAAATGCTATTGCTGATGAACAAGAGAAAAGAAAAGTCAATATGGAACTCCACTCTGTTGGATATTCCAGAAAGGGAGGTAAGCAAATTGGTCTGCATTTTTTAAAATCAATGCTTATTCACTTCTTTCAAAGAAAAACATTTCTGTAAAATACTTATAGCAAATGTGATATTCTTGCCTTATTTTAGTATGTGTCTGCCTTTTATTGTAGTTATCTCTACAACATTTTATATCTCTCTCCTTGGCTTGTCATAATTCTATTATATCCCAAAGAAAGATCTAAAGAACTCCTAAGTATCCCATGAATTTTTAATGTAATAATGACACCACTTGGGGGAAAAATGTGAGAAATTCTTAGAGATTGTTCTTTATATTCAGAGAAACAATTTAGCATATTTCCCACAACAACTTTGGTGGATAATTTCAAAAAACACACTTGTGTCTAACAATAAACAAAGCTCTTGTCTACAGTTCTTGTTCCAGATTCAGAAGCTTTGGAGCTAAACTTTTACCAAGGAGGCATTTGTTTAGTTCTCACCTTACTTGGGCCTTGGAGACAGAAAGCGATGCAGCAATGATGTCATTCTTTTGAAAGAGCAATAGTCTTCACACTTACCCTGAAGCAAGAAGAGAGACAATGAAAAAGTTGTTAAGCTTCTGGAATCCAAGTCGGATCTCAGCTTAGTACATATTTTTGTCTCCTTTCTCATAGTATTAATAAGTAATACTAATTAAATACCAACAATAGTAATTCTACTAAAAGACCAGTATGATTATACAACACACAACTTGAAGATTTTGCAAATTCAGTACTACAAGGATCTTGGGTGGAGCCTAAAGGTGAGGATGCAATATATTGCATTCTAATATTTGCTTCCTTAAGACATTCTAAGAAACAGATTTATTTCTGAATGAAGACAAATGTTTTTAAAAGTTAAAGAAAAGAGAAAGGTAAATGGCATTGCTATGCCTTGGGAGAAAAAGGAAATAAGGAAGAAGTGTGGGATGCACGGAGATAGGGGAAAAATTGGACCAATGGGCGAAAGACAATGTGGAGGAGCCAGGACAATATGTAGATGTCTCCACAGACGTTTTATCCAAGGTGCTTTCAATTTCATGTTGCATCTTCTATTTTTTCCTATGAGAGAAAGACATCCATTCATTTAAAGGGGAAGTTGGAGCTTGAGTATCTGATTCCAGCAATGAGGTTTAATCTAGCTGTTTTTTTTTTCTTTTCTCAGCTGGATTTTTTATAAGAATGTTGTAATCCCACAAACATCTGCTACAGATATGCTTGCTTGTTTGTTTGATATATTTATATATGCTTATTTGCTATGTCCTGAAGAAATTTTAATAGAAATTAATAACTACAATACATTAGGATAATCTATATATTCATAACATTCTCTCAGGGATGATTTAGGTGAGACTTCTAATGCAGTCCCCCATATAGGTATTTTATAAGGAAAATTTTAAAAAAATCTAGTTTACTGCACGACACAATGAAAAATAACTCTTAAATAAAAAAAGAACCTGACTTTGCCAGGAATGCCAAACAAAAATAGTTAGAAAGCTTTTTCTCTTCTCACCAAAACTCCCCACTTCCAGTTGTCTTTGGATTAATTCATGTTTGCATCAGATTCTCTTTATTCACACTGAGAATACCCTAGGCCTTTCCGCAGTCCCAGTTCAGTTTGAACCCCACTCAGAAAAACAATTAGCAATCAATTACATTAATTAAAAGGTTTGCCCACAGGAAAAGGCAAAGCTTTAAACAATTAGCAGGAAAAGGTTATTTTTAAGGAACAAAGTTCTTTAGAAACAACCACCACCTGAGCGAAAATGTTTGTTTTCACAGTGCAAAGAGGCACCAGATTTTCCGTCTGCTCTTAACCTATTTCAGATGTTGGCAAATGACATGTTAGAGCTTCTCTTGCACAAAAGCTCTTTGCTATAAAGCACTGTAATATAAAGCACAATTATCTAATGGCTGAACTATGCCAATTAAAATATGATATTCAAAAACGCCAAGCAGCTACAGCTGCTCTTGACTTCACGAAGAGTTAGAAGTTTGACGCCTCTGAAGCATAGAACATTGTCAATTATTATGTGATCTAAAATGGATTAGGGAAGGGAAAACAAAAAATACAAACCTTATTCCTTGAAATCCTGAAACACAATTAGAAAACAATTGAGCTATCTTAACAAATCTGCCTAAAACAAGTAAAAGTATGATACTCCTTGGCAAAATGTTATTCCTCCATCGTACAATATTTTTTAGCTCCTCTGAAAATAATTCTTTTTTGTTTTCGGTATTATTTTCCAATATTATAAGAAACGTCTCTTTGAAGATGTTATTTTATTGTGGCCAAATGTTTTTGGAGTAGGTGAACAGTCAGATGGCTTGCTTACTTGATTAATTGTTACACAGATATTGATCCCTTCCAGGTCTCTCTCCCAGACTGAAAAAGCATCATGTGACATCTTTCCTTGGGCTTATTTAAAGCATGGGAAACCAAGCAAGCTGCAGGCCTGGGGAATTTGAGATGAACCCAGAACAAAAGAGATGACTCTTCCCACACATTCATTCCTTGGTCAGGACTAATGAAAATAATTTAAAAAAAACCCCACAGTTTACCAGATGAAAGTCTCATTCATGTCTTCCACATTAAAATGATGTTAAAATCCATTTATTTTCAGTCCAACTGAATGATGAATATGCAATGTAGAAATAGATGATAGACAGAGCACAACACAAGTTTTTTTCAGATTGACCAAGAATGAAACAAGCAGAACTGTAGACAGCAGCATACACAGAGTGGTAATTGTATTAGAATACTAAATTGACAACTTAAGGTGGGTTGTCAATAACCATTAGGTTATCATTATATAGAAAGTAAGCTATGGAGTATAAAACATCTAAATTTCTATATTCAGACAATACCCTACTAACAAACAGGTTACATTCTGAGAGGCTGTTCATAAATCAATTTTGTTTGTTAGTCTAACCAAATTAAAAAATATGCACAATAATAATAACTTACCTTAATAAGTTAAATTATATTTTGTATTCTCCACCCAATTGATTGCTGACTATCTCTAACCATTGCCTCCTCAAGTAGCAGTGAGTCCCTTGGCTTCCTTTCAACCCTTGCTCTGGGTGGGCATCCAAAGATGCATTCTCCTGGTAGCAACAGGAGCCTAGCTCTGGGTCCAGAGGAGTTCTCCACCACTGATCCACTGTGACTTTGATTGTCAGTGATGGGATGGGCCACTTGTACCTTAGGCCATTGGGACCCTTGTTGGGAAAGAGCTACTAGCAAGGCAACTGAGTTCCAAAGCTTTACACAACCCTCAAAGGAAGAGATAAGGTGCGTGCTGGTTGGTCTTGATCTTATGAGCATCAGTGGGTAGCCCTGCACTTCTCTTTTGGAGTAAGTGAGGCACACTTGGTGGAGACTTCCCAATGGCAGGAGAGCCCTGGCTACTGTTCCTGATGAACATTCTCACTTCTTCCTGTTTTCATATTTCTGCACTGTGATCCTCTCCAGGGGCAGTTAGGGAAGATGTGATTACTGACTATTCTTTCAGGTAGTCCTGTGCATGTGTGTGGCTTGATTTTTCTTCTTCTCTACCTTATCAGTTGTGGCCTCCATGGTCACTTCAGGAAAGGACCTCAGTGGATTGACCCTCCCAAGTCAGCATTCAGACAGAGCAGAAACCTCCCCATCTAGGTGACTTTCTTTTCTTCTGAGGCACTTGGACCATCTTTCAATTCTAAATAGTAATTTGAGAATTAGGCTCCTAACAAATGGTCCAAACTCTACCAGTGTCTTACATAACTGAACATTCAATCATTTTTTTAAAAAAACAAATATTTTCTAAAACCTCCAGAAATTTTGGGATGTTAAACTAACCATGTGATTAGTTTTAGATCAACTAAGGTAAAAATGTTTTAGATCAACTAAGGTAAAAATATGTTAACCATATATCTAATAGGTGCTCATGAAGATTGTGATGTGAATCCTAAGTATTTGCAAAATTTTAGAGCGACATATGCATTATAAGTTAGACTTCCCACTGCAAATTTTCCTTCTTCAATTTTTCTATTGCAAATATAAAATATGTTGTTGTTGTTGTTAGCTGCGAAGTCGTGTCCGACTCATCGCGACCCTATGGACAACGTTCCTCCAGGCCTTCCTGTCTTCCACCATCTTCTGGAGTCCATTTAAGCTCACGCCTACTGCTTCAGTGACTCCATCCAGCCACCTCATTCTCTGTCGTCCCCTTCTTCTATTGCCCTCGATCTTTCCCAGCATTAGGCTCTTCTCCAGTGAGTCCTTCTTTCTCATTAGGTGGCCAAAGTATTTGAGTTTTAGCTTCAAGATCTGGCCTTCTAAAGAGCAGTCAGGATTGATCTCCTCTAGGACTGACCGGTTTGATCGCCTTGCAGTCCAAGGGACTCGCAGGAGTCTTCTCCAGCACCACAGTTCAAAGGCCTCAATTCTTTGGTGCTCAGCCTTTCTTATGGTCCAACTTTCACTGCCATACATTGCAACTGGGAAGACCATAGCCTTGACTATACACACTTTTGTCGACAGGGTGATGTCTCTGCTTTTTAGTGTGCTGTCTAGATTTGCCATGGCTTTCCTTCCCAGGAGCAAGCGTCTTTTAATTTCTTGGCTACAGTCCCCAACTGCAGTGATCTTGGAGCCCAGGAAAACAAAATCTGTCACTACCTCCATTTCTTCCCCATCTATTTGCCAGGAATTGAGAGGGCCAGATGCCATGATCTTGGTTTTCTTAATGTTAAGTTTCAACCCAACTTTTGCACTCTCCTTCTTCACCCGCAACAAGAGGCTCTTTATTTCTTCTTCACTTTCTGCCATTAGAGTGGTATCATCTGCGTATCTTAGGTTGTTGATATTTCTTCCAGCAATCTTAATTCCAACTTTTGATTCATCTAGCCCTGCCTTTCTCATGATGTGCTCTGCATATAAGTTAAATAGGCAGGGCAACAGTATACAGCCTTGCCGGACTCCTTTCCCAATTTTGAACCAATCAGTGGTTCCGTGTCCAGTTCTCACTGTTGCTTCTTGACCCGCATATAGGTTTCTCAAGAGACAAATAAGATGGTCTGGTACTCACATCTCTTTAAGAACTTGCCAGAGTTTGTTATGATCCACACAATCAAAGGCTTTAGCATAGTCAATGAAGCAGAAGTAGATGTTTTTCTGGAACTCCCTAGCTTTCTCCATGATCCAGCGTATGTTGGCAATTTGATCTCTAGTTCCTCTGCCTCTTCGAAATCCTGCCTGTACTTCTGGTAGTTCTCGATCCACATACTGCTGAAGTCTAGCTTGTAGGATTTTAAGCATGACTTTACTAGCATGAGAAATGAGTGCAATGGTGCGATAGTTTGAACATTCTTTGGCACTGCCTTTCTTTGGAATTGGAATGTAAACTGATCTTTTCCAATCCTGTGGCCACTGTTGAGTTTTCCAAATTTGCTGGCAAATTGAGTGTAGCACTTTTACTGCACTGTCTTTTAAGATTTTGAATAGCTCAGCTGGAATACTGTCACCTCCACTAGCTTTGTTGTTGCTCAGCTTTTCTAAGGCCCACTTCACTTCACATTCTAGGATGTTTGGCTCGAGGTCAGTGACCACCTCATTGTGATTATCAGGGACGTTAAACTCATTCTTGTATAGTTCTTCTGTGTAATTTTGCCACCTCTTCTTAATCTCTTCTGCCTCTGTTAGGTCCCTGCCATTTTGGTCCTTTATCATGCCCATTTTTGCATGGAATGTTCCCTTCATCTCTCCAATTTTCTTGAAAAGATCTCTGGTCCTCCCTATTCTATTGTTTTCTTCTATTTCTTTGCACTGTTCATTTAAGAAGGCATTCTTATCTCTTCTAGCTATTCTCTGGAATTCTGCATTCAATTGGGCATATCTATGTTTTTCTCCCTTGCCTTTCGCTTTCCTCCTTTCCTCAGCTATTTGCAAAGCTTCCTCAGACAGCCATTTTGCTTTCTTGCATTTCTTTTTCTTTGGGATGGTTTTGGTTGCTACCTGTTGTACAATGTCGCGAACCTCTGTCCATAGTTCTTCAGGCACTCTGTCTATCAGATCTAATTCCTTAAATCTATTTGTCACCTCTACTGTATATTCAACAGGGATATGATTTAATTCATACCTGAGTGGCCTAGTGCTTTTCCCTACTTTCTTCAGTTTAAGCCTAAACTTTGCAAGGAGAAGCTCATGGTCTGAGCCACAGTCAGCTCCTGGTCTTGTTTTTACCGACTGTATAGAGCTTCTCCATCTTTGGCTGCAGAGCATATAGTCAATCTGATTTATGTGTTGACCATCTGGTGATGTCCATGTGTAGAGCCGTCTCTTGGGTTGTTGGAAAAGAGTGTTTGCTATGACCATCGTATTCTCTTGACAAAATTCTATCAGCCTGTGCCCTGCTTCATTTTGTACTCCAAGGCCAAACTTGCCTGTTATTCCAGTTATCTTTTGGCTTCCTACTATAAAATATAGTAGATGGTAATCAAATGTTAAAATAGGATACAATGAATTATAATTTACTTTTTCCTGTTCATATTTCATTGAAATAAGTAGACGTTTGTGATAATTTATGCCATTCCTTTCAATAAGCCTTGCAGGAGACCAGTTCCCCCAGTAGCTAATACATTTAATTTGAAATAGCCTATGTTATTACTCTGAACAACAAGATATAGTAGAGCAATGATCTACAAATGTTGTATATGTATAGAGGCAGCTTGAACAGGTCTTACAGATTGAGAAACATAGGCATGGTGCCAAGCATTATGCAGAGAAACATTTAACAGCTTGATAACTCAACTAAATTTGAAAGGAATTATGTGGGGCAAAGAAAAGGCACTTCTATAGGCAGAAGGAAATGGGGATTCCCTCTCATTAATATCACAACGAAGTTCTCTGAAAACTAAATGTATATATTTATGTATATTGTTAGATTTTTTATGGATTATGACCATAATGATTTACAGAAAATACTTATAGATTTATAGGCAGATAAATAAATCAGAGAAAAGGCAAAGGGAAATACATTGGAAAGCACTTTTAAAGGGTTTACGTGCCAGACACTTTTCTGTCATACCTATAATATTTGTTTAGCTTTACTCTTCTAATTGCATAAAATATTAGTAAATATATTTGGTCATTTGATTAATTGCAGTTAATGAGCCAAAGGGCAAGGAAAAGAGACACTCCAAAGAAAGATCATGGAAAATTGAATATAGCAGCGGCTTTTGTCTAGTGGATAAAGTGCTGGATTAGAAGCCAGGAGAGTGTTAAATTCTAATTCTATTTTAGGCACAAAAGCCAGTTGGGTGATCTGGGCAGTCACTCTAACTGAGCACTAGGAAGAAGGTACCAGCAAGCCACTTCCAATGATGCTGCCAAGAAATTCTTCAGTCTGTCTCAAAAATGGGTCTAGAAGAAGCATTTGAATCTCTTTATGTACAGTATGTCTCCATAGAAGTTGTAATACACTGCAACACAACATGACTCATATGACAGTATTACAAAGGTAATACAAAGGTAAAGCTTTTCCTCATATGGAATTTTATAAAATTTTCCATCTATCTCTGCTAGTGCATAACATTGAGCTAAAATAATGTAATTGCTTAGTGAAATTTATTGTTTGTAAGCTGATCTAGTTACAATGCTGCTTTGAAGTGTGCATTGCTAGTTCCCAATTGTACTCTTGATGAGATTTTTACTATGTTATGATTGTAATTCTACATCAACAAGGGCTTAGATACCACTATTGACTTTGTCTCAACGCCATTATAAACCCAGTTTATATAATTCCAGTTTGGATTTTCCATGAGGAACCATATTTTATCAATTAATGTTAGCTGTGTCATATCTTGAGATGAAAAGAAATCTTTAGCCAGTATGTGAACACACACAGTCATGCAGTAAATCCTGTCTCTAGCCTCAGGGCAACATTAGGCATACATTTTGCCACTTGGAAGAGCTTTCTCAGGAATTTTGGCTGAACCCTTTCCAAGTTCTGATAATTAATTCCTGGGTTTAATTGGACTCTGTATAAGAGCTGGGATAATGTTTTGGCTCCAAAAAGCTCGAGGGCAGCTGGTATGTATTGGTCATCTCTGACCATAGCTTTTGAAAATGTCTGTTTTTAGATTCATCATAGAACATTTTTTTAATATAGTTCATGTGAGAAGCTATAGGCAGTTCTTCAAGAAGGTTCTATCTCCATTTTCTTATAACTATAAACATAATCATAAGAGAAATTCTTTCTGAAGTCCTGCTAGATGGATATCTTGAACATCAAAATGATGGGATGTTTGCCACTCTGTAGTGGCTCCTTCCCTTTGGAATATTATTCCCTCAGAAATAAGGTTGGCTCCCTCCCAATTACTTTTCCAGAAGGCCCTGAAAGCATGGTTTTTAGTGGGCCTGTGTTGATTTGGAGCTGATTAGGTGGCATGTATGATTATGTTTGTTATTGCCACCAGGGTGGGACTGGTGAGAGTTTCCAGGGTTTTTATATTGCTGGTTTTTAATGCTTACCCAACCTGGAGTCACTGTGTGTGAGTTGGGTGACCATATAAATGTATTTAATAAATAAATAAACACTGGAAGCAAATCTATTATAGTCTCTGGTATCTCTATCTGAATGTATCTAAAGAAAGTTTGGGATCTAATAGGAAACAGGGGAAGGGGAAGTAACTTCAATAGTATCATCAAGTTTTGGGTGTGGGAGGGCTAAGCAGTTCTCAGTAAAAAAAACCTCAGTAATTGTCTACAGCACACAATTTAATTTAGAATTAAAATTGATGTTACAAATGTCAATGCAGGTGAGTTGACGTCATCGTTCCACTGATAACCCAGATATGCTTGAGTTTCTATTCATTTTATATTGTAAGAAAATGTTTTCCACATAAAAGTAGACTTCTTCATCTCTAATACTTTGATGCAATCACACAATATACTTTCTTTGTTCACCAATAATTAAACATTCCATTTGTTTATTATTCATATTTTTAGGCTACTCTTTCAACACAACTTAGAAAACAGAACAAAGACAACACAAACAGCCAGCACAAAAGTTTGGCCCATCAAAAGCTGTGGATTAGCTATTCTACCTGCTTCAGTTCTCTTAAGATTAAGCTCAACTATGTTTATCTCATTTATTCCAAAATGGCGTGTAGATTCCTGTGCAGGGGATTCATAGCTTTTCTGGATCATTAGTTTCAAATGTGAGAATGTAGTGCTTGCTATCAGCACACTAATGACCCTCTAATTCATTTCCAGCTAAGATCTCTGAATGGCATTTAAAATAGTTCATAAGGAATCTGATCAAGGAGAAATTTATTAACTATATATTTAATAAATTAAACCAAAAATTTTATCCTAGACCCAGTCACTTAATTGTATGTGGTTTGTAGATTACCATTGAAAGCAAATATGTACACCTGATCTAAATAAAAAGGGTGTGTAAGAATAGTATTCCTCTTCACTGTAAAGACAGATGCCAATTCAGTGTTTGCATCCTGAAGCTAATAAAAACAAATAACCTAATTATTTAAATAGTCTGAAAGTTTATTAACAGGGGTCCCTATTTTTAACTTTATGTTCACTAAAATTTCCTAAGTAAAACATGTGAAGCTCAGATCTAGCTTCTTTCAGATTATTCATTGTTGGAGGTAAAAAAGAAACAGTCTAGACATGATAGTGGATTAAAAACTAGCAACAAGAGGTTTAAGGATTATAACAGAAGGCAAGTGTAATCTTACCAATTCTTTGTTGAGCTTACTTTGTATCAAATGTCATCCCTTTTTGTCTAACACTTTCTTAGAGACAATGCCTCTGTTGATAGTCTTTCCTGAACACTTGCTCTGACCCAGAGTGTTTGGACCACTTTGCATTTGGAATATCTAGGTGTGGTCATGCGTTTGAATATCAAAAAGGAAATGCCAGAGACTTTTCTTCAATATCATGGCTGTTTACATTTTCTTGCTTCTAAAAAAGTGACTAGCTTAATCATGAAAGAAAGCACCAAAATACCTGTATGTCATAAGATGTAAGCTTCACACAAGTAAAACCTTTGTATTGTTACTGTGATGAGTTAATACCCAGTTATAGATGTTTAAACAACACCTTGAGCAGTCATCTTGTTGGGACATATCAACCAAATAAGTCAATAAATAGTTGGTCTCTTCAGAGAGAACTCAAGGTCTCATAGCAAATAAATGTAATCTTTCACTAGTAGTTTATATCAAAGTTGATTTTATATCTTCTGGTAGAGAAAAGCAAGTATGCAGTTTAAGAGAAGTTAATACAGAAAGCATTTCTCAGGGAGATGGGTGGTTTAGAAATAGGAAATATAAATAAATATGACCAGGGCTTTTTTCCTCATAGAATGCTCGGAACGGAGTTTTGGCACCTTTTTTGGATGGAACCTTGTAGTGTAGGCAAGGCGGGTTGTATGACATGTGTGAGTTCCGGCACCTTTTTCTTTTACAAAAAAAGCACTGAATATGACAATGTTGGTTTGTTACATATGTTGGATATCAGTTGTTTAAGTTGTGATAATTGAACAATTGAAAAGGTACAGAATTGGCATCAACCCTAATCATAGCATGTTTACCTTCTAAAACTGATGCAGCTTGTCTGTTTGGACAGGCAGTTAATATAACTTGACAGTCAACCTAGTCTTTGAGTAGAACATACTATAAATTATAAGGTTTCTTATTTAAGAATATAAAGATACGTTACAGTTTTCTCTTCCTCCCAAAAGGAGATGCTCAAAATGGCTCAGGCAATATATCAACAGTAAGCAACTTATAAAAATAATAAAATAAAAAGGGTTAAAATTCAAGAATAATTTAGAACTATATGTGATAGAACAGATAAACTTTTTTTAAAAAAAATTCTCTAGACGGAACTAAAACACTAGTAACATAAGAAAATTTGATATTCTCAGGGCCAGATAATCCATTTGCTAAGCAACAAGCTCTTGGATATAATTTTTCTTTTCCAATTTATTTTGTGGTATTTATGAACCTACAGTTCATTGTTATTAACCTACACGCTGACCTAAGTTATGCTGTTACTGTTTAGTTTTGTTGGTTTGGTTTGGATTTTTACCACTTTTCCCTTTGCAGTTGTTCATACTCAATCTGAAAAAGGCCCATCCTGGAATTTCTTTATAATACATTTCCCTGGATTTAACTGAACTGGGGGAAGCCAAGGTGTCTATACACTGTAGGAGAGATTATGTACAATATAAAAGACAGGATGTCAATGAGATCACATTTCATGACCATCATGAAACTACTAAATGCAATATCCCCACTTATGAACATGAGCATTCATTGCCCTTGAAGCAAAAGTATTGAATAAGAATTATTTTTTTAAAAAAATCAGAAGCACTGAGCTAATCTAAAGGACATACATTTGCCAGAGAAAATGTCCTTGAAATAATATGTAAGTTCCTTTGAGTTTACTATCTGAAAAAAAAATGATAAGGTGGTAAATAGCTAGATCTGTACTGCAATTATAAATTAGTAGAATATATTTATGTCAGAGAGAAAAATTGTTATCTAAAGCAATTTCTCAAACCGAGATATAAAAATGAATGAAGACAACAATTTTTTTTGCCGCTAGTCTTTTGCTTCTTTGAGGGCTTCCATTTTCACACTACCCTCCATTGCCACCACACTGGGTTCCAGGTGGAAGAGGCCAGGGACAGGGGCATTCAGGGGGGAAGCAGTGAAGCTGTGACCAGGGGTTCCCATTTTCACATCAGCTACCACTGCCACGACAGGCTCTGAGCCAGCATGGTGGCAGTGGCTCTGAGCCTGGCAAGTTGCTGTTGATGCCACCACCACACCAGGCACAAAGCTGCTGCTCCTGCCATGTAAGACATGGCCCCACCACAGCTACTGCACTAGGCTCATTCAGAGGCAGTGGCATTAGTGGCTGTGGCATCAGCGGTGACTCTGCATCCAATGCAGTAGGAGCACCACCAGCAGCTTCACACTCAGTATGGCAACGGTGGCAGAAAATGAATTGCATACAAATTGTAAATGTGATTCATTGAATATTGTTTGATAAAATGGACTAAAAATTTTAGTTACAATATACAAATGGATTAGTGGGAATGAATGTGGACGTAAGGACTGAAATATACATTATGTTGTAATGTAAGAAAGAAATTTTACAAAATAATGTATCATTGGTGTATGGCACCAGAAGAATTTATCTAAGATGTATAAAGGTACTTCTGTCAGTGTTGTAAATATAAAAATATGAAGGGACATTTTAAGAAAAAGCAAAAAACTAAGCAAGAAAAAAAGAAAACAAATACATGGGATGATACAAATAATTTTGAAGTTTAATATTAAGATAAAACAAGAACTTTTCTTTCTGATATTTATGGATAATTGTTAGAAAAGACTTAGGGAAGATTGACTTTATATATAATATCTGCAGGGAGATTATTATATGCACAAAGATGAAAAATACTGAAAAACCCACAATGAAGGAATGGATTGTAAAGATGGCAGAATTAGCAGAGATGGCAAAACTGACTTGTTTTGTCAGTGATAGAACAATAAATTCTTTTATAAAAGACTGAATATCTTTTTTAGACATTTTTCTGAAAATGAAAAAAGTGAAGTGATGATTTTTTTTATTTCTTAATTGAAAATAATTAAAGAGGCTGAAGGATTTTTTTCATTTCTTTAAGTGCATTGTTTTCTATGCTTTTTCTTTTCTCTTTTTCTCTCTTTTTATTATATATTTCTTTATTAGTCTTTTAACAAAAATTGCTAATAAAAATTATTAGTGTTAAAGATCTGTTTATGTGGTGATTATTCAGTGTACAAGAACTTAAACCAGTGTAACATGACAGATTAGTCCCCATGAAGAGCTTTCTGCTGTTGAGATGAGGCAATTCTCTTCATCAAACAACGAGGTAATGACGTTTGCATTGACAGGATACTTTGTGTCACTTTGTTTTCCTAGACTGGCCATTCTAATTGTGCCCATTGAGGTTGCAAAGAGAATTTGCTGCTTAGAAAAGAGTGAATGTATTGCAAGAGAAGCCCTCACCAAAGCAAAGCAGCACAGCCAAGCTCTGCACAGCTTTCGTGGTTGTGCATTTTAAAGAGATATTTATTTTACAGGACTGTATTTCATTAATTCCATCAGGAGACTGTGAAGCAAGAACTAGTTACCAGATTCCAGGATACCAATGGATGTCAAAAGAATTTAAAAATTCTTCTGTTTCAATATACTGTATTACACATGTCATGTTGCAATATATCAGTTGTCTCATTTCCTCCTGGATAAAGACAAATGCTATTTCAACTTCCATGATTTATGGATAGCTTATTACATTCATTGAACAGCATAGAACTGGAGGTCAAGAATTACAAAAATGCAGGAACTGCCACTAATACTATATAATTTATTTATTTCAAGTCCACTCCCACCCGTACTCTGCATTTCTAACTTTCAGTAACTTTCACAACTGCATATTTAACTATATTTATTTTATAAAGAAAGGTAAGCCTAAAGGAAAGCACCAAGTTAAACGAAATCTGGCCAAGGTAAGATTCAGGATATTTCACCACAAAATTTGGGCTGGAATGGATAGTGATTCTGAAAGTAACATAACACTACTGTAATTATCTAATATTTCAGCCTATTACTGTAAAGAGAATTGCCAGTTGAAGCAAATATGGCTTATATTTTCTCTACATAAAATATACTGCAGCATATGATCTGATGTGATTGTATAAAATGTGGTGTTCAAAGCAGTGGTGGGATTCAAATATGTGAACAACCGGTTCTCTGTGTGGATGTCACTTCTGGAAGTCTGTTCTGGGCCTGGGCAACAAAAAATTAGCTACTGGTTCTGCCTAACTGGTGCAAACCCACCATTGGTTCAAAGCATAATAAATTTAGTCCATAACTGACTGGCAAGTTATGGCAGTTTAATTCAATTGGCTAAGGTTGAGAAACAACTGGTGAATCTGTTTAGCAACAATGGATGGATGGATGGATGGACGGACGGACGGACGGACGGACGGACGGACAGACAGACAGACAGATAGATAGAAATATTTTCTCTGTGAAGAAATACTGGCCTATTTATCTAAAAGGAAAACACACATAAAGTTAAGATTTACTTACCTTCCACTGGCCTTACATTATATGCCATACTAATCGTTACTGATATTGCCTCTATTCTGTCAGATTAATCTAAATGTTATAGATAAATATCAAATGAATAACAAACCATAATTCCATGTCATGATCAATAAACCATCCCAATTCACAAACAAAGCACCACATTTCACAAAGCAACACTTCATGACACATCTGTCCAATGTTGAAAAAACTAGGTTCTTAAAAGGCCATTAAAAAGTAGGAGCCATTTGGATCTATAGGAAATGCTGTTTCAAAGAAAGGACAACAGTTTAAAAGTCCATCACTAACATTATAGATGACATTCCCTGAATTAAAGTTTTGAAAGGGAAGAGGATCTTTTAAAAATTATTTTTACCTGATCTCATTGTATGTTGGAAGAAGATGGTTCTGAAGATGTCCAGGTTCTGATCCACAAAGCATTTTAAAAGTGATAAGCAGCACGTTGAGTTACACCCAGAAGTAAATTAGTAGTCATAGTAGCTCTGGAGTACAGGTATTATATAGGCAAATCATGAAATTCTCATGACTACTCAAGCTACTGTATTCTGAAACACCAATAGATTCCACGTGGATTTAAAGAGAGTTGCATGTACAATGCACTATAATAATGATAATACATGTGTTTATGCATTTTCCCAGACCAAAACACTTAGTAGGGAATATCAACAGATTTCTATAAAACAGCTGTTGGTAAGATATTGGCAACCTTTTCTAGTAATTACTCATATTGGATTCTATGGGAAGAAGTTCATAGCTTGTTAGTCAGAAGAAAACTAAAATTTTTGATGATCAGATTTGTAAGTGAGATGTCATGGATAATACAATGGACAATTTAACAATAAAACTAACAATAACATGATCAACTCTGTATCTGAACCTCTACGTTTGAACATGATTATCATTTGGAAGATTTATTTATTTATTTTTCTACACCACCACAATCAGATAATTCTCAGTGTCCTACAGGTCATATAAAGAAAAATAAAACATCCACAATGATATTAAAATCCAATCATGAATCATTAAAAAATAACCTTATCAATCCTTTCATACAAACATAAAAATACATAAAAACAAAAATAAACAAAAGGCAAAAACCAAATGGCATCAGGAGAAAGCCTTCTTTTTTGAAATCCTTTATTTTTTGTTTAAGAGTTAAAATACAAACTTTAAAAAAACAATCAGGTACATAACAAAACTAACAAAACAGGATAACAAAAAATAAGTGCATTGAAAAATATATATACAGACATATTGTCCTCACTAGTTGAATACCGATAAATATGTTACAACATTAGTAATTTTCTCCCCTTGCGAAACAGGTCTATAATACATAAGCTTCTACAACTTTATTTACCCAAGCAATTTGACCTATCATCTATCTAAAAAACAGTTAACAGAACAACAGAACAGTTAACAGAACAACAACAGAAACTAAACATAGAAACTTGTACAAACTCAGCCTAATGAGAAATGAGAAAGATAAAAATAAGTGGTGAATTCCAAAAGACTAAATCTTGGGTTAAAAACAATAATAGTAATAGTGGAGGTACATTAATGTTCCATAAATACATGCAACTGATGCTGAAATTTAAAAAACCTCATTTTGGGTTTTATAATCTAAGAATTATAAAATAGTTACGTGATAAATGTTATTTGCAAATTCTGAAGAGGTGGATATAGTGTTATCTCAGCCTCCTCAATAACTTTGTATTGCATCTTATACATGCATCTGTTTGATTAAAGTTGTTAAGTCGTGGGCTCTTGGGTGCAGGAAGGAAGACACGAGGTTGAGTACAAGATAACACATGCTTTATTCTTGCCAGAACTGTACTGAAGCTTGGGCTGCAACCAGCCACAATATATAGTCTAGGCCCTAGGTGGCAGCCAATAGGTTTGAACCCACTCTTGTCGCCTGGGGCTACCCAATTACAGGACTGGAGACAGCTAGTCTAGGTTACTGGAGAGCCGTTATTTGCTCCAGCAACGCACGTGGTACAACACCACAAGCCCAGTACATAATACCCCTCCCCCCTTAGATCAGACTATGGCAACTGCGATTTAGTCTTGACAGCTGTCAAGACTTATTAATCAACTCACATACAACTGTAGTGATAATAATAAAAATAAATAATAAATACACTGTGGCTACAATGAGATTAAACAATGTCTAATGAACAGGCTTACATTGCAGTAATGGCAGTTTCACAATGCACAAGTTTCTGTAGTAAGTGGTACAAGTTTTACAACACTATGCATCACTTTATTTTACAATGTAATCTGTGAGGTATGCAGGAGGCTTGTGTGGCCTAGAGGAACGTCTTGGAGTTCCTATCACTTTGTGGTCTACCAGCTTACCCAGTGGGCTGGGTAGACTCATGTCCCCTTGTGCTGCAGTGTCAAGGGGAATCAAAACACTCTGGCTGGCCTCACCAGGTTGGCCCACCCCAGAGTCAGTCTGTTCTGCAGAGTAGGTACAGCAGTTGCTGAGGTTCGGCTGGCTCGCTTTGTCAGGGGTTACATGTTGCACCCCCATGCTATGTGGTTCTTCCTCAGATTCCATCTCCGCTAAGTTTAGCAAAAATGGTTCCCCCTTACAAGGAGGCTAAAATATGGTTGACTACAGGAACCAGGTAAGCGTGTTGCTTGAGGGCCTTATTTAATGTGCATTTATAATCAGTGCAAATGCGAACTTCCCCGTTGGACTTCAGTTGGGTGACAATAGGAGTTTCCCACTCCCCCCCATTGACAGGCTGTAACACGCCCTGTTCTACAAGCTTATCGATTTCGAAATCAATTTTGTGCTTTAAGGCAAAGGGGACCCTGTGAGGTTTAACTCTAATTGGAACAATGTTAGGATCTAACTTAAAAGAAATAGGCGGCCCTGTGTATGTTCCTAGGGTTGAATCAAAAACATCTGCGTATTCTTCGCATACTGCCATGAGGTCTGCAGTTTGTGTCCGGTTTATGCCAGTAATCTGAATATCTAAGGCATCAAACCAATCACGTCCAATAAGACTCGTTCTTTGGCCCTGTACTACTATTACATCCAGGTGCCCCAAAAACCCTTTAAATTTTACCAATAATGTGGCTTGACCCTTAACTTTAACATGAGCGTTCTGAAAATCCGTTAAAATGATATCTGAGGGTCTTAGTTTAGCCCAATTGTTATTGCGCCTACCCACAAAGTCAAATGTGTCTTGCGAAATGATTGAGACTGCAGAGCCAGAGTCCAATTCCATCTTACATGGAACTCCTTGTAGCTCTACCAAGAGCTTAAGTTTAGGTTTGAGGGGGCGTCGAGCCCCGGTGCAGCAAACGCTTCTATGGCTTCTGCAGAATCCCACACTAACTGGACCCTGGACCCCAGTACCTCTCCTAGTCAGTTCTTCCGACTGATGTTTGGGTGGCCAGTCCCTCTGGCGGGCTCTGAAAACCACTGTGATGTGGCCTGTTCTTCCACAAGCTCTACACGTGGCCGAACAAAATCTGCAATTAGCACGAAGATGGTTGCCTCCGCACCCCTTACATCTTGTTAAGAGAACTGCCTTGAAATCGTCCTCTCACTGGTGGTTGTTGTGGTTTTGTGCATTGGATTGCCTTTGAAGTCTGTTGATCTCGGGTTCATCTTTTGGCGACCTCTAGATGGACTGATTCTTCGACTTTTGAAGGTTTGATAGGCTGAACCGTCTGCACTGCACCCCCAGCAGCTTCGTTGGCCATCACCTCGTCCTGTGCCTCGGAAAACGTTAAGTTGGGTCTAGCAAACAGTCTCTGCTGAAGCATTCTATCCCGAAGGCCACAGACGAGCCGGTCTCTTAGTCGTTCTTCTAAGTTTGAGAACTTGCAAACGTGTGCGGCCTGTCTTAGGCCCGCAATAAACTCCAAAGCTGTCTCCCCGGGTAGCTGCACTCTTTGGTTGAATTTGAATCGCCACACCATCTCTGACATCTTGGGCTGGAAGTGCCCAGTTAGCTTCTTCTTAAGGTCTGCGTATGAGACTGCTTCGATGGGCATCAGCGCAAAAAGATTCTCTGCTAGGTCAAAAGTTGCAATGTGGCAGCCTTCAGGCCTTCCTCCGCAATTTGATTTGCTCTCAGATAGTTTTCTACTGGCAAAAGGTAAGGCAGCCATTCTTTTGGGTGCTTCACATCAAACTCTCTTAATTTGCCGACCTTCAGCATTCTTCCTTCAGATTCCTGCGGTCTTTGGATCCTGCTTCTAGGCTCAGGGACTTTGTCCGCTGAGCACACGGCCGCTAGCGTGGCTTACTAGCTGGCCTGGGGGGGGAAATGCCGCTTTCCTCCGGCGTGTGCTGCCGACCCCTCATTGACTTCAGCTCTAATCGGCGAAGAGGATCCCATCCTCATCGCCACTGTTAAGTCGTGGGCTCTTGGGTGCAGGAAGGAAGACACGAGGCTGAGTACAAGATAACACATGCTTTATTCTTGCCAGAACTGTACTGAAGCTTGGGCTGCAAACAGCCACAATATATAGTCTAGGCCCTAGGCGGCAGCCAATAGATTTGAACCCACTCTTGCCACCTGGGGCTACCCAATTACAGGACCAGAGACAGCTAGTCTAGGTTACTGGAGAGCCGTTATTTGCTCCAGCAACACACGTGGTGTAACACCACAAGCCCAGTACATAACAAAAGTCATCAACATTAATGATGAACTATGGATTCTGGATTTCAATCTCTGTTTTTAAACTATTTGCATTGCTTTATTTTATTTGATATTGATATTATTACTGTTATTATTAACAGCAGCAACAATAGACTTCACATCCACAGAGTGATGGAGAGATAGGATGTGAAAGTATCAATATTGTTTCCCTCATAATCTTAAGAGACAGAAGCTGACTATTGAAATCTACTGTTCTATTAAAATGAACTTAAATCGCAAAGAAAGTAGAGGTTTGGACAGTTTTTCTACTGTGCATGCCATGTGACTTACATTTTGTCTAGGTTTTCCTCCCTTAAAACCAAAATAAAACATTAAAAATAAGTAAAATCCTTTCAAGAACAAAAGTTATGTCTATGAAACTTACTGACCTATATTCCTGAGTTCCTTAAAAGTAAGAGAAACTTTTATATAGTTTCTGGCAAGAGCAGTAGTATGATTTAACCTATACCTTTTAACAATGATGACTTCATTTGACATAAAATAGAACATGGCTTTCCAACACTCAATAACATTTATTTATATTACACATGAAACTTAAGTTGTCTGCTATATGAAATGCATGAATGAGAACTCATTAATCATAATTATTAATTTGAACACTGTGACATCCATGTGAAAAGTAATAAACAATGGCTCTTCGGTAACATGAGTCATTTTAGACTAGTAAAAAAATGAAGCTGATAATCTGAACCAGAAATTGCTCTCTCTCTCTCTCTCTCTCTCTCTCTCTGTGTGTGTGTGTGTGTGTGTGTGTGTGTATATACATGCACACACACTTGTGTGTATTTGTAAATCTTTTTCACATAAAGATTGTATGCATATATATGTTTATTTGTGTGTGTGTGTTTGTGTGTGTGTGAGAGAGAGAAGTGTGTGTGTTTGTGTGATGTGTGTTTGTCTGTACTGCTTTGAAATTTCCTGACATGATTTTGTGAACTGAGTGGATTAGAATTATTTGTTAAACAAGGATCACAAAATTCTTTTATTTCTATTATTTTATTAGGTTAACTTTGCATCTTTCAGGTTTCAGTAGTTTAAGCCAGGTTAGTGTTGATAGAAAAACATTGTTTTGTGAGGGTATTCATCTACACAAAACTGAACTTCAAAGAGGAAACACATATGGTTTTCACTTTTATAAAAATGACAGGTGGTCATGAATGTCTTGATATAAAAATTTATTTTCACGATAACAGGGAATTCTTAAAAATCCAGATGGAAGATTACTTTTTCAAATTAAAATTCCTAAAAACTGAAACAAGACCATGGTTTTATAATTTCCTGATGCAGAGACTAGTTACTGTTGATATAATATACCAATAGTAGGATAAAGTATAAGTGCCAAGAGTGAGCGATGTTATTAAAAAAATGTTTTAAAAGCAAGCATGTGCTTGCTTTTTCTTACATTATTCTTTTCCTGCAGTACAAATTGCAAGAGCAAATTATTTTGTTTAAATGACTCCTCACAGCTGAAATATACTAGAGTTTCCTGTTACGTCTTTAATAAAAGTAGCAATTTAAATTTGTTTGATTTTGTCAGTCATGAAAAACAAATTCTATTATTAAGACTTTTCTTTCTTTCTTAAATATAGCCATCTTCTAATTAACTTCATGAAAAACCTCAAGAAGAAAGGATGCACTTTAAGATAATATTGCAGAATATACCAGTGTGAGGTAGGTAATGAGAATGGAATGACTCAGTTGTAGAACATAGAATCATTGGGCTGGAAGAGACCTCGGAAGTCTTCTAGTCCAGGGGTCCCCAACCTGTTTGCATAGTGGCGGCACTAGTGCACGTTTTCACATGTGTGTGCACTGGCCAGCCTATCCCATAGCCCAGTGGCCAGTAGGCTTTGACCAAGTAGTCGGCCACGGAACAGGCTCGCCAGTGCACGCACACACATGCGCGCACTCATCCCCCACTTGTGCTAGCACTGCCACTACACAAATGGGGCACCCCATGGGGCACTGTGCTATGGAGCACTGTGCTATGTGCTAGCGAGTGTCACATAGGCTCTAGCACTGCTACATTTGCATCATGCATGCTCATGGGCCCATTTGTGTGTGTGCATGTACGTGTAAAATGCTTCCCCCTCCCTTTCCCTCCGGTCTGCTAACCGAGAAAGGTTGGAGACCTCTGTTCTAGTCCAATCCTCTGCTCAAGGCAGGAGACCTTATACCATCCTGGTCAAATGATTCTTGAAAACCTCTAGCAATGGAGCATCCAGAACTCCAGGAAGAGCTGTTCCACTGATTAATAATTCTCACTGTCAGGAAATTTCTTCTTAGTTCTAGGTTGAATCTCTCTTTAACAAGCTTCCATTCATTATTTCTTGTCCTGCCATCTGGTGCTTTAGAGAATAAGTAAATCCCCTTCTTCCCTGTGGCAATCCTTCAAGTATTAGAAGATTGCTATAAGTCCCTCGGACTTCTCTTCATTAAACTAAACATACGTAATTCCTTTATCCATTCTGCATAGGATTTCACTTCCAGATCATCTTTGTTGCTCTTCTTTGTACATTTGCTAGGGTCTCAGCATTTTTTTTCTTTTGTATTGTGATGACCAGAACTGGACCAAATATTCAAGTGTGGTCTCTCTAGTGCAGTACAAGTGGTATTACCCTTATTGTGTTCTTCATGCTGTCTCTCTGTAAATAAACCCTAGGACTGTGTTAGGTTTTTTTTGGCAGCTGCAGCACACTGCTGGCTCATACTTGTAAACATCCCACTTAATTTCCACCTACATGGAAATCCCACTGGTGATTTCAGACAATCATTATTTTCACCAAGCCAACTTCACAAGATTTCTGTTACTGATTCAAAGAAAAAATGGACAGGTACAGCATTTGTCAGCTTCAGCTGCTGGGAATTCTGGAAGTTGAGGACACGAGGCAAGACTTTGGGGTCCTAAATGAAAAATACAGCAGATCCAAATTAATATGAGGCTAGGATAGTTTTCCTTTTGCAAAGGAAAAATTTTCTGTTATAAAATCATACTGAGAATTATTATTGTAATAATAATAATAATAATAATAATAATAATAATAATAATAATAATAATAATAATACTGTAACAACAACAACAACAACAACAACAACAACAACAACAACAACAATAATAATAATAATAATAATAATAATAATAATAATAATAATAATAATAATAATAATAAATGTTGGAAGGGACCTTAAAGGTCATGTAGTCCAACCGCCTATACCATTTCAGACAAATGGCTGTCCAATCTCTTCGTAAAGGCTTCCAATGTTTGAGCATTCACAGCTTCTGGAAGCAGGTTGTTCCACTGATTAATTGTTCTAACTGTCAGGAAGTTTCTCCTTAGTTCTAGCTTGCTTCTCTCTTTGGTTAGTTTCCACTGCTTCTTGTCCTGCCTTCAGATGTTTTGGAGAATAGCTTGTCTCCCTCTTCAATCTGGCAACCCCTGAGATATTGGAACACTGCTATCATGTCCGTCCTTGTCCTTCTCTTCATTAAACTAGACATACCCAATTCCAGCAACCGTTCCTTTTATGTTTTAGCCTCCAGTCCCCTAATCACGTTTGTTGCTCTTCTCTGTACTCTTTCTAGAGTCTCAACATCTTTTCTACATCGTGGTGACCAAAACTGGATGTAGTATTCCAAGTGTGGCCTTACCAAGGCATTGTAAAGTGGTATTAACACCTCATGTGATCTTGACTCTATCCCTCTGTTAATGCAGCCTAGCACTGTGTTGGCTTTTTTGGCAACTGTAGCACACTGCTGGCTCATATTTAAGTGATTGTCCAATACGACTCCAAGATCCCTCTCACAGTTGCTACTATTGAGCAAGGTACCACCTATACTATACCTGTGCATTTGGATTTTCTTGCCTAAATGTAGAACCTTACTTTTTTCACCACTGAATTTCATTTTGTTAGATACGCCCAATGTTCCAATCTGTCCAGATCCTTCTGTATCTTAAGCCTATCTTCTGGAGTGTTGGCTATTCCTGCCAGCTTGGTGTCATCTGCATGTTTGATGAGTTCCCCATCTATGCCCTTATCCAAATCATTGATGAAGATGTTGAAGAGCACTGGGCCCAGGACAGAGCCCTGGGGCACCCCACTACTCACTTCCCTCCATGTAGATGCAGTTCCATGATGACTACACACTGAGTACAGCTGGTCAGACCTGTACGAATCCATCTGATGGTGATGCTGTTTAACCCACATTTTCTATCTTATCAAGTAGTAGGTTGTGATCTACTTTATCAAATGCCTTACTGAAGTCCAAATAAATTATATCCACAGCATTCCTCTGGTCCACTAATTTTGTCATTTGGTCAAAGAATTCAATAAGATTTGTCTGGCATGCTCTGTTTTTGACAGATTGTTAATGACACACTAGTAAGCAGCTGTCAGCATTTGGCAATACCTATTTGATGGTCTTCAGGATAGAAAATTAAGTGGATCTTGAAAAAAAAGCAGTAACAATTCTTATTACAAACCTGAGCTACAAATATTCTTTACTGAAAGTTGCATGTCCACAAAATCACCAGGACTGAAGCTCAACTCAAAGGAGATTTCACTTTATTTTCCTTGGTGTACATTCATGAACCCAACTAGAGTAGATTTTTGTACTGCAAGGAAGTCTTTTTAGAAGCTGTTACAGTAAACGTGTGTGAATCATCCTTGGTTTGAAACCCCGTAGATCCAAGATCCAAACAAGACGTTACTCGTGATGAGTTTGTGGTATGAGAGTAAAAGTTAAACCAATTTAATTTGAGCTGTTTCAATATTCAAGACTCAGTTTAAAGAAAGATCCATCTAAAAGTTATCATGGGGAAAGATCAAAATGTCTGCAGCTCTTCCTCCAGCAGTAAGTTTAAAGTTTTTCCACTGCTTTTTTTTCTGTTGTGGTCATTTCTGTATTTCTGTTTAGGAAAGGAAGTATCTCTGAAAGGATGACCCAATAGGTCATGGCTTGTCTAATAAGTTCTAAAACTTCCCTAAATAGCTTGAATAAAGTAGCATAGTATTTTTTTCATTTTCCCCCATACTTTTTTCCTTGTTAAATTTCTATTTTTTTCTTTTCTTGGATGGGTAGTTTTCTCCTAGGACTCAAAAATCCAGATCCTTATTTTCTCTAGCACCTTGTGTAGAAGGGCTTAATTACAAGTCTCTTTCACATACAATGAAATACTTGGTACGAAGGTGCCAAATGATGATGGAAAATGGCTGTCCCAAAAAGAAAAAAAAGAAATATTTGTGAGTTTTTCAGTCACAAACATAACTTTTAATGTAAGCTTTGCATTATGATACTTCATTGATATAACAAGGTACTTATGTTATATAACATAGAGGTGCAAATATGTTACAATGACTGAAATAAGATAAAATACATGGAACAAAACTGTTACTGAATCTGGGTGTTCTGTTTCAGATACCACCAAGCCTCCTCCCAGAAAGTAACAAGGAAAACAGGTCAGGAAGATGATGTGTAGCATCGCAGACAATACTGCCGACCCTGCTCAGGCATCACTTATATGCTATGTCCTGGATAGAAGGAAGTGAAGTAACAATAATCTTTTCTGCCATCCTCATCACTCTCTGCACCGGCTTCCTGTCTGAAGCAGTAATGCTTCCAAACCAGACAGCAATGCAATATGACGGGATGCTCTCAATCGCTTCTCTGTAGAAAGTGGTAAGGACAAGGGAAGGAAGATGTACTTTTTTTGTGCAATGCAGAAAATGCAAGTGTTGCTCTTCCCGCTCCACCAGGGTCTCACTATTGAGTGAGCACGCTAGTCTACTTGTTAGCTGCACTCCCAGAAATTTGATGCTGCTAACCACCTTCACAGGTGAATCATTAATACACAGAGGTGTATGGCATATTGTAGAAATATGAGTTTTTTATTACCATTTTGTGTATCTATGAAGTAGCTCCTTTCTTTCTAGAAAACGGGTAGTCCTCATTTACCAGCTGCTTCACATAGTATATGAAATTAAGCAATCAATCCTCAGTTTACAACCATCACAGGATCCTGCAGTCACATTATTTCCATTTGGACACTTTACGACTAGTGTGCATTTATGATCACTGCCGTGTCCCATAGTCACATGATCACCATTTGGGTATTTTGCAATGGGCGCACTTTTATGGGTCTTGCAACATCCTGCAGTTACATGATTACAATACCATGACATTTACAACTACCTGTGGCAAGCAAAGTTAATAAAGAAGGCAGAACTAAAATTGTAAATCATAGCCACATGATATTTTGCTTAATGACAAAAGAGGAAGTGTGATGTTAACCCTGTCATGGTTATGTGATTTTCCACTTAATGACCATAGTATTTAGTGTTGGAGTTGCCGAACCCAATTTTGGTTACTGAGTGAGAACCACCTGTATTCATGTGATATGATATCCAATATTCAGTCACAAAAGTAGTATCAATCTGAGTATAACATAAACCAAGGCTATTTATCTTGCTCCCCTTAAATTCATCTGAAGTGCTTGTCTTTCCAAAACTTGACTGAAAGTCATAATATGAGAGCACAAAATCTAAAGAATCTAACATCAGGATGCTAGAAAAATATATTTCTTTGGTTCCTCCTATCTATATTTCTAAAGGACATTCCTGAATTAGAGAAGTCTTTCTTGAGCTAGGATCCTCCTGGCATTATAGCCCAGCATTCTTTTGTGTCATCTATACATAATACTTATCTGTTGTTAATTGTTACAATAAGAATGTTTTTAATCTGTATGGCACGAGTTAAAGAGCTTTATTATTATAAAATTGGGTTTCTTTCCAGAATAGGTCAAATTCTACCTCCATTTCAAAACATTGTCTAATTCTTATGGATAAGATAAAGTTTTTCTTTTCGATATGATCGCAAGGGTTATATGAATTTATTGAAATAACTGCCTAACTGGTGGGATTTATACCTGTGATTATAATTTTAAAAAATATTTTTATTTGGGGTGGGTTTCTTAAATTCAGAATCATCCCTCTTTCAAATAAAGATTGTATTGTTACATAGTATTTCTATATTAATAGGAGAATGGACTACATGAATTTTAAATGTCTAGTTATAATATTATATTCTGCTAAAATATTTAGTTGGATCAAATCTTAAGGGGTTTTCTTTTCCCCAAAAAAAAGCCAAATAAAATTATTGGTTATAAAATATTAAAACCATTCTTCAATGGAAAAATACTTATGAAACATTCTTTCAAAAATATTGTTGGGATAAATTAGAGTATGGAATTCATTAAAAATCAAACATAAGGTATCAACAAAGTTTCTTTTAAACATGAACATTATGGTTGCTGGCATATTTTTTTTTTTTTTGCTCCTCCAGCCCTCTTTTTCCCCTCCATTCCTGTGCCATGTCTTGGTCATTTGTTTTGGAAGAGAAACACTGAGCGCTGCTGAAGATTGGAAAAAGAGTTTGGGGTCAAAGGTCGACACAGTAAGGGAGTTTGCTCTTTAAGAGGTTATCTGTGGATCTGCAAAGCCAAAGTGTAATTGGGTTCTGTGATGTGATTTTAGTGTGTAATTGTATATGATCTTGGCTAGTTTCAAAGACAAGGTTGGAAGATTTTTTTTCACTGGTTGTGATGGCAATTTTGACCAACTATGAAAGCCTCTGAGGAACAATTTTGTTATTTCACCAGGACAGGTGATAATAAATCATAAGCCCATGGTTTGATTCACTTTAATTATGCATTTAATAAATTGATTACAATGAGGACTGTCCTACCTATTATATTTGAAGAGGTACTGTGTGTAGAAATGAAAACACCAACTCTGCAGAGTATCACTGTAAACAACTCTCATCTTTCATTTGTTTTTGAACGCTATTTATTCTGTTACACATGGAGTGATTTCACATCTTTATTAACTCTACATGATCTTTCTCTATTAAATGAATTGGTCTCTCTGGTCTCTCTCTTTCTCTCTCTTTGTCATTTGGGTTGATCACATTTAGCAGCTCTATTTTTTGCCTTTTTTTGCCTTATCCAAACAATGTGAAACAAACATTTCCTATTGTTTTAGTTGTTTAGGCTTTTCTTGATTAAGCTATCACTGCTGTCAGTTATACTCTTATAAGCCCGGTTGGATCTATTTCATGTTAAGAAAAAGCTCAGATAAATCCTGGAAAGCTTACTGTTTATCCAATGTGAAAATAATTACTCAAAAGTGTTATTCTTAATCCAGATAATTAGAGTGAGGAAGAAAAGATCAGTGTCATTGTGAATTATGCCCTGGCAATTGACTCTTGGTCCTTGTAAGTTTCAGGTGAAGATGTGAATGGATAAAGGTTAGATTAACCATAATCCAAAGTAGCTGCAGCCTTAATCTGTTATGATACAAGGATGATCAGTTAAAAAGAGCTGGATTGTAGGATTGTTTCTGGTTGGATAACATGCTGCTCAACTGGGACTCATCTTAAAACATGCTTAGTACCATGTCCCTGCAGCTGTAAGCACTTCTGCACGGCTGTAGACTCTCGCAGCTCAGAGGCAGCCAACTTTTACTGGCCCCATATGTTGTATTTGGTAATATTACACTACACAGTAGTAGTATCTGTGTTTTGAATTAACATGCCTTAATCTCAGTGTTATGGGAAAATGGGCAAGCACTTCTATATAAAAAGGCATGTTTGGTGACAATTCAAATGTGCTTTGTAGAAAAATGACAGTTTGTGCCAATTCTGAGTCATAAGCATCAGTAAAACAATGTGTTGTTTGCATGCATTTAATGAGGTTTATTGAATGCCCCATCGTTACTCTGGATAATTTACAATAAGGAGAAACAATGAAAAGAAAAAATCCAATACAACATACATAAATAAATCTAAGTATAATAGTCGCCCCAAATCAATAACACTTCTGGAAGCTGAAAAGGGATCTGGAGAAGGGCATCAAGAGGCCGAAGATGGTCAGATAGAAGACAACGGTGTTGGAGGAGATCAAGATATAACCTTGTCGGATGATCCTATAGAACAGAGGGTGACGCGTGCTGCTGCAAAACGATCTAAGAAGAGAAAATAGCAGGATTTGCAGAAGTTTATGGAATTTCTATGACGTATTTATAGTCAAGTATGGGAGGTGGGAAAGGGTTTGGGTGTAGACGCAATGTATTTTTATATGTGGTGGTTTTATGGAAGGGTGAGGTTTTTTGGATTAAAGTTTGGTGGAATATACAGAATAAAATGGATGGAGGCTATTTAGGATAAGTATAGGGTTGAGAAGTATTATGTAGTATTTGAATATATTTAATACTATTAAGGTTTGTTTTATTCTATATAAGTTAGAGAGTGTTTCTTTTTTATTCTAGTTTTTTATATATATTTAATATTGCCAAGGTTTGTTTTATCCTATATAAGCTAGAGAGTGATGGATTTTAGAATTTATAGTTGTTAGTATATGGTTGCTTATGTTTGCTTTTTATATATATATACCTTGTATTTAGCTCTGGGAAGTCGGGGGGGAGGGGGGGAGGGGGGGAGGTAAGGGGGGGAGTAGGGAGGGGGGGAGGGGGGGAGGTAGGGGGGGAGGAGGGAGGGGGAAGGGGGGTTTTTTAAAGGAAAATTGTATCTTAAAACTTTTCAATAAAAAAAAAAATAAGCATCAGAGGCACAGTGTAACAGCATGATCCTAAGCAACCTTGTAGAATGCAAGAAGGGAAGCTTACTTTAGGAGGAATGTATTGCAAGTCTGGAGGCCACCACAGAGAAGGACTGTCATTTCTCTTATACCCTACAGAGCTTACATGGAAGAGGGTGGGGGGGGGTGTTTCCTAAGACAAACTTTCTAGATGTTTGGTCTAGCAAGAAAAATGAATTCTAGGAAGGCAGCACCAAATGTATCATGATATTGCTTCCTTTTGCTTTATAAACCAACCAGCCCTTTGAAGTGGGCTCAGAAGCCTATAGGCAACCGATGTAAGCTTAAAATTGGTATTGACTTAAGCAGCAGGGTTGTCTCACCTGTGTCTTGCTGCTGTATTCTACATCAGCTATACCTTCCAGATCATCTGCAAGGCTTCATCTAAGGGATTTACAGTAATGTCTTCTCTCATACAAGTTCTTAGTGATTTTCATGTTTGAATAAGTGATATTGTACATTAAACATTTCTGTTGTTTATGCGTTTTATTATTAGAACAATATTGCCAATAAATATGAATACAAATTCAGAACCAGTTTAATTTTTGTCAACAACTTTATCATTGGCCATTTACAGTTAAAATGGGCAAGGGATATATTTTTTTATTTCCCAGTATTCAACATTATT
Source organism: Vipera ursinii (assembly GCF_947247035.1). Lineage (NCBI taxonomy): Eukaryota > Metazoa > Chordata > Lepidosauria > Squamata > Viperidae > Vipera > Vipera ursinii. The sequence goes on along the minus strand of NC_139521.1, from coordinate 54,519,575 downwards.
TTCAGTACCATCTGGATGGTAATATCGTGCTTGCCGTGATTTTTTTTAAGATGACAAACACATTTGGATTATGTCTCATGGTATGAATAATAAAGTTGTTTTTCTTTAGAACAGCATCAAGTGAGAAGAATTGCCCAAATTATTTTTGAAGAATAATTCATGCATTTGTAGTGGTGAGGTCTCTTCCTCCTCTCAAAACCTCGTCCGGAGAGCAGGAGATTCAAGCAACCGAGACGAAAGCTTAGTTTTCCAAAACGGTTTAATAAGCAAAAGCAAACGTATCCAAACGGAACAAAGCCAGTGTTGGCTGCTACCTGCATCCAACGCTGTTAAATACACATTGCAGGTACACACCCACGCCCCACCCGGTTGCACCCACCTCCGCCCATCCCCTACTTAACCCCCGCTTCTCCCAAACAACTCCCTTTGCGACACGCCCGCCACCCATCACCCTCCACCTCCCAGCCGAATCCCCTCGCGCACGCTCGTCCCGACGCCGCTCGACGCCACCCCCACACCTGTCCCTGGACCCGGCAGCCAAATACAACTTCACCCTGCCGCTTGCTGTCCCCATGCAAAACTGGCGAGCCCCCAGTCCCCTCGTATGGGAAATGGCCTCCGCTGTTGTGGGCCCCATCCGCCAACGCCGCGAAGGCCAAATCAACGGCTCGTCTTGGCCCAGGAGCCTGCAAGGCCAGCGTAGCCGGCAGGCAAGGGAGGCTGGGCCTAGGACCCTGTGAGGCCACCGTAGCCGGCAGGCAAGGGAGGCTGGGCCTAGGACCCTCCGAGGCCACCATAGCCGGCAGGGCTGGGCCGGCCTGCACGACACACGCGCGCCTCGTAGAAGCTCCAGCCGGCTCGGCATGCACAAGTGGGGAAGGGCAGATGTCAGCCGGCCGTCGTTGCTGCCGCAGCCGTTGGGGTGTTCTGTCGGTCCGGTGCCAGGTACCAAGTAAATGCCACGTCCGTGGCGCCGCTGGGCTTTGCGCCCATGAGGCGCGACACCTCCTAGTTGGTGTCTCTGAAAACTGCCCTTCATCAACCGTGGTACTGAGCTGAACACAGACCAACCAATGTCAGGCTTGGGTGACAAGTCCAATCAGTTAATTCCTGTCACAACCAATGCATCAACAGCCACATACAATGTTGTGGCAAGACATTGAAATGAAGTTCATTGATACAAAAAGCAAACCCTGGACTTGCAGGAAAATACAAAGGAGAAGGAGAGCTTGCATTTGTGCTTTGGTAATGTACGTTTTCAGCATTCTGTTACCAAGGATCAAATTAAATCTTTTATATTTCACAATCTCTATATTTTTATTTTATTCAGTTTATATGTCTACCCATCTCATCCTGGGTGACTAACAACAGTTAAAAAACAAAGAAAATAAATCTTAACTGGCAGCCAATTTAGGAGAACCAGGAATGAAATTTTAGATAAATCTGAACAATCCCTTAATGTAGTGGTGAATTAAAAATGGGAAAACCCAGGTTCTCATCTCCCCTTAGCCAACAAAGTTCATTGGATAACTTTGTGTCATTCCTTCTTTCTCAAACCAACTTACCTCATAGAGTTATCATGAGAAAAGCATACAATGTCTTCAGTTTTTGGAGGAAAGATAGAATACTGTATATATCTGTCAAACAAATAAACTATTTGTGTCTATAGAGGCTAAGAGAATGAGTTGTGAACTTTCAGCTACACAACTTACTAATGTGTCTAAACCTCAAATATTTCCTCCCCACATCTATCGAGTAGAGATAACAACACATCAAATATATTATTGTAAGGATTTACTGGAAGTATATATAAGAATTGCTCTGAAAGCCTCCCAAAGTGCAATATAAATGCTAAATATAATTGACCAGCGTTATCTGGTGCAAAAGTTGACACAAAAGAATAAACGTTTTAGTTTTAGCTGCAAAAAAAAGATTATCCATTAGCTATTTAATGCTCATAATGATACTGCTTCTGGTAGCATACCACTTTGTGGGTCACTGAGGGTGGGTCAATAAAGGGAACTTAATCCTTCTGATGACTTCTGTCTCCCTGAGACATTTACCAAACAAGCTACATTAAATATGTGAGGTGTCTAGTAACAGTATGAAGTAAAATATGAACTTGCTGCAAAAAAAATCCTATTGCTAGCTAGACAGAATGATTATGTAACATCCCTGGATGGCTAGGAAAGAAATAAATACCTAAGACAACCATGGAAAACTGTACAAATTAGTCATAGTTCAATCTATCAAGTATCTCAGATGTTTGCCTTTTGTTTGAGTCAGGATAGGCCTGGCCGGAGTATTTTGTTCTCCCTTTCATTTTACTACCATAAAAAATAGGTTACTTTTTTTTTTTGGAAAGAGTGTTGAATTAGCACTGAAAAAAATTGCTACCCTTACACTTAAAGTAAGGTAAAATTAGTAATGTTAATTAGAGAGGTGGAAATGATTACTGATTCAATCTTTTTGTGCTTTTGAACGTTCGATTTAGATGTTTCACAATTCAGTTTAGAAATGAGTGCCATCAAATCAATAAAATATAAACATATAGTTTAATGAGGCACCAGGCTAGAAACTGGGACTATGAATTCTAGCCCAGCCTTATGTACAAAACCAGCTGAATGTCTCTCAGCTATAGGAAGAAGTCAATAGCAGACCACTTCTGAAAATGTTGCCAAGAAAATGGCAGGGACTTGGCCTTGGTGATTTATGGCAGAGGTCCATGGAGTGAAGAAAGGCCATCAAGTTCACCATAGTTTGCAGTTATTTCAGCCCAATTAGTTAAACAAATGCAAAAGACATTAGCGATGTGCAACCCCAAGAAAACATTTTCATTTTGCTGATATTTTGATAAGGCCATTTTCATAAATAGTTATTCTTTGTCAGTATGTTCACAAGAGGGCTGTAGGCTGACTTGTTAAGATGCTTTAGCAGATTCCTGCTTTGAGCAGAGCATTTGGCTAGATAACGATGAGGTTCTTTATATCCCAAATATCTTCTGATTCTAATATTACTATTTTTTTTGTTTTCCTGTCTTTCAACATTCCAGAAGAAGACTGATTGCAATTACTTTTAAAAGTATATCTATTAATTAAGCATATACATATGTTCTTGAAATAAAAAAACCCTCATTGCTTAATCAACAAACAGCTGAAAGATGGTTTTTATCTTTAAATAGAATTCCAAAAAAAAGACTTTTATCTATTTATTAACATTTATTTATTGGAATCATTATTTTTGAAAACAATATAACTACTACATAATATAGTCATTCCAGGATATATTGAAGACAATCTGAAGCCTTTATGAAAAAGGCTTCTAGCACTGTTATAACTCTCTCTGTTTCTGTCTCTATCATTATCTATCATTTACCGTATCTATAATCTGTCTGTCTGTCTGTCTGTCTGTCTGTCTGTCTGTCTGTCTGTCTGTCTATCTATCTATCTATCTATCTATCTATCTATCTATCTATCTATCTATCTATCTATCTATTTATCTATCATCGATCACAGATCCTTTAGCCTTATGATTTTGAAAAAAAATACCCTGGTAACCACGTGCCTCACTCTCTCCTAATGAAACATCTTCAGATAGAGGTAGCTTTGTTAAGCAAGTTAAATTTGAAAAAAATAATGCACAAGGGGGAATATTGGATAGTATGAAATGGACCTCAATGAAATAGCTTTCAGCTACATACAAGAATTTACATTGCCAATTTTTTGACAGCAACCTGCTTGGCAAGGCCTGGAGAACCAGATGGATATACTGGTTTTCTCAAATAATTTTCTATTTTACCCCATTATGTCATTCTCTATGTCCTGACTTTTTCATTTTTATTATTTACTGTGCTAATCTATAAGGCACATTTACCTCTTTTCAACATTCTCTTTCTCTGTGTGTGTATGAATATGAAGAAGAATCAAGACTTTAATTGGAGAGGGGAAAGATTGATGCAATCGTCATGCTTCAGAAGCGATGAGTCAAAAGTGAATCTGAGTAATCACATTACACTTTGTGGTCACTTTAGTTATATAAAGCCTTTCCTCTTCCATATATGCCTCTTGGATTGCCTTAATCTTTTTTGCTCATTGCAATTGTTAATTGAAAGAGGTGAGAACACAGGAACCTCAATATGTCAAATAAGATACATTAAAAGTTCAAGCACTGAAAATCTTACCTAATCCAACAGTTTTTCAATACAATTTTAAACACTTTTACATGCAAGTAAATTCTCTGTAATTCAGTTGAGTTTACCTGTAAATGGTAAACTAAAGTAATGCTCACTTCATTTATTTATTACCTTATTTCTATGATAAAACTCAAGTTCCTTCAACACCCAACCAGTTAGCTTATGTTTCCTTAGCCTTCATCCCATGTCATTTTATAGCAGAGTGAGGCTCATTTCTGGAATAATTAAGCCAGAAAGATAATTTGTATGCCTTAATATGTCATAAACACATAAAAGTTATAGAAATGTCAATCCCATCTTTCAAAAGCAGTTCATAATGTGAATTTGCCATATAAACTATAATATTAAATCAACAAATTTCTTTGATTGACATCAAAATGAGTAGAGTAATTTCTGATTAGCTTTTTGAATGGGCTTCCATTTTTGAAATGCCTTCTATTCCAAGTACCAAAACTACTGTCAAAGTAAGAACATAGATTTCAAATGACAACACAAGTTACAAAGGGAAAATCAAGGGAGCTAAATTTCTCCCTTGTAATATTTCTTTTGTACCATCGGTCACTGGCAAGGCAGGTGTTAGTTTTTCACTGTAAATATCCATAAAACTTTGCAGTCTATAAATCTTTTATAAAATTACTGCAGGTATTTCTATGGATGAGAGCACAAATTGTTATACTATTCAGAATTATAAGGTATGTGAGAGAAGCTACAAAATATTTACCAGAAATATTTTATCAGAACCTTCACAAAAAACATCTTTGTTGAGCAATGAGCTCATAGTTTGATTATGCTGTAGATTAACCTTGGAAAACAGTGGAAAATATTCCAAGATCACAAATGGAATTGTGATATTGAATTAATGCCAACAATTACCTTTTGAACACTACACAGGATAAAATGTTTGTTCATCAAATCTACATCTTCTCTTACTAACAGTGATTCTAATGCCTTCTAGCATTTGCTTCCATAATTTATTTTTAAATAGAAATACCAAAAAGTGAAATTGAGATATTCAGATTGCAAAGTATGTTGTTTTTCAGTAAGTTATAGTTCCTTCCTATCAGCAGTTATATGATTAAAATTAATGGCAAGGGATATTGGGACCGTGAAAAATATTTCCAGGCGCTCTTAATTCATAGCATTATTTATTTGGGAAATTTACTGCCCATCCATCATTTTTAATTCCTGGCATACAATATAGATCTAATTCATTATGGATTAATTTTTAAGAAACGTTACATTACTCTGGTAAACTTTAGTCAATGGCTAAAACACATGTAAAATTTAGTCAATTTAGTCAAATAATTCATTGACAATTCATTGACAATGTGTACAACAAAATTTTATTTCTTACTATGATCACATCTGGTTAATGAAATCAAGGTAAGCTGTTTCAATTAATGAATGGTTCTTTGCAACTGTATGAACTTTTGAAGTCTCTCCATGGCCTGTTTCTTTTGATGAAAGAAACAAACATTCATACTGATATTGCATGCCATTATTAGCTTTTCTATCCAATGACATTGTATGAATGTTTAAAATTTGTTTAATTTAAAAATATGGACAAAGTATTTAGAAGATCACAATTCATAATCTAGTTGCTGTGCATTTATTCATTTTGGTTTATAAAATTTGGCAGAGCTATTTGAGAAATAGTTAATTCCTCTGCAGATGCTTAAGGAAAGCAGCAGTAAGGCAACATTCTAATCATTTATAATTTATAGTGATAAAAATAGTGAAAAGTAGGCTTTTCACAAAAGTCTTTGGAGAATGATTGAAGCCATTGTATTAATTGTTTCGGATTATTATTCAGTTTCTAAACTGCTGTTTTGGGAATGGAATAGAATGGTTGGGGCTTTATTGTACTGTAGAATGTTTTGATTTTTATGTCTTTTCTAATCTTGTAAACTGCACAGATTCAATTAAAAATTGAAAAAAAGTTATTTTCCAATATCCTATGTATCATTCTTGATCAGATGATATAACAAGTCATCCAGATTTTAAATCATATTGCATAATTTAATTTTAATGGATGCTACTTCATCTTTCTGCTATGATAGCTTATCTATCAGGAAAACCTTGGTTTCAATGAATGATAATACATTAGTAGTTTCAAAATCTTTCAGTGATTATTAATGGCATCCTTCTGAATAAAATCTTGCTATATTTAGGAGCAATAGTTTCAGAAGATTTTACAGAGAGAATTCTGTTCAAGTCATATTAATTGGATCTTGCTTGTCTTCTCTTTGAAATACCCTTGGTAAACAGCCTACTAATGACCTCTATGTCGCTTCTATTGTAACACAGAAGCTTGTCCAGAGTTCATGAGTTAAATCTCTGAAATTTTTCAACCAGAATATATTCAGTTCCTGCAGAATTTATTTTTGCCTAACAAACTGCCAAATCTTCCCCAGCAACTAGAATGTAAAGGGTGATTTTCCTTTCTTCTTGAGATATTTGGTTAAAAAAAACTTGGTTAACTTTTTGCAGCTTTTCTAATTTTATTAAAGAACAGGATACAGACACCTCAACACAGTATAGTATGAACTTTAAACAGCATTAAGCTATTGGAATCAGAAGTAATAAAAGCCCCAATGTTCTGCAGGAATATGTGGTCAGGTTAGGATTGTCCTCTTGTCCAATAGGGTGAAGGTACAGTATGTATGAAAAACTGCAGAGCAGCAAAAGCAGAATTGAGATATTCCTGCTTTTATCCTACTAGACAGATGATTTATTGCTACACTGAAATTGCCTAGATAGTGTATGTTCTTAATTATAGGGAATATAATATATTTTAGATATATTTTTATTTCTCACATTTTAATGTATGTCTCATCAGGAAGTCTCAGCTTTTTTAACCTTTTATTTCCATTATTACATAAGAGTGATATTTGTGTGAGGGATGAAGGATAGTTAATTAGGATTGTGCACCACATTCAGATAAAATCTGAATCCAGATGTGAATCATCCAAATCCAGATTTTACAGCCTCTGGCAAAAAGGGAGCAATTCAAATTAGCTTCATTTCATCTGGACCTCTTGCTAATTATTCAGGGACATCTTCAGGTACTCTAGGGAAATCCATTGTTTCTGCATTCAGCAGGAATAGATAATGAAAAAGAGTAAGACTAATGAACTTATCCCCTATACTTGCCCAGTAATTGTAAGAAAATCATCTTTAACTTATTGAGAAGAGATAATTCGCTATGAACATTTCTTCCCTTGTTGCATGGATCATATAATCCTTATATAATTCCCATTACAGAAATCTCTGTCGATGTAAATTTATCACATTCTGTTCAAATTAACAAGATGATGGGTGATTTTAAAAAGCAGTAATTATTGAAATGAATATAGCCTGAAAAATCATTACATAGGACAGACATTATCCCATTTAGGGCTATTTTAATATAAAACAAAAATATTATGACTATTTGTGTTTTTGCCACATTAAACAGTGGGAAGACTACAATTGTACTTTAACAAGACTTGCTCTAGATCCAGACAAATTGTACCAGAAAATTTTTTTCACCAGTCCTGAGGTTACAAATTTTGCCCCAAGTTCAATATTGTAGTTAATCCATTATCTACATCCTTAACCTATTTATTTTCACTAATTCTTGTAGTATATATTAAAAATAGTTGTGAAACACCTGGGAAATACAGCCTATGGGGCATTTTTATTTTTTTTCTAAAACAATTTAAATCACTCCATGAGGAAATATCTGGTAAATGTCTTCCAGAAATACGTATTCACTTCTCTATTCCTAATTAGCTTATGAAAATATGTACTTGTTTTGTTTGATTTTGGCAACTTATGCTTAGTTAGAGCTACTTTTGGAAGCCAAATGGATCCACCTAAACTGCAAATTTGCTTATATATCTGCATCAAATAAAGTTAAATGGGGAAAAAATAGAAGAACAGTTGCCAAGTGAAATTTCTATTTTCTTGACCATTGTGGTTCCCCTCTGAAATTTCTAATCTGTTGAAATACCAATTATCATTTGAATTTCAGGGGATTTTTTTTAAAAAAATAAGTCCATTAATATATATGGTAGTCCCTCAAATGTTTCTGCTGACTGCATTTTTGTATAATGCTCCATTGGTAAACATTGAAACCTACCCAAATATTTTACAAGATAACATCTACTCAATAATGTTGACGTTCAATTTGCTGTTATTCTTAATAGAAAGGTTTTTACATAAGGTTTCTATTGTCCATGCAAGAAAGAGAGGATAGCAGAATCAATTTCCTTTTAAACATATTGATAAAGAAAAAAAATCCAGATATAGGGTCTGGAAAGAAAGGTGGGGGAATCAGAGACACTAGATTTACCTTTGTGTGACCTGGGTAGGAATGTTGGAAAAATTAATTCCAGAATATTATGTCAACATTCCTTGGTTGTGGATATGATTTACATAGTAGGTCTTCTCTCTGTGTCCAACTTCTTTCATCTTGGTACTGTAAATTGCTTTCATTTCTCCCCCTGCCTACTCCATTCCCCAATCTGTATGCTTGAAGTATTGTTGTGATAAATTATTGAGGTACAGAACTGAAAATGGTGTGTAGATTGTCTAAGAAATTGAGTGCAGTCAGCCTTAAAAGTGGTGAATGATGTGCTAAAGCAGCTACCTTACCCTGGTCATGTCACAGATGTCGTCAATGAGCAGTTGCTTTTAACTTTTGCCTTTGCCCCGGGGCACTCAAGAGTAGCTGGATTTATTGAATTAATAATTGCTCTGTTTGTGATGTTTTGTTTTCCAGAGACCTTGAAAACTGGCTGTAATGTAAGCAAAGTGTAAAACCGTTGCTTCTGAATCAAACAAGGGGGTGTCTCCACTTTTACTCTTGTGCTTTCTCAGCTTCATACCAAAAGATAATGGGAAATCTGACCATTGTGCAATGGTATCATCCATGAAATAACAGGGATAAAAGAGAAGTGGCCTTTGTGAAGAAGTGTAAATCTATGATGGAAAGTAAATGTAATTATAACATTTACAAATTAACAGGTATGCCTCACTGTTTCATGAGACAGTCTACTGGTCTGAATATTCAGATTTTAATTGGCTCTTTTATGCCATGACATCATCTCTTCTATAGTAAATTATAAGTTTATTCCAATTGCTACAGAGAATCTGGGCTTCTTCATTGTAAATAAGACTGAGCAGGCCCTCTTGCCAGTAGTAGCAATATGTTACTCAAGGACAAAGTTAAAAACAACAGCTTTTCATAACATCGAGCCCTGAAATATGAGATTAGAGCCCTGACACAAAATTGCAAGGCAATATTAATAAATGAGGATTTTTTTTACTTGTTCTGAGTTATTTCAACTGATCATTTTTCAGAAAGAGTACACGAATTCACTCTTTTGGATTTTATCACAATAGTGCATATCAATGCAACAGCAATCTTCACTTTTTTATTTCTCGTAATAGTAGCACCATGAGATTATATTGAAAAGAATGGTTGGAAATTCTGATTGCATTTTCTTGGCTAAGAGAAAACAGGCCTAATTATTTCTTGTGTAACCAAAATCTATTTTTCTATGCACTGCATAAGAATCCAAATAAATAAATAACAAAAAAGTTGTGAAGTGAAAAAATGATTTTTTCACATTGATTTTATGGGAACCACCCACTTGTCACCAAGGCTTTTAAACAGAATCAGACTCCTTTGTAGATTATTTTTTTTAAAAAATGATCTTTTGAAGAGATTTTTAAATTAAATTATTTTGATTGAACTTAAATATATAGTTTTCTTTTCTTTTCTTTTCTTTTTGTAATCTAGATTATCAAGCAATAATGTACAGGGCTGAACTCCAATAAAGCCAAAAATGTGTTGGATTGGGTGTGGATACTTACTGGATCTATCAGCAGTTCCAGAAAGGAATGGCACTTTTTTGGTGTGGGGAATCCATGGTAGCAGCATGGTTTCAAGAAAATAAGAGTTTTTGCTAGAAAATGTGACAGGCTTGTACTGGGAATTGCTGCTGTCTTCACTCAAATGCATATTTTCTTGAACCAAGTTGCTATCATGATGCAAGAGATGCCATTCCTTTAATGAGATATTGACAGTGTCTATGGATACAATTATAAAAGATACAATACTCTTAAAGTTAATACTGAAATAAATGTGAATAATGTTAAACATCAGAAATCTCTTCTATCCAACAAACGTTGAACAATTCTGGATTTAGATAAGTGCATACATCATAATATGCTAACATATATTTTAGTCTAGCTCAGAGGAACAAGACAATTTTGATGCAAAGGTCCAGTGGATGCATGTTTGTGTAACATGATATATTTAGTTAAATTTCTAAAAATGGCACAAGACTTCAAATGGGAGATTGTTTGTTCTGGACCTATTCTCAGAAAGAGTTCACATCTGCTTCTAATGCTTCCAAATCCTGTCTACCACCTCCATTATATAAAGTTTGTTTTTCCTAAACCAGAAACCAAGAAATATAACTTCATAAATATGGGAATAGCAAACTCCTTTTGCATTGCTTACAGTCAGTGCTTTTTTTGTAAAAGAAAAAGGTGCCAGAACTCACACGTGTCATACAACCCGCCTTGCCTACCCTACAAGGTTCCATCCAAAAAAGGTGCTGGAACTCCGTTCTGAGCGTTCTATGTATGAGAAAAAAAGCCCTGCTTACAGTATTCTCTCCACATGTGTTTAACTGGGGAGAACTATTAAATTAATATATTGTTGCACCAGTGCAACAAAAGGGAAATTAGTTTGGAGGTTTTTATATGAACAGCAGTTGCTCTATAATTATTTCAGATCAACACTGAATTATCTCATCAACTACACTGGTACAAAATTTCATAAGGTACAAAACTGGTCAAACAGTAGTAACTGGAACAATTCCATTCAAATGATGAAAATATGTATGTTCTTTTTCTTCTTCTTTCCCCCCATTACACACACACACACACACACACACACACACAAACACACACACACATGCATGCATGCACGCACACACATTAGATATGAAGGGCAGGAGCCCATTTTCCTCAACATATGAATTAGAAAGCTATGTTGCTGAGGTTACTGATTATTCTGATTATGTACATGGGAATACATAAACAGACATATTTTTCTGAAATTAATGTTATAGTATACTTTTAAACATTATGCAGCAATGTTAGTGGCTTTTTTCTTTGGTACAGAATGATATGTAATTGTACCAGAATTATTTCCCTATCTAAAGAATATATTTTTCACTGTGTGTGTAATCTGCATGGGCCAGAAATGATTTATTTGCTACATCTGGCATGGAGCTGTAATGATTCACTACTTTGTGAGATGAGTTTGGCAAGTTTATCTTGCTTGCCATTCGCATTTTTGAAAATGAAAATATATTCCAGAGCTTTTGATGTGTCGATTGGGAAAAAGGTAAAGACAGCTGCATACACATCTCAAGAGAATTCGTTCAATAACTAAATGAAGACCTTGAGTGCTTTCTTGTTAGCCAAGATAGATCTACATCCAGATGAACCAAAATTAGTCAATAGCAAAGGCTCTTAGGAGTAGGTGATCAGAAGCCACAAATCAGTTTTCCCAGAGACTTGGTTATTGGCAGATTGTGCCTAAGGCTAGGTCCTGCTGCTGCATGCCAAGCTGTAATATTTTTCCCTAGTGAAGTTTTAAAGCCACAAGCCTGATACTATAACAGCAGTCTCCTGACAGCGAGACTGTCAGCAGTCCATCAGATATCAATATGTTATCTAGTAAATTGTCTGTGGCTTTAAAGTTCTTTCTTTCTTTCTTTCTTTCTTTCTTTCTTTCTTTCTTTCTTTCTTTCTTTCTTTCTTTCTTTCTTTCTTTCTTTCTGTCTTTCTTTCTTTCTTTCTTTCTTTCTTTCTTTCTTTCTTTCTTTCTTTCTTTCTTTCTTTCTTTCTTTCTTCTGATTAAAAGATATAAAATGATTGAAATGCTTAAGTTCATGTGACCCCCTTATACTGAAGCACAAGAGTGATCAATCTTTTTCTTAATTCGCTTTCTAGTACTTGGTCAGTAAGATGCCAAACAACTGAAATCTCTCCAAACATTAGTCTATTGGACTGAAACGGACTCACTGCAACAAAAGGTTACGCTTTTATTGTATCGATAAAAAGATAAAAAGGGTATGCAAGGTTTTTGTTGTTCTTTAGAAATCTTAATCAGGCAAATTGTTACAAAAAAGGGGGGTACAGAAAAAAAAGTTCAAAATTAAGCAGATATTGCAGATACTGCAGTCTCAAGATGGAATTATGGATTATACACAGAATCGATTGATATTGTTGATGGACGTTTGTTGCTAAAGTGACCTAATTCCTGGACCTCCGTGCTCTTTCCTACTCATTGGTTTTAGTTGCTATCATTGGAACAAAATAATATTGATCTTCATAATCACTAACATAAGATGATTGTGATGATCAATAGGATTATTTATTACTGTGATAATAAATAATATTACTCACATGGCAATAGTCAATGCTAGTACAACTAATAATTATGCACTGTAGAATCAGTTCAATTATCTGACCAACATGCAAAAAATGTTTTTTCTCTATGACAAGCAGTAGTGCTTTGAGAGGAAATCCCTGCAAGCTATTTACATGGCACCTGCTACTGAAATTGATTTCCAGCAATATTTATTCCTTGAGTTAAAGAGCTTAGTTATAGGAAAATTTCAATCTGCATTAAGCATTAAGCTAGAAGAAGCACAACACATTCAATTTTGACCTACTAATTCTGCTTTGTTTTATTTCTCATTTTGGTTACAAAGGAGCATTGTTATTTTAATATTAATAAAGCATGATCTAAAGGTGATCTCTATATATTACAAGAATTTTCTTATGATAGAAATTGATAACCTGAAGCAGTTCAATTCAGGTACAGATACATAATATAGGTCTATTACAAATGAAATTTCATGTTCTTTCATATTCTAGATAATTGTAGTTCTATTTTCTATTTTCCTATTTTGGTCACAGGAATATATGCACATTTCATTCATAAAACTTGATGTCTCCTCTGTACCAACTCAAACATACTCAAACATACAGCAAATACCACAAAGGTCATTCTTCTGAGAAATACATTAGCTGAGTCCCATCAAGTTAAGTCATATGTCTTTTTTTCATAGCTCTGTTCAGCTCTGCCAATAATGGGGAAATTAAGGCCAGCAACAGCAAAAGTAATTTTTCTTAGGTGGTTTGAGCATATCTAAGAACTGCTGTGTAATTTTCAGCACCCTGCAGTGCTACTGATTAGTTGAAATAACACTATGGACCTGTTATTATTATATCTTGTTAGGAACTCTTTAAACTCTAACTATACAGATAGAATAAGAAATTAATTAAAATGTTGGACAATAACAAAATCAGGAATATCTATATTTGCAGTCTTTCCTTCTAGGCTTGCATACATCTTGTGTCAGTCAAGTATATCAAATAGCTAATTAGCCCTTTTTAAGTGTTTCAGTGCTTACATTGGTTCATTGTCATACTTGAGTCCAAGAGGAAGGGTTTTATAAGAACATTACAACTGAGAAATATCTATTCTGCCTAGGCTATCAATCAGGCTATTTTTTATGCTTGGAGTTTTATTTACCATTTTCAAAAAAGTCTAGAACATTTGAAGTTTTGATGTGAGCTTTCAAATCACATGAACAGGTTCACCAGCCAGTAGCCTTTGTCGTTCTCTCCTGGTCCTAACCCAGCAAGTTGTCTGAGGTGAATTGACCAAATTGGGATTTATTCCCCTTCAAATCATCCATTAGTAAAGAGTAGTTGTAGCTCAGGGATGAACACTGGAATTCTTGGTACTTTCTGACTTGATTGTTTACTTACAGACATCTTATCACCCAACTAGGTAACATCATCAGGAATAAGTCATACCATTATTTTCTGGATCCTTTACCATTCTGCCTGCAGGCACAAATGTCAGACATTTAAAATGAGATCAGTTCCTGAATGTTGTTCTTGATCAATGTCAATAACATATTTTACTAAACATAAACACACGGAAATGTACACATGATTTCTATAGATTGAATAAAGTATAATTTAATATCTCAGACATTTGCAAATCTTCTGAATTCCTTCCATAGCCTAGAACTGTCCCCAGAATTATAGCTTGTTTGTATAGTGACAACTCTGACTTATCTTAAAAAGCTGATGAGGCTGGGATCTGGTTTAGAACTTCAGTGAGAGACCACAGGGAAATTGTGGAGTTGGAGTGGGGTAATATCTATCAAGAATAGGATAATGACAACCTGGCCGTACTATTTCTAAAACTAATACCAATAGTCACCAGTGGCTGTATTTGACTCAAGCAAGTCTTTATTTTAGGTTACTGTTCAGATATTTTACTGATTTCAGAGATCTATTAAGAGCTGCAAAATTGATTCTTCATCTTGCAAAATTCATCTTAATTTACCCTATCTGGGCTGAAAAAACTAAAGTTGGCCACTAAATGGCAAAAAGGGTTTCTGTAGCTTTTCCTGCCATCTAGAGTTTGTCTGGAATTTTGCAGCTGATATATGGTAACAGGATTACTGTTGCATTATGTGATTAATTAAATTTGCTCTGAATAGTGTTTTTGTTCTTTCCTATAGCACAAGAGTCTAGCATTTTATTCCATTATAAGCATAGTTACTGTACCTATAGAAGTCCATCATGCAAGCATCTTTCTGTTATGCAGGATTAAACTAATTTTAATCCTGAAAAATCCTCTAATGTTATCAATAGCATTATTACCTCAGATGCCACATGTGGTTCACTATATATTAATATTCACATTTGAAGGCTAAAGTAACAAAGGGAGATATTTATGTAAACTTTCAGGATAGATGTGGCTCCAGTAAATGAAAATTGTGTCATATAATGTCAGATGTCATCTGGAGCTGACCACAGAAATAGCTCAGGGCGCCACTGTGCTACAGTCAACAGCTGTGCGGTGATGATGTTTTAACACAGGTGAAGGAAAACCTTAGAACACAAAGGAAGATGAAGATTAAGTAACTGAATGATTGCCTAAGAAAGCAACTATTTCTTGCTGCACTATCACATACATTCACTTTTCTTTGAATGGCTCCAAAAATATAAGGACTACTGTGTCTGATTGAATGTAAGTCATAACTATTTTTCAGCTTGATAGATTCATGATGCAAAGTTTTATGTGATTTATTTGTGCTGTGCCCATAAGCATATGTTTTATTAGTGCACCAAGCATCAAATGTTCTCAGGAAAAAAAGTATAAATTGCCTTTCAAAGACACTAGATCCGTATATTTGATTGCTTGAGCTAGCCTTGTGGAGTTGCAATAGGCCAACAACCATTAGATCGGGGGTGTCAAACTCTCAACATCACGTGACGTGTCGTGACATATTGCGACTTTTTCCCTATTGGGGTGGACATGATTTCGGTATGACGCATCCGGCCTGCGGACTGGAGTTTGACACCCCTGCATTAGATAGATTCAAAGTAAGGCCAACAACTCTGACTCTTTGCTGCCATCTAATGTTTGTTCTGATTTGTATTGCCTTAATATCAGAATCCTAATTGTTATGCATTATTCAAAGAACTCATTTACAGGTTTTTCAGAAATACATATGAGTCACGAAATCAGAATATGATTCTCTTGGCACCATGGGTTTTGTACCAAGGCTTATGATTTATAGTCTATTGTGAACTGAGGCAATTAGACTTTCTTCAATAAATCATGCTTAAACATGGCTGATTGTGCTGTATGGATAAGTGCAGCAGAATCTTTTCATCTGAAACAAGAAACAGAAAATAAAGATAAGCATTCACAGCAGGGACTGAATCTAGTATAATCTGGTATTTCTATATAGGTGATGTTATTGATCTCTGTTTTGGCACTTTGTATATACTCAATTTACAGACCATTTTTCTCTTCTAGATTTGTTCCCTTTCATTATCTGTTAGGAATGAATAGTTTGTTTCTATTTCTGGTTTGTGTCAGTTTCACATAGATTAATTCATAAGTCTCCTGTGTCTTGTTTTCATATTTATCTGTTAAAAAAAGTCTGCACAAAATTCTTGGCATACATTTGCTCTAAAATCTACAGTTTTAAACACATACTCTCTCAAAGTTATGCATTTATTAATATTATTATTCCAAAGTGTGTATTTTATATTTTAAAATTTTAAAATGCATCACAAAAATTAAAGAAATGCAAAAGGACAGAGTTTGCTATGTGCACAGGTCCATGAATATGACTCTGGTTAGTTTATTTCCAAATGAAAGAACACAATTTTACCCATTCCACCCTTCTAGGATGATTTAATACCAGCTATATGTATTGGTGTCATCCAAGATTCTAAATGGTGGGAAAAAAGTAGGGTAAACAGTTGCATGAGCACAAGCAGAAACACAGTGACCCACACTCAATCAGTAGATGTAAACAAGATTTTGTATTTCTATTTATTTCTCAGTGGATTTAATCATATATATATATATATATATATACCAGCATATATATATGTTATATATATATATATATATATATATATACCAGCATATATATATGTTATATATATATATATATATATATATATATATATATATGTGTGTGTGTGTGTGTGTGTGTGTGTGTGTGTGTGTGTGTGTGTGTGTTTAGTTTAGTTTATTGAATTTATATACCACCCTTTTCCCATAGGACTCAGGGCGGTTTACAAAGTATTTAAAAACATCAATACAATACAAAAGTTAAAGACAGTTAAAATAATTAAATTTAATCCCTGAACAAATATAAAACCCCATTTAAAAACTCTCAGCCTGGGCTGGAAAGCTCAAAGAGCCAAGTCTTCACGTCCCGGCGGAATGACCGAAGGTTGGGGGCAGTCCTAAGCTCCACGGGCAGCTGGTTCCAAAGGGCAGGCGCACCCACTGAGAAGGCCCTCCCCCTGGGTGTTATCCACCGGCAGTCTTTTACCAGTGGCACCCTGAGAAGGCCCTCCATGTGGGAGCGCACAGGACGAAGGGAACTTGATACCGGCAGCAGGTGTTCCCTTAAATATCCCAGACCCAAGCCATTTAGGGCTTTATAGGTCATCACCAGCACCTTGAATCTCACCTGGAGGGCAACTGGAAGCCAATGCAGCTCGCGGAGTAGAGGTGTTTCATGGGAGTATCAGGAAACTCCCATCACAACTTGCGCAGCAGCATTCTGCACCAGCTGAAGCCTCCGAGTGGTCCTCGAGGGCAGCCCCATATAGAGAGCATTGCAGTAGTCTAAACGGGAAGTCATGAGCGCATGGGTGACTGTGCGTAGGGCATCTCGGTCCAGATAGGGTCGTAACTGGCACACCAGGTGAACCTGGGCAAAAGCCCCTTTGGTCATGGATCCTATGTGATCTTCAAAACTGAGCCGTGAATCCAGGAGGACACCCAAGTTGCGAGCCCTATCAATGGGGGGGTAACACCTCACCCCCCCATCGTTAAAGATGGAATAGTCTGGTTAACCCGAGATGCCGGTATGCACAGCCACTCAGTCTTGGCAGGATTGAGACGAAGCCTGTTTCTCCCCATCCAGACCTGTGTGTGTCTGTGTGTGTGTGTGTGTGTGTGTGTGTGTGTGTGTGTGTATTTGCTCATCTCCGTTTCAAAGCCGAAGAGCCAGCACTTGTCCGAGGACGTCTCCGTGGTCATGTGGCCAGCATGACTAAACGCCAAAAGCGCACGGAACGCTGTTACCTTCCCACTGTACTGGTCCCTATTTTTCTACTTGCATTATTACGTGCTTTCGAACTGCTAGGTTGGCAGAAGCTGGGATGAGTAACAGGCACTCACTCTGCTACGCAGCACTCAGGATTTGACCCGCCAAACTGCCGATCTTCTGATCAACAAGCTCAGTGTCCTAACCCACTGAGCCACCGCGTCCCTTTGTACATTCATAGGATATGAGGGAGCAATAAGTAAATAGAAAAGGGAATCTGTTGTCCTGCTGCATAGCTTTTTATTGTTTCTTTTGAATGTAATTTATCAGGTAATTTATAGTTGATTTTGAGCTTCTAGAAACTCCCAAGCATGTAGGAAATATCTGTAGGATGAGGGTGAAGGTTTGTTCTCTGAGCTTGTTAGTTGGTTTCTGAACATTTCTTTACCAAACTAGGTAACATCTTCAGTGGAGTTTAGGAGATGTCTTCTGTTTATAAGGTCAGTAGATTTTGTGATAGTGAGGTCATGTAAGGTGAGGGTCCCATCAGGTCAGGGTCTTGTAATTGGTCTTGTCATGGGTTTTGTGAGGGGTCAGGTGTGGGTGTATCTAGTGAGGACCTTGTGAAGTATGAAAGAAACAATGTAATTTACAAAATCAACTGTAAAATTGCAATCAATTCTACGTGGGACAAACATCATGTCAATTAAAAACCAGGATCCACGATCACTGGCTGGCAATCAAGGGCCACAATCCAAATCCTTAATCTCTACCCACACCAACACCAAATAGCAGCAGTTCGATTGGAGCAACACAAACATCATTGGCCACGCTACCACCTGCTACACTGATGAGTTCATTGAAGCCTGGCACTCCACAAGCAATTCCATCAACAGACACATCAGCCTACAACCAGCCTACAACCTCTCAGAATCTGAATCAACCACAGAGCCAGGCAGAGAGAGCACCAACTGATAACCAACCCACACAAGCCTCCCCACCAGCACTTCATCTCCAATGACCCTCACTTGATGTAACCTCCCCATCACAACACCCTCACTTGATACACCCACATGTGACCCATCACAAGACCAATCACAAAACCCTGACCTGATGGGATCCTCACCTGACATGACCTCACCATGACAAGATCTACTGGCCACACGAAGTGCTTATAAACAGAAGAACACTGACACTGACATTGCCTAATGAAATGTTCAGAAACCAACCTACAAGCTCAGAGAATGAATCTTCACCCTTCCTCCCAAACATTTTTGGACTTAGCTTTGATTATTTTCTCTTATATGGACTTACTGAGTCCTTAAGATATTCTAATTAGACATTCTTCTAGTCCTCCTTGTTTAAAAAAAGGCGAGATTTATTCAAAGGAGAAAGTTTGACAATCTGTCAAATGTTTTCACCAGAGATCAGGATGCATACTTGCATAATT